>NC_136366.1:10576666-11193333 GCF_037039965.1 Doryrhamphus excisus | reverse complement strand
AGTGGACAAAACCCACCACACATTAATCAGGGGTCCCGGCAGGACCTAAAGAAGGCAAAAAATCCCACTTTTCTGACGCTTCGTTTTTTGCCCGTTTTTCAGGTCCGCGGCTGTCGATTTTTTGCCTCTTTTTAAGGTTGTTTAAATGACACCTTCCTGGTCCGGGAAGTGGACAAAACCCACCACACATTAATCAGGGGTCCCGGCAGGACCTAAAGAAGGCAAAAAATCCCACTTTTCTGATGCTTCGTTTTTTGCCCGTTTTTCAGGTCCGCGGCTGTCGATTTTTTGCCTTTTTTAAAGTTGTTTAAATGACACCTTCCTGGTCCGGGAAGTGGACAAAACCCACCACACATTAATCAGGGGTCCCGGCAGGACCTAAAGAAGGCAAAAAATCCCACTTTTCTGACGCTTTGTTTTTTGCCCGTTTTTCAGGTCCGCGGCTGTCGATTTTTTGCCTTTTTTTTAAAGTTGTTTAAATGACACCTTCCTGGTCCGGGAAGTGGACAAAACCCACCACACATTAATCAGGGGTCCTGGCAGGACCTAAAGAAGGCAAAAAATCCCACTTTTCTGACGCTTCGTTTTTTGCCCGTTTTTCAGGTCCGCGGCTGTCGATTTTTCGCCTTTTTTTTAAAGTTGTTTAAATGACACCTTCCTGGTCCGTGAAGTGGACAAAACCCACCACACATTAATCAGGGGTCCCGGCAGGACCTAAAGAAGGCAAAAAATCCCACTTTTCTGACGCTTCGTTTTTTGCCCGTTTTTCAGGTCCGCGGCTGTCGATTTTTTGCCTCTTTTTAAGGTTGTTTAAATGACACCTTCCTGGTCCGGGAAGTGGACAAAACCCACCACACATTAATCAGGGGTCCCGGCAGGACCTAAAGAAGGCAAAAAATCCCACTTTTCTGATGCTTCGTTTTTTGCCCGTTTTTCAGGTCCGCGGCTGTCGATTTTTTGCCTTTTTTAAAGTTGTTTAAATGACACCTTCCTGGTCCGGGAAGTGGACAAAACCCACCACACATTAATCAGGGGTCCCGGCAGGACCTAAAGAAGGCAAAAAATCCCACTTTTCTGACGCTTCGTTTTTTGCCCGTTTTTCAGGTCCGCGGCTGTCGATTTTTTGCCTTTTTTTAAAGTTGTTTAAATGACACCTTCCTGGTCCGGGAAGTGGACAAAACCTACCACACATTAATCAGGGGTCCCGGCAGGACCTAAAGAAGGCAAAAAATCCCACTTTTCTGACGCTTCGTTTTTTGCCCGTTTTTCAGGTCCGCGGCTGTCGATTTTTTGCCTTTTTTTAAAAGTTGTTTAAATGACACCTTCCTGGTCCGGGAAGTGGACAAAACCCACCACACATTAATCAGGGGTCCTGGCAGGACCTAAAGAAGGCAAAAAATCCCACTTTTCTGACGCTTCGTTTTTTGCCCGTTTTTCAGGTCCGCGGCTGTCGATTTTTTGCCTTTTTTTAAATTGTTTAAATGACACCTTCCTGGTCCGGGAAGTGGACAAAACCTACCACACATTAATCAGGGGTCCCGGCAGGACCTAAAGAAGGCAAAAAATCCCACTTTTCTGACGCTTCGTTTTTTGCCCGTTTTTCAGGTCCGCGGCTGTCGATTTTTTGCCTTTTTTTAAAGTTGTTTAAATGACACCTTCCTGGTCCGGGAAGTGGACAAAACCCACCACACATTAATCAGGGGTCCCGGCAGGACCTAAAGAAGGCAAAAAATCCCACTTTTCTGACGCTTTGTTTTTTGCCCGTTTTTCAGGTCCGCGGCTGTCGATTTTTTGCCTTTTTTTAAAGTTGTTTAAATGACACCTTCCTGGTCCGGGAAGTGGACAAAACCTACCACACATTAATCAGGGGTCCCGGCAGGACCTAAAGAAGGCAAAAAATCCCACTTTTCTGACGCTTCGTTTTTTGCCCGTTTTTCAGGTCCGCGGCTGTCGATTTTTTGCCTTTTTTTAAAGTTGTTTAAATGACACCTTCCTGGTCCGGGAAGTGGACAAAACCCACCACACATTAATCAGGGGTCCCGGCAGGACCTAAAGAAGGCAAAAAATACCACTTTTCTGACGCTTTGTTTTTTGCCCGTTTTTCAGGTCCGCGGCTGTCGATTTTTTGCCTTTTTTTAAAGTTGTTTAAATGACACCTTCCTGGTCCGGGAAGTGGACAAAACCCACCACACATTAATCAGGGGTCCTGGCAGAACCTAAAGAAGGCAAAAAATCCCACTTTTCTGACGCTTCGTTTTTTGCCCGTTTTTCAGGTCCGCGGCTGTCGATTTTTCGCCTTTTTTTTTAAGTTGTTTAAATGACACCTTCCTGGTCCGTGAAGTGGACAAAACCCACCACACATTAATCAGGGGTCCCGGCAGGACCTAAAGAAGGCAAAAAATCCCACTTTTCTGACGCTTCGTTTTTTGCCCGTTTTTCAGGTCCGCGGCTGTCGATTTTTTGCCTTTTTTTAAGGTTGTTTAAATGACACCTTCCTGGTCCGGGAAGTGGACAAAACCCACCACACATTAATCAGGGGTCCCGGCAGGAACTAAAGAAGGCAAAAAATCCCACTTTTCTGACGCTTCGTTTTTTGGCCGTTTTTCAGGTCCGCGGCTGTCGATTTTTCGCCTTTTTTAAAAGTTGTTTAAATGACACCTTCCTGGTCCGGGAAGTGGACAAAACCCACCACACGTTTATCAGGGGTCCCGGCAGGACCTAAAAAAGGCCAAAAATCCCACTTTTCAGACGCTTCATTTTTTGCCCGTTTTGCAGGTCCGCGGCTGTCGATTTTTCGCCTTTTTTTAAAGTTGTTAAAATGACACCTTCCTGGTCCGGGAAGTGGACAAAACCCACCACACATTAATCAGGGGTCCCGGCAGGACCTAAAGAAGGCAAAAAATCCCACTTTTCTGACGCTTTGTTTTTTGCCCGTTTTTCAGGTCCGCGGCTGTCGATTTTTTGCCTTTTTTTTAAAGTTGTTTAAATGACACCTTCCTGGACCGGGAAGTGGACAAAACCCACCACACATTAATCAGGGGTCCCGGCAGGACCTAGAGAAGGCAAAAAATCCCACTTTTCTGACGCTTCGTTTTTTGCCCGTTTTTCAGGTCCGCGGCTGTCGATTTTTCGCCTTTTTTAAAAGTTGTTTAAATGACACCTTCCTGGTCCGGGAAGTGGACAAAACCCACCACACGTTTATCAGGGGTCCCGGCAGGACCTAAAAAAGGCAAAAAATCCCACTTTTCAGACGCTTCATTTTTTGCCCGTTTTGCAGGTCCGCGGATGTCGATTTTTCGCCTTTTTTTAAAGTTGTTTAAATAACACCTTCCTGGTCCGGGAAGTGGACAAAACCCACCACACGTTAATCAGGGGTCCCGGCAGGACCTAAAGAAGGCAAAAAATCCCACTTTTCTGACGCTTCGTTTTTTGCCCGTTTTTCAGGTCCGCGGCTGTCGATCTTTCGCATTTTTTTTAGGTTGTTTAAATGACACCTTCCTGGTCCGGGAAGTGGACAAAACCCACCACACATTAATCAGGGGTCCCGGCAGGACCTAAAGAAGGCAAAAAATCCCACTTTTCTGACGCTTCGTTTTTTGCCCGTTTTTCAGGTCCGCGGCTGTCGATTTTTCGCATTTTTTTAAAGTTGTTTAAATGACACCTTCCTGGTCCGGGAAGTGGACAAAACCCACCACACATTAATCAGGGGTCCCGGCAGGACCTAAAGAAGGCAAAAAATCCCACTTTTCTGACGCTTCGTTTTTTACTCGTTTTTCAGGTCCGCGGCTGTCGATCTTTCGCATTTTTTTAAGTTGTTTAAATGACACCTTCCTGGTCCGGGAAGTGGACAAAACCCACCACACATTAATCAGGGGTCCCGGCAGGACCTAAAGAAGGCAAAAAATCCCACTTTTCTGATGCTTCGTTTTTTGCCCGTTTTTCAGGTCCGCGGCTGTCGATTTTTTGCCTTTTTTAAAGTTGTTTAAATGACACCTTCCTGGTCCGGGAAGTGGACAAAACCCACCACACATTAATCAGGGGTCCCGGCAGGACCTAAAGAAGGCAAAAAATCCCACTTTTCTGACGCTTCGTTTTTTGCCCGTTTTGCAGGTCCGCGGATGTCGATTTTTCGCCTTTTTTTAAAGTTGTTTAAATGACACCTTCCTGGTCCGGGAAGTGGACAAAACCCACCACACGTTAATCAGGGGTCCCGGCAGGACCTAAAGAAGGCAAAAAATCCCACTTTTCTGACGCTTCGTTTTTTGCCCGTTTTTCAGGTCCGCGGCTGTCGATTTTTCGCCCTTTTTAAAAGTTGTTTAAATGACACCTTCCTGGTCCGGGAAGTGGACAAAACCCACCACACATTAATCAGGGGTCCCGGCAGGACCTAAAGAAGGCAAAAAATCCCACTTTTCTGACGCTTCGTTTTTTGCCCGTTTTTCAGGTCCGCGGCTGTCGATCTTTCGCATTTTTTTTTAAGTTGTTTAAATGACACCTTCCTGGTCGGGGAAGTGGACAAAACCCACCACACATTAATCAGGGGTCCCGGCAGGACCTAAAGAAGGCAAAAAATCCCACTTTTCTGACGCTTCGTTTTTTGCCCGTTTTCAGGTCCGCGGCTGTCGATTTTTTGCCTTTTTTAAAGTTGTTTAAATGACACCTTCCTGGTCCGGGAAGTGGACAAAACCCACCACACATTAATCAGGGGTCCCGGCAGGACCTAAAAAAGGCAAAAAATCCCACTTTTCTGACGCTTCGTTTTTTGCCCGTTTTTCAGGTCCGCGGCTGTCGATTTTTTGCCTTTTTTTAAAGTTGTTTAAATGACACCTTCCTGGTCCGGGAAGTGGACAAAACCTACCACACATTAATCAGGGGTCCCGGCAGGACCTAAAGAAGGCAAAAAATCCCACTTTTCTGACGCTTCGTTTTTTGCCCGTTTTTCAGGTCCGCGGCTGTCGATTTTTCGCCTTTTTTAAAAGTTGTTTAAATGACACCTTCCTGGTCCGGGAAGTGGACAAAACCCACCACACATTAATCAGGGGTCCCGGCAGGACCTAAAGAAGGCAAAAAATCCCACTTTTCTGACGCTTCGTTTTTTGCCCGTTTTTCAGGTCCGCGGCTGTCGATCTTTCGCATTTTTTTTAGGTTGTTTAAATGACACCTTCCTGGTCCGGGAAGTGGACAAAACCCACCACACATTAATCAGGGGTCCCGGCAGGACCTAAAGAAGGCAAAAAATCCCACTTTTCTGATGCTTCGTTTTTTGCCCGTTTTTCAGGTCCGCGGCTGTCGATTTTTCGCCTTTTTTTAAAGTTGTTTAAATGACACCTTCCTGGTCCGGGAAGTGGACAAAACCCACCACACATTAATCAGGGGTCCCGGCAGGACCTAAAGAAGGCAAAAAATCCCACTTTTCTGACGCTTCGTTTTTTGCCCGTTTTTCAGGTACGCGGCTGTCGATCTTTCGCATTTTTTTTAAGTTGTTTAAATGACACCTTCCTGGTCCGGGAAGTGGACAAAACCCACCACACATTAATCAGGGGTCCCGGCAGGACCTAAAGAAGGCAAAAAATCCCACTTTTCTGACGCTTCGTTTTTTGCCCGTTTTTCAGGTCCGCGGCTGTCGATTTTTCGCCTTTTTTTAGGTTGTTTAAATGACACCTTCCTGGTCCGGGAAGTGGACAAAACCCACCACACATTAATCAGGGGTCCCGGCAGGACCTAAAGAAGGCAAAAAATCCCACTTTTCTGACGCTTCGTTTTTTGCCCGTTTTTCAGGTCCGTGGCTGTCGATCTTTCGCATTTTTTTTAAGTTGTTTAAATGACACCTTCCTGGTCGGGGAAGTGGACAAAACCCACCACACATTAATCAGGGGTCCCGGCAGGACGTAAAGAAGGCAAAAAATCCCACTTTTCTGACGCTTCGTTTTTTGCCCGTTTTTCAGGTCCGCGGCTGTCGATTTTTTGCCTCTTTTTAAGGTTGTTTAAATGACACCTTCCTGGTCCGGGAAGTGGACAAAACCCACCACACATTAATCAAGGGTCCCGGCAGGACCTAAAGAAGGCAAAAAATCCCACTTTTCTGATGCTTCGTTTTTTGCCCGTTTTTCAGGTCCGCGGCTGTCGATTTTTTGCCTTTTTTAAAGTTGTTTAAATGACACCTTCCTGGTCCGGGAAGTGGACAAAACCCACCACACATTAATCAGGGGTCCCGGCAGGACCTAAAGAAGGCAAAAAATCCCACTTTTCTGACGCTTCGTTTTTTGCCCGTTTTTCAGGTCCGCGGCTGTCGATTTTTTGCCTTTTTTTAAAGTTGTTTAAATGACACCTTCCTGGTCCGGGAAGTGGACAAAACCTACCACACATTAATCAGGGGTCCCGGCAGGACCTAAAGAAGGCAAAAAATCCCACTTTTCTGACGCTTCGTTTTTTGCCCGTTTTTCAGGTCCGCGGCTGTCGATTTTTTGCCTTTTTTTAAAGTTGTTTAAATGACACCTTCCTGGTCCGGGAAGTGGACAAAACCCACCACACATTAATCAGGGGTCCCGGCAGGACCTAAAGAAGGCAAAAAAATCCCACTTTTCTGACGCTTCGTTTTTTGCCCGTTTTTCAGGTCCGCGGCTGTCGATTTTTTGCCTCTTTTTAAGGTTGTTTAAATGACACCTTCCTGGTCCGGGAAGTGGACAAAACCCACCACACGTTAATCAGGGGTCCCGGCAGGACCTAAAGAAGGCAAAAAATCTCACTTTTCTGACGCTTCGTTTTTTGCCCGTTTTTCAGGTCCGCGGCTGTCGATCTTTCGCATTTTTTTTAGGTTGTTTAAATGACACCTTCCTGGTTCGGGAAGTGGACAAAACCCACCACACATTAATCAGGGGTCCCGGCAGGACCTAAAGAAGGCAAAAAATCCCACTTTTCTGACGCTTCGTTTTTTGCCCGTTTTTCAGGTCCGCGGCTGTCGATTTTTCGCCTTTTTTTAAAGTTGTTTAAATGACACCTTCCTGGTCCGGGAAGTGGACAAAACCTACCACACATTAATCAGGGGTCCCGGCAGGACCTAAAGAAGGCAAAAAATCCCACTTTTCTGACGCTTCGTTTTTTGCCCGTTTTTCAGGTCCGCGGCTGTCGATTTTTTGCCTTTTTTTAAAGTTGTTTAAATGACACCTTCCTGGTCCGGGAAGTGGACAAAACCTACCACACATTAATCAGGGGTCCCGGCAGGACCTAAAGAAGGCAAAAAATCCCACTTTTCTGACGCTTCGTTTTTTGCCCGTTTTTCAGGTCCGCGGCTGTCGATTTTTTGCCTTTTTTTAAAGTTGTTTAAATGACACCTTCCTGGTCCGGGAAGTGGACAAAACCCACCACACATTAATCAGGGGTCCCGGCAGGACCTAAAGAAGGCAAAAAAT
Organism: Doryrhamphus excisus; assembly: GCF_037039965.1. Lineage (NCBI taxonomy): Eukaryota > Metazoa > Chordata > Actinopteri > Syngnathiformes > Syngnathidae > Doryrhamphus > Doryrhamphus excisus. The sequence goes on along the minus strand of NC_136366.1, from coordinate 11,185,924 downwards.
CCCACTTTTCTGACGCTTCGTTTTTTGCCCGTTTTTCAGGTCCGCGGCTGTCGATTTTTTGCCTTTTTTTAAAGTTGTTTAAATGACACCTTCCTGGTCCGGGAAGTGGACAAAACCCACCACACATTAATCAGGGGTCCCGGCAGGACCTAAAGAAGGCAAAAAATCCCACTTTTCTGACGCTTCGTTTTTTGCCCGTTTTTCAGGTCCGCGGCTGTCGATTTTTCGCCTTTTTTAAAAGTTGTTTAAATGACACCTTCCTGGTCCGGGAAGTGGACAAAACCCACCACACATTAATCAGGGGTCCCGGCAGGACCTAAAGAAGGCAAAAAATCCCACTTTTCTGACGCTTCGTTTTTTGCCCGTTTTTCAGGTCCGCGGCTGTCGATCTTTCGCATTTTTTTTAGGTTGTTTAAATGACACCTTCCTGGTCCGGGAAGTGGACAAAACCCACCACACATTAATCAGGGGTCCCGGCAGGACCTAAAGAAGGCAAAAAATCCCACTTTTCTGATGCTTCGTTTTTTGCCCGTTTTTCAGGTCCGCGGCTGTCGATTTTTCGCCTTTTTTTAAAGTTGTTTAAATGACACCTTCCTGGTCCGGGAAGTGGACAAAACCCACCACACATTAATCAGGGGTCCCGGCAGGACCTAAAGAAGGCAAAAAAATCCCACTTTTCTGACGCTTCGTTTTTTGCCCGTTTTTCAGGTACGCGGCTGTCGATCTTTCGCATTTTTTTTAAGTTGTTTAAATGACACCTTCCTGGTCCGGGAAGTGGACAAAACCCACCACACATTAATCAGGGGTCCCGGCAGGACCTAAAGAAGGCAAAAAATCCCACTTTTCTGACGCTTCGTTTTTTGCCCGTTTTTCAGGTCCGCGGCTGTCGATTTTTCGCCTTTTTTTAGGTTGTTTAAATGACACCTTCCTGGTCCGGGAAGTGGACAAAACCCACCACACATTAATCAGGGGTCCCGGCAGGACGTAAAGAAGGCAAAAAATCCCACTTTTCTGACGCTTCGTTTTTTGCCCGTTTTTCAGGTCCGCGGCTGTCGATTTTTTGCCTTTTTTTAAAGTTGTTTAAATGACACCTTCCTGGTCCGGGAAGTGGACAAAACCTACCACACATTAATCAGGGGTCCCGGCAGGACCTAAAGAAGGCAAAAAATCCCACTTTTCTGACGCTTTGTTTTTTGCCCGTTTTTCAGGTCCGCGGCTGTCGATTTTTTGCCTTTTTTTAAAGTTGTTTAAATGACACCTTCCTGGTCCGGGAAGTGGACAAAACCTACCACACATTAATCAGGGGTCCCGGCAGGACCTAAAGAAGGCAAAAAATCCCACTTTTCTGACGCTTCGTTTTTTGCCCGTTTTTCAGGTCCGCGGCTGTCGATTTTTTGCCTTTTTTTAAAGTTGTTTAAATGACACCTTCCTGGTCCGGGAAGTGGACAAAACCCACCACACATTAATCAGGGGTCCCGGCAGGACCTAAAGAAGGCAAAAAATCCCACTTTTCTGACGCTTTGTTTTTTGCCCGTTTTTCAGGTCCGCGGCTGTCGATTTTTTGCCTTTTTTTAAAGTTGTTTAAATGACACCTTCCTGGTCCGGGAAGTGGACAAAACCCACCACACATTAATCAGGGGTCCTGGCAGGACCTAAAGAAGGCAAAAAATCCCACTTTTCTGACGCTTCGTTTTTTGCCCGTTTTTCAGGTCCGCGGCTGTCGATTTTTTGCCTCTTTTTAAGGTTGTTTAAATGACACCTTCCTGGTCCGGGAAGTGGACAAAACCCACCACACATTAATCAAGGGTCCCGGCAGGACCTAAAGAAGGCAAAAAATCCCACTTTTCTGATGCTTCGTTTTTTGCCCGTTTTTCAGGTCCGCGGCTGTCGATTTTTTGCCTTTTTTAAAGTTGTTTAAATGACACCTTCCTGGTCCGGGAAGTGGACAAAACCCACCACACATTAATCAGGGGTCCCGGCAGGACCTAAAGAAGGCAAAAAATCCCACTTTTCTGACGCTTCGTTTTTTGCCCGTTTTTCAGGTCCGCGGCTGTCGATTTTTTGCCTTTTTTTAAAGTTGTTTAAATGACACCTTCCTGGTCCGGGAAGTGGACAAAACCTACCACACATTAATCAGGGGTCCCGGCAGGACCTAAAGAAGGCAAAAAATCCCACTTTTCTGACGCTTCGTTTTTTGCCCGTTTTTCAGGTCCGCGGCTGTCGATTTTTTGCCTTTTTTTAAAGTTGTTTAAATGACACCTTCCTGGTCCGGGAAGTGGACAAAACCCACCACACATTAATCAGGGGTCCCGGCAGGACCTAAAGAAGGCAAAAAAATCCCACTTTTCTGACGCTTCGTTTTTTGCCCGTTTTTCAGGTCCGCGGCTGTCGATTTTTTGCCTCTTTTTAAGGTTGTTTAAATGACACCTTCCTGGTCCGGGAAGTGGACAAAACCCACCACACGTTAATCAGGGGTCCCGGCAGGACCTAAAGAAGGCAAAAAATCTCACTTTTCTGACGCTTCGTTTTTTGCCCGTTTTTCAGGTCCGCGGCTGTCGATCTTTCGCATTTTTTTTAGGTTGTTTAAATGACACCTTCCTGGTCCGGGAAGTGGACAAAACCCACCACACATTAATCAGGGGTCCCGGCAGGACCTAAAGAAGGCAAAAAATCCCACTTTTCTGATGCTTCGTTTTTTGCCCGTTTTTCAGGTCCGCGGCTGTCGATTTTTTGCCTTTTTTAAAGTTGTTTAAATGACACCTTCCTGGTCCGGGAAGTGGACAAAACCCACCACACATTAATCAGGGGTCCCGGCAGGACCTAAAGAAGGCAAAAAATCCCACTTTTCTGACGCTTCGTTTTTTGCCCGTTTTTCAGGTCCGCGGCTGTCGATTTTTTGCCTTTTTTAAAGTTGTTTAAATGACACCTTCCTGGTCCGGGAAGTGGACAAAACCCACCACACATTAATCAGGGGTCCCGGCAGGACCTAAAAAAGGCAAAAAATCCCACTTTTCTGACGCTTCGTTTTTTGCCCGTTTTTCAGGTCCGCGGCTGTCGATTTTTTGCCTTTTTTTAAAGTTGTTTAAATGACACCTTCCTGGTCCGGGAAGTGGACAAAACCTACCACACATTAATCAGGGGTCCCGGCAGGACCTAAAGAAGGCAAAAAATCCCACTTTTCTGACGCTTCGTTTTTTGCCCGTTTTTCAGGTCCGCGGCTGTCGAATTTTTGCCTTTTTTTAAAGTTGTTTAAATGACACCTTCCTGGTCCGGGAAGTGGACAAAACCCACCACACATTAATCAGGGGTCCCGGCAGGACCTAAAGAAGGCAAAAAATCCCACTTTTCTGACGCTTCGTTTTTTGCCCGTTTTTCAGGTCCGCGGCTGTCGATTTTTCGCCTTTTTTAAAAGTTGTTTAAATGACACCTTCCTGGTCCGGGAAGTGGACAAAACCCACCACACATTAATCAGGGGTCCCGGCAGGACCTAAAGAAGGCAAAAAATCCCACTTTTCTGACGCTTCGTTTTTTGCCCGTTTTTCAGGTCCGCGGCTGTCGATTTTTCGCCTTTTTTAAAAGTTGTTTAAATGACACCTTCCTGGTCCGGGAAGTGGACAAAACCCACCACACATTAATCAGGGGTCCCGGCAGGACCTAAAGAAGGCAAAAAATCCCACTTTTCTGACGCTTCGTTTTTTGCCCGTTTTTCAGGTCCGCGGCTGTCGATTTTTTGCCTTTTTTTTAAAGTTGTTTAAATGACACCTTCCTGGACCGGGAAGTGGACAAAACCCACCACACATTAATCAGGGGTCCCGGCAGGACCTAGAGAAGGCAAAAAATCCCACTTTTCTGACGCTTCGTTTTTTGCCCGTTTTTCAGGTCCGCGGCTGTCGATTTTTCGCCTTTTTTAAAAGTTGTTTAAATGACACCTTCCTGGTCCGGGAAGTGGACAAAACCCACCACACATTAATCAGGGGTCTTGGCAGGACCTAAAGAAGGCAAAAAATCCCACTTTTCTGACGCTTCGTTTTTTGCCCGTTTTTCAGGTCCGCGGCTGTCGATTTTTCGCCTTTTTAAAAAGTTGTTTAAATGACACCTTCCTGGTCCGGGAAGTGGACAAAACCCACCACACATTAATCAGGGGTCCCGGCAGGACCTAAAGAAGGCAAAAAATCCCACTTTTCTGACGCTTCGTTTTTTGCCCGTTTTTCAGGTCCGCGGCTGTCGATTTTTCGCCTTTTTTTTAAAGTTGTTTAAATGACACCTTCCTGGTCCGTGAAGTGGACAAAACCCACCACACATTAATCAGGGGTCCCGGCAGGACCTAAAGAAGGCAAAAAATCCCACTTTTCTGACGCTTCGTTTTTTGCCCGTTTTTCAGGTCCGCGGCTGTCGATTTTTCGCCTTTTTTTAAGGTTGTTTAAATGACACCTTCCTGGTCCGGGAAGTGGACAAAACCCACCACACATTAATCAGGGGTCCCAGCAGGACCTCAAGAAGGCAAAAAATCCCACTTTTCTGACGCTTCATTTTTTGCCCGTTTTTCAGGTCCGCGGCTGTCGATTTTTCGCCTTTTTTTAAAGTTGTTAAAATGACACCTTCCTGGTCCGGGAAGTGGACAAAACCCACCACACGTTAATCAGGGGTCCCGGCAGGACCTAAAAAAGGCAAAAAATCCCACTTTTCAGACGCTTCATTTTTTGCCCGTTTTGCAGGTCCGCGGATGTCGATTTTTCGCCTTTTTTTAAAGTTGTTTAAATGACACCTTCCTGGTCCGGGAAGTGGACAAAACCCACCACACGTTCATCAGGGGTCCCGGCAGGACCTAAAGAAGGCAAAAATCCCACTTTTCTGACGCTTCGTTTTTTGCCCGTTTTTCAGGTCCGCGGCTGTCGATCTTTCGCATTTTTTTTAGGTTGTTTAAATGACACCTTCCTGGTCTGGGAAGTGGACAAAACCCACCACACATTAATCAGGGGTCCCGGCAGGACCTAAAGAAGGCAAAAAATCCCACTTTTCTGACGCTTCGTTTTTTGCCCGTTTTTCAGGTCCGCGGCTGTCGATCTTTCGCTTTTTTTTTTAGGTTGTTTAAATGACACCTTCCTGGTCCGGGAAGTGGACAAAACCCACCACACATTAATCAGGGGTCCCGGCAGGACCTAAAGAAGGCAAAAAATCCCACTTTTCTGACGCTTCGTTTTTTGCCCGTTTTTCAGGTCCGCGGCTGTCGATTTTTCGCCTTTTTTAAAAGTTGTTTAAATGACACCTTCCTGGTCCGGGAAGTGGACAAAACCCACCACACATTAATCAGGGGTCCCGGCAGGACCTAATGAAGGCAAAAAATCCCACTTTTCTGACGCTTCGTTTTTTGCCCGTTTTTCAGGTCCGCGGCTGTCGATTTTTCGCCTTTTTTTAAAGTTGTTTAAATGACACCTTCCTGGTCCGGGAAGTGGACAAAACCCACCACACATTAATCAGGGGTCCCGGCAGGAAATAAAGAAGGCAAAAAATCCCACTTTTCTGACGCTTTGTTTTTTGCCCGTTTTTCAGGTCCGCGGCTGTCGATTTTTTGCCTTTTTTTAAAGTTGTTTAAATGACACCTTCCTGGTCCGGGAATCGGACAAAACCCACCACACATTAATCAGAGGTCCCGGCAGGACCTAAAGAAGGCAAAAAATCCCACTTTTTTGACGCTTCGTTTTTTGCCCGTTTTTCAGGTCCGCAGCTGTCGATTTTTCTTCTTTTTTTAAAGTTGTTTAAATGACACCTTCCTGGTCCGGGAAGTGGACAAAACCCACCACACATTAATCAGGGGTCCCGGCAGGACCTAAAGAAGGCAAAAAATCCCACTTTTCTGACGCTTCGTTTTTTGCCCGTTTTTCAAGTCCGCGGCTGTTGATTTTTCTTCTTTTTTTAAAGTTGTTTAAAAGACACCTTCCTGGTCCGGGAAGTGGACAAAACCCACCACACATTAATCAGGGGTCCCGGCAGGACCTAAAGAAGGCAAAAAATCCCACTTTTCTGACGCTTCGTTTTTTGCCCGTTTTCAGGTCCGCGGCTGTCGATTTTTAGCCTTTTTTTAGGTTGTTTAAATGACACCTTCCTGGTCCGGGAAGTGGACAAAACCCACCACACATTAATCAGGGGTCCCGGCAGGACCTAAAGAAGGCAAAAAATCCCACTTTTCTGACGCTTCGTTTTTTGCCCGTTTTTCAGGTCCGCGGCTGTCGATCTTTCGCATTTTTTTTAGGTTGTTTAAATGACACCTTCCTGGTCCGGGAAGTGGACAAAACCCACCACACATTAATCAGGGGTCCCGGCAGGACCTAAAGAAGGCAAAAAATCTCACTTTTCTGACGCTTCGTTTTTTTGCCCGTTTTTCAGGTCCGCGGCTGTCGATTTTTCGCCTTTTTTAAAGTTGTTTAAATGACACCTTCCTGGTCCGGGAAGTGGACAAAACCCACCACACATTAATCAGGGGTCCCGGCAGGACCTAAAGAAGGCAAAAAATCCCACTTTTCTGACGCTTCGTTTTTTGCCCGTTTTTCAGGTCCGCGGCTGTCGATTTTTCTTCTTTTTTTAAAGTTGTTTAAATGACACCTTCCTGGTCCGGGAAGTGGACAAAACCCACCACACATTAATCAGGGGTCCCGGCAGGACCTAAAGAAGGCAAAAAATCCCACTTTTCTGACGCTTCGTTTTTTGCCCGTTTTTCAGGTCCGCGGCTGTCGATTTTTTGCCTTTTTTAAAGTTGTTTAAATGACACCTTCCTGGTCCGGGAAGTGGACAAAACCCACCACACATTAATCAGGGGTCCCGGCAGGACCTAAAGAAGGCAAAAAATCCCACTTTTCTGACGCTTCGTTTTTTGCCCGTTTTTCAGGTCCGCCGGCTGTCAATTTTTTGCCTTTTTTTAAAGTTGTTTAAATGACACCTTCCTGGTCCAGGAAGTGGACAAAACCCACCACACATTAATCAGGGGTCCCGGCAGGACCTAAAGAAGGCAAAAAATCCCACTTTTCTGACGCTTCGTTTTTTGCCCGTTTTTCAGGTCCGCGGCTGTCGATTTTTCGCCTTTTTTTAAAGTTGTTTAAATGACACCTTCCTGGTCCGGGAAGTGGACAAAACCCACCACACGTTAATCAGGGGTCCCGGCAGGACCTAAAAAAGGCAAAAAATCCCACTTTTCTGACGCTTCGTTTTTTGCCCGTTTTTCAGGTCCGCGGCTGTCGATTTTTCGCCTTTTTTTTACAGTTGTTTAAATGACACCTTCCTGGTCCGGGAAGTGGACAAAACCCACCACACATTAATCAGGGGTCCCGGCAGGACCTAAAGAAGGCAAAAAATCCCACTTTTCTGACGCTTTGTTTTTTGCCCGTTTTTCAGGTCCGCGGCTGTCGATTTTTTGCCTTTTTTTAAAGTTGTTTAAATGACACCTTCCTGGTCCGGGAAGTGGACAAAACCCACCACACATTAATCAGGGGTCCCGGCAGGACCTAAAGAAGGCAAAAAATCCCACTTTTCTGACGCTTTGTTTTTTGCCCGTTTTTCAGATCCGCGGCTGTCGATTTTTTGCCTTTTTTTAAAGTTGTTTAAATGACACCTTCCTGGTCCGGGAATCGGACAAAACCCACCACACATTAATCAGAGGTCCCGGCAGTACCTAAAGAAGGCAAAAAATCCCACTTTTTTGACGCTTCGTTTTTTGCCCGTTTTTCAGGTCCGCAGCTGTCGATTTTTCTTCTTTTTTTAAAGTTGTTTAAATGACACCTTCCTGGTCCGGGAAGTGGACAAAACCCACCACACATTAATCAGGGGTCCCGGCAGGACCTAAAGAAGGCAAAAAATCCCACTTTTCTGACGCTTCGTTTTTTGCCCGTTTTCAGGTCCGCGGCTGTCGATTTTTAGCCTTTTTTTTAGGTTGTTTAAATGACACCTTCCTGGTCCGGGAAGTGGACAAAACCCACCACACATTAATCAGGGTCCCGGCAGGACCTAAAGAAGGCAAAAAATCCCACTTTTCTGACGCTTCGTTTTTTGCCCGTTTTTCAGGTCCGCGGCTGTCGATTTTTCTTCTTTTTTTAAAGTTGTTTAAATGACACCTTCCTGGTCCGGGAAGTGGACAAAACCCACCACACATTAATCAGGGGTCCCGGAAGGACCTAAAGAAGGCAAAAAATCCCACTTTTCTGACGCTTCGTTTTTTGCCCGTTTTTCAGGTCCGCGGCTGTCGATTTTTTGCCTTTTTTAAAGTTGTTTAAATGACACCTTCCTGGGCCGGGAAGTGGACAAAACCCACCACACATTAATCAGGGGTCCCGGCAGGACCTAAAGAAGGCAAAAAATCCCACTTTTCTGACGCTTCGTTTTTTGCCCGTTTTTCAGGTCCGCCGGCTGTCAATTTTTTGCCTTTTTTTAAAGTTGTATAAATGACACCTTCCTGGTCCAGGAAGTGGACAAAACCCACCACACATTAATCAGGGGTCCCGGCAGGACCTAAAGAAGGCAAAAAATCCCACTTTTCTGACGCTTCGTTTTTTGCCCGTTTTTCAGGTCCGCGGCTGTCGATTTTTCGCCTTTTTTTTAGGTTGTTTAAATGACACCTTCCTGGTCCGGGAAGTGGACAAAACCCACCACACATTAATCAGGGGTCCCGGCAGGACCTAAAGAAGGCAAAAAATCCCACTTTTCTGACGCTTCGTTTTTTGCCCGTTTTTCAGGTCCGCGGCTGTCGATTTTTCGCCTTTTTTTAAAGTTGTTTAAATGACACCTTCCTGGTCCGGGAAGTGGACAAAACCCACCACACAATAATCAGGGGTCCCGGCAGGACCTAAAGAAGGCAAAAAATCCCACTTTTCTGACGCTTCGTTTTTTGCCCGTTTTTCAGGTCCGCGGCTGTCGATTTTTCTTCTTTTTTTAAAGTTGTTTAAATGACACTTTCCTGGTCCGGGAAGTGGACAAAACCCACCACACATTAATCAGGGGTCCCGGAAGGACCTAAAGAAGGCAAAAAATCCCACTTTTCTGACGCTTCGTTTTTTGCCCGTTTTTCAGGTCCGCGGCTGTCGATTTTTTGCCTTTTTTAAAGTTGTTTAAATGACACCTTCCTGGTCCGGGAAGTGGACAAAACCCACCACACATTAATCAGGGGTCCCGGCAGGACCTAAAGAAGGCAAAAAATCCCACTTTTCTGACGCTTCGTTTTTTGCCCGTTTTTCAGGTCCGCCGGCTGTCAATTTTTTGCCTTTTTTTAAAGTTGTTTAAATGACACCTTCCTGGTCCAGGAAGTGGACAAAACCCACCACACATTAATCAGGGGTCCCGGCAGGACCTAAAGAAGGCAAAAAATCCCACTTTTCTGACGCTTCGTTTTTTGCCCGTTTTTCAGGTCCGCGGCTGTCGATTTTTCGCCTTTTTTTTAGTTTGTTTAAATGACACCTTCCTGGTCCGGGAAGTGGACAAAACCCACCACACATTAATCAGGGGTCCCGGCAGGACCTAAAGAAGGCAAAAAATCCCACTTTTCTGACGCTTCGTTTTTTGCCCGTTTTTCAGGTCCGCGGCTGTCGATTTTTCGCCTTTTTTTAAAGTTGTTTAAATGACACCTTCCTGGTCCGGGAAGTGGACAAAACCCACCACACAATAATCAGGGGTCCCGGCAGGACCTAAAGAAGGCAAAAAATCCCACTTTTCTGACGCTTCGTTTTTTTGCCCGTTTTTCAGGTCCGCGGCTGTCGATTTTTCGCCTCTTTTTAAGGTTGTTTAAATGACACCTTCCTGGTCCGGGAAGTGGACAAAACCCACCACACATTAATCAGGGGTCCCGGCAGGACCTAAAGAAGGCAAAAAATCCCACTTTTCTGACGCTTCGTTTATTGCCCGTTTTTCAGGTCCGCGGCTGTCGATATTTCGCCTTTTTTTAAGGTTGTTTAAATGACACCTTCCTGGTCCGGGAAGTGGACAAAACCCACCACACATTAATCAGGGGTCCCGGCAGGACCTAAAGAAGGCAAAAAATCCCATATTTCTGACGCTTTGTTTTTTGCCCGTTTTTCAGGTCCGCGGCTGTCGATTTTTCGCCTTTTTTTTAAAGTTGTTTAAATGACACCTTCCTGGTCCGGGAAGTGGACAAAACCCACCACACAATAATCAGGGGTCCCGGCAGGACCTAAAGAAGGCAAAAAATCCCACTTTTCTGACGCTTCGTTTTTTTGCCCGTTTTTCAGGTCCGCGGCTGTCGATTTTTCGCCTCTTTTTAAGGTTGTTTAAATGACACCTTCCTGGTCCGGGAAGTGGACAAAACCCACCACACATTAATCAGGGGTCCCGGCAGGACCTAAAGAAGGCAAAAAATCCCACTTTTCTGACGCTTCGTTTATTGCCCGTTTTTCAGGTCCGCGGCTGTCGATTTTTCACCTTTTTTTAAAGTTGTTTAAATGACACCTTCCTGGTCCGGGGAGTGGACAAAACCCACCACACATTAATCAGGGGTCCCGGCAGGACCTAAAGAAGGCAAAAAATCCCACTTTTCTGACGCTTTGATTTTTTGCCCGTTTTTCAGGTCCGCGGCTGTCGATTTTTCGCCTTTTTTTTACAGTTGTTTAAATGACACCTTCCTGGTCCGGGAAGTGGACAAAACCCACCACACATTAATCAGGGGTCCTGGCAGGACCTAAAGAAGGCAAAAAATCCCACTTTTCTGACGCTTCGTTTTTTGCCCGTTTTTCAGGTCCGCGGCTGTCGATTTTTTGCCTTTTTTTAAAGTTGTTTAAATGACACCTTCCTGGTCCAGGAAGTGGACAAAACCCACCACACATTAATCAGGGGTCCCGGCAGGACCTAAAGAAGGCAAAAAATCCCACTTTTCTGACGCTTCGTTTTTTGCCCGTTTTTCAGGTCCGCGGCTGTCGATTTTTCGCCTTTTTTTAAAGTTGTTTAAATGACACCTTCCTGGTCCGGGGAGTGGACAAAACCCACCACACATTAATCAGGGGTCCTGGTAGGACCTAAAGAAGGCAAAAAATCCCACTTTTCTGACGCTTCATTTTTTGCCCGTTTTTCAGGTCCGCGGCTGTCGATTTTTCACCTTTGTTTGAGTTGTTTAAATGACACCTTCCTGGTCCGGGAAGTGGACAAAACCCACCACACAATAATCAGGGGTCCCGGCAGGACCTAAAGAAGGCAAAAAATCCCACTTTTCTGACGCTTTGTTTTTTTGCCCGTTTTTCAGGTCCGCGGCTGTCGATTTTTCTTCTTTTTTTAAAGTTGTTTAAATGACACCTTCCTGGTCCGGGAAGTGGACAAAACCCACCACACATTAATCAGGGGTCCCGGCAGGACCTAAAGAAGGCAAAAAATCCCACTTTTCTGACGCTTCGTTTTTTGCCCGTTTTTCAGGTCCGCGGCTGTCGATTTTTCTTCTTTTTTTTACAGTTGTTTAAATGACACCTTCCTGGTCCGGGAAGTGGACAAAACCCACCACACATTAATCAGGGGTCCCGGCAGGACCTAAAGAAGGCAAAAAATCCCACTTTTCTGACGCTTCGTTTTTTGCCCGTTTTTCAGGTCCGCGGCTGTCGATTTTTCGCCTTTTTTTAAAGTTGTTTAAATGACACCTTCCTGGTCCGGGAAGTGGACAAAACCCACCACACATTAATCAGGGGTCCCGGCAGGACCTAAAGAAGGGAAAAAATCCCACTTTTCTGACGCTTCGTTTTTTGCTCGTTTTTCAGGTCCGCGGCTGTCGATTTTTTGCCTTTTTTTAAAGTTGTTTAAATGACACTTTCCTGGTCCGGGAAGTGGACAAAACCCACCACACATTAATCAGGGGTCCCGGCAGGACCTAAAGAAGGCAAAATATCCCACTTTTCTGACGCTTCGTTTTTTGCCCGTTTTTCAGATCCGCGGCTGTCGATTTTTTGCCTTTTTTTAAAGTTCTTCAAATGACACCTTCCTGGTCCGGGAAGTGGACAAAACCCACCACACATTAATCAGAGGTCCCGGCAGGACCTAAAGAAGGCAAGAAATCCCACTTTTTTGACGCTTCGTTTTTTGCCCGTTTTTCAGGTCCGCGGCTGTCGATTTTTCGCCTTTTTTTGAAGTTATTTAAATGACACCTTCCTGGTCCGGGAAGTGGACAAAACCCACCACACATTAATCAGGGGTCCCGGCAGGACCTAAAGAAGGCAAAAAATCCCACTTTTCTGACGCTTCGTTTTTTGCCCGTTTTTCAGGTCCGCGGCTGTCGATTTTTCTTCTTTTTTTAAAGTTGTTTGAATGACACCTTCCTGGTCCGGGAAGTGGACAAAACCCACCACACATTAATCAGGGGTCCCGGCAGGACCTAAAGAAGGCAAAAAATCCCACTTTTCTGACGCTTCGTTTTTTGCCCGTTTTCAGGTCCGCGGCTGTCGATTTTTTGCCTTTTTTTTAGGTTGTTTAAATGACACCTTCCTGGTCCGGGAAGTGGACAAAACCCACCACACATTAATCAGGGGTCCCGACAGGACCTAAAGAAGGCAAAAAATCCCACTTTTCTGACGCTTCGTTTTTTGCCCGTTTTTCAGGTCCGCGGCTGTCGATCTTTCGCATTTTTTTTAGGTTGTTTAAATGACACCTTCCTGGTCCGGGAAGTGGACAAAACCCACCACACATTAATCAGGGGTCCAAGCAGGACCTAAAGAAGGCAAAAAATCCCACTTTTCTGACGCTTCGTTTTTTGCCCGTTTTTCAGGTCCGCGGCTGTCGATTTTTCGCCTTTTTTTAAAGTTGTTTAAATGACACCTTCCTGGTCCGGGGAGTGGACAAAACCCACCACACATTAATCAGGGGTCCTGGTAGGACCTAAAGAAGGCAAAAAATCCCACTTTTCTGACGCTTCATTTTTTGCCCGTTTTTCAGGTCCGCGGCTGTCGATTTTTCACCTTTGTTTGAGTTGTTTAAATGACACCTTCCTGGTCCGGGAAGTGGACAAAACCCACCACACAATAATCAGGGGTCCCGGCAGGACCTAAAGAAGGCAAAAAATCCCACTTTTCTGACGCTTTGTTTTTTTGCCCGTTTTTCAGGTCCGCGGCTGTCGATTTTTCTTCTTTTTTTAAAGTTGTTTAAATGACACCTTCCTGGTCCGGGAAGTGGACAAAACCCACCACACATTAATCAGGGGTCCCGGCAGGACCTAAAGAAGGCAAAAAATCCCACTTTTCTGACGCTTCGTTTTTTGCCCGTTTTTCAGGTCCGCGGCTGTCGATTTTTCTTCTTTTTTTTACAGTTGTTTAAATGACACCTTCCTGGTCCGGGAAGTGGACAAAACCCACCACACATTAATCAGGGGTCCCGGCAGGACCTAAAGAAGGCAAAAAATCCCACTTTTCTGACGCTTCGTTTTTTGCCCGTTTTTCAGGTCCGCGGCTGTCGATTTTTCGCCTTTTTTTAAAGTTGTTTAAATGACACCTTCCTGGTCCGGGAAGTGGACAAAACCCACCACACATTAATCAGGGGTCCCGGCAGGACCTAAAGAAGGGAAAAAATCCCACTTTTCTGACGCTTCGTTTTTTGCCCGTTTTTCAGGTCCGCGGCTGTCGATTTTTTGCCTTTTTTTAAAGTTGTTTAAATGACACTTTCCTGGTCCGGGAAGTGGACAAAACCCACCACACATTAATCAGGGGTCCCGGCAGGACCTAAAGAAGGCAAAATATCCCACTTTTCTGACGCTTCGTTTTTTGCCCGTTTTTCAGATCCGCGGCTGTCGATTTTTTGCCTTTTTTTAAAGTTCTTCAAATGACACCTTCCTGGTCCGGGAAGTGGACAAAACCCACCACACATTAATCAGAGGTCCCGGCAGGACCTAAAGAAGGCAAGAAATCCCACTTTTTTGACGCTTCGTTTTTTGCCCGTTTTTCAGGTCCGCGGCTGTCGATTTTTCGCCTTTTTTTGAAGTTATTTAAATGACACCTTCCTGGTCCGGGAAGTGGACAAAACCCACCACACATTAATCAGGGGTCCCGGCAGGACCTAAAGAAGGCAAAAAATCCCACTTTTCTGACGCTTCGTTTTTTGCCCGTTTTTCAGGTCCGCGGCTGTCGATTTTTCTTCTTTTTTTAAAGTTGTTTGAATGACACCTTCCTGGTCCGGGAAGTGGACAAAACCCACCACACATTAATCAGGGGTCCCGGCAGGACCTAAAGAAGGCAAAAAATCCCACTTTTCTGACGCTTCGTTTTTTGCCCGTTTTCAGGTCCGCGGCTGTCGATTTTTTGCCTTTTTTTTAGGTTGTTTAAATGACACCTTCCTGGTCCGGGAAGTGGACAAAACCCACCACACATTAATCAGGGGTCCCGACAGGACCTAAAGAAGGCAAAAAATCCCACTTTTCTGACGCTTCGTTTTTTGCCCGTTTTTCAGGTCCGCGGCTGTCGATCTTTCGCATTTTTTTTAGGTTGTTTAAATGACACCTTCCTGGTCCGGGAAGTGGACAAAACCCACCACACATTAATCAGGGGTCCAAGCAGGACCTAAAGAAGGCAAAAAATCCCACTTTTCTGACGCTTCGTTTTTTGCCCGTTTTTCAGGTCCGCGGCTGTCGATTTTTCGCCTTTTTTTTTACAGTTGTTTAAATGACACCTTCCTGGTCCGGGAAGTGGACAAAACCCACCACACATTAATCAGGGGTCCTGGCAGGACCTAAAGAAGGCAAAAAATCCCACTTTTCTGACGCTTCGTTTTTTGCCCGTTTTTCAGGTCCGCGGCTGTCGATTTTTTGCCTTTTTTAAAGTTGTTTAAATGACACCTTCCTGGTCCGGGAAGTGGACAAAACCCACCACACATTAATCAGGGGTCCAAGCAGGACCTAAAGAAGGCAAAAAATCCCACTTTTCTGACGCTTCGTTTTTTGCCCGTTTTTCAGGTCCGCGGCTGTCGATTTTTCGCCTTTTTTTTACAGTTGTTTAAATGACACCTTCCTGGTCCGGGAAGTGGACAAAACCCACCACACATTAATCAGGGGTCCCGGCAGGACCTAAAGAAGGCAAAAAATCCCACTTTTCTGACGCTTCGTTTTTTGCCCATTTTTCAGGTCCGCGGCTGTCGATTTTTTGCCTTTTTTAAAGTTGTTTAAATGACACCTTCCTGGTCCGGGAAGTGGACAAAACCCACCACACATTAATCAGGGGTCCCGGCAGGACCTAAAGAAGGCAAAAAATCCCACTTTTCTGATGCTTCGTTTTTTGCCCGTTTTTCAGGTCCGCGGCTGTCGATTTTTTGCCTTTTTTTACAGTTGTTTAAATGACACCTTCCTGGTCCGGGAAGTGGACAAAACCCACCACACATTAATCAGGGGTCCCGGCAGGACCTAAAGAAGGCAAAAAATCCCACTTTTCTGACACTTAGTTTTTTGCCCGTTTTTCAGCTCCGCGGCTGTCGATTTTTCGCCTTTTTTAAAGTTGTTGAAATGACACCTTCCTGGTCCGGGAAGTGGACAAAACCCACCACACATTAATCAGGGGTCCCGGCAGGACCTAAAGAAGGCAAAAAATCCCACTTTTCTGACGCTTCGTTTTTTGCCCGTTTTTCAGGTCCGCGGCTGTCGATTTTTCGCCTTTTTTTAAAGTTGTTTAAATGACACCTTCCTGGTCCGGGAAGTGGACAAAACCCACCACACATTAATCAGGGGTCCCGGCAGGACCTAAAGAAGGCAAAAGATCTCAGTTTTCTGACGCTTCGTTTTTTGCCCGTTTTTCAGGTCCGCGGCTGTCGATCTTTCGCATTTTTTTTAGGTTGTTTAAATGACACCTTCCTGGTCCGGGAAGTGGACAAAACCCACCACACATTAATCAGGGGTCCTGGCAGGACCTAAAGAAGGCAAAAAATCCCACTTTTCTGACGCTTCGTTTTTTGCCCATTTTTCAGGTCCGCGGCTGTCGATTTTTTGCCTTTTTTAAAGTTGTTTAAATGACACCTTCCTGGTCCGGGAAGTGGACAAAACCCACCACACATTAATCAGGGGTCCTGGCAGGACCTAAAGAAGGCAAAAAATCCCACTTTTCTGACGCTTCGCTTTTTTGCCCGTTTTTCAGGTCCGCGGCTGTCGATTTTTCTCCTTTTTTAAAAGTTGTTTAAATGACACCTTCCTGGTCCGGGAAGTGGACAAAACCCACCACACATTAATCAGGGGTCCCGGCAGGACCTAAAGAAGGCAAAAAATCCCACTTTTCTGATGCTTCGTTTTTTGCCCGTTTTTCAGGTCCGCGGCTGTCGATTTTTCTTCTTTTTTTTAAGTTGTTTAAATGACACCTTCCTGGTCCGGGAAGTGGACAAAACCCACCACACATTAATCAGGGGTCCCGGCAGGACCTAAAGAAGGCAAAAAATCCCACTTTTCTGACGCTTCGTTTTTTGCCCGTTTTTCAGGTCCGCGGCTGTCGATTTTTCTTCTTTTTTTAAAGTTGTTTGAATGACACCTTCCTGGTCCGGGAAGTGGACAAAACCCACCACACATTAATCAGGGGTCCCGGCAGGACCTAAAGAAGGCAAAAAATCCCACTTTTCTGACGCTTCGTTTTTTGCCCGTTTTCAGGTCCGCGGCTGACGATTTTTAGCCTTTTTTTTTTAGGTTGTTTAAATGACACCTTCCTGGTCCGGGAAGTGGACAAATCCCACCACACATTAATCAGGGGTCCCAGCAGGACCTAAAGAAGGCAAAGAATCCCACTTTTCTGACGCTTCGTTTTTTGCCCGTTTTTCAGGTCCACGGCTGTCGATTTTTTGCCTTTTTTTAAAGTTGTTTAAATGACACCTTCCTGGTCCGGGAAGTGGACAAAACCCACCACACATTAATCAGGGGTCCCGGCAGGACCTAAAGAAGGCAAAAAATCCCACTTTTCTGACGCTTCATTTTTTGCTTGTTTTTCAGGTCCGCGGCTGTCGATTTTTTGCCTTTTTTTAAAGTTGTTTAAATGACACCTTCCTGGTCCGGGAAGTGGACAAAACCCACCACACATTAATCAGGGGTCCCGGCAGGACCTAAGGAAGGCAAAAAATCCCACTTTTCTGACGCTTCGTTTTTTGCCCGTTTTTCAGGTCCGCGGCTGTCGATTTTTCACCTTTTTTTTAGAGTTTAGTAAATGACACCTTCCTGGTCCGGGAAGTGGACAAAACCCACCACACATTAATCAGGGGTCCCGGCAGGACCTAAAGAAGGCAAAAAATCCCACTTTTCTGACGCTTCGTTTTTTGCCCGTTTTTTAGGTCCGCGGCTGTCGATTTTTCGACTTTTTTTAAAGTTGTTTAAATGACACCTTCCTGGTCCGGGAAGTGGACAAAACCCACCACACATTAATCAGGGGTCCCGGCAGGACCTAAAGAAGGCAAAAAATCCCACTTTTCTGACGCTTCGTTTTTTGCCCGTTTTTCAGGTCCGCGGCTGTCGATTTTTCGCCTTTTTTTTACAGTTGTTTAAATGACACCTTCCTGGTCCGGGAATGGACAAAACCCACCACACATTAATCAGGGGTCCTGGTAGGAACTAAAGAAGGCAAAAAATCCCACTTTTCTGACGCTTCGTTTTTTGCCCGTTTTTCAGGTCCGCGGCTGTCGATTTTTCGCCTTTTTTTTAGGTTGTTTAAATGACACCTTCCTGGTCCGGGAAGTGGACAAAACCCACCACACATTAATCAGGGGTCCCGGCAGGACCTAAAGAAGGCAAAAAATCCCACTTTTCTGACGCTTCGTTTTTTGCCCGTTTTTCAGGTCCGCGGCTGTCGATTTTTCGCCTTTTTTTAAAGTTGTTTAAATGACACCTTCCTGGTCCGGGAAGTGGACAAAACCCACCACACATTAATCAGGGGTCCCGGCAGGACCTAAAGAAGGCAAAAAATCCCACTTTTCTGACGCTTTGTTTTTTGCCCGTTTTTCAGATCCGCGGCTGTCGATTTTTTGCCTTTTTTTAAAGTTGTTTAAATGACACCTTCCTGGTCCGGGAAGTGGACAAAACCCACCACACATTAATCAGAGGTCCCGGCAGGACCTAAAGAAGGCAAAAAATCCCACTTTTTTGACGCTTCGTTTTTTGCCCGTTTTTCAGGTCCGCGGCTGTCGATTTTTCGCCTTTTTTTAAAGTTATTTAAATGACACCTTCCTGGTCCGGGAAGTGGACAAAACCCACCACACATTAATCAGGGGTCCTGGCAGGACCTAAAGAAGGCAAAAAATCTCACTTTTCTGACGCTTCGTTTTTTGCCCGTTTTTCAGGTCCGCGGCTGTCGATCTTTCGCATTTTTTTAGGTTGTTTAAATTACACCTTCCTGGTCCGGGAAGTGGACAAAACCCACCACACATTAATCAGGGGTCCTGGCAGGACCTAAAGAAGGCAAAAAATCCCACTTTTTTGACGCTTCGTTTTTTGCCCGTTTTTCAGGTCCGCGGCTGTTGATTTTTCTTCTTTTTTTAAAGTTGTTTAAATGACACCTTCCTGGTCCGGGAAGTGGACAAAACCCACCACACATTAATCAGGGGTCCCGGCAGGACCTAAAGAAGGCAAAAAATCCCACTTTTCTGACGCTTCGTTTTTTGCCCGTTTTCAGGTCCGCGGCTGACGATTTTTAGCCTTTTTTTTTTAGGTTGTTTAAATGACACCTTCCTGGTCCGGGAAGTGGACAAAACCCACCACACATTAATCAGGGGTCCCAGCAGGACCTAAAGAAGGCAAAGAATCCCACTTTTCTGACGCTTCGTTTTTTGCCCGTTTTTCAGGTCCGCGGCTGTCGATTTTTTGCCTTTTTTTAAAGTTGTTTAAATGACACCTTCCTGGTCCGGGAAGTGGACAAAACCCACCACACATTAATCAGGGGTCCCGGCAGGACCTAAAGAAGGCAAAAAATCCCACTTTTCTGACGCTTCGTTTTTTGCCCGTTTTTCAGGTCCGCGGCTGTCGATTTTTCGCCTTTTTTTAAAGTTGTTTAAATGACACCTTCCTGGTCCGGGAAGTGGACAAAACCCACCACACATTAATCAGGGGTCCCGGCAGGACCTAAAGAAGGCAAAAAATCCCACTTTTCTGACGCTTCGTTTTTTGCCCGTTTTTCAGGTCCGCGGCTGTCGATTTTTCACCTTTTTTTTACAGTTGTTTAAATGACACCTTCCTGGTCCGGGAATGGACAAAACCCACCACACATTAATCAGGGGTCCTGGTAGGAACTAAAGAAGGCAAAAAATCCCACTTTTCTGACGCTTTGTTTTTTGCCCGTTTTTCAGATCCGCGGCTGTCGATTTTTTGCCTTTTTTTAAAGTTGTTTAAATGACACCTTCCTGGTCCGGGAATCGGACAAAACCCACCACACATTAATCAGAGGTCCCGGCAGGACCTAAAGAAGGCAAAAAATCCCACTTTTTTGACGCTTCGTTTTTTGCCCGTTTTTCAGATCCGCAGCTGTCGATTTTTCTTCTTTTTTTAAAGTTGTTTAAATGACACCTTCCTGGTCCGGGAAGTGGACAAAACCCACCACACGTTAATCAGGGGTCCCGGCAGGACCTAAAGAAGGCAAAAAATCCCACTTTTCTGACGCTTCATTTTTTGCCCGTTTTTTAGGTCCGCGGCTGTCGATTTTTCGACTTTTTTTAAAGTTGTTTAAATGACCCCTTCCTGGTCCGGGAAGTGGACAAAACCCACCACACATTAATCAGGGGTCCCGGCAGGACCTAAAGAAGGCAAAAAATCCCACTTTTCTGACGCTTCGTTTTTTGCCCGTTTTTCAGGTCCGCGGCTGTCGATTTTTCGCCTTTTTTTTACAGTTGTTTAAATGACACCTTCCTGGTCCGGGAATGGACAAAACCCACCACACATTAATCAGGGGTCCTGGTAGGAACTAAAGAAGGCAAAAAATCCCACTTTTCTGACGCTTCGTTTTTTGCCCGTTTTTCAGGTCCGCGGCTGTCGATTTTTCGCCTTTTTTTTAGGTTGTTTAAATGACACCTTCCTGGTCCGGGAAGTGGACAAATCCCACCACACATTAATCAGGGGTCCCAGCAGGACCTAAAGAAGGCAAAGAATCCCACTTTTCTGACGCTTCGTTTTTTGCCCGTTTTTCAGGTCCACGGCTGTCGATTTTTTGCCTTTTTTTAAAGTTGTTTAAATGACACCTTCCTGGTCCGGGAAGTGGACAAAACCCACCACACATTAATCAGGGGTCCCGGCAGGACCTAAAGAAGGCAAAAAATCCCACTTTTCTGACGCTTCATTTTTTGCTTGTTTTTCAGGTCCGCGGCTGTCGATTTTTTGCCTTTTTTTAAAGTTGTTTAAATGACACCTTCCTGGTCCGGGAAGTGGACAAAACCCACCACACATTAATCAGGGGTCCTGGCAGGACCTAAAGAAGGAAAAAAATCCCACTTTTCTGACGCTTTGTTTTTTGCCCGTTTTTCAGGTCCGCAGCTGTCGATTTTTTGCCTTTTTTAAAAGTTGTTTAAATGACACCTTCCTGGTCCGGGAAGTGGACAAAACCCACCACACATTAATCAGGGGTCCCGGCAGGACCTAAAGAAGGCAAAAAATGCCACTTTTCTGACGCTTTGTTTTTTGCCCGTTTTTCAGGTCCGCGGCTGTCGATTTTTCTTCTTTTTTTAAAGTTGTTTAAATGACACTTCCTGGTCCGGGAAGTGGACAAAACCCACCACACATTAATCAGGGGTCCCGGCAGGACCTAAAGAAGGCAAAAAATCCCACTTTTCTGACGCTTCATTTTTTGCCCGTTTTTCAGGTCCGCGGCTGTCGATCTTTCGCATTTTTTTTAGGTTGTTTAAATGACACCTTCCTGGTCCGGGAAGTGGACAAAACCCACCACACATTAATCAGGGGTCCTGGCAGGACCTAAAGAAGGCAAAAAATCCCACTTTTCTGACGCTTCGTTTTTTGCCCGTTTTTCAGGTCCGCGGCAGTCGATTTTTTGCCTTTTTTTAAAGTTGTTTAAATGACACCTTCCTGGTCCGGGAAGTGGACAAAACCCACCACACATTAATCAGGGGTCCCGGCAGGACCTAAAGAAGGCAAAAAATCCCACTTTTCTGACGCTTCGTTTTTTGCCCGTTTTTCAGGTCCGCAGCTGTCGATTTTTTGCCTTTTTTTTAGGTTGTTTAAATGACACCTTCCTGGTCCGGGAAGTGGACAAAACCCACCACACATTAATCAGGGGTCCCGGCAGGACCTAAAGAAGGCAAAAAATCCCACTTTTCTGACGCTTTGTTTTTTGCCCGTTTTTCAGATCCGCGGCTGTCGATTTTTTGCCTTTTTTTAAAGTTGTTTAAATGACACCTTCCTGGTCCGGGAAGTGGACAAAACCCACCACACATTAATCAGGGGTCCTGGCAGGACCTAAAGAAGGCAAAAAATCTCACTTTTCTGACGCTTCGTTTTTTGCCCGTTTTTCAGGTCCGCGGCTGTCGATCTTTCGCATTTTTTTAGGTTGTTTAAATTACACCTTCCTGGTCCGGGAAGTGGACAAAACCCACCACACATTAATCAGGGGTCCTGGCAGGACCTAAAGAAGGCAAAAAATCCCACTTTTCTGACGCTTTGTTTTTTGCCCGTTTTTCAGGTCCGCGGCTGTTGATTTTTCTTCTTTTTTTAAAGTTGTTTAAATGACACCTTCCTGGTCCGGGAAGTGGACAAAACCCACCACACATTAATCAGGGGTCCCGGCAGGACCTAAAGAAGGCAAAAAATCCCACTTTTCTGACGCTTCATTTTTTGCTTGTTTTTCAGGTCTGTGGCTGTCGATTTTTCGCCTTTTTTTAAAGTTGTTTAAATGACACCTTCCTGGTCCGGGAAGTGGACAAAACCCACCACACATTAATCAGGGGTCCTGGCAGGACCTAAAGAAGGCAAAAAATCCCACTTTTCTGACGCTTTGTTTTTTGCCCGTTTTTCAGGTCCGCAGCTGTCGATTTTTTGCCTTTTTTTAAAGTTGTTTAAATGACACCTTCCTGGTCCGGGAAGTGGACAAAACCCACCACACATTAATCAGGGGTCCCGGCAGGACCTAAAGAAGGCAAAAAATCCCACTTTTCTGACGCTTTGTTTTTTGCCCGTTTTTCAGGTCCGCGGCTGTCGATTTTTCTCCTTTTTTTTAAGTTGTTTAATTGACACCTTCCTGGTCCGGGAAGTGGACAAAACCCACCACACATTAATCAGGGGTCCCGGCAGGACCTAAAGAAGGCAAAAAATCCCACTTTTCTGATGCTTCGTTTTTTGCCCGTTTTTCAGGTCCGCGGCTGTCGATTTTTCTTCTTTTTTTAAAGTTGTTTAAATGACACCTTCCTGGTCCGGGAAGTGGACAAAACCCACCACACATTAATCAGGGGTCCCGGCAGGACCTAAAGAAGGCAAAAAATCCCACTTTTCTGACGCTTCGTTTTTTGCCCGTTTTTCAGGTCCGCGGCTGTCGATCTTTCGCATTTTTTTTAGGTTGTTTAAATGACACCTTCCTGGTCCGGGAAGTGGACAAAACCCACCACACATTAATCAGGGGTCCTGGCAGGACCTAAAGAAGGCAAAAAATCCCACTTTTCTGACGCTTCGTTTTTTGCCCGTTTTTCAGGTCCGCGGCTGTCGATTTTTCGCCTTTTTTAAAGTTGTTTAAATGACACCTTCCTGGTCCGGGAAGTGGACAAAACCCACCACACATTAATCAAGGGTCCCGGCAGGACCTAAAGAAGGCAAAAAATCCCACTTTTCTGACGCTTCGTTTTTTGCCCGTTTTTCAGATCCGCGGCTGTCGATTTTTTGCCTTTTTTTAAAGTTGTTTAAATGACACCTTCCTGGTCCGGGAATTGGACAAAACCCACCACACATTAATCAGAGGTCCCGGCAGGACCTAAAGAAGGCAAAAAATCCCACTTTTTTGACGCTTCGTTTTTTGCCCGTTTTTCAGGTCCGCAGCTGTCGATTTTTCTTCTTTTTTTAAAGTTGTTTAAATGACACCTTCCTGGTCCGGGAAGTGGACAAAACCCACCACACATTAATCAGAGGTCCTGGCAGGACCTAAAGAAGGCAAAAAATCCCACTTTTCTGACGCTTCGTTTTTTGCCCGTTTTTCAGGTCCGCGGCTGTCGATTTTTCGCCTTTTTTTAAAGTTGTTTAAAAGACACCTTCCTGGTCCGGGAAGTGGACAAAACCCACCACACATTAATCAGGGGTCCCGGCAGGACCTAAAGAAGGCAAAAAATCCCACTTTTCTGACGCTTCGTTTTTTGCCCGTTTTCAGGTCCGCGGCTGTCGATTTTTAGCCTTTTTTTTAGGTTGTTTAAATGACACCTTCCTGGTCCGGGAAGTGGACAAAACCCACCACACATTAATCAGGGGTCCCGGCAGGACCTAAAGAAGGCAAAAAATCCCACTTTTCTGACGCTTTGTTTTTTGCCCGTTTTTCAGATCCGCGGCTGTCGATTTTTTGCCTTTTTTTAAAGTTGTTTAAATGACACCTTCCTGGTCCGGGAATCGGACAAAACCCACCACACATTAATCAGAGGTCCCGGCAGGACCTAAAGAAGGCAAAAAATCCCACTTTTTTGACGCTTCGTTTTTTGCCCGTTTTTCAGGTCCGCAGCTGTCGATTTTTCTTCTTTTTTTAAAGTTGTTTAAATGACACCTTCCTGGTCCGGGAAGTGGACAAAACCCACCACACATTAATCAGGGGTCCCGGCAGGACCTAAAGAAGGCAAAAAATCCCACTTTTCTGACGCTTCGTTTTTTGCCCGTTTTTCAAGTCTGCGGCTGTTGATTTTTCTTCTTTTTTTAAAGTTGTTTAAAAGACACCTTCCTGGTCCGGGAAGTGGACAAAACCCACCACACATTAATCAGGGGTCCCGGCAGGACCTAAAGAAGGCAAAAAATCCCACTTTTCTGACGCTTCGTTTTTTGCCCGTTTTCAGGTCCGCGGCTGTCGATTTTTAGCCTTTTTTTAGGTTGTTTAAATGACACCTTCCTGGTCCGGGAAGTGGACAAAACCCACCACACATTAATCAGGGGTCCCGGCAGGACCTAAAGAAGGCAAAAAATCTCACTTTTCTGACGCTTTGTTTTTTGCCCGTTTTTCAGGTCCGCGGCTGTCGATTTTTCGCCTTTTTTAAAGTTGTTTAAATGACACCTTCCTGGTCCGGGAAGTGGACAAAACCCACCACACATTAATCAGGGGTCCCGGCAGGACCTAAAGAAGGCAAAAAATCCCACTTTTCTGACGCTTCGTTTTTTGCCCGTTTTTCAGGTCCGCGGCTGTCGATTTTTCTTCTTTTTTTAAAGTTGTTTAAATGACACCTTCCTGGTCCGGGAAGTGGACAAAACCCACCACACATTAATCAGGGGTCCCGGAAGGACCTAAAGAAGGCAAAAAATCCCACTTTTCTGACGCTTCGTTTTTTGCCCGTTTTTCAGGTCCGCGGCTGTCGATTTTTTGCCTTTTTTAAAGTTGTTTAAATGACACCTTCCTGGTCCGGGAAGTGGACAAAACCCACCACACATTAATCAGGGGTCCCGGCAGGACCTAAAGAAGGCAAAAAATCCCACTTTTCTGACGCTTCGTTTTTTGCCCGTTTTTCAGGTCCGCCGGCTGTCAATTTTTTGCCTTTTTTTAAAGTTGTTTAAATGACACCTTCCTGGTCCAGGAAGTGGACAAAACCCACCACACATTAATCAGGGGTCCCGGCAGGACCTAAAGAAGGCAAAAAATCCCACTTTTCTGACGCTTCGTTTTTTGCCCGTTTTTCAGGTCCGCGGCTGTCGATTTTTCGCCTTTTTTTAAAGTTGTTTAAATGACACCTTCCTGGTCCGGGAAGTGGACAAAACCCACCACACGTTAATCAGGGGTCCCGGCAGGACCTAAAGAAGGCAAAAAATCCCACTTTTCTGACGCTTTGTTTTTTGCCCGTTTTTCAGGTCCGCGGCTGTCGATTTTTTGCCTTTTTTTAAAGTTGTTTAAATGACACCTTCCTGGTCCGGGAAGTGGACAAAACCCACCACACATTAATCAGGGGTCCCGGCAGGACCTAAAGAAGGCAAAAAATCCCACTTTTCTGACGCTTTGTTTTTTGCCCGTTTTTCAGATCCGCGGCTGTCGATTTTTTGCCTTTTTTTAAAGTTGTTTAAATGACACCTTCCTGGTCCGGGAATCGGACAAAACCCACCACACATTAATCAGAGGTCCCGGCAGGACCTAAAGAAGGCAAAAAATCCCACTTTTTTGACGCTTCGTTTTTTGCCCGTTTTTCAGGTCCGCAGCTGTCGATTTTTCTTCTTTTTTTAAAGTTGTTTAAATGACACCTTCCTGGTCCGGGAAGTGGACAAAACCCACCACACATTAATCAGGGGTCCCGGCAGGACCTAAAGAAGGCAAAAAATCCCACTTTTCTGACGCTTCGTTTTTTGCCCGTTTTCAGGTCCGCGGCTGTCGATTTTTAGCCTTTTTTTTAGGTTGTTTAAATGACACCTTCCTGGTCCGGGAAGTGGACAAAACCCACCACACATTAATCAGGGTCCCGGCAGGACCTAAAGAAGGCAAAAAATCCCACTTTTCTGACGCTTCGTTTTTTGCCCGTTTTTCAGGTCCGCGGCTGTCGATTTTTCTTCTTTTTTTAAAGTTGTTTAAATGACACCTTCCTGGTCCGGGAAGTGGACAAAACCCACCACACATTAATCAGGGGTCCCGGAAGGACCTAAAGAAGGCAAAAAATCCCACTTTTCTGACGCTTCGTTTTTTGCCCGTTTTTCAGGTCCGCGGCTGTCGATTTTTTGCCTTTTTTAAAGTTGTTTAAATGACACCTTCCTGGGCCGGGAAGTGGACAAAACCCACCACACATTAATCAGGGGTCCCGGCAGGACCTAAAGAAGGCAAAAAATCCCACTTTTCTGACGCTTCGTTTTTTGCCCGTTTTTCAGGTCCGCCGGCTGTCAATTTTTTGCCTTTTTTTAAAGTTGTTTAAATGACACCTTCCTGGTCCAGGAAGTGGACAAAACCCACCACACATTAATCAGGGGTCCCGGCAGGACCTAAAGAAGGCAAAAAATCCCACTTTTCTGACGCTTCGTTTTTTGCCCGTTTTTCAGGTCCGCGGCTGTCGATTTTTCGCCTTTTTTTTAGGTTGTTTAAATGACACCTTCCTGGTCCGGGAAGTGGACAAAACCCACCACACATTAATCAGGGGTCCCGGCAGGACCTAAAGAAGGCAAAAAATCCCACTTTTCTGACGCTTCGTTTTTTGCCCGTTTTTCAGGTCCGCGGCTGTCGATTTTTCGCCTTTTTTTAAAGTTGTTTAAATGACACCTTCCTGGTCCGGGAAGTGGACAAAACCCACCACACAATAATCAGGGGTCCCGGCAGGACCTAAAGAAGGCAAAAAATCCCACTTTTCTGACGCTTCGTTTTTTGCCCGTTTTTCAGGTCCGCGGCTGTCGATTTTTCTTCTTTTTTTAAAGTTGTTTAAATGACACTTTCCTGGTCCGGGAAGTGGACAAAACCCACCACACATTAATCAGGGGTCCCGGAAGGACCTAAAGAAGGCAAAAAATCCCACTTTTCTGACGCTTCGTTTTTTGCCCGTTTTTCAGGTCCGCGGCTGTCGATTTTTTGCCTTTTTTAAAGTTGTTTAAATGACACCTTCCTGGTCCGGGAAGTGGACAAAACCCACCACACATTAATCAGGGGTCCCGGCAGGACCTAAAGAAGGCAAAAAATCCCACTTTTCTGACGCTTCGTTTTTTGCCCGTTTTTCAGGTCCGCCGGCTGTCAATTTTTTGCCTTTTTTTAAAGTTGTTTAAATGACACCTTCCTGGTCCAGGAAGTGGACAAAACCCACCACACATTAATCAGGGGTCCCGGCAGGACCTAAAGAAGGCAAAAAATCCCACTTTTCTGACGCTTCGTTTTTTTGCCCGTTTTTCAGGTCCGCGGCTGTCGATTTTTCGCCTTTTTTTTAGTTTGTTTAAATGACACCTTCCTGGTCCGGGAAGTGGACAAAACCCACCACACATTAATCAGGGGTCCCGGCAGGACCTAAAGAAGGCAAAAAATCCCACTTTTCTGACGCTTCGTTTTTTGCCCGTTTTTCAGGTCCGCGGCTGTCGATTTTTCGCCTTTTTTTAAAGTTGTTTAAATGACACCTTCCTGGTCCGGGAAGTGGACAAAACCCACCACACAATAATCAGGGGTCCCGGCAGGACCTAAAGAAGGCAAAAAATCCCACTTTTCTGACGCTTCGTTTTTTTGCCCGTTTTTCAGGTCCGCGGCTGTCGATTTTTCGCCTCTTTTTAAGGTTGTTTAAATGACACCTTCCTGGTCCGGGAAGTGGACAAAACCCACCACACATTAATCAGGGGTCCCGGCAGGACCTAAAGAAGGCAAAAAATCCCACTTTTCTGACGCTTCGTTTATTGCCCGTTTTTCAGGTCCGCGGCTGTCGATTTTTCACCTTTTTTTAAAGTTGTTTAAATGACACCTTCCTGGTCCGGGGAGTGGACAAAACCCACCACACATTAATCAGGGGTCCCGGCAGGACCTAAAGAAGGCAAAAAATCCCACTTTTCTGACGCTTTGATTTTTTGCCCGTTTTTCAGGTCCGCGGCTGTCGATTTTTTGCCTTTTTTTAAAGTTGTTTAAATGACACCTTCCTGGTCCGGGAAGTGGACAAAACCCACCACACGTTAATCAGGGGTCCCGGCAGGACCTAAAAAAGGCAAAAAATCCCACTTTTCTGACGCTTCGTTTTTTGCCCGTTTTTCAGGTCCGCGGCTGTCGATTTTTCGCCTTTTTTTTACAGTTGTTTAAATGACACCTTCCTGGTCCGGGAAGTGGACAAAACCCACCACACATTAATCAGGGGTCCCGGCAGGACCTAAAGAAGGCAAAAAATCTCACTTTTCTGACGCTTCGTTTTTTGCCCGTTTTTCAGGTCCGCGGCTGTCGATATTTCGCCTTTTTTAAGGTTGTTTAAATGACACCTTCCTGGTCCGGGAAGTGGACAAAACCCACCACACATTAATCAGGGGTCCCGGCAGGACCTAAAGAAGGCAAAAAATCCCATATTTCTGACGCTTTGTTTTTTGCCCGTTTTTCAGGTCCGCGGCTGTCGATTTTTCGCCTTTTTTTTAAAGTTGTTTAAATGACACCTTCCTGGTCCGGGAAGTGGACAAAACCCACCACACAATAATCAGGGGTCCCGGCAGGACCTAAAGAAGGCAAAAAATCCCACTTTTCTGACGCTTCGTTTTTTTGCCCGTTTTTCAGGTCCGCGGCTGTCGATTTTTCGCCTCTTTTTAAGGTTGTTTAAATGACACCTTCCTGGTCCGGGAAGTGGACAAAACCCACCACACATTAATAAGGGGTCCTGGCAGGACCTAAAGAAGGCAAAAAATCCCACTTTTCTGACGCTTCGTTTATTGCCCGTTTTTCAGGTCCGCGGCTGTCGATATTTCGCCTTTTTTTAAGGTTGTTTAAATGACACCTTCCTGGTCCGGGAAGTGGACAAAACCCACCACACATTAATCAGGGGTCCCGGCAGGACCTAAAGAAGGCAAAAAATCCCATATTTCTGACGCTTTGTTTTTTGCCCGTTTTTCAGGTCCGCGGCTGTCGATTTTTCGCCTTTTTTTTAAAGTTGTTTAAATGACACCTTCCTGGTCCGGGAAGTGGACAAAACCCACCACACAATAATCAGGGGTCCCGGCAGGACCTAAAGAAGGCAAAAAATCCCACTTTTCTGACGCTTCGTTTTTTTGCCCGTTTTTCAGGTCCGCGGCTGTCGATTTTTCGCCTCTTTTTAAGGTTGTTTAAATGACACCTTCCTGGTCCGGGAAGTGGACAAAACCCACCACACATTAATCAGGGGTCCCGGCAGGACCTAAAGAAGGCAAAAAATCCCACTTTTCTGACGCTTCGTTTATTGCCCGTTTTTCAGGTCCGCGGCTGTCGATTTTTCACCTTTTTTTAAAGTTGTTTAAATGACACCTTCCTGGTCCGGGGAGTGGACAAAACCCACCACACATTAATCAGGGGTCCCGGCAGGACCTAAAGAAGGCAAAAAATCCCACTTTTCTGACGCTTTGATTTTTTGCCCGTTTTTCAGGTCCGCGGCTGTCGATTTTTCGCCTTTTTTTTACAGTTGTTTAAATGACACCTTCCTGGTCCGGGAAGTGGACAAAACCCACCACACATTAATCAGGGGTCCTGGCAGGACCTAAAGAAGGCAAAAAATCCCACTTTTCTGACGCTTCGTTTTTTGCCCGTTTTTCAGGTCCGCGGCTGTCGATTTTTTGCCTTTTTTTAAAGTTGTTTAAATGACACCTTCCTGGTCCAGGAAGTGGACAAAACCCACCACACATTAATCAGGGGTCCCGGCAGGACCTAAAGAAGGCAAAAAATCCCACTTTTCTGACGCTTTGATTTTTTGCCCGTTTTTCAGGTCCGCGGCTGTCGATTTTTCGCCTTTTTTTTACAGTTGTTTAAATGACACCTTCCTGGTCCGGGAAGTGGACAAAACCCACCACACATTAATCAGGGGTCCTGGCAGGACCTAAAGAAGGCAAAAAATCCCACTTTTCTGACGCTTCGTTTTTTGCCCGTTTTTCAGGTCCGCGGCTGTCGATTTTTTGCCTTTTTTTAAAGTTGTTTAAATGACACCTTCCTGGTCCAGGAAGTGGACAAAACCCACCACACATTAATCAGGGGTCCCGGCAGGACCTAAAGAAGGCAAAAAATCCCACTTTTCTGACGCTTCGTTTTTTGCCCGTTTTTCAGGTCCGCGGCTGTCGATTTTTCGCCTTTTTTTAAAGTTGTTTAAATGACACCTTCCTGGTCTGGGGAGTGGACAAAACCCACCACACATTAATCAGGGGTCCTGGTAGGACCTAAAGAAGGCAAAAAATCCCACTTTTCTGACGCTTCATTTTTTGCCCGTTTTTCAGGTCCGCGGCTGTCGATTTTTCACCTTTGTTTGAGTTGTTTAAATGACACCTTCCTGGTCCGGGAAGTGGACAAAACCCACCACACAATAATCAGGGGTCCCGGCAGGACCTAAAGAAGGCAAAAAATCCCACTTTTCTGACGCTTTGTTTTTTTGCCCGTTTTTCAGGTCCGCGGCTGTCGATTTTTCGCCTCTTTTTAAGGTTGTTTAAATGACACCTTCCTGGTCCGGGAAGTGGACAAAACCCACCACACATTAATCAGGGGTCCCGGCAGGACCTAAAGAAGGCAAAAAATCCCACTTTTCTGACGCTTCGTTTATTGCCCGTTTTTCAGGTCCGCGGCTGTCGATTTTTCACCTTTTTTTAAAGTTGTTTAAATGACACCTTCCTGGTCCGGGGAGTGGACAAAACCCACCACACATTAATCAGGGGTCCCGGCAGGACCTAAAGAAGGCAAAAAATCCCACTTTTCTGACGCTTTGATTTTTTGCCCGTTTTTCAGGTCCGCGGCTGTCGATTTTTCGCCTTTTTTTTACAGTTGTTTAAATGACACCTTCCTGGTCCGGGGAGTGGACAAAACCCACCACACATTAATCAGGGGTCCCGGCAGGACCTAAAGAAGGCAAAAAATCCCACTTTTCTGACGCTTCATTTTTTGCCCGTTTTTCAGGTCCGCGGCTGTCGATTTTTTGCCTTTGTTTGAGTTGTTTAAATGACACCTTCCTGGTCCGGGAAGTGGACAAAACCCACCACACATTAATCAGGGGTCCCGGCAGGACCTAAAGAAGGCAAAAAAATCCCACTTTTCTGACGCTTCATTTTTTGCCCGTTTTTCAGGTCCGCGTGCAACCCAGATAGAAAATAAATTATATAAATATTTAAGATGGAAATTAAAGTTAGGTAAATAATAATATAAATATTAATTACATTTACCGTGCTTACAATGTTTTGGGGTGCAACGTCATTAGGTCACGTGACGGCGTCTCACCAAGTCACGTGACGGTGCACCGCCAATCAGTGACGTATATATTTTCCGGAAGGGACTACACACCGGTCGCGGTGAGGGACGCATGGAGAGAATCGCTGCAGGCATTTAAAAAGTTTCGTTGTTGAAGTTTACAAATGGAAAATGTCTAAACATTTTACATACGTGGTCGGAATATAGGGGCCGTCCACCGACGCAACGCTGAACTAAAAAGAGCAGTGTTCGATCACATCTATGGAATTGGTGAGTGTTGACATTTCATTGCTAAACGGCATTAGAACCGTTTATTAGTACCTTTTGTCTGTCACTGTTCTCTCAATTGATTAATTAGATTGTAAGATTAATACTAGTTTGATTACAATGAATAATACATAAGTGCAATTATTTATTATAAATGATAATATATTGTACAATTGAAGTTATGATACGACTTGTATTATATATGTAATTAGAATATGTGCACATAAATTGATGTCTGCTGGTCCTATTTTACATAGGCCAGGTTTTTGATGGCAAGCTAGGAACCCTGCATTGAGGCAACACGCCTGGAAGGTTGAAGCCCAGATTCACTGATGAGCTGTCACCCACCTGCTCTGCTCTGACCGGGCTGGTAGGAGGCTTTGCAGCCGTCCTTTTCCCTTTTGTCCCTCTTTGGCCTTCATAGAAAACTTCAGTCCTTTCCTCCACTCCTGAACCTCTGGACACTCGATTACTGGGCCATTGTGTTAGTATAGTATATTCATTTGTACATTTCATGACGGAAAAGGTGCATTGAGGCAATTGTTATATTCTTAATAATAATCCTTTCTGAATGTTCCTAAATAGGTTTTTTACTCAGACAACTTTTTTTCTTGAAAGTATCTAAATGAATTCTCACAAATTCCAACCTTTTCTTAAAAAAACAAACCCACTTGTTCTCCTAAGATGACAGCGTTTGTTTGCAAATATTATATTTTGTGAATCCATCTTTACAATTTATAGATTCCAAATGCCCAGTGAGTGATGCTAAATGAATAACATGCAAATCATAAAGATACAATATGATCACTGGTGACCAATCAAGTACCAAGAAAGATAGCGAGTGGAATGTTGACATGACGTGTATATACTGTATTTGTATTTGTCTGGAGTGGGCAACAGTGCCACCTGCTGGCTGTAAAGAAAAGAGAGGCAGGCACACAATATTTCTTTATTTGTTTGTAGTGGGAGTTACAATTCAAATATGACTTAAGTGTCCTGAGGATACTAAATGATGAAAAGGTTGTTTTTTTAAAATGTGATTGGTGTGCCTTTGACGTGTGTGTGCTTGTTGTGTATTTGTGTAGCGAGCGTAGCGGCCGTCTCTCTCTCTCTCCCTAGGATCTCTTTTTCCTGCTTTCCAGATTCCCAAAGTCCACCGGTCGCATTTTCATCTCAGCGAACTGGATGGAGGTTTCGTGTCCCTTCCAGTGGAACCAGTTGACACCCTACGGGAGGAAGGGACGGGTGTCATGACCCGCCGAGGTAGGGCAAACGAGGGGCGTGGGGGGCTTACGTACCTTGCTGTGACTCGTGTCACCGTATTTGCCCATCAGGTTGACGCGGTGGCAGTTTTTGTACCAGAAGGCTCCTTTGTAGGACAGAGCACAGTTGGTGACGGCGATGTCGTTGTCGTTGTCGTAGGTGGAGAAGGGGCGCCCCTGGTGGTACGTCATGGAGTCACCTGGAGTGGAAGCAAAACAAGGTTATGCTTACGTTGGTGGTGCCCCCACCCCCAAAGGTTGAGCGTCCTCAAAATTTTATCCTCATTAGACTCCATGATGAGCTGCTAAGATGCTGAGGCATCCTGCTTGACAACGGCGGCCATCTTTTTCAAACATTCATTCAAAAGGTGATGACAACCACCTAAACTAAATGTACAATTCATCAATATTAATCATGTTAAATTATAAAATATAACAACATTGTATAATCATAAAATATTAAATAACTAATGAAGACATGAATAAAAATTAATAATAATTAGATATATTAAATTAGTCATTCATTCATTCATTTTCTGCTGCTTTTCCTCACGAGGGTCGCGGGCGGTGCTGGAGCCTATCCCAGCTGTCTTTGGGCGAAAGGCGGGGTGGTTCACCCTGGACTGGTGGCCAGCCAATCACAGGGCACATATAGACAAACAACCATTCACACTCACATTCATACCTATGGACATTGGAATGTGGGAGGAAACCGGAGTACCCGGAGAAAAGAACATGCAAACTCCACGCAGAGATGGCTGAGGTTGGAATTGAACCCTGGTCCCCTAGCTGTGAGGTCTGCGCGCTAACCACTAGATCACCGTGCCGCCCTGTTTTTCAAACAATCCCACCCAAATTGTGCTTGTCAGTCCTGTAAAGGTGTGTACCAAATTTGGTGGCATTTCGGCTAAACACCCCAAAGTTACATCGTGTATTGCACATTGGATGGTGTGAGAAGTTTCAAGCCAACCTGATTTATGAGGATTGAACTTTGGGCAAGTATGTTAAAAATGATATACTTATAAATATAAATGTATTCTCATAAGAGTACAACACTAGGAATGCTAATTCTAATAAGAATGCTAACACTATGTTATGCTATGCTACATGTCTGCACCCTGATACGTATGTGCCGAGAACCGAAAAACATTTGCATTGGGAGACGAGATCCTTCAAAGCTCACCCGCCGTTCCGCTATAAGCCCCGATCAAGATCTTGTATCGTGTTCTGGGCTCTGCGATGCTGAACCGGTCATACTGAGCGTAGGCCGACTCCCCGCTGTCCCTCAGGTCCACGCGCAGCACGTATTGCCCGGCGGAGGTTATCTTGTGAAGGTTGCTGAGACCTGGTTCAGTCGAGGTTAAACATCAGGAAGGGAATTAGAAAAGCTGGAGGAAAAAAAAAAACATCAGCAGTTCATCTTACCCAGCCAGAACTCGTCGTTAAGGTTACCAAAGCCAGCCGTGTAGTTCTTCCAGTTTCTGAAGAAGTCCAGCCTTCCGTTCTGGCGTCTCAAGAACACCTGAAGAAGGGGGGGCAGACCCTCATGAGTCCAGCCGTGACGTGACGTCAGCGTCACCTCGCTCCTCACCATCCATCCTCCGCCATCTGTGTCCATGTCACAGTACACCTGAACAGCCTGGCTGTCCACGCCGCCCACATAAACCGTGTACACGCCCGACGTCGTCTCCCCGTTCTGGAAGATCTGAGCGCAGTCTTTGGGGTGTCGGTGCAAATCTCCAACTGAAATCAAACCCAAACAACACGTCTCTCTCTGGAGTTTTATGAAGTTATGGAGTTTTAAGTTTTATGTCGGCGTTCCTGCCTGTCGTGAAGACGGTCGTTATGCGCCGACTCCTCTTGTCTCCGGCGACGGCCTGCATGTGGACCGTGTACTCCGTGGACCTGGCCAGCTGGGCCATGATGTAGGACGTGGCGGTGGGGCTCAGTGTCACCTCCTGGACCACACAAGAAAAACTCATTGAGTATTCAATCTTTGGTATTTTAGATGCGTGTGTGTTCGATACCCGAGTGGCGCCGTCTGGCGAAGAGAAGGTGAGGACGTAAACGCTGACGGCGGCCTGTGGAGGTTTCCACGACAGAGTGGCGGTGTCTGCTTGAATGTTAACGGCCATCAGATCTCGAGGGGGGTCCACATCTAGAAGTTTATTATTCATGATGTCATGAAGGGGGAAAAACCTCTTGACATGTATACCAGGCTTCGCTACATATCTTAAATACAGCCTGGAGCTCCGTCTGTTTCTCCTACCGGTGGTGAATTCTGTTCCAACAGATGCACTCCTCTGAGCCTCCTTGGTGGCAAAGAGCTCCACCGTGTAGACACTCCCCGGAGCCAGGGACCCCATGGCTAACTCCGTCATTGCCCCCGAGACCTGCTCCACGACCGGGGACGCTGCAAGACGACATGAAGCGGTCCGTGACACAATTGCAGCCAATGACGTAACTGAGATTTCTTACCTGACTCGGAGCTGTACATGATGACGTAGCCATCCACCGAGGCTACACACGGTTGCCACAGCAACAAAGCAGAGCTGTCCGTCACGTTCACCGCAGTCAGACCTTGAGGTCGATCCAAAGCTAAGCGGGGAAAAAGACTTGAGTATCCAATGAGGAAGGTCGATGCCATCGTGAGTAACGCAGGCTCACCTGTGGTTACGGAATCAACGCTGGGGTCACTCTCTTCCAGACCCTTCACGGCGGTGACAGTCACCTGATACATCCTGCCGGGACTCATGTTGGGCAGCAAGGCTTGGAGGACGTCGCCGTCCACGGTCACCAACATGGGGCTTCCTGTTTAGAGACTAACTATTAATCAGTGGAGAGCTGAATCGATGCTATCGATGCTACCAACATTGAATCAAATCATATCATTATAGATATAGATTATAGATATAGATTATATAGATTATAGATATCATTCAGGAAGTAAATGGGAGAAATAGTCACGTCATTTTAGTTACGATACTACGCTGATCTTACCCCCTTCAAACGGCGCGTATGTGATGCGATAGTTGTCGACTGCCGACTGAGGCACGGACCAGTGGACGACAGTTGACGAGTCGGTCACGTCAGAAAAACGAAGGCCCTTCGGTGTAATCAGGCCTGGCGGAAAGACAACGGGTTCAAATGTTAATGATGACATCAAAAACATGTCCAAAGAGGGAAAATACCCATCAGTTCAGGAGATCAGAGATCAACCAGCAACCAGATCAACACTAATTATGTGCTATAAAGAGGTTAGTATAGACCAGGGGTGGGCCGCATTGATATGACAAAATTTACGGGGGGGCAGACTATATATTTTACACGTAACAGTCCACCTGGTATTATTGTATCTGTAAAATTGTCATGCAATCTGCTATTATTATTTATTATTTTATATTTATATTTAAATATTTAAAAAATAATACAATATTATAATAATTACAATAAAATAAAAATAATAATTATTATATTATTATTATGCAAATATAGCAATAATATTATATATAATTAATATAATAATTAGCATTAATATAATAATTATAATAATCATAATAGTTCTAATAATAATTATAATAATCTAATAATAATAATATTTATTATTATTATTATGTGCTTGTGTCCCTTTTTTCAGGAGCACTTTGTAAACAACAGACCATGTTAAAAAACGAAATTGATAAAACCATCAAAAGGTTGGCTCAGGCCATGATGCCAAGTTGTATGTTGAGTTTAAATGAAATACTTTGGAAAGATTGGGCGGGCCGTATTCAAACACTTGGCGGGTCGGATGTGGCCCCAGGGTCGTAGTTTGCCCACCCCTGGTATAGACCCAGCGGATCCAGTGCTAAGAGATCCAGAGATTAGTGTAGACCCAGCGAATGAAGTCCCGAGAGGCCCCAGAGGTTAGCATAGAACCAATAAACCCATTCCTAAGAGGTCGCAGAGGTTAGTATAGACCCAGTGGATCCAGTCCTGAGAAAACCCAGAGCTTAATAAGGACCCGGTGTGGTTGATGTACCCACCCGTCTTAGCTACTCCAAAGATTAGCTGGGATAGGTGGTCCAACAAGACGTCATAATGGCCCCAAAGGTTGGCATTCAAAACACCAGTCCTAAGTGACTCCAGAGGTTAGTATAGACCCAGTGGATCCAGTCCAGAGAGGCCCCAGCGGTTAGCATTCAACCAGTAAACCCAGTCCTAAGAGATCCCAGAGGTTAGTATAGACTCAGTAGATCCAGTCCAGAGAGGCCCCAGAGGTTAGCATTCAACCAGTAAACCCATTCCGAATAGGTCCCAGAGGTTATTATAGACCCACTGGATCTAGTCCTGAGAGGCCCGACAGGTTAGTATAGAACAAGGAAATACAGTCCTGAGAGGTTCCAGAGGTTAATAAGGACCCAGTGTGGTTGATGTACCTGACTGAGCCACCCCAAAGATTGACTGGGATTGATGGTCCAAAAAGACGCCATAGTGGCCCCAAAGGTTGGCATTCAACCAGTAAACCCAGTCCTAAGTGGCTCCAGAGGTTAGTATAGACCCAGTGGATCCAGTCCAGAGAGGACCCAGAGGTTAGCATTCAACCAGTAAACCCATTCCTAAGAGATCCCAGAGGTTAGTATAGACCCAGCAGATCCAGTCCAGAGAGGCCAAAGAGGTTAGCATTCAACCAGTAAACCCAGTCCTAAGAGGTCCCAAAGCTTAGTATAGACCCAGTGGATCTAGTCCTGAAAGGACCCAAAGGTTAGTATAGAACCAGTAAACCCGTTCCTAAGAGGTCCCAGAGGTTTGCATAGACCCAGTGGATCCAATCCAGAAAGGCCCCAGAGGTTAGCATTCAACCAGTAAACCCATTCGTAAGAGATCCCAGAGGTTAGTATTGACCCAGTGGATCTAGTCCTGAGAGGCCCTAAAGGTTAGTATCGAAGCAGGAAGCCCAGTCCTGAGAGGTTCCAGAGCTTAATAAGGACCCAGTATGGTTGATGTACCTGTCTGAGCCACCCCAAAGATAGACTGGGATCGGTGGTCCAAAGAAACTCCATAAAGCTCAATTTCATACTCCGTGCCCCCTTGGAGTCCAGTGATTAGCCTGGTTCGCTCGTCGCCAGCAACGATGTGCTCCTGTGGGTGTCCCGACCTCTTGCTGTCCCGCAGTTTGATAACAAATCTGTCAAAGAGGTCTTCATCCACCGCCCACGACACGCGGAAACTGTCGGCGTTGATGTCGGAAACAAAGAGATGCTCCACCTCGGGTTCCGCCTCTGGCCACAGGGGAAACAATGTTGCAGACGCTTGTTGGTTTCAGTCATCGATTTCTGACCAAAAGAATTCAAGCAAGACGAGTTAGGACGATCCTTCCAGGCGGCATTCCTCGACCAAGATGCTCACGTCGGTTAGTGCAAGTCAGTCAGAGCCAAGACAGACAGAACATGGAGGGAATTAAAAGACTTTTCATAGACGTTCAGTTGTTGCAAGTTAGGGTCGTTCCGATCAAGACTGCGGCCGATACGCCGGGAGGCCATGCGTCCTCCTGCTAGCCATGATGCTTCCAGTGCATTTGAGGCAAACAGAAGTTAACTGACACGTGTGTTTTCCTTCCTCTGACAGGTTTGCGTTACTAAACTGTGGAGGCAATCGACAATCCACCAACCACGTAAGTCTGAAAATAAGCATCGGAGGGAAAACACGTGGTCAAATATGAACACAAACCAACAAGCTCATATTTCAGAAACAGATGGGAGTGCTGCGTCATTGCTTGCTCCCAAGATCATAGCATCGTAGCTCGACGGATAAAAAGGAAATGGGAAAAGTGCTTGAGAGGATTCTGGAATAAGATTCATACGAGTCATAAATGTGGCTATGGGACGCGATACTGTGCTGAAACCTCAGCCGCAGAACATGGCAGAACTTCTATTTTGAGAAAATTACAAAAATGTGTTGTGGCGTCGACGCCTGCCAGGTTGTGACGTTGAAGCTTCAGAGTCGCATCATTGCACAGTACTCGCATCAGGATGAAGGGGTGGAGTCCCCCGCGGTTGGGTACCTGTGACAGCTACAGTGGTGAGGGGGCGAGAGCGTAGCCCCGCCTCTGACACGCCCGTCAGCCTGACCTCATAGCCTATACCAGTGATGAGCCCCCAGATGTCCAGATGACTCTGGTTCCCTGGCACCGTGAACTCCTGGGGTGCCAGCAGCCAGCCCGAGTCGGTCACCACTAGGTTAAAGTGACTGAAACGGCCACCGGAGGGCGTTGGTTCCTCCCGGGCCTGCCGCTGCTTCACCCCCCATGACACACGGAAACCGAAGGGTGTCACGTTGGAAACAGTCAGGTTTTCCACTTTGGGCAAAGGAGCTGGATGGTGGTGGTGGTGGTTTTAGAGTTAGCATGTGTGCAAGGGTTGCAAAAGCAAATCAGCAAATTGTCTTCGAACTGGATTTCAAATATCCTATAAGTCCTCAACTTGGATTAGCCTGTTCTGGGTCAAGTCTATTTCCTGAGTCTTCCTGAATGCTACTGGAAACAATCTCAACGCTAGTTTCATGCACGTCAAAAGTCATGCACGTGTCAGGTAAAACAGCAAGAGAGGACTTGAGTGAGGTATACCTGTGGCGACATGGGCTACCACCGAGGGGGTGCGGCGCCCGTGAGAAAGACCGTACAGTTCAACGTTATAGCCCGTGGCGTCCATCAGGTTTGAGATGATAAGGTTTCTGGTGTCGCCGGGCAGACTGAACTCCTGCGGCTCAGACTGCTGCTCTGAGTCACTGACCCGGACAACAAAGCCATCAAAGTGGCCTGACACAGTGCTCCACGTCAAGGTGAGGTTATGCGGACTTGGAGATGAAGCGGCTACGGGCCCCAAAAGGGGGGCGTCCTCTGAACAAAGAGAAGAAGATGGCAGTTCAGTCTTGAGGGACCGGGAGCTGCTGGTTTTCACCATGCGTTTGCGGAATCGTACCTGTTGTAGCGATGGCAAACAATGGAAGTGTGTTGCGGCCGCCGGCGCTGGCGTACAGCTTTACGTCGTAGCGTGTACTGGCTTTAAGGCCGGCCATGACCGTGGAGCGCACTTGGCCCGGCAGTGTCTGGCCCATCGCCTGCGAGGGCAAAGCAGACTCTCTGACTTCTACTACAAAGTTATCAAACGCCTTGTCGCTCGCCCGCCACGACAGAGACACTCTGTCTGAGGTAACGTTAGAAACAACTAGCCTGGACAAATCGGGCTCGTCCGCTACAGAGAGGGGAGAGAAATATATACAAGGGTTGAAACTAAGCAGTATCATCTTGGATGGAACAAGCTAGATGACCGTGTGTCGTCCCCGCGAAGTTGATCAATGAATGACCTTAGAAAAAGTGTTTAGGTATTTGCAAAGCTCCCAATTTAGTTTTGGATCTACATTCCCTCCGTCAACATCAGTTACGAGCTTCGGGTAGTGACCGAAAGGACAAGGTATTGGGTAAAAGTGGCCGAAAAGTGTTTTCTCCGTAACATGGCAAGGCTCTCCTTTAGAGATCACGTCATTCGCGAGAAACTCAAGAGTAGAAGCGCTGCTCCTCCGCAGAGGTGGATCGAACATCTGGTGTCAGGGTGTCAGGTGTTCAGGGCATATCCGACCAGGAAGACACTGGACACGTTGGAGAAACTATGACTCTCAACTGGCCTGGGAACACTGAGGGATCCACTGGGAGGAGCTGGGGGGAGGGAAGTCTGAGCTTCCCTGCTTGGGCTGCTGCCCCTGCGACTCAACCTTGGATAAGCAGAAGAAGATGGATGGATGGATGGTTAGATGAATGGTGGATCAATGGTTTGGGTATGGTTACAAATGTCTTGAAGGACATGCCAAGACAATTTTATTATGATCCAACGACTGATGGACACTTAGTTGTAACCTTGGCCTCTGTTTTGATGGATGGCGGCCATGTTTCCTGACCAAGATAAGATTACGAATTTGGTGAACAAGGATTAGGTGGAGAGTATGTTATTCGTCACTTCGCGGGGATGACAGTCTTTTTTAAAATGCTCGGCGCCGATTATTCAAGAAGACTTAACATGGCAAATACCTGTTGAAGCAACAACACTGACAGCGCTCGTTCGGGATGCCTTGAACGTCCCGTAGAGGTAGGCTACATAGTCGGAGCTGGGCCGCAGCCCCGAGACCTTGTGCGACGTTGCATTGCGAGACAGGTTATACTCCCTCGGCTGCATCAGCCAATCTGAATCAATAATCTCCAGCACAAAACCATCAAAGTCTCCTTCAGTGTGGTTCCAGGTGACCCAAAAGCTCTCGGAGGTCAAGTTTGACACGTAAAGATGGCCGAGCAACGGCTGACGCGCTGAAGGGAGACACCATCATTAGATGTTTCAATCAGAGTGCAAACTCTTGCTTGCACATGCACGGTTTGATGAGCCAGCTACAAGAAGGTAAGTCTTTTTCAGGCACAATTTCAACGCTTAAGAGATCCTAGGAATATTCACTTTTTTTTACTTTCAAGCCATCTTGATGGTATAGAATGAACATAAGTGAATTTTTTTTTTCGTCTTCAGATGTTAGTGAATTCTCAGGACCTCTTAAGCGTCAATCCGTCATGCTCCTGTGGATCCATTGTGCGTGAAGAGAAGGTGAGCATGCAGGCACCATGAAGCTGACATGAAAGCACCTGTGTTATTTGTCCTTGATAACAACAAGAAGGAGTTCAATCATTTGCCACTCAAGACCGACTGCAGTTCCCGGAGCAAATGGTGCTCGGAAGTGAACCACGAAGAAGATGATGAAGTAACGATTTGCTTTTGCAATCATTGCAGCACATCAAACGTCAAGCGCGTCAAACACAACCACAAGGCAGCGCAGGGCAGAAGGTGTGGGCGGGGCT
Source organism: Doryrhamphus excisus (assembly GCF_037039965.1). Classification (NCBI taxonomy): domain Eukaryota; kingdom Metazoa; phylum Chordata; class Actinopteri; order Syngnathiformes; family Syngnathidae; genus Doryrhamphus; species Doryrhamphus excisus. Next base: position 11,144,627 of record NC_136366.1, on the reverse strand, counting down.
TCATGCATTTGGACCGAAGGCTCAACATTGAAATGGATGAGTCGAGTGATGGGGAGGCCGCCATCACCGTGCCTTCTCTCAGCTTCACGCAACTCAGTGGCTGCAAGGCGCAGGTGCGGTTCGGTGGTTAAGTGGAAGCGTCACCACCACGTGAGGTTATTGTCACGTGTTTCATGCAGCACAGTAAGGGCGTCGACGTGAAAAAAGTCAAGAAGATGAACGCCAAGAAAAGCTCAAAATGGGATATTTGGGGGGAATATGGAAACATATTTGTCAGACATTCCTTCAATTAGACTAAAATGGCAAGGCAATGTGAAAAAAATCCCACCTTAGTTCAGGGTGAAATATTTTTTGAAAAAAATCAATAGTAATATTGCAAGAATAAAGTCAAAATATTAAGAAAAAAGTTCTAATTAAAAAAAAAACATGTTAATAAAGCTGACAACTCCATGATGGAAAAAACAGCATGGACTAGCTACCACCATAGACCAGTTACCAGCATAGACCAGCATACCAGCACGAAAACACAACGTATGCTGGCCTTCGCTGGTCTATGCTGGTTTTCCCAGCAGGGCAATATGGGGAATAAAGTCATAATTACAAGAAAGTTGAAGAAAAAGAACCCTACACTCCTCTGACGCATGCTGAACTGAGGTTGGAACACCAGGATTTTTTTTTTTTCATTTGTGGACTTTAGATACGTACGTTGGTGGATTTAAACGTTCCACTGTGTGGACTGTGTTGTCAAGGTGTGAGCCATGCTACTAAGCTACAAGCCTGTGCCGGTTTGTGAGCCTGCTGAAGCTGATTTGTGTGACAAGAAGTGTTTATTTGCTGCTACGAAGCCAAGCCGAGTCATTTTGCCATGGAATTGATCGTTTTCCTGTGAATGAGCTAGCATGCTACGTATTGTTTAGATGCTGTTAGTGCTGATGACGAGCAAATAAGCAGAAAATATGAGGTTAAAAAAAACACTTAAGTGCCGCCTCCTTGTCGTTGTTACAGGAAGTGAAGTAGCAAGCAAAGGGTACCTGTGGTGGCTTGGGCGTACACAGGCTCAAGGAAGGAGCCCCGGTAGAGACCGTACAGGCCCACCATGTAGCTGGTGTTGGCGTTCAGGCCCGACAGGCCCAGACTGAGGGCGCCCCCCGACACGGTGAGGTTCTGGCTCTCCGCCATATTGTCCAAGTTCGTTACCTCCACCACAAAGCTGTCAAAGTCGGCGCCGGGTGAGGGGCTCCAGGACGCCGTGAAGCCGTACCACATTATGTCAGAAAAGGCGAGGTCGCCCACTGAGGGCTTCAGTGCCTCTGCTGGGTCACAAAATAACATAATTGGTTCTCAGAGAATTCTTTTGACAAAAGCATGTCTTTTTTTTGCCTGCCTCCTAACCAGCAGGGGGCGGCACACAAAAAGTAGACCACCTTATGGTCTGAATGATATTAGCTCCAAATACCTGTTGTAGCAAAACCTTTGAGAGTTAAGGAAGTGACGTTCCCCTCCAACATGCCTCGCAATGTTATTTCATAGCGTGTGGAAGGGGACAGGCCCTCCATTTCCACGCTTCTCCCACTTCCTGTTAGCACCATCACATGGGTGGGCGCTGACGGAGCAAGGAGCTCCACTGAGAAGCTCTGGTAAGCCTGATCTGGCACGGACCAGGCCAGGCTAATGCTAGTGGGGGTAGCCTTCAGGACCCTGAGGTGTCCCGAGGACGCGGTGGTTTCTGGCTGGAGGGAACTGGCCGTTGTTTGAAGATCCGGAGGGGAAGTTCTGGAAGCTACTGTGAATTAAAGAAGGTTAAAGAATCCCTTTTTGGTGCTTGGCTAGAGAGTGGAAAACAACCTGGGAGGAGTCGAAATAAGACGTTAAATAAACCTTGTTAAATGCAGACTTCAGAACTACCTGTGGATGCGGACAGAGTGACCGGCAAGCTCATCTTGTGGCCTCGTTCCGCCGTCAAGGTGATGGTGTAACTCATAGCGGGTGTCAGGTCGACTAAGACGAAGGAGGTGTCAGAAGGCGGGACCTCGGCCTCCTCCACTTGTCCGTCTCTGGAGACGTAGACTAGCCTGTAGCTGGTCACTTTGGCGTGGGGCTTCTGCCACTGAATGGAGATGGAGGTCTCTGTGGATCCGGTTTGGTCCAAAGCTCTTGGAGGGTCGAGGTCTGGCGTATAGAAGTAAGGAAACTCTCTTAAATTACAGCAAGCGTATTCGGGTAGCTGCTGAGAGGCGGCTCTCTTACCCGTGGCTGCGTTTACGGTGGCTGGGAGACTCTCGCGCTCGTTCTTCACCCCGGTCACACCGATCCCATACTCGGTCCCTGGCTTGAGCCCTGAGGAGACCTCACGTCACTGAAGTCCTCTTTGAGGTCATCCACATGGGGTACACTTACCCCCAATGGTGGCGGTGGTGGTGTCTCCCGGACCTCGAGGGACCACTTCCTCACCGTGCGCGACCCCCGACAACGGGCTGTATTTCAGGCGGTAGCTGTCCACGTCAGCACGGCTGTTGCGCCAGCGCAGGGTGATGCTGTCCTCTGTCTGGGACACCGCCGCTAGCTCCCTGGGGGCGTCTAGCTCTACGCAACAAGGACACTGAGGTTTTTTTTTACCGCAAATATTTTTGTGTAGAAAACTGAACCCATTTCCATAAAAAACATTTACATTTTGGGCACAGTGCAATCAGACACAAAAACATACATTTGTTTCTATTTTTGAAATAGTGTTTTACTTTTGTTTTACACATTTTTCATTTACCATTGCTAGCTGTTACTTGTATTGTTATTGTTTTACCCTTAAGAACCTTAAGAACCGGACCTTAAGAACCGCTAGCTCATGTAGGCCATACTTCATTTCCACTAAATATACTTGTGATTGTCATTTTGTGTGACGAGTGTGTCCAGACCACCTGTGGTGAAGGTGGCCAAAGTCGGCTCGCTGCTGGCGTCTCGTTTGCGGGAGACGAGGGACACGGTGTACTCGGTGTCGGGCTTCAAACCCTCCAGGCTGTGCTGCTTGTCCGGCGGGAAAATCTCGACCTTGGTGCCTTCAGAGGGGGCGGAGCTAGGCTTGTAAAAGATGGTGACCCTATCCGACGGCACCACCGGCTCAGACCAGCTGACCAGGGCTGAGGAGTCGGTAACGTCCTGGACCTGCAGCTGCTGCGGGGCATCGATGTCTGTGGGACGGGAGAGGTCAGTGTGAAAGTCCCAAAATCAAAGATGGAGGTTTCTTTTATTTGTAAAAGTGAACCCCTTCTGCTTGGGTGGTTTTCCACCATTACACTCTACTTGCACTGGGGCCAAGCACCTCCATGACCAACCAAATGGAGTAGATGCAGCACAGTATGGAATGAGGTCTGCCCACTACTGAGTGCTAGTCTAGTTTTAGAAATCTGAGGTATAAATAGATTAGAGAATTAAGATGTCCTGCATAGAAACGCAATCGTCGCTATCACGACTCCAAAATACATTGACCTCCATTGAAGACGAACGTGTCGACTTGCCTCAATCCACTGGAGATCCCCGGAGGGCTAGAATGGCCGCAAAGATTTACTAACCTCATTCTAACATCCATCTCCGCATGCATGCTGTGCGTAAATATGTGACCTCAGTGGCACAACGGACCGTCACGCTACGTTTGAAAGTGAACTACTTTTCCACGCTCCGAGAAGATGATTGCAAAAACCTGGCCATTGTGTAAAGAAGGGCGGGGGGGGGGGGGGCATCTAGCAGGCTTATGTGGGGGAAAATATAAAAACACAGTCACAGTTGGACCACTTTGCTTCGGTTACCACATATTGAAGGGATTTGTCTGGTGCTATCATTTTTGGGCTGACAGCAAGGTTGTAAGACTTGCAGCAATAAAATGCTGCCAGATGGGAGTTAGAAAGAAGTATGATTATAACCATAGAACAGGAAACGGACGCACAACGTGCCCGTGATGGCTGCTCAGTGCTGCTCATCACAATAAAGGCAGCAGAACGCACAGCAAAAAAAAGAGTTTCATTTTTTTGGGAGTGGGGGAATCGTCCATAATCCTTATGTTAGACATTGAACACACGTCTTTCTATTTTCTGTGCCTTCTAAAGATATAAAAACAGCTTAAAAGAGGCAGCTAATTAATGCATGTAATGGGACACATCCATTTCCATCATGTGAGCTGCATATCCAGTCACATTGTTATTATTATTGTTATGAACACTGTAATGCCTAAGAACTATATTACTGGTATAGTGACACCTTGTCACAAGCTAGCAACTAGCTTCAGGCCTCAGGCCACTAGCTAAATATGTAGCTTTACTACATATTGGAGCTGTCTTTTTATTTTGGAGGCTAGTTATAGGTCAATCATGTTGGTGGTGCACCCTCCTTTGCATGATATCATCGCTGACCGAAATGACCCACTTGCTAACATTAGCTAGCTTATACTGCAGTATCAGACTCCACAGTCTGCAGTCTGCTGCAAATAAAACAAATGTCTCTTTACCTCGAGAACCAAGGCTTGGTTCTCCTCCATTGTTGCTGTTTGTTAGCGTGTATCCATTCTCATGTGTTACAACCATTTTAGCACTTTAGCATCCTCCATCCTAAAACTCACTGGTTGTGACTCGTTTGGATGTCAGAGGTCCACTGGTGTTGTTCTTGAGGACGCTGATGGACACCTCGTACTCCTGCCCCGGTCCGAGGCCTGACTGAAGGAAGCGATTTTGACTCGAAGGAACGTTGCTCACCACTTTTCCGTTTTCTTCTTTCTTCAACAAAAAGAAGAATGACAAGTCAAATGGGCAGAGTAATGTGAGAATGACGGCAGGACAAAAAGTCATCCATAAAGACTTTGACATAACAGGACGTCGCCCCTGGCTCGCTTCTAAGCAGCACTTTGTCACAGTCCTTTACTTCTATTTTCCATGCGTCAAAGCAAACACTGGGGACTAAATTAATCCGTGTTCTTCCGAGCTGAGACTTCCAGGAAAAGCGGCCTTGCCTTAACACCTCTCACTCATAAAAATCTCTGGGAAATTTTCCAAATGAGACCGACCGTGTTGCGGAAGTAGATCTGCCAGCCGTCAAAGGGGATGTTGAGCTGCTCCCACACCACCTCAACGGATGTCTCCCTCACAGACTTGAATCTCAAACCTTCTGGCTGTGGAAGAGCTACGGGGATTGAAACCAAGATCAGCCCAAGCTGCATCAAAAGGAAGTTGTTCTCCGAGGTTCTTTTCTACCTGTGGCCACTGTGGCGCTAACCGGTACACTACTCTTGTTGCTCAGGACAGCGTACACGTTGATCTGGTACTCTAGGCCCGGCTCGAGCTCCTCGACCGTGGCAGTGGTTTGGTCTCCTGGCACGGTGAAGTCAAGCAGGAGCCCACCGGGCTGGGTGGGCACATATGTGACGAGGTATTCGGTAACCAGCATGTCGTTAATCCAGGACAAGTCCACCGTCTCCGTGGTGACCTCACCGACAGAGAGATCCTTTGGAGGAGACACTGGAAATACCAAACAAAAAAGTTGGAGACTTTCTCATGATTTTAACCACACACTAGCTAATGTGAGCTCCAGAGAAACATCTGGATGTGTTAGAGGAGATGCCAAGGATGAAAAAAAAAAACCGAAATACTTTTTCAGCAGGGAGTAGGGGGTTCTGGGTTTGACTGTCTGCTTAGGTCTTTTCCGGTCTCCAGCTCCCACTTATAAATCTTGCATGCGAGGTTCATCCATCTATTTATATTCTATCATTTATCCAGTTACTGGTCATGGGCAAGCTGGAGCCTATCCCAGTTGACTTGGAAAAGTTGGAAAATCATCCGACTGAACACCAACAACACTATCATTCATTCATTCATTCATTCATTTTCTACCGCTTTTCCTCACGAGGGTTGCGGGGGTTGCTGGAGCCTATCCCAGCTGTCTTCGGGCGTGAGGTGGGGTACACCCTGGACTGGTCGCCAGCCAATCACAGGGCACATATAGACAAACAACCATTCACACTCACATTCATACCTATGGAAAATTTGGAGTCGCCAATTAACCTAGCATGTTTTTGGAATGTGGGAGGAAACCGGAGTACCCGGAGAAAACCCACGCATGTACGGGAAGAACATGCAAACTCCACACAGAGATGGCCGAGGGTGGAATTGAACCCTGGTCTCCTCGCTGTGAGGTCTGCGCGCTGACCACTAATATTTAATACCTACCTTCAGAGCAGTCATCTCCAATGTATCCCTCGTCACAGAGGCACTGACCCTTGACACAGCGCCCTTTGTCGTGGCAGTTGTTCAGGCAGCTCAGCTCCGCGCAGCTCTCCCCTTCATACCCACTCTCACAGGCGCACCTCCCGTTGATGCAGCGCCCCCTGTTGTTGCAGTTGTCTGGACAGGTGTGCACGGAGCAGTCAACGCCCGAGTAGCCCTCCTGACAAACACACACGCCGTGGTCGCAGTATCCCCGAGCTAAGCAGTCATTGGGGCACGCTTTCTGACCGCAGTCCTCCCCAGCGAATCCCTCATCACACACACACTGCCCATCTATGCAGCGGCCGTGGTTCTGGCAGTTATTAGGGCAGCTCAGATGGGCACAGTCCTCCCCAGCGAATCCGGGGTGGCACAAGCAACGCCCCTCAACACACTCACCACGGCCGAAGCAGTTTGAGGGGCAGGTCTTGATACTGCAGTCCTCACCGGCGAATCCTTCCTGGCACACACACTGCCCGTTGATGCAGCGACCCCTCTGGAGGCAGTTGCTCGGACAAGACAGCTCGGAGCAATCGCTTCCTTGGAAGCCGACATCACAGGAACACCGTCCGTTGATGCATTGGCCCCTGCTGTTGCAGTTGTTGGGACATGCCAACTGGCTGCAGTCCTCTCCTTGATACCCGTCGTCGCAGATGCACATCCCGTTGAAGCACGTGCCTCTGTCGCTGCAGTCATTGAGGCAGGTGAGGCGGGAGCAGTCCTCTCCGCTGTAACCTGCCGCGCACACACACCGGCCGTCAACGCAGAACCCATTGCTGTGACAGTCACCGGGACAAGTGCGCTGTTTGCAATCCTCCCCCCCAAAACCCTGGTCACACCGGCAGGTGCCGTTGACGCAGCGCCCCCGCCCGTAGCAGTTGTTAGGACACGTCAGTTCTGAGCAATCCTCGCCAAGGAAACCTTCCGGGCAGATGCACACGCCTCCCACACAGCGTCCTCGGCCCTGGCACATGTTGGGACAGTCGGACTCAGTGCAGTTAGGACCCTTCCAGCCAGGCTCACATTTACAGCTGCAGGACTCGGTGCTGTAGTTACCATGGCCTCCACAGAAAGGCCTCGTTCGCACGTTCCCTTAGACAGACAAAGAATAGATATTAAGCAGGGCTCTCGTCAAAACGGATGGTATTATGCTAGCCTCGTGTTTCAAAAATGTGTCAGCTGTTGGTCTGCAAGTGGGCTTTTGACCATTAAGAATTTCAACCTAAATAAACTGGACCAAGCCTTTCCAAAAAAAAAACAAAAACCATGACTGACTTTCATTTCAATTCATGACCCACCTGTCACCTGTGCGCCACAACAGGTGCCCTCGCCGCCGCACTGATTCCTCAACGCCGACACCTCCCCCTCGAGCATCTCTATGCGGCTCATGAGGTCCCTCAGGCCCGGCACGTCGGCGCTGCAGCCACACAGCTGTCGAGGGAGGTTAATGCGGTGGGTGAAGACAATCTGGTTCTCGCCATCCGTGGCCTGGTGTGCGGTGTGGCGGCCGGAGGTGACAGCAGTCTCCGTCTGGGGCGTGCTCTTGGGGCCGCCGTCCAGGTTGACGAAACACGGGCTGCTGGCAGGGACGTTGATGTTGTAGACGTGGTTAAAAACCATAGGCTGATCGCCGCCGGGCAAGGTGACGTTGTGTTCTTCAGGGTTCTGGCGGCGATGGCGGAGCATCTTTTTTACAAGACCGGCAGCACAGGCGGTGAGCAAGACGCTCAGAAGGAGGCAGTGCGTCAGGCCTCTTGTCGCCATCTTGCTTGGAAATGATCAGCGTTGATAGATCTGTAAGAGACAACAAGATTAAGGTCCAGTCCACACGAAAACGTTCCTAGGATTTTAATTTCGGCAGTTTGAAAATTTGTGTCCCCACTGTGCCGGATTAGTAAATCCAGGCAGAAACAGGAGACCGGACTTCTTATTTTTTTATTTGGCTTTGAATACAGCGTCCATGCGGGATCTGTCTCCTCTGTCGTATTGATTGACGGACATCACATTGGCTTTCCCCGCCTTGTCATGTCGTTAAACCTGATGGACATTTTCCGCTAATGCCACAGCGGAGTCTTTAAACAGTAGGGGCTGGAGGCGCAGGTATGTAAGGGGGAACCCTTTCATCGGCTTTTATGGTCTTGAACTTTCACCTTGACCTATTTCTGCAGGAACACCACTCATTCAGGAATTTGTTACGGCATCAAAATAAAGTGCAGCTCCGCTTTTCGGAGTCTGCACATCTGGCTAGTGGTAAGATGAGGTATGTTATGTAAAGTAAGCGTACACATGCGTTGTGACGACACCGAATACATTTGCATGATTCTCAACCACAGGTATTGTCGTGCTGAACACTTCAAATACACGAGGCTAACAATGCAGGCAAAGAAGACGAGGAAAGGATGCTAGCAAGGAAACTTTAACTAAATATGAGCCGTTTGCTAAGCTAGAATCCAGAATAGCCATCACTTCCCACACGCTGGCAGCCAAACGGGAACTTTCCAGCCTGGAAAAGAAGAACCTGGGAATTGGACCTTTCTCTGCCCGGTCCCGATGGCCCAGATCATCTCTCACTTTAGAAGGCATGAGCCCCGCACACTGTGCAGAGCACGGTGGGGAACATTTCAGCACATCTGTTTGTTTGTTCACCTATGATTTGTACGTCTCTTGTTCTGCAAATTGCATCTGGAAATCATCTGGGCAACATTCAGTGAAGCAGGGGAAAACAAAGAGCGACACCTCGTTAACAGATCTCCCAGTTTCCACCCTGCCCTGATTTGCTAAATGTTGTCAGGCAATCACGAGGAGAACAAGTAACGTGTGGATCATTCCTGTTCCTGCGCACGTTCAAGACAATAACAACCAAGCTGGAGACGTCATTGGGTACACAATCTAACGAGAGCCAAGGTTCTGTCAACAATTCTGCAATTCACTTTCAATTTTTATAAGGCACAGAAAAGAGAAATATATTTGTGTTCCTGTCTCACATAAAGATTGTGAAGGATGGGGGGAAATGTTTATGAAATTATCTATATATGAATGAGGCAGGAGTCATACATGGAAAAAAAATGGAATTGTACTGTTCACACCGATATGAAAGAAATCAGATCCAGGTCACATACCACCAAAAGGAAATTGACTTGCTGTGTGAATGTTGCCATAATGTGGAAACTCTGTTGCAAGTTCAAAGCCTTAGAGGACAAACACAGATAATTAACCATTCCTAATCTCCAGAACTGGCATTTTTATGCAGAATAGTAGACATGTCCGATAATCCATCCATCCATCCATCTTTTACAACTTTTCTGCAGTTGGGTAGTGGGCGCAGTTCCTCCTGGGGGATCCCAAGGTGTTCCCAGACCATTTGGGACATGTCCTGGGTCTTTCTCGAGGCCTCCCACTGGTCAGAGGCCGCCCTGGTCTTCCTCAATTACTTTTTCCCGAATGTCAGTGCTTCCCACCTTATCTCTAAGGGCGAGGCCAGCCACCCTACACAGAAAACTCACCTCAGTCACTAGCACCCGCCATCTTGTCCTTTCAGTCACTACCCAATACTCATGAGCATAGGTGAGGTTAGGAATGTATATCCACCACTAAATTGAGAGCTTTGCCTTTTGGCTGAGCTCCATCTTCCCCAAAGCGGACCGATGCAGAGTCACCAGTCCATCTCAAGTTCCATCCTTCCATCACTAGTAAGAACAAGAGCCTGAGGTACTTCAACTCCTCCGCTTGGAGTAGGATCTCATCCCCGATTCGGAGATGGCACTCCCTTCTTTTGCGGGCAAGAACCACGGACCCAGAATCAGAGGTGCTGATTCTCATGTTCTATAACATCGGCTTATATTTGGATGAACATGATATCGGATCGTTATCACATACTACAGTATTAATTGGCCTGTACCCTGGAAACCGCCCATGAACGATGCAGGAAAAGGCCGAAATGATACTGTGTCAAAGCCCAGGGCAGTGATACTGATACAATATAGAGTTTAACCATGTCCAGTATCAGCCCCCGTAGCTGTCCACTCAGAGCGCGCTGCTCTGGTATCGTGCCCGTGAAACAACCAATCAGAGAACAGCACACGAGTGCTTAGTGCCTAGTGCTTCTCCAGTCACCAAAAAACCCAAACTAGATTAATGGAACTTTAATTGTCAGACATTGATAAAATAAGACTCTTGATAAAATATTATTGTTGAAATATTTTTGCAATTGTTGTGTTTACACTGTTTAGATATAATAAATGTAATAAACTGAACATTTTCTGGAAACAAAATGGTCTTTTGATTAAATAGTATGTGATAATAAGCTCATGATTAAATAGTATGTGATAACCTTTGGTCTCGGGCTGATACTGACACTTGGGGGCATGATACCTGGCCTGATACCAGACAAACCATGTGATAACCTATAAGTATCCGTATTTGCAATGCATGAAAGTACAAACAATTGACTGATTTCTGTTGAATGTAAACTCTTAAATCCAGATTGACTGTACATTCCGGTCGGTTCCAGTTAAGCAGCACTAATGGACTAAAAGGATCAAGTTCGTTCATCCCTGCACCATCCGCATCATCCACTTTCTTGGTCCCCGTGATGGAACACAACTGAATTGTGATGAACACATCACTTCTGCTGACTCGGGACAAAAGCTGGCTTTCAGGGTGCATTGATCACCAGTCAATCACAGTGTGATTGTGATTGACACCAGAGACACTATGCTAAGAACGCCTCTGATGTCATCACCTCTGATCTCAGCAGGACAGCTCGTGATGAAGTTGAAAATTCCATTGCCCAAAGCGAGCACTTTTGCATGCATTGCTTTCCTACCTGCGGGCTTCTTGTCGCTGCTTGTTGCAGGAGAAGTGAAGTGTGAAGACCCCCTCCCCTTCTCCTCGTCTCGCTCAAGCCAAGAACATGATGCTCCGCAGGCTCTCCTCTCCGGCAAGGTGTCAGCTTCTCCTCCTTCCTGCACTGAGGGCGGCAGCATAGGAAGAGAGAGAGTGTGGGAGTGAATGTCTTTTAAAGTGTGATGAGGTCAGAGCTACGCTGCTGCTGCCTCCACTCCAACCTTTAAGCGCAGTCAGTCTTCCCTCCTTCCCTCCCTCCCTCCCTCCCTCCCTCCTCCTCCTCTGTGGCTAATGGACACCGCAGCGTTCCTCGGAGTCATGACAGAGTGAGCGGCGCTTGCGGTCGCCCGGCAGGAAAATTAGAAGGGATGCACGAGAATTGAAGGAAAGTGATGTCAGATTTTGTTTGACTTCACGCATCACCGCTTGAAGGTTCACTCAACTGTGCAACGTCCATCCATCCGTCCGTCCGTCACTTTTATGTTTCACTTACCCTGGTCAGCGACACTGAAGCTGGAGCCTATCCCAGGTGTCCAGAACAGTCAACTGAACATACAAATCCGCAAATCAATTACACATTTGGAGTCATCAATTGACCCTAACGTACGGAAACATTAGTTTTCTATACCAATTACTCTGGTGGAAGACACTGGGAAGCGGGAGCCTATCCTAGGTGTCCCGAAACCGGAAAGATCACCTGTCAATCAACTGAAGCTACAATTCATTCATTCATTCATTTTCTACCGCTTTTTCCTCACGAGGGTTGCGGGGGTGCTGGAGCCTATCCCAGCTGTCTTCGGGCAAGAGGTGGGGTACACCCTGGACTGGTGGCCAGCCAATCACAGGGCACATATAGACAAACAACCATTCACACTCACATTCATGCCTATGGACAATTTGGAGTCGCCAATTAACCTAGCATGTTTTTGGAATGTGGGAGGAAACCGGAGTACCCGGAGAAAACCCACGCATGCATGGGGAGAACATGCAAACTTCACACAGAGATGGCCGAGGGTGGAACTGAACCCTGGTCTCCTAGCTGTGAGGTCTGCGTGCTAACCACTCGACCGCCATGTCGCGAAGCTACAATTCTGGTAAACCAATTCCAAATGCGCAGTCTATCAGTTGACAATTTACTTTTGACAAACATAAAAAGGAAATGTTGACTTTTCTAGGAAACTGGAGCCTATCCCATGTGACCAGAACTTGCATCGCCTGTCAATCATAGACAATTCAGTCTTCAATCTAACACACGATTCTACCAATCACAAATCAGCAGTCATCATTTTCGACACAGCGAAAGCCTAGGTCACAACCAGTCATCAAAGTTTTTCCAGCCAACCTCAAAGTTTTGTGGAAAAGCTAATTCTGCTAACGATCAAAGAAACCAGCTCCTGGCGACATGCTCCTGAAATGAACAGATGGGACGAGTAGCAAAGCATCTCGAGTGTTGCGTCCAGCCATGTTGGACACGGATGAAAGCAAGCCGCAGGGGAACATGTGATGTCAACTGAGTCTCAACTCCAAGACCACTCAACCGCCAACTGTTCGTCTTAATGTGATTAGACTGAGAGGAGGAAAGAATTAGCTTAAATCTTTCAAATGATCGCTTGGCATTCACGTAGTAAACCCTTGTTTTACCATGAGACATGAACGGTAGCCCAAATTGCTCGCAAAAGGAGATTAAGCAGATTTGTCACTCTTCATTGCAACAAGCGTAAGGTGAACAACATGTCTGCATTTTTATTACCTTTCACTATAAAATGGTGCTAATGTTTGGAGTTCAAGTTATGCTGAGGGAATATATATAAACACGTTCAGTCTGTCACCATTCATCAAGTCAAAACTTCTTCTGCAGGGTCTGACGGAGAGCCCCCGAGGGAGAAGGAGTCCCAAGCAGAACCAGACAAATGGGTCACGCTAGTTAAAAAAAGGCCTCTTGCGAGCACAGCCGGAAACATGGCCGCCACCAACATGGCTAGCTAGCGTTTTGTGAGCTAATAATCCCTGTCAGATTATTCACTAAAGCCCTTTTTCTATCAGTCTTGTCGGTTCAGGCCTCCTTTGTCTATGTGAGGGTCCCAAAATATTCAACCCAAGCCACTGTTTGCTTGACGGAATGCCAAGAAAGCTAAAAAAAATGACACTAGATTATGACAGAAACAGGATTTGACCTTGTTTGTGTGGGCTTATTTACATAAGATGTCAGTTCTAAGATTTGGAGGAATATTCTAACTAGGGATCGACCGATATGTTTTCTTTGGGGCCGATGCCGATACCGAATCACCCTTAGCCGATGGGCGATTTTGCTTGGGCAGATATTTGTGGCCGATACTGCTTTTGATCCCTCAATTTACATTAAAAAAATGACCATGATAACAAATATTACAAGTCTCATGTTTAAACAAATATTTATTGAAATGTAAACACTGAACACAGTAGGATTCAGCTTTCTTAAACACACATTTAAACGGCATTATCAACTGTAAAAGGAGTAAATATTCAACCATGTGAAAAACATTTCTGTCGTAGTTTAAGTTTTATCTAGCATCGATGTGATGACTGCTCCTCCGCAGCGTGACGCGTGACGCGTGACTGTAAATCATGCGGTGGAAAAATATATCGGTGAACCCACGCGCGTATCGGCCAATATCGATTCAAGGAAAAAATATATCGGCCGGCCGATGTATCGGTCGATCCTTAATTCTAACTCAACTTTTTTTTTTACTGTGTAAATCCACTTTTGGACAGTAGGAACCTGCCTGAAGCTTCGGTCACAATACTAAAAAGTATGTACGGTTTGAGCGGCACGACACACAAAGGAGTTCAAAATTGACACCAGCTAAAAGTACAAAAGACACATACAGAGGTTTTTCAGATCTGGGGATGTTGTCGATTGTTGCCAGCTTGTAAAGCCCTTTGAGACTTTTTAGCGATTAAGGGCTATAAAAATAAACTTAATGTTGGCCGTACGGTTGACACACAAATTGCGGACGTGTATTTTGCAACCTGAAAAAAAACGTAAGCGTCCATAGAATTTGTCTGACATGACAACAAACCTCTGCATCCAGTTTACGGTTGGACAATCAGCACATTACGCTCACACCTTCTGTGTGTTTGTTGCCGGTAGGAGCCTGTACGACTGGTTGTGACGTAGGCTTAAGCACAGAACTGAAGTCTATGAGATATGCAACAAAGTACCGATCTAAGAAATCAGCGTTTAGTCAACCCAATTTGTCATTACTAAACAAACACAAATTGCTTGGAATGCCAGCCGACTGATCGGGTCTGTTTAGCCATGTTCGAAGTCTGACCGCTCCCTTAAAATCATCCACGAATGCCGCCTTTATGAAGCAAAGACTGGTCTAGCATTATGCTCTTTGATCTGTACGGTCGCAAAATAAACACAAGAAGCAGACATTAGAAAGTAGAATGAGAAACACTCATAACTAGCACAGAACCACACAGGTGACCTTTTAGACTTTGGTCTCTTTGGACCATAAAACAGTCAAGAGGGACATTGAGCAGACACTGTAAAGTAATATCGCAACAGAAAGAGGCGTCAAGGCGCGTGGCGATCCCGCACCCTGTTGCAGGTCCTTAGCTGTTATTCCGAGCTTCCAAAGCGATGAAAAACCACATGACACAGATACACAAGAGATGAGGTCATGTCTTCTCAGGACGCTTCTGCGGATTCAAACAGACAAAGCTGGGCTCTTAAGAAGACCCAAGCTTACATAAATAACCGGTGTCACATAGATGATGGAGAGCCACAGTTCAATAAACAAAGCTGCCGTCGCCCAGCACCGCTATCAAAACTATCCCCTATAGTTAGGCCTCCAAAGACCACTCTGTTGTCCTTGTAGTTGCTCAGTTTTCCATCTGGACTTTGCTGAAATATTTACTCACACTCTGTTTAATTATAAAACTGCAACAAAAGGGGCCGGAGGCTATGGAGGAGCAGTTGGACTCCCTGAAGGCCACGAAAAACAGCTTTAGATTGGGTCTGTTCTGGGTCTGTGTTCCTTTACGGAATTGTGATTTCAGATAAGGTCGGCATGTGTTGGACATCAGTGAAGAACCTGAAGAGTAGCAAGCCCGTGGGACGGACCTTTGAATGTTTTCCGCGTCCTCATCAAACTGGCGAACGGCCACATCCAAACACTGAACAGAACCCGAGCTGCTGCCGCCCCCCTCGCCCAAACATGAACTAATATGGATCTGAAGACTGAGCTCGGGTGTCCTTGTTTGACGCTGCAGACGGGTTTACTTTTTGTTTAAAGATTGGAGAAATAATTTGCAGGATCGAATTGACCCCTGAATGAGCCACGCTGAATGTTTGGCAAAGCGACGCCCTTAATGAGGCTGGTCCGTGGCTTCTGTTGGCGCCTGAAGCTAGCTTCAAGTAGCTCAAGTTAGATAATAGCAACAAGGATTATCCAACATGTTGGTGTGTTAGCGACAAAGCAAAAACTGATGCAAGGTCACTTCTTTGGACATCACTGGACTTGTGGACTCCTCATGACCACTATGTAGGCTCAAACTTTAGCTTGTCTTCTTACTTGGCCTAAGGAATATTCCATTGGAGCCATTGATGCTCGCCTTACTGTACTGTTGTGGCGGAGAGCGTTCCCAAGCTCGGCTATGATCACAATCTTTGGGTTGGCACCAAAGGGTGGAGTCTGGAATACATGAGTTGGATGTCTGGATTCACACCCTTAGATAAATAGTATTGACAATGGTCATCTGGGAAGGACTCCGAGTATCCCAGGAGAGGTATTTTGGGCACCGGAAGACTAGTAGACCCAGGACACGCTGGAGGGAAAAGGTCTCACAAGCCATTGGCCGTCTGGGCCGCAACCCAGTTGAGGATGGACAGAGCAGATCTATCCATCCTGTTTCACTTAGCTACTTAATCTGGATTTATTCCATCTGAGTCAGGGAGCAGACTACACCCTTGATTGGTTTACACATCAATGGAAGGGCAGTTCTCATTGGAGAACTGACTAAAGTCGGCTATTGTAGCATTGTAGCATTTTGTTGTCATGTTGTCAGCACACCTCAAAGGTTCTTTTGGACTGAGATCTCATAGTCGAGGTTTGTTTAGAAGAAGGGGATTTGTGATTTCCGTCCACAGGAGCAGACGCTGTTGCAACACGGCCACTGAAAACACATGACTTACAGTCTCCTTTAAGTAATCACATCCAGCTGAGAAGTGTCACGGATAAGTTATTACAGTAACGTTCTCCAAAGGGTCCTCACACCCCCCCCAAGCCTCCCTTCCACTCGCTCTCCCCGTCATCGTTTATGATGGCTGGCCAGCGCCGAGGCTACTCAGTCTGGCCTCACTTAGCGTCGACTCAGCATTTTCTGTGTGTGTGTGGGGGGGCAGCTGCAGGAACTCTGCTGCGGTCCGACTTGGACACATGGAAAATGAGAAAGTGGGAGCCTCCAGCAATTATTCTCACTTGTGTGAGGTCCGCAGTTTGTCAAATAAAAATACTAGTGGGGAGGATTAGGATTAAGACAAATGCTAATGCTAACGTGTCGACGGAAGGCCGCTTTTCATCTATTTGATGGCACCACCAGACCTTGAACCTACTAATAAATTTTAAAAAGTTTGTTGATTGGAAACAGGAAGCGAGAATCATTCATTCATTCATTTTCTACCGCTTATCCTCATGAGGGTCACGGGGGTGCTGGAGCCTATCCCAGCTGTCTTCGGGCGAGAGGCGGGGTACACCCTGGACTGGTGGCCAGCCAATCACAGGGCACATATAGACAAACAACCATTCACACTCACATTCATACCTATGGACAACTTGGAGTCGCCAATTAACCTAGCATGTTTTTGGAATGTGGGAGGAAACCGGAGTACCCGGAGAAAACCCACGCATGCACGGGGAGAACATGCAAACTCCACACAGAGATGGCAGAGGGTGGAATTGAACCCTGGTCTCCTAGCTGTGAGGTCTGCGCGCTAACCACTAGTGCTCCGTGCAGCCGCTAACTGAATCATTCATTAATTCATTCATTATATACCGCTTATCCTCACGAGGGTTGCGGGGGGTGTTTGGAGCCTATCCCAGCTGTCTTCGGGCGAGAGGCGGGGTCCACCCTGGACTGGTGGCCAGCCAATCACAGGGCACATATAGACAAACAACCATTCACACTCACATTCATACCTATGGACAATTTGGAGTCGCCAATTAACCTAGCATGTTTTTGGAATATGAACATGCAAACTCCACACAGAGATGGCCGAGGGTGGAATTGAACCCTGGTCTCCTAGCTGTGAGGTCTGCGCGCTAACCACTCGACCGCCGTGCCGCCCCCAAAGCGAGAATCAACATTCAGTAAATTTATTATCTGCTTCTGAAGAGACTATTTTCACAAACTAAACCGCCCACACTTGGTGGGTGTTTTCCCAAACAACTGCTATTAGCATTAGCGTGTTCTGTGTTCTGAAAGAAATGTCCAACAAAGTCTCAGCGGGGGAAACGAAAGCCTTATTTTTTTACAATTCCATGACAATTAACACATTAACACGCGAGCTACAAGCGCATGAGCTCATGGAACGTTGGAGACCTTTGCTGAAGCCAAAGGACAAATGGATTGAACTTGATACCCCGAGCCAAATGGATTTAGCCGACAACATCGGCAAACTGCACAAAACATCCAAAAGCAGAACTCGTGTCCTTCTTGCTCTGTGATGTGTAAATTTCTCTCGGAGGTGAATCAAGTTTATCTTCTCCGTCGGCTCGAAGCTGAGGTCACGCTCGTCGGGCTACCGGAGCGCTAGTTCTGGGCCGCTACGTAAACATTGCCTGTTGTTAGCTTAAACAACACTTGTTCCGCCCATCCATCAGCGGGAATTATTAGCGAGAGACACGCGGAATGTAATCACCAAGCTGCAAATACGTCATCTTTGTTTTAGTGGCGCTTGCTCTAGCGGACCTTCATCTTTGATGCTCTTCATTTGCAGGCAGCGCAGCATATCATGCAGTGTCGTGACTCAAAGCTCTTTTTCACACAATGGGGTGAAAATCTATTCAGATTTGCAACAATACCATCATCGTGATGACAGGCATCGTGATGTACAAGCACATCCTGTACATCAAGTACGAGTAGCTCGTACTAGTACGAGTAGCACTAGAGTAAGTAGTAGTGTATAGAGCAGGGGTGTCCAAAAGGACCATTTGTGGCCCGCTGCTGCTACTTTTCTTATTGGCAAAAATATAATTTAAGAATAAAATAATAATTAAAAAAAAACACTTTGAAAAAAGTGGTCATTTTATGAGAACAATATAATATTATGTCATTTTAGTATCAAGGTTGCAATTTTTGAAAAATTACGGTTGTGGAAAAAGTTTGAAAGTTCCAAAAATCAAGTCAAATTACTCAAATATTTTGAAAAATTATATCAAATATTATAGGAAAAAAATCCAAAGTAATTTGAAAAATAAAATGTAAACAATTTAGTTGTTTAGAGTTTAAACAAATAGAAAATTTTAAAAGTATAGTAATAATTTCACAAGAATAAAGTCAAAATATGACGAGAAAAAAGTAAAAAGCAATTTTAGGTCGAGGTCAAGTTAAACTTTATTACCCCAAGGGGCAATTTACATCTTACAATCTACATTTTTATAAGAATAAACTTGTAAATATCCCAAAGAAAATTACATAATTTTATTTTTTCAAAATGATTTTTTATATTATGATTAACAAACAAAACTAGATAGAGTTGTAATTAATATTATGAGAATAAAGTAAAAATATTACAAGAAGAAAATTGACCAAGATGATTTAAGAAGAAAGTTTAAATATTTGGACAATCAAACAAAACTACTAAAAAAACAAGACCAAAGACATCCTGGTGTAGCGTATGAGCCATGACAGCGTTTTGGAAGATAAAATATGAAAGACGGCTACTTACAGCGGGTGCAGGTGAAGTGTCTCCCTGGTGAACCCTCACGTCCCCACAAACACGGCATCCCAGGACCTTCCAGAATGGCTTTCTGCGGCCCAATGATTTGTTGATGTTTGTTGGCGCCCCAACAAAGCTGATGTGCAGCAACAACGCCGCAGGAAGTCGTCTAAAAAGATCAATGAGCAATCCAAAGGAGGTCAGGACTTCCACTCTCATCAACCTTTCTATTGACGTCTCTTTTTAGCACCAATACGCTTCAATTTACTGTCCTTACAAAGATGACTGATGACTTGTTTGACACACATTAGCCATCATTGGGACGCATTGGATTGCCATTGCAACATAATGGCTAGCTGCTTTGATAACATTCCTTGGTTGTCATGACAGTTCTTGGTATTACGTTTACTCATACTGCATGACTACATTGGAACCTTGGTTAGCGGAACCTTGGTTAGCGGAACCTTGGTTAGCGGAACCTTGGTTAGCGGAACCTTGGTTAGCGGAACCTTGGTTAGCGGAACCTTGGTTAGCGGAACCTCGGTTAGCGGAACCTCGGTCAGAGGAATTTTGGTTAGTGGAACTTTAGTTAGTGGGATCTTGGTTAGTGGAACTTTAGATAGCGGAACCTCGGTTAGCGGAACATCGGTTAGCGGAACATCGGTTAGCGGAACATCGGTCAGAGGAATTTTGGTTAGTGGAACTTTAGTTAGTGGGATCTTGGTTAGTGGAACTTTAGTTAGTGGGATCTTGGTTAGTTGAACTTTAGATAGCAAAACCTTGGTTAGTGGAACTTCGGTCAGAGGAACTTTGGTTAGTGGAACTTTAGTTAGTGGAATCTTGGTTAGTGGAACTTTAGTTAGTGGAACTTTAGTTAGTGGAATCTTGGTTAGTGGAACTTTAGATAGTGGAAACTTGGCTACGGGAACCTTGGCTCGAGAAATCTTGGTTAGTGGAACCTTGGTTAGAGGAAGCCTTTGTTAGCGGAAACCTTGGTTAGCGGAAACCTTGGTTAGCGGAAACCTTGGTTAGTGGAACCCTGGTTAGTGGAACTTCGGTTAGTAGAACTTTAGTTAGTGGAAACTACACTACAGGCTACAGGACCCTTGGCTAGAGGAAACTTGGTTAGTAGAACCTTGGCTAGAGGAGCCTTGGTTAGAGGAACCTCGATTAGAGGAACCCTGGTTAGCGTCATTCCTTCCTTCCAGGAGCTCCCATTTTTCTTTTCTTCCAAATGCTTCTACTTTCTTCATCTGTAATATTTATATTGCAATATTTGGACTTTATCCTCATAATATTATAAAAAAATCAACTTTACAGCAAAAACATTCTCCATCCATCCATCCATCAATTTTCTATGCCACTTATCCTTGCTTGTACGTTTGGGTTTCCACCTGAGCTTTGGTAGGAAATGAATAAAGGAGACGGAGGTCCCCACTTGATGCATTCAACATAAAGGTGACATTTTAAGTTCTTTGACTGACGGCTTCCAGGAAGGTCAACATCATCCGAAAGAAGGCAGCCAATGAGAAGCCGAGGAAGAAAGAGACCACCGTTTCGGTCACATGACCACCTTGCTTGGACCTTTGGGAGAAAAGCTTCATCTATCGACCGGTGGACTGAGCGGCGCCCCCCCCCCCTGCTTAAAATCATAAATATTCCGCAGGTCAGAGGTGAACCTGATGTGGCAACAGATTTACACGGCCGGTGACGGACAATAAAGAAAAAGGTGATTTATCGCCCATTTTCCCTCCGGTGGAATCCACAGAGGTCAAAGGGCGACTTAGTGTGGAGGTACGGTATGCTCATAAACTGCACTCGTTTATCATATATTCTTCATAACATACGTTATCCTGCTGTGCATACAATATGTCTGCTGCAGTTTCTGTGAGGGGGGGGGGGTCTTGGATGTTATATGAGTGTGGCCGTGTCTTCCTATCAGCGTATAGCTCACATGCTGTGCAGTTCACTTTCATTGATTTCTTGCTTGGGCTTTTGGGGACATTGAGCGGTGGTCGTATCTGCGGGGCATCGCTGGCATTCATTGTTCTCTTACTGTCAAAGTCTGTACTGTGCTTCACATTTAACCAAGTCCGTTACTGTTCAAGTCTGTACTGTACTTTGAAGGCAGTATGGAAGTGTACATTTGACTGGAATGTTGGTAGTCCCTATGTCACAGTTGGACTGAAAAGGGAACGGTGCGGAGTAAAGGTGGGATCCTTTGCCAGGATGGTGAGTATGAGGATGCATCATCATGAGGTATTTGAATGATTGAAAGGAGGAATCTATCCAATGTATGCGTTGCGGAATAAAGGCCTCCATCCGCTGTGCTGGAGACAAGGGAGGCCGTCTCTATCCTGTTTTTAATTATGTATCGACACGACCTCGGGGGTTTGACCTGGTTTCTGGCTAACGAGTCAGAGCGCCGTCGGAACGCTGCAGAAGACCTGGAAAATAACGCAGTCGTTAACCGTTTAGTCCGAGGGATTCAAACTTTGCTCACCCTCACGTCTGGCTTGTGTTGCTTTTACTGCTTTGGGGGTTTGGTTGAACAATGCCTGGGAAGACACGCAAGCTAGCATACACGTCATACATGAATGCTCATTGACTTATAGGATGTTCATTTTCTTGCTTAGCAGTCCCCGTAAAGCGCATACCGAATTTTATAGCGATTCGGCGAAACATGCTAAACGTTTGGGTGTCCATTTGTGGCCCGCGACTGTTTTTTCATTGATCATTGTTGGGTTTTTTTAATTGTCATTAGTGGCTGGCACATTCTGAAAATAGGCTTTAAAAACTTACAGTAATTTTACAACAATAAAGTAAAAATCCAAAGAGACAATAAATTTCAATCTACCAAGAGGTGAAATATGTTTTAGGAGCATAAAGTTGAAATATTAAAGAAAAACATATTTTTTTTGTCCCGTCCAAAAATAATATAATATATAATAATAAAAAAATATTAAAAAAAATATTTTAAAAGAGAGGGAAAAAAACTAAACAAAAATGAAGATACAATTTTTGGAAAATTAGGTTTTGGGGAAAAAAAGATTATACAAGGAGAATAAAGTCAAAAATAGGAATAAAGTCACGATATTACAAGCAGAAAATTTACATTCACAAAATTTGTAAAATTATATTTTATGAAAAAGCAAACACTTTTACAAACTACATTTACAGTATATACATTATACTGTATATGTAGTCATAGCCACTGATACACACAAAATATGAAGTTTTTGAGTAGGGTTTTGAGTAAATATTTCATGAACCACTGATGCAACCACCAAGTAACGTGCTATGCCAACTTGCATCACTTTGTAACTTGAAAAACTTCAAATATGGATTGCTCATACACAATATATGGAGTGTTGGAGTGACTTGAAAGCATAACGTCTTGAGTTCTGGATTTTTCCGGGAAGGAAACAAGGGTCAGTTCCACTATTTAAACCTGCAATTTGGAAAGTATTCTTGCAAATGTCACTGCCAATGGGAGGAGAACAATAGTGCTGCTAGTACCTGGATGGATGCTGTTTTGGACAGTCCGCCAGTGGATAAGGTCATTCAGGGCTCACGGTGCCCTCTAGTGGTCAATGTTGGGAAGCCATATGCTTTCATGGCCATGAAGTGGATCATGTAATGCCATCATATCACTGACATGCAAAATGATTAAATGTTACATTTAAACAACAACAAAATGCACATTTTGGAGAGCCTTGGTTAAGTCACAAAAAATATATATATATATATATATAATATGACTCCAGAAATGTACACTTCAAATCAGAAATAAACATGCAGTACCGCTTTGTGCCACAGTTGGCAACCTGGCAAAGTAGCATCCAATACGCCATCATTCATATACACAACGTAATTCAGGTACAAATAATAGTTAATTTAAAAAAAACGAAAATGGCAGGTAAGAGTGTAGATTTTAAGCGCAGCGTAGATTTTGCCTGCTGTATGAAAATAAATCAATATAAGTTGTTCTAAAGTGTGCAAAGATGTCATTCGAGCTAGATGAGCTAAGCTAGCTTAGCTGTACGTCTGAACGTCGCCGCCATATTGGCTATTTTAATATTGTTTACATTCTCCTGGGTACAGGAGGAATTTTGGGGTCAAAACCCGATATTGAATGAATAGGATTTTTTCATTTGTAAAGTTATTTTTGCAGTATTGTAAAAGATATTTTGCTTAAATAATTGTATGTTATGAAATAATAGTATTATTTCGTTTATGTTTATTGCATTTATATATTGTTAACTTGTTCTTACAAATATTTTTTTACTACCCAGGGTGTTTTATTCTGATTGTAGTCATGATCAACACAATTCCAAAGTATCGATATCTGTGATACTGACCTTGTATTTGCTTTGTATGCCTTGACACAAAAAAAGTGTAGTACAACCCACCTGTAGTTATCAGTATGACGACCTACCATTGGCTGATCAAGTCTTTTTCTTTGGTGTGATGGCGGGCTGCAAACGTGATTCTTAAGGTGCCTAGCGCCTCCTGCTGTATCGGCGGAAAGGTTCATACACGTCATTCATGTAACAACAGGAACAATACTGTTGAAATCACCAAACTTTTATTACAGACTGCAGGTTCCTTTTTAGAGTGACACATCAACATATATCAACTTGAGAATACTTATATGGCTCTGACTTCAAGGTACATAAATACATTTAAATTAAAAAAATACCCTGTTTGAACTAAATGCAAAGTGCGCAAATAAAGTCGATCCCAGTCAACTGCATGACATGACAGGATAGTTATTTTTTTGTCAGTGGCGTAAAGGGTTACATTCAGATTACATGGGAATAACTGTAATATGAGGATATATTTTTGATAAATGATTCTAGACTCCTCTGGTGCCAGTGACCCATGCATCAATTGAAACTGCATCCACACGGAATAATCAAACAAAAAAGCAGCTCGGGTTGAAATACCACCGTATTTGGCAAAATGTTGGCATAGAAGGTGAAAAAGTAAAAAGACAACACGGAGGTAATAACTTGATTGATTTTGGCACAACATGAAGTTCTAATGGTTTTTAAATCCTGTACTTGTACTGCGTACATGCTTGCTTCTAAACCCACCAAAGCGCACACGGATATTTTGGACACAGAAACAATTTTCTAGCCTATTTGCGTCATCTGCAACACGGCGACTGGGAAAGTTGAAAGTTGCTTGCTGCAATGTAAACAAACAGCCACGAATAAGTCACCCCTTGTGTAAACCCTTCAAAATATCATATTGCACTCCGAGCAGGACTCATACTGCACCAAAGGGATCGGCTCTGGCCTGTTTAAACCATCTCCACAAACAAAAAAACATGATATATAGATATAGAATTAATAGCGTATTCAGTAATACTATTATTATAATACATATTAACACTGATATATAGGTTATTTCAGCATTATGGTATGAAATATACATATTTATACAGTACATTGCTATGACTATATAGGCCGGCACCTCTGATGTCAGGGCGCGGCCAGATATAACATAATAGCTATTCTACCATATTTCTCCTCCAAAGAAATAGAAAGGAATGCTCAGGAATTAAAGCCTCCCATGCACAGAGAGGCTTCAATACAGGTCGAGACTGGTTTGAAAACAGGCCAGCGGGAAAAGTTCAAAAAGCGGAACACGATCAAGCTGCTATTTAGTCAACCTACAGTGCCACAAAGTACGACAATCTTTATGGTTTTTTTGTCTCATTTCAGACACGCCAACAAATGCTATATAATATTCCAATCACACACCAGCTCAAGAGCATCGCAATCACAGAAAACAGTGTTCCTTCTCTCGGCCGACTCTGTAAGGGGAGAGGGCATCACGGCGAAATAGCGCCACCAAAGGGGGGGGGGGGGGTGGCAGGGGGTTTACGACAACTCCGGCTGTGTGTGTCCGTCACGGGGACAAAAACACGTGTCTGCGCCTCGGACACCTCGCTAACTCCACTGTATCTTCCACAGATGTACCAAAGCACCGGTCACAACCCCGAGTCGGAACGAGCACCAACGTACGTCAAACGGATGGAGGCTTCTGCCCTTCTCACCCTCACCTGGACCCTGCTTCTTACGCTGACCTGAACTCTGCTTCTCACCCCAACCCTGATTCTCATTTTATAACCTTTACCCAGATCCTAACCCTGCTTCTAACCCTAACACTTACCCTGCTTCTAGCCTTAAACCTAACTCTGCTTCTAGGCCGAACCTTATACTCTGCTTCTAATTTTCTAACCCTAAGGCTGCCTGTAATCTTTACCCTGCTTCTAACCCTAAAACCCAACCCTGCATCTAACCCTGAAACCCAACCCTGCCTCTAACACCAACCCTGCCTCTAGGCCTAACCCAAAGCCTAACCCTGCTTCTAACCCTGAAACCCAACCCTGCCTCTAACACCAAACCCAACCCCGCCTCTAGGCCTAACCCAAACCCTAACCCTGCTTCTAACCCTGAAACCCAACCCTGCCTCTAACACTAAACCCAACCCTGCTTCTAGGCCTAACCCAAACCCTAACCCTGCTTCTAACCCTGAAACCCAACCCTGCGTCTAACCCTGAAACCCAACCCTGCGTCTAACACTAAACACAACCCTGCTTCTAGGCCTAACCCAAACCCTAACCCTGCTTCTAACCCTGAAACCCAACCCTGCCTCTAACACCAAACCCAACCCTGCCTGACCCAAACCCTAACCCTGCCTCTAACACTAAACCCAACCCTGCTTCGAGGCCGAACCTTACTCTTCTTCTAATTTTCTAACCCTAAGTCTGCCTCTAATCTTCACCCTGTTTCTAACCCTGAAGCCCAACCCTGCCTCTAACCCTGAAACCCAACCCTGCCTCTAGCCCTAACCCTGACCCTGCGTCTAATTTTCTAACCCGACATGCAGGCAAGATGTCTGCCACTACGCTTGAAGGAGATAAGGCGCACTTGACACTCAGCATGCACGTCACCCACAGTAAAAGAAAGAAAAGCCTTGTTGATCACATAACTCCACGTTTGTCTATGCAAAATGTACTCAACACCAGAATGAAGAAGGCTCACGATACCGACAATCTGAAGAAGAAGAAGAGGAAGCAAAAACTCCACCTTGTAATCATCTAGCACCACAACACTGCGCGGACCACTCTCGGACGACCCCCCCCCCCCCCCCACATCCAGCCTGCCGCTCTGGTGTCCTGCAAGCAAAAACCAAAGTGCCGTGACGTTCCGGTGATGTGGAAAGAAAATCAGGAAAAGTGCAGCACCCGACACAAACAGTGATGGCGGACATTCTCGCCGACGACAACAACGGCGGCAGCGGCGGCGCCCGGGCTGAGCAAACCGTTTCGTCTCCCTAAAAGCTGCAAAGGGGACGCTAACGGCGCCCCGTGGGGGTCACCGTGGAGCCAAAATGAAGCTCACCATAAAGCTCCGTTTCAAGGAGACGCCTCATAATCGAAGCCAAGCA
Organism: Doryrhamphus excisus; assembly: GCF_037039965.1. Taxonomy (NCBI): domain Eukaryota; kingdom Metazoa; phylum Chordata; class Actinopteri; order Syngnathiformes; family Syngnathidae; genus Doryrhamphus; species Doryrhamphus excisus. The sequence continues at coordinate 11,118,152 of NC_136366.1, read as the reverse complement.
CCCCTTCAGGGACCCCTCTAGAGGCCAGTGAGGTCCACGATGGCCTTAATGAAGATGGTGTCGTCACGAATGTAGGAGTTTTTGGCGTCCAGTTTGGAGAGAGGGCAGAAGAGCGGGCAGCCGCTGGCAATGTTCATCTCGCTCACGGGCCGCTGGAAGGAGGAGGACGTCACATCCGGGCGAAAGGCGTCGATGATGTGCTCACGGTTGCTCTGGTCCAGCAGCATCAGCGTCACCTGGAGGAGACGACGACGGTGACCGCTTTGTTTCAGACATGTTCAGAAGGCGACCTTTTACCTTTTGGTTGAACGGCCATTTGAGCAGAGCGTCGCTGAGTCCTCTCATGACCACAAAGAACAAGGACAGGTGGCTGCCTCGGCCCGTCCCGTCTCCGTTCAGATAGATACGTAGACACATCTTGTAGCCGTACTTGCTGGTGTAGAAGGCTGCAAAAAGTACACTCAAATAAACTTACAGTATGTAATGGTAATGGTAATGTTTTTTTTCAGTTCCCAGTTCCACATGTTCAAAAGGAGTAGGAAGAAACAAAGCTTATTAAATCCTACCCCTCCATCTGGAACTTTTACAATCAGTAACTGTTACATTTGTTCACTTCCTGCTTACAATAATACAGTTTAAGTTTTTTTTTTTTGTTTTTTTTATAATGTACCTCGTACCAAAGTATGAGGTGATATTACCATACACTTCCATACACACAAAAAAGAAAAAAACTTAAACTGTATTATGGAAAGCAGGAACTGAACAAATGTAACAGTTACTGATTGTAAAAGTACCAGATGGAGGGGTAGGATTTAATACGCTTTGCTTCTTCCTACTCCTTTTGGACATGTGGAACTGGGAACTGATTATGGGATGCACTCAATTGTAATCTGATGCATGTTCAAATGAAATAAAACCATTACCATTACAATGCCATAATGTGTACCATAATAAGTGCCAATATAGTGATATATATATATATATATATAGCACATCATGACTGGTTCAAGACTCTTCATCCTTGTATTTAGCAAACAATTACAATTGAGTGCACCCCATAATCAGTTCCCAGTTCCACATGTCCAAAAGGAGTAGGAAGAAGCAAAGCTTATTAAATCCTACCTCTCCATCTGGTACTTTTACAATCAGTAACTGTTACATTTGTTCACTTCCTGCTTTCCTAATATAGTTTATGGTTTGTTTGTTTGTTTTTTAATAATGCACCTCGTACCGAAGTACAAGGTGATATGAGCATCCAATGCCATAATGTGTACCATAGTAAGTGTCAATATAGTGATATATATATATATATATATATATATATATATATATATATATATAGCACATCATGACTGGTTCAAGACTCTTCATCCTTGTATTTAGCAAACATCAACTGCTTGTATTGTTTCTTGAATTGGCTCATGGTTGTGCATTGTTTGATTTCCTTACTCAATCCATTCCATAGTTTGATTCCACATACTGAAATGCTATGGCTAGCATAACGTAGTCCTAGCATAGAAGTGTTTCAAATGTACTTCTTCCCTGAGATCATATTTCTCCTCTCTTGTAGAGAAGTATTGGATGACATTTTTAGCTAATTGGTTGTTTTTAGCCTTATGTATTATTTTAGCTGTTTGAAGACGAACTATATCAGCAAGTTGAAGTATTTGTGATTTTAGAAATAAGGAGTTAGTATGTTCTCTGTAGGCGGCATTATGAATTATCCTTACTGACCTTTTTTAGCGAGTGAAGATTACTTTTATAGTTAATTCATTAATTCATTTTCTACCACTTTTTCCTCACGGGGGTCGCGGGGGCTGCTGGAGCCTATCCCAGCTGTCTTCGGGCGAGAGGCGGGGTACACCCTGGTCGCCAGCCAATCACAGGGCACATATAGACAAACAACCATTCACACTCACATTCATACCTATGGACAATTTGGAGTGGCCAATTAACCTAGCATGTTTTTGGAATGTGGGAGGAAACCGGAGTACCCGGCGAAAACCCACGCATGCACGGGGAGAACATGCTCCACTCCACAGGGTGGGATTGAACCCTGGTCTCCTAGCTGTGAGGTCTGCGCGCTAACCACTTGACCGCCGTGCCGCCCCATTTTATAACATTCATTCATTCATTTTCTACCGCTTTTTCCTCACAAGGGTCGTGGGGGTGCTGGAGCCTATCCCAGCTGTCTTTGGCCGAGAGGCGGGGTACAACCTGGACTGGTGGCCAGCCAATCACAGGGCACATATAGACAAACAACCATTCACACTCACATTCATACCTATGGACAATTTGGAGTCGCCAATTATCCTTTTTGGAATGTGGAATGTGAAAACCGGAGTACCTGGAGAAAACCCACGGGGAGAACATCCAAACTCCACACAGGCCGAGGGTGGAATTGAACCCTGGTCTGCGCGCTAACCACTCGACCGCCGTGCCGGCACCTGCTTTTATCATTATTAGCCCATATTTCCACACCTATATGTGCCTATATATGTACCTATATGTACAGTATATGTATACATACTACCCACTGATAATGTATGTAACTGTTGTCTAAGTTGGCCAGGATATAAACTCTGAGATGATGGTACCTGGCGAGAACATAGCTGGGGCTCGACCTGCAATGGCGTCCTGTCTCTTTTTGGCAAAATCTGAGATCCTCCACACAAAGACGCCGTCAAAGGTCGTGGCTGACATTTCCCTGAGCCGACCCTCCATCTCTGCCACCGTCAGGTCCTTCAGCCCCACCGTCCTCTCCAGCTGCCGCACCTGTGAGACCAGTTCTCTGCTGAGTCTGTTGCAGATGTTTTTAGAAGGTTTCATGTTGCCTGACCTTGTTACTCAGAGCCTCGATCTTGTCCTGGTCCAGCTTGTGTTGGCGATTGCTGGCCTCCATAGTGGTGGCAAAACGCTCCACCTCTCTGTTCAGGACACACACCACGTTTTCAAAGGTGCCCGACTTCACCTCCAGCTCCGTGCATCGGCGGCCCAGCTCGGCCACCTTCGTCTTCTCGCTGTGGAGCTGCAGCTCCAGTGCCGCACCCACCGAGCTGGGCAGCGGCGTGAAGGAGGTAGACACAGAGAGGGTGGGCGCCAGAGTGGGAGGCGGGGGCAGAGGGGCCGAGGTGCACGAGCCCGAACCGGAAGAGGAGGAGGAGGCGGCGGCTCCCTGCACGGGAGGCCCGGAGGAGGTGTTGCTGAGCAGGGAGACCCGGGCCTCCAGCTCCCTGAGGGACTGCTGCAGTTCCACCAGTTTGTGTCCCGCCACCTCCAGACCCTGCGGCTGCAGCCCCTCCATGCTCACCTTCATGCCCATGATGTAGTGCAGCAGCAGGTTCAGGTGCTCATAGGCAAAAGCACGCTCGTGGTCGTGGGTCTTCTCTTTTTCCACCTGCAGGTAAGACGTTGGGGTGAAGTCAGTTTTTGTTCATCCACAAAAGTTACCCCACAAGGAGAAGGAGATGACTCACCGACATGTCGCAACCGACCACGTGAAAGCGACACGGCGTTCTGAATTTGCTGCAGAACTTAATGTGGTCCACATACTGAAAGACATGATAGAACAAATCATGAAGCGTCAGTCGTCCAATCAGAAAAGACTTCCAAATAGTTCTCCCACCTTCTCCCTGGGGATTTTCTTTTTGGCGCAACCCTCGCAGATCATCGGGTACTTTGGACAGATCTCATCATGCGCCTGAGAAGCAAACAGATGCCTTGCAACACACCACTCTAAAAAAAAAAAAAAGGTTTTTGGCGCTTATCCCACCTTGATGTTTTTGAAGTGAAAGGGCTCCTTGCAGTACTTGCAGTTGAGCGTTCTCTCCGGGCACTCACGCTCACTGTGGCGTTCCTGCTCGCTGAAACGAATTCGCTCCTTGCAGGACGGGCATGGGATGATCATGAACTCACATTTGCCCTCGTGGTTCACCTGTGCCAAGAAGAGCAGGATAGTCACAAAGCTATGTCATGGCGGCACAGCCTCATCGGGGGCTTTGATGCTGCCTGACTTTGCCTCGCAGTCTAGGGTGTTGTCTTTCCAGTTGCGACTTAGTGACATTACTGTCGCCCCACTAAAACGGTGTTTTTCAACTTTTTTTACGTTGGAAAAATTTTGCGACACACCACTAACCAAGATTATTTGATTATTTTGATCTCCGGTGCAAGCAGCCAAAATAAATTCCCTCCATAAGGTGGCCCTTAGACTCTTGGTTAGGATGCCTTATGGAACACCCAGAACTGGTTAGAGAGACTATGTCTCTCAACTGGCCTGGGAACACCCCAGGAGATGGACGAGGTAGCCATGGAGAGGGAAGTCTGGGCTTCCCTGCTTAGACTGCTGCCCCCCCCCCCGTCACCTGACCCTTATAATGCATGAATAAAACACAAAGAATTGCCATGTTTCGGCCGGAGGAATTGAGCATTCTCAGCATGCACGTCCGTACATGTGAACTCACCTCATAGTCCTTGATGGTTCCTCTCCAGGTGCAACTTTCGTTAATGCAAACCGCAGAGAGGTTTTCCACTTCCCTGCGAACTGCGTTGTCGGGAAAAGCCTTTTTGAAAAGCAAAACAACAGGAAAAGAAAGGGAAGTCACGGAATCTTCTCGGAAAAACGTGACAGCAAATTAAGAGATTTCCAAATTAACGCACTGACCCGAACATTGAATACAAAACGACATAGAATATTCTGTTTTTGTTTTAAAAAATGTCAGTGAAATCATATTTAATTCATCATATGTCATAGCTGCATTATTTTAAAATAAGCAGTGTGACAGACATCACTGCTATGTGTGTGTGATAAGAAGAAAAGCTCCAACTCGCATAGGGAATTCCATTGTTTGGCACAGACCACAAATACTGGGCTCAATCCAGTAATAATGCTAATGTATAATGCTAACAGCGGCAGACATTTTAGAATCTGGCGTGCACTCACACATCCCTGTTTCAGGATCGACGTCGGTTCTTCAAAAATGTCCTCCTTGATGCAAGCGTTGCACTTGTGCGGTCCGTTACTGCAACCCAACAAAGACGGTAAAGGCTGAGATGTTTGAAAAGACGTATTTGTTTATTCTCCGCGGTCGGCGCACCTGACGGCCAGGTTGAAGCAGTACGCGCAGAAACGGTGGCCGCACTGCGCCTGAACGGGCCGTCGGAGGATGTTGTGGCAGCAGTTGCACAGGTGCTTGTCCTCCAGCTTGTTGCCCAGGATCTTCTTGGGGAAGCCCGGCTTGTTGCTCTCCATGGACGACGGAGGCGACGGCTCCTGAGAGGCCATCCTGTCCGATCACACGTCCGGTCACACCTGGAAAATGGAATGGAAACACAACACAATTTATTTGTTCCACTTTTCACAGTTTGTGATTTTTTTGGTGATTTTTGGTCAAAACCCCCAAATTGTTTGTGGTTAACTTCTTTTTAAGCATGCAGACCTCACAGCTAGGAGACCAGGGTTCAATTCCACCCTCGGGCATCTCTGTGTGGAGTTTGCATGTTCTCCCCGTGCATGCGTGGGTTTTCTCTGGGTACTCCGGTTTCCTCCCACATTCCAAAAACATACTAGGTTAATTGGCCACTCCAAATTGTCCATAGGTATGAATGTGAGTGTGAATGGTTGTTTGTCTATATGTGCCCTGTGATTGGCTGGCGACCAGTCCAGGGTGTACCCCGCCTCTCGCCCAAAGACAGCTGGGATAGGCTCCAGCACCCCCGCGACCCTTGTGAGGATAAGCGGTAGAAAATGAATGAATGAATGAATGAACTTCTTTTTACACTTGCATGACAATTATGAACACTTGTAAAAAACAAAAAAAGACATAAATCGCCTAATGTAACTCGAAAGCCAAGAAAAGATTCAAAATAAAGATGGAGGAAATCTTCTCCCTTTTTTATTAAGCGAGCGCCCATCCGATGTGAGCAGATCTTGCCTTTGTGGCGGTCGGCACCGTCCTCGGTGGGCCGGCGTGAGGCCCACACCCTTTGTTTACATCCAGAGCTGCTGGTTCCTCCCGCGCATCCATTGTCTCCTTGTTGCTAAGCCATCAGCATCCTCAGAGTCAGAAGTGGTACCCGCGGCCACGCCCCTTTTTCCATCACCCTCCGCCAGGCAGGAGAAGAAGCAGAGAGCGCGAGCACCACCACCACCACCACCACCGATCACCAAGAAGAAGCGCCATGAAGACGGGTCGGGACTTACCAGGCTAGATTGAGTATCACTGAGCTGTCATTGTCAGCAGAAAGAGAAAAATCCTTCACATGTGCGTCGAAGGAGGGCTCCCCGCCACACAGCACGGACGGGCTCTCCTGTTTTTGTCCAGCATCGCCATTGCGCTCTCGCCGACGGCCGGTGACGTCACGGGATGGGCGGGACCACAAGCTGCTCGACGGGAACGCACATGCGGGGGCGCGCACCCAGAACCAAAAACACGACAGACGTGCATGTTTAAGAGCGACACGTTTAAGCTCCGCCTACTCTAGAAAGTTAATTTGCATGTCTTTGAGGTGAAATGTTAGCAGCTAGCATGTATTGTATGTGTACATTTTCAACACGATCTTTCTCACTGCAGTTATCTTGGTGTCCACTGGGTGGTGCCGTTCTACACAATTTTGCCTGATCGTTAATCTAATCCCCACCAAGATACTTTGTAGTTAAATTAGACCTAAAAAAACGAATTATTTAAAATGAATAGCACAGTTACACTAAATCTAACATAGTATGAATGTAACAAAACCTTCACTCCAGAAGTGGTCGACTCTTTTAATACGCGATATCAAGAGTGGCGAACTACATACTGACTTAAAACAAGAAATACTAACGTCGTAGTAACTAGTATCTAGTCATAAACATACACGATTGCACATGAAATCACATTATCACTACTATTATTACATATACACTACTTTTTATAGATATAGAACATCATTTAAGAGCAATTTCAGAACATAACATCAGCATAGAAAACTTTGAAATGATGAAAATACAATGCTACATAAATACTACATATGCACCATAGCTAGCTTTTACTTCAAACAAATATCCAGGACATTTTGCTACTCAAGACAGAGATTCTACTGATGACGATGTACTTTTTAAATGTGTACACCTGGAAGTAAGAAGGACTGGAGGAAATGAGTACCTGCTGATGTGTCCTAATGAGTACAGAGTACAGAGGGGGGGGGCACCTACTCTGGCCCGGCAAGGTGCACTGTATTCGGGCACACGCTCCGAGCAGCGGAGCAGCTGTGATGCTGGCGTTTCAGGTGGCTGATAAAGTTTTACGACAGGATGTTAACGTCACAGACAGGAGGAAAAGGAGAGCATGATTTGCTCACCCACACAGTACGGGTATTCTCGTACTTAAAATTATTGCTTACCGGATTATGATATTTATCTGTATGATGACATAATTCCCTGATATGGTGCACCACTAATAAATACTCTACCGTACTGTGATATAAATACTTGGCATGGGTCCTGAGTGGGGCAAAGGAGAAGATGTTATTGCACAAGTTCTTTTCAAAGCTGAGACCAAAGGCGTCAGTCAGCAGGTCACATGACCACTTTCTCCTTTAGGTGTCCTCGAGCAGCCTCTGCAGGTTTCTTCGAATCTGAGGACACATTAAGTTATTCTCATACATTTATGACCTTTGACTCTATGACTTTATCTCTCGTGAATTACGACTTTATTCTCATGAATTTAACGGGCAAATTTTGGCTAACACGCTACTGATGCTATACTTTTTTAAAAATACTGCAGTTACGGAAGATGAAAGGAAGCGATTGGATGAGAAGCCGCACCGACCTTCTCCAGCTTGAAGAGGTTGGTGGAGAGTTCTCCAAAGATCTCAGCGTCCTGAGGTCTCGCCGCGTTTCTGGAAGAAAAGAGAAGCATCTTCATCACTTTCACTTCCAGACTGGAACCACAGGCCAGACGTAGTTTTCTATGAGATGTATGTCTTTGGGGCGGCACGGTGGCCGAGTGGTTAGCGCGCAGACCTCACAGCTAGGAGACCAGGGTTCAATTCCACCCTCGGCCATCTCTGTGTGGAGTTTGCATGTTCTCCCCGTGCATGCGTGGGTTTTCTCCGGGTACTCCGGTTTCCTCCCACATTCCAAAAACATGCTAGGTTAATTGGCCACTCCAAATTGTCCATAGGTATGAATGTGAGTGTGAATGGTTGTTTGTCTATATGTGCCCTGTGATTGGCTGGCCACCAGTCCAGGGTGTACCCCGCCTCTCGCCCAAAGACAGCTGGGATAGGCTCCAGCACCCCCCGCGACCCTCGTGAGGAAAAAGCGGTGCACGCGAGGGAGTGTGCAGCTCATACTGGCCGTGCATGTGTTCCCTCGCCGCCAACATGGAGTTCAAACGATGCTCCAGGACTGCCATCTTGAAAGCCATGTAACAGGAGGACGCCACAAGGACGCCGGCCCTGCGGGGACGCACAAAGCGTGGCGGTGACAGCGGGTTAAGGCGTCGGACGACAAAGCGGGCGACAAAAGTACTCACAGAAACAAATAGATGAGTAGGATGGAGTGCAAGGTCACATGAGGCCAGGCTTTGCCCACCCGTGGTACCTCCCCGGCCGGCGAACCTTGACATTAAAAAAAAATGAAAAGGCGTTCCCCAAGGTTCCGTTCTAGCCCCCTTTCATCATGATGACAAACATCAGCATTTAACGAATGTTCATGTTAAATGAGACACTTCACAATAAGCTACACGCAATGACCTGACACTAATCATTACTTCCTCAATAACTACTCTATATTTACAGTATGTAGTTGCTCACTACTACTCATTGGTTTCTCAGTAACTACTCTAAATGTATGTGCCTTAGTTACTAAGTAACTACTCTAATTCTATGTACCTTAGCTCCCCAGTAACTACTCTACACACAGGTTCCTCAGTAACTACTCTACACACAGGTTCCTCAGTAACTACTCAAAATGTATGTGACTGAGTCTTTAGTTCCTCGTTAGTTCTTCAGTCACTATTCTAAATGAATGTGCCTTAGTTCCCCAGTAACTGCCCAAATTCATGTGCCTTAGTTCCATAGTCACTACTCTAAATGTATGTGCCGTAGATCCTCAGATCCTACTTACTCATGAGTTCCTCAGTAACTACTCTAACTACTCTAGTCATTAGTCCCCATTAATTCTTCAGTAACTACTCTAAATGTGCGTACCTTAGTTGCCAAATAACTACTCTACTGACATGTTCCTCAGTAACTACTCAAAATGTATGTGCCTTAGTTACTAAGTAACTACTCTAACTCTGTATTCCTTAGTTCCCCAGTAACTACTCTACACACAGGTTCCTCAGTAACTACTCAAAATGTATGTGACTGAGTCTTTAGTTCCTCGTTAGTTCTTCAGTCACTATTCTAAATGAGTGTGCCTTAGTTCCCCAGTAACCAAGTAACTGCCCAAATTCATGTGCCTTAGTTCCACAGTCACTACTCTAAATGTATGTGCCGTAGATTCTCAGATTCTACTTACTCATTAGTTCCTCAGTAACTACTCTAACTCTATGTTCCTTAGTCGTTAGTCCCCATTAATTCTTAAGTAACTACTCCAAATGTGCGTGCCTTCGTTTCCAAGTAACTACTCTACTGACGTGTTCCTCAGTAACTACTCAAAATCTGTGTGCCTGAGTCATGAGTTCCTTGTTAGATAGTTCTTCAGTAACTACTCTAAATGTACTTACGTGCCTTAGTTCCTCAGTAACTCCTCTACTCATTAGTACCTCAGTAACTATTCCAAATCCATGTGCCTTAGTAACTATTCTACTCACTAGTACCTCAGCGAGTACTGCATTTCGGTGTAGCATATAGTAAAGTGAGAGGCAAAACGCATGTAGTCGGTGTAGTACCGTTGCTGTCCTTGCTCTTTGGGCTCGGTTGGAGGTGAACGTCGGCGAGGACGGACACCTTCCCGCTTTTGACAAAGGGGAGGCCTGTGAAGTCTGCTTGAGGAAACACAGACACGGAAAAAAAGACACACACGTCAAAGACAAACATCCTCCGTGTCAACAGCAGTACAAACACACGTCAGCATCCCAAGGCGAATCCAAGTCGCTCAACGAGCTTCCAAGTCGAAGAAAAGCTATCCAATTGCGTCATAAGAGTGTTGTTTTTGTGCTTAGAAAAGTATGCGGTGTGAAACGTGAGTGCAAACTCCGCCCCCAGGCTGACAGCAACCCCCTCATCAAAGATGTTCTTAGCTAAGGTGCGTCGTTCCCACCGCTCAATTTGTCGTCATCGGGAGTCTGGGATCCGGAGCTGCTGCTCTCCATCATCTCCTGCCGCCTCTGCGGGGCCACGGGAAGGGAAACAATGGACGCCACGGGTGGCGCGATGAGAACCAAGCCTGACTTTCTACAGATTCAAAAAAAAAATGCAAACATCCCATGTCACCACTGACCAGAGGAAGGGACGACGCCACCTTGACTCGGAAGCCGTCCTGGCAGGAGGACGCGGCGTCTCTGCCGCAAGTCTTCTCCACCTGCAACGTTCTCACATGTTTCAGTTCCACCTTGGATGAGGACAGACGAGAGCGTGGAAACGCACCTCCAGGTGGACGCAGACGGAACGCAGGAACTTGTAGGTGGCGTTGCGAGACAGGAAGGACACAAAGACGTGCTGGACAAACAGGAAGTGGGAACCGTCACGCTCCCACTTAGTACGTAGCGCCACCACACCTGACGGGCGGGTTGTCACCTGCTCCTGGGTGCTTTGGATGACCAGGGCGTTCGGCACCAGCAGCGCCGTTTTGGTTTTCTTGATCAACGTCACCGACGCCGCCGGGATGGCGATCTGACCGGAAAGAGGAAGTTGATGCAAACTTGATTGATGTCCAAACTTCAGGGACACATACGGAAAAACTGAAGGATGTTAGCATCAACTGTTAGCATCTTCAAGGCTATGCTGAACCTTCAAGATGCTAACAGTAATCCTACTGTGTATACAGTATGCTAAGCTAGCTTGGCCAAACATCTTAGCTTCAGCTGACAAAAGCACATGAGCGTAATATTTCATAATAATAATAATAATTTTACAATAAGCCCAAGACTTGGCTACTTGGAAAAAATGGTAAAATCGACAGCCATTTTCCGAGAATGAAGCCAAAACATCCAGGGAAAATAGTTGGAATGTAACGAGGAAAAGTGTTCATTGTTATGACAATAAAGTTACAACTAAAATCAAGTAAAATCATTTTAGCCATTGAAATATCCAAGAAAAATTACATTTCTGAAAAGAGATTTGGAATATTGTGAGAAAACTCTCGAAACAAGGACTAAAGTTGGCATTTTTAGAAAAGGTTAAAATATTATTATTATTATTATTATAGTGCATATATTTTATTATAGCAATAAAGTCAGAATTACCTGTGATTTTATGACATTCATTCATTCATTCATTTTCTACCGCTTTTTCCTCACGAGGGTCGTGGGGGTGCTAGAGCCTATCCCAGCTGTCTTCAGTCGAGAGGCGGGGTACACCCTGGACTGGTGGCCAGCCAATCACAGGGCACATATAGACAAACAACCATTCACACTCACATTCATACCTATGGACAATTTGGAGTCACCAATTAACCTAGCATGTTTTTGGAATGTGGGAGGAAACTGGAGTACCCGGAGAAAACCCACGCATGCACAGGGAGAACATGCAAACTCCACACGGAGATGGCTGAAGTTGGGGAAAGACAAAATAAGAAGCCAAAAAGTTACCACTTCCACACAAAATAGGAGGAGAACTCATTCATTTTCTACCGCTTATCCTCACAAGGGTTGCGGGGGTGCTGGAGCCTATCCCAGCTGTCTTCAGGTGAGAGGCGGGGTACACCCAGGACTGGTGGCCAGCCAATCCCAGGGCACATATAGACAAACAACCATTCACACTCACATTCATACCTATGGACAATTTGGAGTGGCCAATTAACATAGCATGTTTTTGGAATGTGGGAGGAAACCGGAGTACCCGGAGAAAACCCACGCATGCATGGGGAGAACATGCAAACTCCACACAGATATGGCCGAGGGTGGGATCGAACCCTGGTCTCCTAGCTGTGAGGTCTGCGCGCTAACCACTTGATCTCCGTGCTGCCTGATTTTATGACAATGAAGTCAAAATATTATGACAAAAAAGTCTAAAAAAGCACAATTTTGTGAGAATAAACAAAAAAATGAAATTGTGATTTTTGGAGAAGGATGTTGGGGAATGAAGCATGTGCTGTGAGACTTCGGTGGAGCGGGTTTTTATGAATTATGAAATATAGTGGGGTAGGGTAGACCGCTACCTTGGTATCCCTGCCAAAGACCTTGGAATGGAAGCAGATCCAGTTCTGGGAGAGGAACATCCTTCCCTGATACAAGATGTCCCTCTGCAGGGCGCAGGTGTAACCTTGGCGGAGGAGACAAAGACAAGGTCGGCTTTGGTCTAAGGAGGACATCAGCACATCAGGACATCGGGACGTACTTTGCTTGAGCGCCTCGTCTCTGCCCACTTCCTTGAAGAGCTTGTGAAAGTGCACGTTGGTCTTGGACAGCTGCAGAGAAAACCACATGTTTGTTTGCGTTCTCGTTCCAAACAGGAAGTCCACCGCTTAGTGACGCACCTGGCTGGACGGCGACGTCTGCCTGCCGGGGCTGGGCGGCGAGAGCTGCTTACCGGGTGTCAGGCTGAAGAAGGGGTTAGTGGGGGTCAGCATGGTGTAAAAGTGTGCTGCTGATTCAAAGTGGACGAGTCCCTCAGGTGTCGAGTTACAGTCACAACAAAGACTATTTATCTTTCTTTCAGGTGACTGAAAGACAAAGATGGCCGCACTCTTACGTTCATAGTCAACACGTAACGCCGCTAACTTTCACCCAAGGCAGTATTCCATAACAGGTGTACCTAATGAAGTGGCACACCAAGCTAACCATATGTTCACTGATTGTCAAAATATATGCTAACAAGCTGTAGGAAACAAATGAACAGTCATGATACAGTATAGATATATATATACTACATAGTTATGTACTACTAAGTTATTATTATTATATTATTATTATTGTGTAGTTCCAATGGTACGACTAGATGAAGGTTCTAGAATATGTATCCTCGGTAGGAGACACCTGGTTCCGGTGGTCTTTTTACGGATCTCGCAGGGTTCCGGTTCGTTGTCCAGACACAGCTGGAGGTCTGTGGGTCTCCTTCGTCTCCTCTGAGCGTCATTCTCCGCTTCACAACTGAAATGAAAAAACAACAGAAAAGTTCAAACGTCGTTAAGAACTTTTCCGGAACCGCCACCACCACCACCAGCAGCGGGCCTTCCCGCTCACTTCGCCCGTCTCGCTCACCGACTCCCCCGGGGGTGGAGAAGTTGCTCCGTGGCCGTCGGCGGTGTCAAAGGTCGCTCTGCCTGCTCGCCCATCAGCACCATGTCGGAGCCCACCTCACGACACCTCCACCCGCTGTCGGCCGAACGCCACCTTCACCTTCTGGGATAAGACGACGTCCCCGGGGTCTGGAGACTCGGACCGGAAAGAATCCAGGAAAAAAAGCCCAATGGAGGAGGAGGAGGGGCCGGGAAAGGGGAGGGAGTACACTGGGGAGGAAGGAAAGAAGAAAAAGCGCCCTCTGCTGGTCACAAAAAAACTGCAGAACTCCAATGTTTAAATTGGGTGGATCGATCCAATTATCGATTTTATTTATATCAGGGCAGTGTCGTATTTTGACCCTATTTTTTTAATTATTGTGTTACATGATATTGTTACATTGTCTTATAATGTTGTTGTAAATAATATGTTAAATATTGTTTGAAAAAAGTGTGTATTTTATTTAGCCAAAACTAAAGTCTTTTTTTGTCGTGTTTTTTCCGATTCTTATCAACGAACCCAGACGTCCCATCGCTTATTAAAACAGGAATATAATTTTTTAAAACTTACTTCAACCTCTGCCAAGTCATAAATACAAACTTACACCAAGAATGAAACATTCTTTATGATATACGTTTCGAGATATTTAATAGAAACCAAATAATGACTCATCTGAAGCTGGTAACTTTTGGAGCCATTTTGTTGTAATGGACAGATACGGCCACTAGAGGGCAGCAGCGTCTAAATGTACAACCTTTCAAAAGCTTGTTGGTTCTTAGCTAACTGCAAACTGTTTATAACTAAATGAAAACAAATGTCATTCACAATGGAAGTCGTACAAGTACAACAATACACTTATTTACAACAAATGCCTCCTAAAAAAGGCTACAATAGTCCATCGAGTGTACACACTGATGATTTGATTAATTATTTTTTTTAATTAGTTATTTGTTTTATTCCCTCAGTCTCATGTAGTACAACTGGTGCAATAAAAACATTGCATATGTCCATAATGCCTACATATAGTAAGTAGCTTATGCTGTATGCAGTGAGGGGTGTATGGCACAGTACAGTGCACAGGCAATATTCTTCACAGGAAGAGAAATATCCTTTCAACAGCTGTCAAATATTCCAGCAGAGGAAGGAGGAGAGTTAGAGGGTGCAAAAATAGGCTGAGATTGAAGTGGTGTTAAGTGCTGTGCTTGAAAGCATGTCTGGCCTCATTAGCCGTCACATGTAACAATAGCTAGCTGCCAGCGAGGACGGGTCCGAGTCCGCCGCTCATAAATCACCCCGCCGACAGCCGCCTGACAGGCTGGGAACCTGCACGCCAAGGTCTCCTCAACCACCACCCCACCAGCCCCCATCCAGCCAGCCATCCTCCGCCACCCACGCCTCCGTGCACGTGTGCACGTGCACTCCTCGAGCAGAACTGCAAGGAAGGTTTTTGTGTGGTTTGTTGTAGGAGGGAAAACGTTTGGCTTGAGTGCCATGGCGGGGGTGGGGGTGCAAGGGGCGAGGTCATTAATCATGCAGAGCGGGGTTGGGGGGGGGGGGTTGTGGCTGATGCTTACAGCTGCTAGGCCACACTCAATGCATGCAGGCAGAGGGTCGACCCCCACACCCCCCAAAAATATTGCATGTGTCCACCTCAGTCACTGCTGCTGTCAGCATCATTTCATCCCGGCTATGAAACATCAACTTATTAATGGAGGCGCCAATGGAAGCGCATGCGGGACAACTAAAGGTCGCGGGGGTCACTTTCATCTTCCTCACATTGAAGTAATTTGATTGAAACCAAGCCAATCAAAATTGATGAAAAAACACCCTAGATGTTTTTGTGTTCAAACCAAATCAAAAAACCTGCACACAACCTGGACATGTCAGAATGCAAACTTTCCTCCTGCCAGTTATTCATAATAACTGTCACTTCGCGTAGTAACCAAAAAATAATCCACAATGTCAAAGCCAAAGCACAAACGCCCGGACACAAGACACACAACCTGGACATGTCAGAATCCGTGCAAACTTTCCTCCTGCCAGTTATTCATCATAACTGTCACCTTGCGTAGCAACCAAAAAATAATTCACAATGTCAAAGCCCAAGCACAAACGCCCGGACACAAGACACACAACCTGGACATGTCAGAATCCGTGCAAACTTTCCTCCTGCCAGTTATTCATCATAACTGTCACCTTGCGTAGCAACCAAAAAATAATTCACAATGTCAAAGCCCAAGCACAAACGCCCGGACACAAGACACACAACCTGGACATGTCAGAATCCGTGCAAACTTTCCTCCTGCCAGTTATTCATCATAACTGTCACCTTGCAAAGCAACCAAAAAAAAATTCACAATGTCAAAGCCCAAGCACAAACGCCCGGACACAACACACGCAACCTGGACATGTCAGAATCCGTGCAAACTTTCCTCCTGCCAGTTATTTATAATAACTGTCACCTTGCGTAGTAACCAAAAAATAATCCACAATGTCAAAGCCAAAGCACAAACGCCCGGACACAACACACGCAACCTGGACATGTCAGAATCCGTGCAAACTTTCCTCCTGCCAGTTATTCATAATAACTGTCACCTTGCGTAGTAACCAAAAAATAATTCACAATGTCAAAGCCCAAGCACAAATGCCCGCACACAACACATGCAAGGCGTGTTGTGACATAGGCGTGTCATACAGTCAATGTGACTGCTCCGCCCACCGGTTATTCATGCTAGCTGCCACCTTGCATGTTAGAAATGACCTACAGTAATCCACAAAGTCAGAAAGGTTGCACTAATAGTGCTGTGTTATGAAGTGATGACACATGCTTGTGAGTGGGCGGGTCCATTCGCCCTCATTAATCATGGTGACAAATGAAAAACCCAACATTTCCTCCCGGGGTGACAACATGTGAGTAATCGTGTCTGCTTGCACGCGGGCGGATTTTGGAAGCCTCTGTCTGACCTCCGAGCTTCAGCGTGCAAAGAAGCCAGAACGTGACCGTGGGGAGGCAGGAGTCGCCCCTGCGGGCCCCCTGCAGGCCTCCGCCGGTCAGTTGCCAGATCACGTTTTTTCCATCCGAATGCTAGTCCGTGATGCATGAGAGCTGACAGCCGAGCCCACGGAGCGCAACCGGATCAAAACCAGCTGGGAAAACCCAAAACCCAGGAGAGAAAAGAAGGGAGAAGCCCGCGACAGAAATAAAAAGTGCAAGCTAGCTAACGGCTGGATGTGGCCAATTTAACACGGAGGCCTGTCGTGGAGCAGCGCCACATGTTGGCTGGCGGTGCTTTTTGGGGGAACATTTGTGCCTCGCTGCGGTCGCATGTAAGTGACGGCTTTATGGCGGGTTGTGAAACATCACGGCCGACATCTGTGCGCCTTTTATTTTGGGAGCATGTGAAAGCCCTCATTGTCCCGTGATGGATGAAGTGATAAAACCCGAGAGAGGGCCCAAACCAAAGGAGGGGTTTCTGGGAACATGCGCCTCCATGGAGCGAGGACAAACACCACGCATGCGGCGGCATGGCCTGATGAAAAGGTGACGGCGCCCATCATGTCGCCGAGGCACACCGCCAGAGTCCATCATCATCATCAATCACTCGGCCTGTCAGGCTGCTTTGGTCCTCCTGTCGCCTAACAAAACACCACACTCAACTCTTGCCGTGCTCTTTGTGACAATCTGGTGTCATACTGGAGTCGTGTTTGAGCGTACGACTCCAGATTGGAACAAATTGTCAAATGAGCAAAATGGGTGATGATGTAGGCACAATCCCCAAGGACAGAATCCAGCAAGAAATGCAAGCGGCGCAAGCTAACGATTTAAGTCCACGCTCAAACCGGCCACATCCGGTTGGGTCCCGATTTCCGCTTCCTTTGGTATCAAGTATGAACGCTAGCATCCGAACCGAGCTGAAACCGCTTGGAAAAGATATTCCCCAGGGGAAATTATTTGGTCACATTCAAAAAAATACAAACCACATTTGGATCTGGATCAGATCGCATCTTGCTGGTGTGAACAGAGTTACAAAAGAAAAGACACAAAGCGGTTTCAGTGGGGCTCCAACAGCAGCCACTTGCTACCTCCCCACAGCTCCGCCTCCTCTCTGCCGTCAGGCGTTTAAACGTGCTTGAGGAAAGCTGACCTTTCCATGGTGATTCATCGGAGTGTGTGGGAACCTTCCTGATGAAAAACAGACCACATTCAAACAAAACCACAAATGAATGGAAATCTTCATTTGATTTATTTAACAAAATACGACCCCCCCATAATCCCCAACCTCACCCCCACCCCCAAAACCTGTGTTGTCTGTATAGCACCGCGTGGTGGTTCACATGTACAAAAAAAATATCACATCTCTTTGCTACAAAAGCGCTTTGGAGAGACATGATTTTTAAACATTCAACTCGCCCAGGGGTGGTACCAGGTACCAGGCAGGGCGCCCCGGTGTAAAAGAAATACTCCAGGAGAGTTAACACATGGTTGGATGTCCAGGGTGTCTGCTAGCTTAGCATTGAAAGCAGCTGTTAGCAATAAAGTAGCAAACAAGTAGCATCAAATTGTGAGTTTTGGCAACAACAAAAAAAAAACCTTCATGTTTGGTGGCAATGTTAGCAGCTAACTCGCTTAGTTACATGGCAGCAACATTAGCATCAACTGCTAGCCAAAGTGCTAGCGAGTGTGATGTCCCGGTTGGTTTGTTAGCGGGATACGCCAAAATTGCACAAGGCTAACTTTGCGGCAGGTGGACCTGGTATACGTGCCAGGCAATAACCTTTTCTGAGGATTTGTATAAAAGTGCGGATATAACGATTTCTTTTTTGCTTTTGGTCATGAAAGACAAGTCACAAATGATGTTTTTTTTGGCCTAGCGCAGGTGTAAACATAGATTTCAAAAGTATGGTTTTGAAATTCCCAGATTGCTCAGGTTAACTGGTAGAACTGGTCAATTTCTCCATACTGAAAGAAAGAACGCAAAGCCAAGGCCATTAAGATATACCAAAGTGGTGTCAACATACATCCAAAAAGCCCCAGTGGTCCTTTTAAAAAAAAAGTCTCTGGAGGGATGTCGGTGTCACTGGTAGCCCAGAGCAGACGCAGATCCAAGTCTTTGGTTGTAGAAGGCGTAGTGCGGGTAGTAGGGGCTTGTAGCGGGCAGGGAGTGCAGGGACACGGAAGAGGGTCCGGGGGTCAAATGGACCTTACTGTAGGGGTGATAGCGAGCAAGTCCCAGGCTGGGCGGCGCTCTGAGCAAGGAGCCGGGGCTGCTCATGTGGGGAAGGTGCAGGTGACAGGAAGAAGAAGGTCCCGATGACGAGACTGAGAGCATCTTTGCATCCATGTCCACGGGGGGCGCCGTGTGTGCGCGCAGGTGAGCCAGGAGCTCATCTGACGTGGCGAAACGTTTGTCGCACGGACCCCCGACCGAGACCCAGTTGCACGCATGAGGAAGGGGGTCATTGGGTAGCATGTAGCCGTATGAGTACAAAGGGTGGGGGAGGGACGAGGGACCGCCGGGGTGGAGAGAATGAAGCGGGTGGGAGGGATACACCAACGGAAAGCTGGACTTGAGGCCGGAGGGCTCGTGGACGGATGAGTGGGGTACACCGGGGTAGCTGA
Organism: Doryrhamphus excisus; assembly: GCF_037039965.1. NCBI lineage: Eukaryota > Metazoa > Chordata > Actinopteri > Syngnathiformes > Syngnathidae > Doryrhamphus > Doryrhamphus excisus. Next base: position 11,099,168 of record NC_136366.1, on the reverse strand, counting down.
GGCAGTAGGGGTCCCTGCATAGACCCTGCATAAATGAAGGGGGAGAGGCCCCAGTGAGAGGGCTGGAGCTCGGATGCTTTCCAGGGATGCCCAAGTTTCCCACGCCGGACTTGCTGTGGTCTAACCCGGGAACCAAGGGCGGAGGGAAGCTAGCGTAGGCCCCCACCACCGACCCGTGGTAGCCTAAATTAGACGACTGCAGCGGGAAGAGTGCTTGCGCCGCCTTGTAAGGAGAAATGGGCGCAATGTGCCCTGGCACCGAGTCCACTTTATCGAGGATGGAGCCACCCTCCGAGCTGCCGGTGCTGCAGTTGGCGGTAGCTCGGGCGTGGCTGGAGTTGGCGTGGTGCGGACCCTCCGAGGTCGTTTTGCTTGCATCAGCGTCTTTCTTGCTCGGGCTGTCCGGCTCACGGTTTCCATTTGACACGTGAGCATGCGAGTTGGGCGGTGCGCCACCTGGCTGCTTGAGGGGCGGCTGCTGGGTGGACCCCGGGGGGCTGGCTCTGCTGGGTCCAGGGCTGGGTGAGGAGGCGTGGGGCACGTGTGACAGCTGCCCATTGGCTGTATTCCCATTATTGTTGAGAACCTTGAATGATACTTTATCCAAACTGCTGCTGCTGCTTACTCTCTCCCCGTCCCCACTGCCGCCTATGAGGTAAGGCTTGAAGCTGGACTTGTCCTCCGAAGGGGGGCGCTGTTCTCCCACTTTCAAGCTGGAGACAGACGAGCGACCGCTGGCCTCCTTTTCTTTGAGTTTGGAGGAGCTCGGAGGATCCGGTTTTCCGATCTGGGAGCAGGTCTGAGCCAGCAGGGCCAGCGGACTCTTCTTAGCGTCCAGCTGTGACAAAAACACAAACATTCATCACCACTCAATCAACAAGTCCCTGCTGTCTCATTACTATCATTCAAAAACCAAAAAATAATAATTACATGATCTATATAACTGTACACTGAAGTAATATTGTTTGTCTTCATATACTTCCTGCTTCTAAACTACTGACAAATATACATGTTAGTATTTTTATGAATATTTCTCATGTGTTGCCTTATCTCTATGTAATTATCCACTAAAAAAAAATACACACGCTATGTGGTTCGCATTTAAAACCGTAGTTGGAGGTCCTGCGTGGCAGTCCAGCCCACTAAAACCCCATCCGAACCCAAATACTTCAAATCACTTCAAACGGACGTACCTCGATGCTGACGGGCGCTGGTGTTAACGGTTGTAAATATTCCGGGTGGAGCAAGTGTCCGGTGTGCGCCGTCAACATGTTGATCATGCGGATCGGAAGCCTCCTCGACTGCCGAGTCGGGTCCTGGGGAGTCAGAAGAATTGAACCGGTTCGGTGCCTGAGCTCGATTCGCGTATTAGTGGCGAGACTCGGCGGGGGATCTTTCATCAGGTTTGTTGTAATCCATTAAGAATCCGGATTCCGTTCACGTAAAAAAAAGCAAAAAAAGAAGACACAGCTGGACCACCCGGAGGAAAATGAAGCGGGAGGGGGGGGGCTACTTCTTCATGGCCGCACGAGTGTCAAACATGCAGAGAAAGTTGCGTCAGAATAGTTCCGAGGTGACCCACTTCCGCGTCTCTCCTGCGTGGACTCTGGCAGCTGTGATGCAGCAACACTGACTTCAAAGACAGGCGAGGCTGCATGCCTAATGAGGGGGGCGTGGCCATGACAGGGGAGGCGGAGCAATGTCTGTTTACATGCCAGGCCGCTGCTGGCTCACTAGCACAGCGAAACCATTTAAAGAGGCGCTATATGATTCAAAAACAGTATCTATCCATCAAACCAGTAATATTATCATTATTATTATTATTATTGTTAAGTCAGCCCATAGTAAACTGAGGTCAATATGGCTGCCTCACTGAGACAGTACAGTCATGTGACATCTCACAGCCAATCGCAAGGAAGGTAGTGCTAACAAACTCATAGAAATGTACTTTTACTATCACTGTCGTTTCCCTATAGTTATCAGTATTAATATAAAATAAATATAAGAATTATATTTTGAATTCAGACTAAACGTAAGTTATTATAATGATAAGATATGCCTTTATTCGTCCCTCAGTGGAGAAATTTGCAATGTATCCGTCCATCCATTTTAAAAAATAAAATACCATGCTAGCTTAGATTTGCCACATTGCATAACTACAGTATGTACTCTATCTTCTTTTCAAGTGTGATCAGTGTCATATTTTAGGTGCACCATTATATTCTATTTTTAACTTTTCAGTCGATTTTAGCGGATGTGACCACTAACAAGGCTGCCGTTGTGTTGTCGCTTATATTTAGCTCACTTATGGCTGTTTTCATGCGCTGCTTTGTGCCGGCATGAGTCGCCGTCTTCTACAGCAAAGATAGGGGAAAAAAAAAGGCAGATGAGCCGCGAGGTATTAATGCTTCTTGTATAAATCAGGAATGTTAATTGCTTTATTGCGTTACGCCTGCCGAAGGACCGCGCCACCAGCTAATTTGGCTAACCTCATTATGCCACAGATTGTACTTAAAAATTACGGCTGACAAGGACTATTAGCATCACAGCCCAAAATAGCATCATTCAGGGCATTCAACTGGTGGCCCGCAGGCCAGATTTGGCCCAAGAATGACATAAGACCAGCCGGGCGAGCAGTTGAAAAGTTGTGTGCAAGAAAACGGTACTTAAAAATAGCTGAATGCTCCTGTCATACGTATAGTGGATTTTATGAGTAGTGTTTTTGTCATAAGTACATTTAACAGAGGTAATAGGGTGGCCACAGTTGGACCCTGGAACAGATCATTTCCATTGTTTCTTATGAGAAAGTGCAAAGAAATGGTAACTAGCAACATATTGTATTGGCCCTCACAGGTTCCACTGTAGTATTCAAATAAAAAAAGCGAGGAAGGCGACCCACGAGTCAATTGCGTCCAAGCTGGACGCTCCATTAATCCTCAGCTTGTCTATAAAATCAAAGCAGCAGCAGTTAGCCAGCGCTGGCTCGGCATCCCGCATCGACCCGAATGTTCAATAAGTCATCGAGAGACAAACCGAAGTAGGACGTATAGACGCCGGCCAATGAAAGAACACAGCGCTCCTTCCTTTGACGGCTTTATTTATCCAACCCCGGACCGGGCCGTGACTCAGGATTGTTCGTGGAGGGAAACTGGGCTGCTTTTAGAAGATCCCAGAACGCAGGGGAGCCAGAACAAACACAACCAGCGTGTGCTATATAATCTGTGGCAAAAAGAGAGCAGGGCCGTGCATTGCAGCCATCCTTCCACTTCACCACCGACAACACACACCTTGTGGTTGGATGCAACACGACATGACGACAACTTTATATGCAAATACCACGCTACACTGCTGGGTGCCATGCTAGACTGGTGGGGGCCACGCTACACTGGTGGGGGCCATGCTTCACTACTGGGTGCCACGCTACACTGGTAGGGCCACGCTACATTGCTTGGGGGCCACGCTACACTGGTGGTTGCCACGCTACACTGGTGGTTGCCACGCTACACTGGTAGGGGGCCATGCTCCACTGGTGGGCGCGTTTACACCTACAAACACCCTCAGTGTTTGTATATGGCTATGTGCAGTACAGTATATGCAGTTAGACAACCCTCATTGTGGTTACCGTGACGTCAAACTGAAATGAAGATGATATCGATGCAATGTATTTTGGGCGTGGCATCTGAGATTCAGATAAAGTTCTGTCAAGACAAGCAAAGTAGCGCTAATTAACTCCATTTGCTTTTCACAGCAGCTTTCACTAGCTTCCCTTTAGCTCATCATGACAAAGCAGACACTGGCGACATCACTAAAACACACCTGCAAGGTCAAACCAAGATGAATCTGGATCTGATCCAGACTGCACATTTGAAAGCAATTTAAATTTAGATGACCACCAGCACGATGAAGAGAAAAAAAAACCCAAAACCCTATATCATGTAATGTAAAAAAACTAATCTGGATCTGATCCAGATTGCACGTGTAACCACAATGTAAATGTAATGATGATCGGCGATAAATACGGTATAAAATAGGCTAAGCGTTACCTGACACAATTTTAAGCTATGCAAACCAGAAGCACTGATGTCAATACAAGTTGAAACTGGATCTAATCCGGATTGAATATTTGGAAGATATTTTAATTAGGAAGAGCACACATACCTAAGTGACAAAAAAGGGATATAAAATGTAATGTTGAAAAAAAAGCTGACTATATCTGATCCAGATTGGACTTTTGACAGCAATGTAAATGTAATGTAAATCTAAAGAAGTATATCACAGGCAATTTGAGCAAAAGTCATATATATGCAAATCAGAAGTAATTGAATGAAGTTGAAACTGGATCTGATCCGTATTGCACATTTGGCTGCAATATAAACTAGGTTGAGAGCCCACATATTTATGACCATTACAAAACTCTCTACTTGATGTAAACTGTTATGTTAAATGAAATTGAATCTGGATCCGATCCAGATTGCAGTCGTAACAGCAACGTAAATGAAGTTGAATGTGTGTCGGCAGAGGGTGAAGACGTCATGATGCGTTCCCCCAGGAGGAGATGAGTGGACTGATGACGGATGGACGGAGCGGATGTGTGGCGCTGACAAAGTGTTGCGTTTAGGAAGCAAGATGGAAGCGTGGCGATTCAGTCATTCGTCACGACCCGGGGTGAATGCATGAATGTGAAGTAGCGCCATATTTCACTGCAAGCGGGAATGTTATTACCGCCGCCGCTGCCCTAGAAAGTTGCGCGGGGAGCCGTTTTTCACCACAACGAGCATTAGCCACGTCAGCTTGGAACATTTTTTTTTCCCCAGATGTGTCTGCACGTGAAATATGTCTCGTGCTGACCTCACATTTCTCCTCAAATAGGACAAGAGAGCACATGGAGAGTCTGCAATGCCTGGACCACATCTTTAGCACTTTTCTAAAGCTATCACGCTACAATATTGATACATCAAACAGCTAAAATAATGCATAAGGCTAATAACAACCAATTAGCTAAAAATGTCATCCAATAGAAGTATAAAGGTGACTATAGGGGTGTTATTTCATGTCTAGTGGGCTCTAATCATGTTAAAAAAGTGTATTTAGAAGGTGAGAAACAGGTTTTCTATGTCTTATTGCGTCGTATTGTGCCTACTATGGTGGCTAATAGAAGTATAAAGGTGACTATAGGGGTGCTGTATCATGTCTCAAGGTGTGGTATCATAGTGTATCGTATGCCATTTCATTGTGTTTTGGTATTGAAAACACAATGAGTTTGAGACGTAATAATTCAGTACGATATGATGGAGATACTATTGGTATTCTAGCACAATATGGTGATAAACATTGCATGGTAGGCCTACCATAAACACGTAGCACTTGACATGCTAGCTACATTTGCATAAATGACACTGAATGTAAAGATACAAAGTCTTGTAGTATATTGTTTGTGTATATTCAAGGTGTAATAGATGACTGTCGCTAGGTTAGCGCGGCTTCCTCCGGTGATGAACGGCTTTCACGACTGGTCCGAGCGCCTTTTTATCATCTCTGTACGATGCCGCCGAGGCCGTAATTCTTCGTCCTTCCTTCCTTCCCAAAAACAAATGAAAAGACGCTGCTGTATATCTCCCCGTGCGGACATATTTACGAGGCGTCCCTGTTGTTGGGGAGCAGCAGAACACAGAGGGAAGCTTTCACAGAGAGAAAGTCCGACAGAGATAATTAGCGCCCTTGTCAACTTGGGTTCCTGTTTAAAAAGTCTCTCTTGTGATGGCACATTTCTAGCAAATATGACAAACACGCCCACGGCTAGCCAGAGCCAAGCTAAACATTCCACTCAGACTGTACAAAACGCCTTTTTCACAGCACAAACACATATTGACATTATACCCATTATTTATAGGATTTATCCTTTGGGATTCTGTCATGAGGCTCTCAGAACAACATTCATTCATTCATTTTCTACCGCTTTTCCTCACAAGGGTCGCAGGGGGTGCTGGAGCCTATCCCAGCTGTCTTCGGACGAGAGGCAGGGTACACCCTGGACTGGTGGCCAGCCAATCACAGGGCACATATAGACAAACAACCATTCACACTCACATTCATACCTATGAACAATTTGGAGTGGCCAATTAACCTAGCATGTTTTTGGAATGTGGGAGGAAACCGGAGTACCCGGAGAAAACCCGGGCATGCAAGGGGAGAACATGCAAACTCCACACAGAGATGGCCAAGGGTGGAATTGAACCCTGGTCTCCTAGCTGTGAGGTCTGCACGCTAACCACTCGACCGCCGTGCCGCCCACTTTTTTTTTTACTAAGTATCATTTACTGAATACATAATAGAAGTAGTGTAGCATATTGTATACCCCCGCCCCCCACTTCACATGTGTTGTATCTCTTATCTTAAAGGAGAAGTGCCTCAACAGCCATGAACCTAAACCATCAACCTCAATGATGCTGAGATAGATGGTGTCCTCCATTATTAACGTCGAATGTCACAGCTCATTTTCTCGAGTGGAAACACACCAGCTTTGTTTGTACTTCCTGGTTGTGGTCTCATTCATTTGACACCATGTCAAATGCATTCAAAATATGTAATATATGAATGAATTGGACTGCCAAGATGGAGGATGATATAGTCAAGCGCAAGAGAAGGGGATCGGACTTTAACAAAGTCATGTGTTTCACCCACAAACGAAAGGTAAGACCACAACCATTATTAAATAAATATTATAAATATTATATATTATTAATATTATATTTTAATATAATATATTTAATATAATTTTTTATATAATATTATTATTAATATTATAAATATATAAGTATTAAATAAATAAATGGGACTAAGAAGTGTTTGAAAACAGGAGTCAGGGCCTCACCAGCCGTGAACCTGAACCATTAATGTCATTTTGCTAGCCTCACCAGGAATGTCCCAGCTTATTTTCTCGAGTGGAAACACGCTTCCCTGTTTGTACTTCCTGGTTGTGTTGAATGATTGACAGCACGTTTTGCTTTGATGCGGCCAGGAAACCTTTTTAACCAAACTTAATCAGCCTATTTTTCACTAAACTTTTTGACTCGAAATGTCAGCCAAGTCTAATGAAATTAGAGCGCACGTCACACCTTCACTTTCAGCCGCTCTGATCCTCATTGTCGGGATAAGAAGAGCGATGCTGTCGCACGCATCTTTAATCTGATGCTTAGCATGTGGCCGTCAGTGGCGGTGACCTCCTGATATCGCCTCACACGCCCCCCCCCGACTTGGGCTCGTCTCCCAGTTGAACTCCTGTCATGCGCTCCCTTTTACACATCTGTCACACTTCATCTGAGCAGAAAGAAAAGAAAGTCTGCTGAGCCGCGAGCCCCCTCCCCTGGAACATCACGGGGGTGGGAGGGGAGCCATCACTAAGGGGGCATGAAGAGGACGGGAGGAGTTTCAAGATAAGCGAGCTACTCTTCCATCCGTCAGGTGCTCAGACGTTATGTCATCTTTCAGCACTCTAAAGATCCCATCCTCTGGTGCTTTTTCAATTTCATTACACTCCTTCCAAAAAGGCGAAGAGCAATTAAAAATTCCTCTTTGTCAAAAGCCAGTCATGACCACACAGACCAGGGCCTTCAGTCATGCAACATCTCCACATAGCCGGCTGCCATTTGACGCCCCCGCACAACCAGAAGCTCCATTGTTCCATTCAAGGATAATGATGATGGAAAACATCTACTATGTTGGCTAACAGGAGTGTAAATGTGACTATAGGGGTGTTATTTCATGTCTAGTGGGCTCTAATCATGTTAAAAAGTGTATTTAGAAGGTGGTAAACCGGTTTTGTATGTCTTATTGTGTCTACTATGTTGGGTAATAGAAGTGTAAAGGTGACTATAGGGGTGTTAGTTCATGTCTAGTGGGCTCTAATCATGTTAAAAAGTGTATTTAGAAGGTGATAAACAGGTTTTCTATGTCTTATTGCGTCGTATTGTGTCTACTATGCTGGCTAATAGAAGTGTAAAGGTGACTATAGGGGTGTTATTTCATATCTAGTGGGCTCTAATCATGTTAAAAAGTGTATTTAGAAGGTGATAAACAAGTTTTCTATGTCTTATTGTGTCTACTATGTTGGGTAATAGGAGTGTAAAGGTAACTATAGGGGTGTTAGTTAATGTCTAGTGGGCTCTAATCATGTTAAAAAGTGTATTTAGAAGGTGGTAAACCAGTTTTGTATGTCTTATTGTGTCGTATTATGTCTACGATGTTGGGTAATAGGAGTTTAAAGGTGACTATAGGGGTGTTATTTCATGTCTAGTGGGCTGTAATCATGTTAAAAAGTGTATTTAGAAGGTGGTAAACCAGTTTTCTATGTCTTATTGTGTCGTATTGTGTCTAGTTTGTTGGGTAATGGTAGTGTAAAGGTGACTACAGATGATAATGATGGGCAAACTCCGACCAAAAAACGTGTACTCATCCTTTAGGTCTCCAAAAAAGTGGTGTCCCTGGCATCATCAAAGAAACAGTTTTGTAGATGAAACACATGTACCTGTCACCCTGAATAAGTGACTGAACAATGAAAGAACAACGTGATGGGGAAGGTGGAGGGGTAAAAAAAACACGTCCCCAGCTGTAAGCAAGCTCCAAAAGAGAATTCAGTGCAAAAAAAATCTTCAAAAGACTCAGCCTGACAATGAAAAATAGCAAAAGGCTAAAAATATGTTGGGGGGGGGGGGAAGAGAGGCGTTATTGTACTTGGCAGAGAAGCGCTGACGTAGAAAGCCAAGCCTCTGAGCGTTTTGGGGCTCTTGTCATCATTCAAAAAGAAGAAAAAAAAACCTGACTGATGAAGAGTTTGTCATTTTTATATCGTTGACATAAATGAAGCATTTTCAAGCATAAAAATTTATAAATTATTAATATTATATGATATTGACTATATCATATAATATATAATTATATTTTCCCTTGTTTATGGACTTTAATTGGTTCCAGACACCAACATGATAAGTGACTTTCCACAAAGTATGATTTGATATTAATAAACAGAACATTTTGGTAGTTGCAGCATAGAAAACCTTTCTGTATATGGTTCTATTGCCCAATGTAGTAGACATAATACGAGAAAATAAGACAGAGAAAACTCGTTCACCAACTTCTAAATATGCATTTTGAACATTACTAAAGCCCTGTGCAAGTCACATAACACCCCTATAGTCACCTTTACACTCCTATTGCCCAATGTAGTATACATAATAAGAAAAGATAAGAGAAAAACCTGTTTACCACCTTCAGTGGGGTCTCTTCATGAGGTCCAAAAAAATTGGCTGTGGCTGTAGACAACCTCCGGACTGTCCTCACCTCCACGTAGTAACATGTGGAATATGATGAGCGCCGAGCATCCATTAGTTTGTTTACAGTAAAGTCATGGATGCTAGCCGAGCACCTTCGTGCGATTACAACATTGGTTCTATTGCTGCTGTGTTGTATCTGCCAGAAAGTACATGTATACTGTATATTATACACACTGTAGTGTAACTCTATCCATGATGATGTGAAGAATGAGAAAGTCGGGGGGGGGGCTGTTAATATGAAGCGATGTTGTGATTTGTGCTCGAACTCGAGTGCAAATCTGTTCTCAAATGATTTTCATATGTTGACTCCTCACCGTGTGTGTGTGTGTGTGTGTTACCTCCTGCAGTGCATGACTGAGCAGTGACCCCTTCATGAAGCTGCTCCCTGCTGCTTTGAAGGCTTGTCGGTGTCCCTCTCAGGTAATTTATGTTTTCGGACTTCTGGACTTCATCTCTGAAAGGCAGCAAAAACACGGACATTAATACACGAGTCTCACAGTGGGACATATTTGCACTGTAATAAAGGCAACATGGCGGGCACAGAGTGTAGGATAGGAATGATGCATTCAGAGTCAAAATCATCCAGCATCGTCACATCGCCTCCAAACCTGATTTCCCGCTTCCTGCGCCAAGCTGCTGCTGCTGCTACCGACGCCCTTTTCCCCCTTTGACAGCTTCATGCGGGAATCAATCATTCTTCCTTTTATCATCACTTTCTCTCCCTGCATCCTTGACATGACACAGGCCTCACGCTTGCGCTCGCAGCATTCACCAAGCAGGCCTGTTTAGTCAGCTTTATATTGAGCAATAACATCTCAAACAATGATGGCATTGAAAATGTCAACTGTGACACAATTGCTTAAAGAATGGACAAACGACCGTGTTGGGTAAAAAACATGCAATTTGAGCCTGGAACCATAATGACGCACTTTTTCTACATTCATTCATTCATTTTCTACCGCTTTTTCCTCACGAGGAAAAAGCTGTCTTCGGGTGAGAGGCGGGGCACACCCTGGACTGGTGGCCAGCCAATCACAGGGCACATACAGACAAACAACCATTCACACTCACATTCATACCTATGGACAATTTGGAGTCGCTAATTAACCTAGCATGTTTTTGGAATGTGGGAGGAAACCGGAATACCCGGAGAAAACCCACGCATGCACGGGGAGAACATGCAAACTCCACACAGAGATGGCCGAGGGTGGAATCGAACTCTGGTCTCCTTGCTGTGTGGCCTGTGCGCTAACTACTCGGCCCGATTATAACATTACATAACAAATTTTGAGATTTCACAAAAAAATATGGTTTTCTTATCATGTATATTTTAGCAAACAATATTTTCCTTATAAAAACGGTACGCCATCATCATAGTTCAGGTTCATCAAATGCCAAACATAAAACAGTTTTAATGTTTTTATTTTACAAAACAGTAAAAGCAGCTCACTGTCCAATAAATACATTCATTCATTCATGTGGGGGTGCTGGAGCTTATCCCAGTTGTCTTAGAGCGAGAGGCGGGGTACACCCTGGACTGGTGGCCAGCCAATCACAGGGCACATATAGACAAACAACCATTCACACTCACATTTATACCTATGGACAATTTGGAGTGGCCAATTAACCTAGCATGTTTTTGGAATGTGGGAGGAAACCGGAGTACCCGGAGAAAACCCACGCATGCACGGGGAGAACATGCAAACTCCACATTGAACCCTGGACTCCTAGCTGTGAGGTCTGCACGCTAACCACTCGACCACCGTGCCGCCCACTTTTTCGCCATTTCAGGTAAAAACCTCAACTGGAACATCTGTTCTGACTTACAGACAACAACTCAGGCAGTTGCAAAAATATCAACACTGAGGCCGAGAGGCTTTCCAAAACGACAAGATGAAAGATGTCGAGTGTATCTGTTGAGCAACAGGTGCCATCGGGTCATTTCTCACGCATGCAACAGTAATGAAGACTTAATGTTGGTGATGATTGGATAATGAGCCTCCACGCAAAGAGCTGCGCTGCAAGAATGCTGCCGGGGAGCGTAATTAGCGGCAGGAAAGCAGACGGAAACAGCTGTAAACTCATGGCATCGTGTTGACAGACACGATTAAAAGGGAGTGACGCCAACGACCGGCCCCTCCATCTTTCATCTGGCCTCCCGGTCTGTCAATCGGCACGGGTGACAGGTATAATTTGGCTTGTCAAGCCGTGTTGCCGGCTGCTGAGGTGAAAAGTTCAAGAGGAGAAAGAGACGCTGTGTGTGTGGTGATATAAGAGCAGCTGAGGGACACCACACACAGCAGCCATTGTCCCTTACGTCTATTTATGTTTTATGACGCTGCAAGAATCCTTTTCATAAGGAGCTGGTGCGTCAACAAAAACAAGAAAAAAAATGTACTTGAATGTGGGATTCAGGAGCAGTGTGGTTTTGGTCCTGGTGGGAACCGTGGACCGGCTTCTACACTCAGTTTACATTAGTGGTCTCAAACATGCAGCCCGTGGGCCAAATGTGGCCCACAGGACACTAGTTTGAAGCCCCGGCCTTGATATGAAAGTTTAATGTTAGTGCGCAAGTTTGATATGGATGCTGTATGGTATCATGTACCCAGAAAAAATTATTATGTTTGATTAATGTTCATGTTAAAGGTTAAATAACTGTTAATAGTTATCCTCCCTATCCGTGTGGAAGTGGTAAGTTTTTGGCTATTTAAGTTTAAAGGAAATAACTTGAAGGCTACCATTTAGGTCGCTAGCTCTCTAGTTTGCGAGTTAGCATGTGTCTCAAGACCCTGCAGTTGCGCAATATGTTGTAAATAAAAAAAGTATAAATGTGACGATAGCCGTGTTTTGTCATGTCTACAGGGCTCTAATAATGCTTTGTTCATTTTAATCTGAAAAAAATAATTTGTCTACCCACCAACTATATGTGGTTTCTCAAGTTTTTATTTGCCGATTTGTTATTATTATTATTATTATTATATTTATTATTACTGATTGATTTTCTTTATTCTTGATTTGTTTATTTATTTTTCATCTTATTTTGTGCAGAAAAATAAAAAGGAAGATATTTGAGAACAGTGGAATGTTTTATCAGAGCTTTTATTGTAAAAAATCAGAACCAAAGCACTGACAAAGTTTGTATATTTTCCTGTTTTTAATAAATGCATTTTTTTTTTTTTGGAAAACCTGATGCGGCCCAGCCTTGCCCAGACCCTAGCTCCAGTGGCCCCCAGGTAAATTGAGTTTGAGACCCCTGGTCTACATGGTTTAGTGGACTTGGAGAAGGTATTGGACCGTGTTCCTCAAGGATCCTGTGGGGAGGACTCCAGGAGTCTGGGGTACCGAACAAGCTAATTCAGGCCGTATGAGCGGTGGCATAGCTTGGTCCGCATTACTGGTAATAAGTCAGACTCGTTTCCAGCGAGTGACTTTAATGGACAGAATTTCTAGGCGGAGTCAGGGCGTTGAGGGGTTCAGGATTGGGCTTTGGTGGTTGCACATCTTCATGAGACGTGGTTTGCACAAACGGAAAATCAAACAAATGATTGCATAGCGTTGCCAGGTGGGCGTTTCCTGGCGTAACGCTCGTATGCACTAAAAGCTTCGCCGCAGGGCCGCCTGCCTTTGAAGTCCGCCATGCCTCTGACAGGTGGACTTACCGGCCTTTGCCGAGTTTGTCAACGTGTCACAGACGCCTTTGGGCTATTCTCACTGTTCACTTGCTACTTCCTCCTTTCAGCGTTAAACCGTAACAAGCTAATGAGTAGCATATGTAGCTGTTTTTAGAAGTAGAACTCATTGAAACACTTTATGCTATTACACTAAGTGTTAGCATTGTTGGAACTAGCGTTTTAAACCATTTTCATTTGTATTAAGATTGGCAGACAATTAGTGCTATCATGCTAGGTTTTTGCATCGTAACATTTTAGCCATGTTCATGAGTAGAAATTTATATAGACATTTAGTGCTGTCAGCATGTTTGCACTAGCATGCTAACATTAGCATAGTAACATTTTTTCAGTATCAACATTGGCAGACACTTAGCGCTGTCATGCTAGGTTTTGAATGCTAATATAAGCCTTGTTAACAGAGTAACATTTTAGCTGTTTTCATGAGTAAAAGCCTTCTTTAGGTGTGAGCATGTTAGCACTAGCATGCTGACATTAGCATAGTAGCACGTTTTGACAAATTACACAAGTATTAACATAGTTCTAGCATGCTGGATGTTTCATGCTAACATTAGCATGCTAACACTGGCATGGTAGCATTTTTCATAAGTATGAATATACACGGACACTTAGTTCTAGCATGCTGGATGTTGCATGCTAATGTTAGCATAGCAGCATTTCAGCCATGTTCATGAGTAGAAATTTATATAGACATTTAGTGCTGTCATGTTAAGTGTCAGCATGTTAGTACTAGCATGCTGACATTAGCATAGTAGCATGTTTTGACAAATCACACAAGTATTAACAGACAGTTCTAGCATGACGGATCTTTCATGCTAACATTAGCAAGCTAACACTTGCGTGGTAGCATTTTTCATAAGTATGAATATGCACTGACACTTAGTTCTAGCATGCTGGATGTTGCATGCTAATGTTAGCATAGCAGCATTTTATCCATGTTCATCAGTAGAAAGTTAGATAAAGACTTCTAACAATGCAACCTTATGCCAAGAATATGTCAGATTGTCTTTTTTTGTTTTTTTTTTACAAAGAGGGTGTACTTAAACCACAAAACGTAGATGATTTATTCATGGATTTTTGAAAAAAACAGCATACAGTGAAGAGGAGCGGTGTTAGCCGTAGCAAGGGGTGGCTGACTGTATCGCTGTTTTAAGTTGAGAGATATGCATTGGATGAACTCGTGAGTCAATCTGTCAGACTGTTATTCCAATCGACACGCTATTTACATTCAATCCACAGCAGCTTGTCATCTTAGCCAGAAAACCACGCCACAACGTCCAAGAAGATAAATCACAAGCAGGAGTGGGGGGGAAAGGAAAAAGAAAGAAAGAAAGAAAAAGAAATAAAAAAAAAAACCAATGTGCAGGAGGGAGACAAAGCACTCTGGGGGCCGTCTTTCACTTCCACATCTGGCCGTGATATTTCAGAGTTAATTAGTCATGCAGCAGATAAATCCATCACGCCGTGGGAGAAACGGCAGGAAGTAGGGAGATATATACGAACGCGCCTGTCAGGACTCGTTCATAAATCAATGGCCGCAGATTAAAAACAGACACGGCTCGGACGGGAAAGAGTTTGGACTGCCACGTTCTTGTGGACAACAACAACAACATGGCTGCTCAGCAAGGAGCGACATGACTGTAGGAAATACTCCAGCAAGTAAATGAATGAGGAACCTTCTTAACTGTAACACAAGTGTAAAAAGAAGTCAACCTTTCAAAAATACTTCAGCAACGACTGCGTTGTAAATCCCAAACGCTTGGCCTGAAGCCATGTCCCGCACCTTACTATTACTGGTCACATGAGGCGTTCAAGCGCACTGCGTAACTCACAGTGTTAGGCTGACAGATGCCATGTTTCCAACGCAGTGGAAGGCAGCATGTGATCTGAACTTGGCGGGAAGCGCTAAATCACACATGAAACAGTGCGGGGAGGGTGGTGCTGATGTAAAATCCCACATCACAAAAAAAGGCCTGACACGAACCCTGAAAGCTCGCCATCAAAGGCGGCCCGGCCCAGGCAGGAAGCAGTCACCCCCCCCCCACTTCCTGTCTGGGAGGTGTGAGGGGAAATTGGAGCATTTTGTCCTGTTTGGATGTTCCCTTCCTCCCAAGGACGAGCGATTGTGTAGTGGATTCTCCTTTGTACTAGTGGGAACTTTGACCCCCATGAGGTTGTTGTCGTGGAAACGGCGATGACGGGTTTGTTGGTGTCACGGCTGCTTTGGATTAGGGTGACAACAAAGGAAGAACTGATGGAAAAAACCTGGGTTCTTTCTCCCGTACACACGTTCATCATCATCATCATCCTCAGCTGTCATACAGGTGGAAAAAGAATCTAAGCACCGCTACGGACAGATACTTCTTAACTTCAGCTAGCAAGGACAACATCCCCATACTCAGTACCAGTCTGCAAAGAAGTCAAACACTGGTAACATTGGGAAATATAAAGCTCCTTTAAGCTGTAATGATGCAGGCGTGATGCTACGTTAACGCACGCCACACTTGATGAAACATTAGCTGTCATTAAGTGTAAAAAGAAGTTAACCAACGGCAATATTCATTTCCAAAAAAACTAATATTAACTTGAAGAATCATAACAATGTCAGCACGGAGGTCAAGTGGTTAGTGCGCAGACCTCACAGCTAGGAGACCAGGGTTCAATTCCACCCTCGGCTATCTATGTGTGGAGATTGCATGTTCTCCCTGTGCATGCGTGGGTTTTCTCCATGTACTCCGGTTTCCTCCCACATTCCAAAAACATGCTAGGTTAATTGGCCACTCCAAATTGTCCATAGGTATGAATGTGAGTGTGAATGGTTGTTTGTCCAACCATATATGTGCCCTGTGATTGGCTGGCCACCAGTCCAGGGTGTACCCCGCCTCACGCCCGAAGACAGCTGGGATAGGCTCCAGCAGCCCCCGCAACCCTTGTGAGCATAAGCGGTAGAAAATGAATGAGTTCTCCTCCTATTTTGTGTGGAAGTGGTAACTTTTTGGCTTCTTATTTTGTCTTTCCCCAACCTCAGCCATCTCTGTGTGGAGTTTGCATGTTCTCCCCGTGCATGCGTGGGTTTTCTCCGAGTACTCCGGTTTCCTCCCACATTCCAAAAACATGCTAGGTTAATTGGCCACTCCAAATTGTCCATAGGTATGAATGTGAGTGTGAATGGTTGTTTGTCTATATGTGCCCTGTGATTGGCTGGCCACCAGCCCAGGGTGTACCCCGCCTCACGCCCGAAGACAGCTGGGATAGGCTCCAGCACCCCCGCGACCCTTGTGAGGAAAAAGCGATAGAAAATGAATGAATAATAACGATGCGACGCTAACTCGCATCAGCGACAACGACACAGCCTTTTCACAAAACTACCTGACAAGATTAAATACTACTAAGCCACAGTGGTATTAGCTGAAATACTACTAAGCCACAGTGGTATTACCTCATATGCATAATTATCAGGCTGATATGAGGGTATTATGACATCACACTGAGAAATCCAATACCATTAAACATAGCTCCAATGACCTATCACTTAGATAAGCAAATCAAGCGCTCCTTTTTTCTCCTGCCTGTGACGTTAATGGCCTATCGTAACTTCTCCTGAGGTCACTCGGAAACGAACATTTACTTTAAGAGGAAGGACGTTGTACCAAATGCTCCACTGTGATGAGTGGGGAAAAAAACACAGAGAACAGACAAAACGTCAGAAACATGCTAAAGATTTGCCAGAGACCCCCGTGGCAGCACAGCTGCTGCTCGCAGCGTGTGCCCCAATATAGTGCACTTTGCTGGGCCATAACGGGTTGCTCCTCCCCCTCTATACTCTGCTTCTCCTGGTAGTAGTCATGTCATGATATTTCATTAGCTTTCTGACATCTTATTGATCGCCCTTTCACTGCTAATTAACAATGATAATAAAAGTGCCGCCGCTCATCGGCATCAAACACGCTGAGCTAAACTTGCTTCTTTCCCACCAATTGAGGGCCGTACAATTATTATTATTATTATCTGAAGTGTCTGTACTGTGCAGACTCAACTTCAAACTGAAACCAGGAAAACGCAACAGAGCATCCGTTTGTATTCAACAGTCAAACTGCATGGTGAGTACTAGAAATGTGTACATGTTGGCAGGTCTGCAGTAACCTTGAAAGTACCCCCTGCCCCTTTTGCCCCCCCGGACCCGCTATTTAAAACTTTTAAGCTACAGTAGGTGCTTAAAAGGTCTCTTTTTGTGTAACCCGCACACAAAGCTTTCTACATCTTCCACCATCTTCACCTATCCCAGCTGGATTTCCTTGGCCTTGGTTAGCATGCTAATAACAGGCTGCAGTGACGCACAGACCAACATGACGTATTAATGACTACATATTTGAAAAAAAAATGGGGATTTGTTGGGATCGGTGGGCCAAGACAGCTAGCTGATTAGCATGAAAGCTGCAGACACATGAGATGCCATGTTGCCAGGTGGGTAAATTCCAGCATCAAACATGGTGATTTTTAACAACACACTTCCAGTGCACTATTTGTGGACACCTTTGTGCCTTATTAAAAATGGCTAAAAACAAATCCAAAAAGGCGATGTAGTATGCGTTTAAAAAGACAAGTATTGTTTTGTAGATGCTCATGGGCCACATCAAACGGAAAGAGAAGATTCGGGGGATGTAAAAGTGGGACATCCAGATGTCCAGAAGTCATTAAAAGAGGCTGTAAAAGATGTTTGTATTCGTGTGCGTGTGTGTGTGTGTGTTTGGAGTGATTTATGGGGCCTCTCTTCCTGTGCCAGCAGTTTGTCTCCTCTAGCATGGAGGATGAATGGTCCACTGTCAGCTCTGCCTCCTCCTCCTCCGCCACGCTCAAACCACCTCTCCTCCTCTCTCCTGCGGACGCTATCTTATCTTTCCTGTCCTTCCCTGTCCTACCACACGCTGACCTCACATAGGTGTTTTTTTGGGGGGGAATGCTAGCTTGATGGAAGATGACATGCTAACGATGTGTCGGCGACGTTGATGGGCGGGCTGAGTTATTGCAGTCTACAGCTGATTATTGGAGCATTCATCAGTCTGGGATTAGCGCTATCAATACGGCTGTTTGTAAGGACTGGCCAGCGTGGTAACGCTTTAAAACGCAGGCTGCCTCCATGTTATTTAACGGTCCGTGCGCCTCCAGTGTAGCATATCTCCACCATATTTAATGATCTTTTGCAATGGTTCATGAATTTTCACCCTCAAGTGCCAGCTCAAAAAGATTTCTTTGCTTGTATTTGGTTTGTGTACGGCCAAACGAAGCATCTACACGCTGCTGACTCGGTTTCTGATGGGACACTATCGGCTAAAGGTGCACCATAATTATTGGGAATTATGACATCATACCGATACACTAATAAGAGATCAGGTGACATTTATAAAAAGGTTCAGATGAGGTGAGACTACTTGTACTGGTAAGATGGTATGATGGATGGCTGAAAGGATGGATGGATGATATTATTAAAAACTAAAAATATAGCTATTTTTTCCTTGTCACATTTGGACTTTATTCTGGGAAAATTGCAGCTCATTGATCCATTTCTGCTGTTTTTTTTTTTCCCAATGTTTGTCTTTTCCATAATATTTTGACTTTATTCTGCTCCCATTATAATTTTTCCCACAACCTATTGAAGATGATAATGATAGTAAGTATGTAGCAACAGAGGCTGCATGGCTCGAGTGGTTAGCGCGAAGACCTCACAGCTAGGAGACCAGGGTTCAATTACACCCTCGGCCATCTCTGTGTGGAGTTTGCATGTTCTCCCCGTGCATGCGTGGGTTTTCTCCGGGTACTCCGGTTTCCTCCCACATTCCAAAAACATGCTAGGTTAATTGGCGACTCCAAATTGTCCATAGGTATGAATGTGAGTGTGAATGGTTGTTTGTCTATATGTGCCCTGTGATTGGCTGGCGACCAGTCCAGGGTGTACCCCGCCTCTCGCCCAAAGACAGGCTGGGATAGGCTCCAGCACCCCCGCGAAACCTTGTGAGGAAAAGCGGTAGAAAATGAATGAATGAATGAATGAATGTAGCAACAGGAGACATATGTGACATATTGCATTGTAAAACCGAGCGGTGTCCATATTTTGTCCATGGCTGAGGCTAGCTTGCTAGCTAAGGTGTAAAAAGTCAATAAGATGAGCGTTATTCACAGCCTTAATCTCCTTCCTTAAATTAGAAGCCAAATAAAAAGATACAGCCTCTGTCGGGCCTCCTTTTTACAGCGTGCCATAAAGCGGCATGGCGGCACCTTGCGTTAGCTCGGCCAGGTAGCGCAGACTTGGAAGAGCTTTTACAGCAGCAGGCAAATTGAGAATAGTGATTTTCCTATTAAAAAAAAAGGGCGGGCTGGAGGTTAATGAGCAGCTTTGATGGGAGGACGCCGTCAAACAGGCTGACTCTTTATTTGCGGCCACGTCCGAGTCGCTGATTAAACACGGCCGAGCCTCTCGGATGTGCCGCCAGCTGTCCTCCGAGTGGCACGCTCGTAAACGCCCGACCTGGCGGGGGTCTCGTAAAGCAGACATAATGCAGTCATAAAGACGTCACGGCACCCCGTCATAAACATTAACGACTCTTTATGGACCGGGACGGACGCTAGCAGCGCTCTGGCGTTGTGTTGCGATATCAAACACGCTCAGAGATGACTTTCACAACAAAACGTCGGCCAAGCGAAGACAACAACCCACATGCTAGCTAGTAAGACAGAACTACTTGGATCAACTTCATGATGCAGATTTCATGTCTAGAGGGCTTTAGAAGGTGGTAAACAGGTATTCTGTCTTATTTTTGTTCATTATGTCTGCTATATTGGCTAATAGGAGTGTAAAGGTGACTGTAGGGGTGTTATTTCATGTCTAGAGGGCTCTAATCAGGTTTAGAAAATGTATTTAGAAGGTGGTAAACAGGTATTCTGTCTTATTTTCTTTGATTATGTCTGCTATATTGGCTAATAGGAGTGTAAAGGTGACTGTAGGGGTGTTATTTCATGTCTAGAGGGCTCTAATCAGGTTTAAAAAATGTATTTACAAGGCGGTAAACAGATATTCTATGTCTTATTTTCGTTTATTATGTCTGCTATATTGGCTAATAGGTGTAAAGGTGACTGTAGGGGTGTTATTTCATGTCTAGAGGGCTCTAATCTGGTTTAAAAAATGTATTTAGAAGGCGGTAAACAGGTATTCTGTCTTATTTTCTTTTACTATGTCTGCTATGTTGGCTAATAGGAGTGTAAAGGTGACTGTCGGGGTGTTATTTCATGACTAGAGGGCTCTAATCAGGTTTAAAAATGTATTTAGAAGGCGGTAAACAGGTATTCTAGGTCTTATTTTTGTTTATTATGTATGCTATATTGGCTAATAGGAGTGTAAAGGTGACTGTAGGGGTGTTATTTCATGTCTAGAGGGCTCTAATCATGTTAAAAGGTGTATTTAGAAGGTGTTTTGACATCTACTCGACTTGGAGGGGCACTACGTGAGTTGCCCCTCCAACGAAACTGGGTACAGCAGAACAGAAGCAGGATGAAGACACAGCCGTCCCACCTTCCCAGCAGGCGGGTCCATCAGCCTGTCCTGTGAAGACGGGGCCAGGCACCCACCTGCCGAGACAGATTCTATCACGCTGGGTAGCAAACACCTCAGAGTCTTAGGATTGGAAGACGTTTGTATTGACGTGATGTCGGCGGGTCCGGCGAGACTACAAAGACCAGATGTGTGTGTGCGCGCCCGAGCAGAGCTGTCAGGCTTCCTGGGGTGAGACAAATGTGTTGGTAATTTACAAGCGTGCTTAAATAGTCGTTATTCTGTCCTCGCCAAGCTCTCTCAGGATCTGCCGGGCTCGTTTATCACCGGCGACACATAAAACCACAGAGTCTTCTTCTTAAATCACCTTTTATCAAGGAGAAGATCCTGACCGTTAATAGCCGCCGTCACTTCAAATATGTTCATAAAAATTGCTTGTAGACTTTTTAGCAAATACTTTGTCAGAGAAATTCCCACAGTAACATTAGGGTATGAAGGTGGACAGACGATCCCACATCGACCCAGACTCCCACATCCCTGACACCCCCCCATCCTCACAGGAGGAAGCTTAAAGCACCCCATGAGGCACCACCCCAGGACCCAGTAGGTGATGCAAAAGTTATGGGGACCACAGAGTCCACCTGGGTAGTCGAACCCCACAAAACTGCCCCCTAAACCCTCCCCGGTGGAGGAGTGGCTCCTGGCCACAGAACCAGCCCCCAAGGGGGACAAGTGCACCCATGCTGCCATCCATCAGGCCCCAAGAGAGGGAGGAAAGCAACAGACGAAGGGTTTGGAATGCAGAGGAGCAAGAGAGCATAACTGCCACCCACCCTTCAGGGGCAGGGTAAAGGCACCCCAGGAGGCAGCAGGTTTTCCTGGGTCCAAAATGAGAGGCAGGCCTCCTTCCTGACTTTTTTTCTTAGCTAACATCAAGCTTGCTTCTGACAAGGCACACTCGTGCTCATCAATCAGCGCCCCACGCAGGATGACACCCTTGAAAAAGAAGGTGCCCAGAAATCCCACGCCGACGGCTTAATCCTGGGGAGACTTTCACAGGAAGCGATGGAATTCAATTTCCTGCCAAGCTTGTGCTAAGGTATGCTAATGTAGCGCGAGCCAGAGCACATGTGCGAGTGACTGGAAAATGCTGCTTGTTTTTGCGGATGCCATAAATCAAAGCCACGCTCTCAGGTATCATGTGACCGACGCTGGAAGATGAGGGCGGCAAACTCGATAACGGTCCACGCATCTGACCTCGTTAGTCTCTACGCCAGCAATGAATCATGGCGAGGTGACACGGCTAATCGTCTCATCTCAAGGAGCTTCCAGTAAATGCGCTTGAGGATTATTCCTCTCATCGGTCCCCATCAGAAGGGGCAACGTGGCTAAATGCCCCGTGGTAAAAGCATACAACAGACAAGAGCAACTTCCTGTCAAGCGAACACTTTCTCTTAGGAACATCCCAGACAGGCGTCGGGATAAGAGCGTGTCTGCGGTGCGGACAGCTGAGAAGGCGTCCTTGGAAGCCGATCTGCTGCCAACGGCCATGATGATGGTGCGGCTTATTGGCCTGGAAGTCTTCTGTAATGGCGGCGCTGACAGACGGCGACCACCCACTAGCCCGTCATTTATTCAGGGGAGCGTTGTCCTCACACCCACCCCAGTGAAGAGTTGGCATCATACTTTCAGCTGCCATCGGGTTGAGTTCCCGCTATGCGTGACGTCTCTGATGTGATGGGACAATTAATAAATGGTTCAGACGCTTACATTAAATAGCGGTTGCTGTCATTGTTTTTTTCCACAAAATGTGTGGGTTGCACCACGCTCTGCCGTCCTCCACTACCTTGCGCTACACCGAGAAATTAGAGCCCAAAATCTCAAAGTTCTTGCGTTGCTTTACAAAATATCAACCTTTCAATTCACACCACGTGGTCCTCGCTGGAGGGAAAAGGTTTGGAGCATCATTAACAAGTCACTATTGCATAAGAGGGGGGGCCTAGCTAGCTCGCGTGCTAAGATATTAGCGTCTGCAGCTGATGTCTGTGCTTAGCTCAATCCATCAGCCGCTGTTTCATTCCCAGCGATGTAACACATAAGCAGCGAGAGCCAATAAGAATTGGAGCTAGCCAGAGGAGGTGAGGAGGAGGTGGGGGGCATTTAGATCCACAGTGGTGCTTAATGATCCCCCCTGGTCGGAACAAATGACTTTAAGCAAAGAAAAAAAAGGTGCTCTCAGCAGAAAGCTATCTGGACCGTTAGCCACAAACTAGCACAACATACCAAGCCAAAGCAAGTCCAGGCACCTCTGAGGAGGTTTGCATTGGGGAGGTGGGGGGTTGGTTAGGAGGGGGGCAGGTCAGGGAGGACCGCAGGGCGGCCATCGATTGTCCGCCAAGGTGTGATGGATGATGCAATAAGTGGCAGCGGCCGGCGGATGAGGAAGAGGAGGAGGGAATGATTTGTGCTCCTTAAAGTGGTGATGAAGGAGCACAAGGTGGGAGGGGGGGAGAAAGACATGGAGAGAAAGTGGAGGAGATTTTGGAAGGAGTGAGATCATCTTAATGGCTGGGGGGCAGATGGGCAGGTATTAAAAAAGGGATGGGCGAGATGATGGAGTGAGCCAGGCGGGGGCAGCACTGAGCCTTGGAGGAAGAATCCAAGAGTCAGGGAGTGTGTGGTTTCCACGATCATCTTCTGAACAGCCTTGGTGGTGTTCAACGTGAGAGCTGGATGCAAAGAGACACCATTGGGAGAGTCCATCTGATGGCAAACTCATATTAATAATCATGAAAACAACCTCCTCCAAGGCACAAGGCTCAGTAAAGCATAGATATGATTTTTTTTAAAAATATGATTTTTATCATTAGTAGAACCCTCTAGACATGAAATGACACCCATATAGTTCTCCTTACACTCCGATTAGTGAATATAGTAGACACAATAAAAGAAGACGTTAAAAAACTGTTTAGGACAGGGGTCTCAAACACGCGGCCCCTAGTTTGAGGCCCCCGCCTTGATATGAAAGTTTAATGTTAGTGCGGCGCGCACAAGTTTGATATGGATGCTGTATGGTATCATGTACCCAGAAAAAATTATTACGTTTGATTAATTCATGTTAAAGGTTAAATAACTGTTAAATAGTAATCCTCCCTATCCGTGTGGAAGTGGTAAGTTTTTGGCTATTTAAGTTTAAAGGAAATAACTTGGAGGCTACCATTTAGCTCGCTAGCTCTCTAGTTTGCGAGTTAGCTTGTGTCTCAAGACCCTGCAGTTGCGCAATATGTTGTAAATAAAAAAGAGCTCTAATAATGCTTTGTTAATTTTAATCTGAAAAAAATAAGTTGTCTACCCACCAACTGTATGTGTTTTTTTAATTTTTAATTATTTGCCGTTTTATTATTATTATTATGTGTATTTATTACTGATCGATTGATTTTCTTTATTCTTGATCTTATTTTGTGTAGAAAAATAAATAAAAAATAAATAAATAGATATTTGAGAACAGTGGAATGTTTTATCAGAGCTTTTCTTGTAGAAAATCGGAACCAAAGCAAAGTTTATTCATTTTTCTGTTTTTAATAAATGCCCAGACCCTAGCTCAAGTGGCCCCCAGGTAAATTGAGTTTGAGACCCCTGGTTTAGGACCTTCTAAATACATCTTTTTAAATGTTATTAGAGCCTTCCAGACATAAAATAACATCCCTATAATCAACCTCCATGATGATTTCTATGTAAAAACCCTTGATTCTATCTGGACTCTTGTTATGGGACTGCTGCAGAGGAGCCATGGATAGACAAGTAGTCGCTCCAAGAGAGGCCATAAATGATGACCTGTGATTGGCTAGCCGCGCCAATGCTTCACCTTCTTACAGGCCTTTTGTGAAAACAATCCTCACATACGGAAAGTCAGGCATCTTTAGTGCCAGAGTAAAACTCTGACAGGGAGGGTAAAAAAAAAAACGTTTGTGCGATCATTACCATACATCAGGCCAACGAATGAGGCTTTCAGCGAGCGCTAATAAGAATTTGACAAATCACGAGCAGCGGAGAATTAACCCAAAGCGTCAAAACAACCGGAGCCACCATGATGGATGGCAAGGGCATGGCGTCGCCCATTAGTCACACGGGAGAAGAAGAAGGAGACGCGACCAAGGTCAGACTTAGAAAGCGGGGGGGGGGGGGGGGGGTCTTCAGCAAGTTGTCGCATTTAGCACAAATGAAACCCAGCCTATCATCATCAGCATCAGCAGCTAAAGTTGCTTCCATTTGTTCTGCCAAGACCCAAACATCAGCACTAAGAGCCGTCCAAGCTCCTCCCAGCAAGACCACAACATAGAAACCTGGATCATAAGTCAACAATATGCTAACAAAATCCCCACATTTTGTGACACAGAAAAATGTTTCATTACTAGATGAATAAGATTTGCAGAATATGCA
Organism: Doryrhamphus excisus; assembly: GCF_037039965.1. Classification (NCBI taxonomy): domain Eukaryota; kingdom Metazoa; phylum Chordata; class Actinopteri; order Syngnathiformes; family Syngnathidae; genus Doryrhamphus; species Doryrhamphus excisus. Next base: position 11,074,167 of record NC_136366.1, on the reverse strand, counting down.
GAGGCACAGGAAAAATCAAGCCGTAGATCAAAAATGGCCCGCAGACCGCACAATGGACACCTCTCATATAGACATAAAAATTCTACTATATATTTCAAATGTATTATTCGTTACTTCGTCATTTATTTTGATTTAATGTATGAATAATATATTATTCATGTTTTATTTTCATTATAATAAATGTATTATTGGGCGGCACGGCGGTCTAGTGATTAGCGCACAGACCTCACAGCTAGGAGGACCAGGGTTCAATTCCACCCTTGGCCATCTCTGTGTGGAGTTTGCATGTTCTCCCCGTGCATGCATGGGTTTTCTCCGGGTACTCCGGTTTCCTCCCACATTCCAAAAACATGCTAGGTTAATTGGCCACTCCAAATTGTCCATAGGTATGAATGTGAGTGTGAATGGTTGTTTGTCTATATGTGCCCTGTGATTGGCTGGCGACCAGTCCAGGGTGTACCCCGCCTCTCGCCCGAAGACAGCTGGGATAGGCTCCAGCACCCCCCGCGACCCTCGTGAGGAATGAATGACAAATGTATTATTAATAAATGTATTACTTTTATAATAAAAAAATTATATTAATGAATATTGTCATCTAATTTTTTACAAAGACAACTAAATTTTACTTCACTATTCTTTAACATTATTTTTTTTACATTACTTTTTATATTATTTTTCATATTTAACTATTTAACTATTTTAAAATAATTTTTGCTATTTAAAATAATTGAACGTTTACATCTTGTTTTCATGAAACAAATACTAACGCTTTTATTACTCATAATTCATTATTAGTATTTAATATTTTTCAACTTATTTTCATGTGAAAAAAACAACTCTGCTGTTTCTGAGGAATTGAGCATCCTTTGTCCACCAATCAACACATGGCACGGTCTAGCTCCGCCCTCCACCAGTAGGCACCCTAAAAAGTGGTGCATCCAAGTGACTCCAGCAAGGATCCACGAGCGCGGTCCCGGCTTCAAGGTGTCATTTGGGGAGCATTCCATCACGGCGACACCCAGACGTCATGTAAATGAGCTGTGAGTGCGTCCCATCCGTCATGCCGCCGCACGCGCTCTCCCATTATTATTTATGACCGTAATTGGCCCGCGTTTCCTCGGGCAATGACTCAGAAATGATGGATATGACAACCGCCCCACTTGGCACACAGTGTGTATGTGTGTGGGGGGGCTGGAGTAATACATTTGTAATAACCCTTCCTACCTCAGGAGGCGGTGGAGAGTCATGGTACCAATCAGAGAGTAAGGGTGATGTTCAGGGTGCTATTGTGGTCATTTTGCCACATAATCAGGATACTCGCTAGTTTCAGATAATGAGGTTTGTGCATTTGTCTTGCTTTCGTTTCTACTTTTTGTATTGTGAAACTCTATGTTGAACCTCCTGAAGATAAAACATTTTTCAACTGTTTGATGAGGAATGGGCAAGTGATTTGGTGGTGGCGTAGCTTGGAAAAGCTCATGGACACGTTTCAAGAGAAACCTTAAGTCACTTTTGTGTATTTTTGTATATATACCAGCAGACAAGAGGTGTTTGGGTCCATTTCCTTGAGGGTTTCCAGCTGTGTTATGGAAGCAACAGTGTTATGGCGCAACCTGCTGGCCACTTTTAACACTAACACAACTTGCTCGCAGGAAATAAAAAGCGGACAAATGTATTGGAATTGATGTTCTAAATATATTAAGAGTAAAAATGTCATGTAATATATTTGATGTTTATCCAATGATAAAGCACTCTAGCATCTAATATAATATATTTGATGTTTATCCAATGATAAAGCACTCTAGCATCTAATGGGTGGTATGATATGAATATGATGTATTATAATGAATAGAATCCAATACAAACATCTACCTTTAGAAAGATAATGCTCAGTGGATAGTGCAGGTGTACCTAATGAAGTATCCGCTAAGTCACATGATGACTAGGAAGCGCCCTGCATCACGTTGCTTTTCACACAGTCAGACGAGTCGGGTTGCTGTCCGCTATGCCGGTGGCCGAACTCGAAGCGGATCCTCAGCTCTCCCATGTTGCAAAGCGGGAGCACGTCGGGGGTCCACTCGATCTCCAACGGACGGGCGTCGCTCAGGTCGTCCAAGCCGGGCCCTGCGCGGATTGGAAGATCAGAAAATGACAACGCCGTTATAATGCAAATATGCATTTTTTTCCCCTAAAACAATGAATTAATAAATTATTACCGTTTCGTGGTTAAATACATTATATGATTATTTTTATGCATATACAAGCAAAGTGTGTGTATTCCTTTAAGTATTTTCAAGCATAACCATGGCTAAGAAGTAAAATACAAATACTAGACAGAAGAAGATTCAACTTGTGAATGTAGTACTCTACATTGGCCACTAGGTGTCAACAGAACCCTGTTTCTATCCTTATCATAAACTAACAAAAATAAACTCACCAACTCTGAGGAACGTCTGCAGCTCCATGGGTCGAATTGCTTGCGGCCGATCTGTTCCAACTCCCTCCGGCATCTCCGGTTGGGGCGGCGGCGGTTGCGGACAACGAAAGCGAGAGTAGGAACCATCCATGTTTTTGACAAAACTCTGAGTGAGTTCCAGCTCCAACTGGCAGACACGGCGGGTGGGACATCAAAGGACGAATGGGGGTGGGGAGACATAGGATGGGCGAGCGGTGGCAGTTTACCTCGGGTGTGTCAAAGATGCGTTTGACCTGTGCCAGGTTGGTGATGTGCCAGGTGTACTTGGAGAAAGAGCCCAGAGGGGGAGCGTCCCTCCGCACAACCACTGAAGTGGACACGGAGACTGGTGAGCGTCGTACATGATCGTAATCAAATGCTATTTTTCATGTGGTGTGTAAAACTAAGACAGGAGCAACAACAAATGAAAAGCACCATTCATCAGTATCAGCTTGGAGTCACCATTTGATGTGTCGTAACAGGCTAGCTATCTGGGCACGCAAGGTCATAAAATCTTATCTTTATGCATGCCCGCAGTGTCGGCATTTGTGAGCAAACATAAGGTGAAAGAAAAAGGTTAAAAATACAGTATAATAGTCTACTTGTACAGCATGGGATGGTGCATTCAAAGACCGTCCAACAAAGGAACTCACAACAAACATTTGTTTGTTTTTTTCCACTTTTTCCTGATTACGGAGTCGCCACAGCGGATCTTTTAACAGGCAAAAACAGTGGGATTTCTAAGTGTATACTGTTTTTTCCATGTTTCCAAAATTTATATAAATTTTCATCCAACCAGTTTCTATACCGCTTATCCTCACTAGGTCGCGGGGGGAGCCTATCCCAGCTTACTTCGATCGAGAGGTGGGGTACACCCTGGACTGGTGGCCAGCCAATCACAGGGCACATATAGACAAACAACCATTCACACTCACATTCATTGCTATGCACAATTTGGAGTCGCCAATTAATTATGTTTTTGGAATGTGGGAGGAACCGGAGTACCCGGAGAAAACCCACATGCACAGGGAGAACATGCAAACTCCACACAGAGATGCCCAAGTGGAGAATCAAACCCACGTCTTCCCGATCTCCTGACTGCGTGGCCAAAATAGCTATGCTAGTGTCGCTAACATGCGACAAAGAGGACAGGACATCGTCACCTGTTGTGAAGTTAGGCAGCCTCCTCTTGGAGCCGAGCGACAAGCGATGCTGCAAGGCGTTAAAAAACTGCTGAGGAATGTGGTACACCAGAGGCTCCGGATTCCCTAAATGAAAAAAAAAAAAACATTGAAAAACACTCAACCGAGAAAGGAGTAGAAAGTCACTTCAGCCTTACCATCCAGCTGGAAGTGCATGGCCTGGTGTATCCGCTCTGTGACGCCGGCCAGCCACTGGTGGAACCCCAACGTCACAGAGTGCTCATCCGCAGCCTGACCACCACCTGTGGAGGTCAGGGAGAAACAATTCATGGCCGGGAAAAATGGGAAAATCCTAAACCTGGAGGAGCAAAAGTACCCAAAAGTGCTTCCTCCTGACGCAGTTTCTTTGCTTTGTGTGGAGATTTCACCGTTTCGGTGTGCAGCGGAGGCCTCTCGAAAGGAACGATGACTCTGCAGGTGGAGTTTGGTAGTACGCCTTAAACACACAGAAGTAATTAGGGCGCTTTTGGAAGACCATGACAACGTTTGAGAGGCCAACCCTCCAGATTTCACAGTATTGACTGCAATATGGGCGCAATACTCTTGACATCCACACCAGTCCACATGAGAGTACATTAATCCCCCACTCGGGGCATTGTGTGCCAAGGGGACACCATCTTGGAAATTGTGGGAAGTCAGGAGGGTTAGCATTTACGACTTGTACCGTTTGACGAGGAGTTGATAAAAGCCGCAAATTCTGCCGTGAGCTTCTCGTCGCTAGCGAAGGCACACACGCAGGCGTAGAAGTGCAGGCAGGGTTCCGACAACCCCCCGCCTGGCTCGGCCCCTTCGGCCCTCCCCTTCCTGCTGTCCCCCTGGCAGCCACAGTGAAACAAGGCTTGCTGTTGCTGAAGAGCCGCATCGTTTTTCGGTGCCTCGGTTCGTCCGCCGGCTCCCACGGTGAGATGCAACAGGCCGTGAGGGTGCTTAGAGTCCGGGTGGCACTTGACCACCAGGGTGTCCCTGGACACGCGCTGCACCAGTGGCCCCAGGGACTCTGTGGCCAGCCTCCAGAGCTCCGCCTTGGCTTGCACGGAGGCCTGCAGAGCTTCCAGGACGGAGCTCTTGACGCTGAGCGGCGTGGCGCGGTTGGCGCACTCGATGGCGTGCTTGATGTGGGCGCAGAGGCTGTCATATGACGCCTTGCTGTGGCTTGACTTTTGACCCTGCTTGCAGGCGGCCATGAAGCAGCGGCCCAGGTTGATGTGAGAAAGCTGGGAGGCTCTGTTGCCTGTGGCGATGGTGGCGTCTGTCGCAACGAGCTCCACAAAGCCAAACTGGGTGTTAGCTCTTCCTTTTTGACACACTGAAAACACCTGCACCTCGCCTCCCTGGTTGGCCTTCTCCTCGCCGTCTGTTATGACTTTGACCACCTCCATGGTGTCCTTCCTGCCCCTCCGGACCTCCAAAGAGGCGTTTCTGAGAGAAATCCCACAAACAGCGTTCTTGCAGCTGAGTCCCCGGGTGCCATTGTAAACGCCACACTGGGGACACTTGCGAATGCCCCGCAGGGTGGCCCTCCCCAGGTTCGAGAGGAAAGCCGGGGTCACGGAGGGCGCCCCCTTGCGACTGTCTCTCTGCTTAGCAGCCAGGTTGGGTGTTGACGTTTGCTGGGTGAAAGGGGACAGGACATGGCTGTATGAAGAGGACGCACTCTCCATTTTCAGGTCACAAATAGTGGGGTTGAAGCCGAAGTCTAAAAATAAACAGGTTAGAAGATTAATTGGGGAAACAAACACCCAAAAATCCCCATTAAGATTGTGACTTGTAACTACAGCGTGACATCGTGCAGTCTTATGTGATTGTGTTCAAGAAAGGTGCGTTAACTACCTGAAAAGCATGCCGTTGGTCAAATTCGGCTCCAATTTGGCCTTCAAACCAGCTCGACCGTCGCCATTGCTCCTTACATCCCGACACCCGCATTGCGCCTGTAACGACACTCCTAATTGGCCAGAGGGAATCACGTGGCTTAAAAAGGCGGTTACATCCAGGGCAAAGCATTTCGGGATTGTAGTTGATTTCAAACTCGGACGTTGTAGTTAAATACACATTTTAAGTTATTATCCGGTACGAAGTCGAGTTTTATTTGCTGAAAATGGTTAGCAAAACCAAAAAAGTAAATATTAATACTACAATGTTCATTAGAATTGCATATATTACGTTTTTTTGAAGTACATAAAATTGCACTTTGTATTTTGATACATACGTACATGCATTGTCAATCATGTATACTTTGGGTAACCATTTTTGCCATTTAAAAATTTTGTAATTTTCTTAAAAAGTGACTATGGTTTAATGAAAGGTGAGTAAACTACCTGAAAAGTGTCCCGTTGGTCAAATTCGGCTCCAATTAGGCCTTCAAAGCTGTTCGACCGTAGCCATTGATCCCTCTATGCTAGCAGCAATCCTAATTGGCCAGCTGCGAGCGCGCGGATTAATAAGGCGGTCACTGGCGGCGCTATGCATCTTGGGATCTGTAGTCGGCAGTGTTCAGACGATGCATTCTAAGCTATTTCCATTGAATGATGGTTAGCAAAACCAAGCATGCACATTTTAATCCGTATAACGTTCATTTGCTAATGTTTTACGTTTTCTAAGAACAGAAATGTTGCGAAAAAATATACTGCATTTCTGATGAATGGTTAAAAAATTATATTTTAGGTATCCAATTTTTTGGCCACTTTAGAATTTACAAAATTTTCTGAAAAAGTTGAGAATTGTTCTTTTTCATCAACATTTTAATGGGGGCAAATCCAAATTAAACTGTTACGCAAGTGTAAACAACTCTTCCGGCAAAATTCCAGCAGGGTGTAAACATTCTTACCTGCTGATTTTTGGTTAAAGTAAACAAAAAAAAAGTAACTCACTGATAAGGCAACACGATGGAGCCCTCAACCACATGAAGAGGATGGCGATGGCCACAATCTCTCCTCTTTGATCAATAAAAACAGACACTCTCTAGGTTTAAAACAAAGGAATGCAGCACGATGTCATGTCATCCAAAAGGCAAACACACGTCCTGAATGAACATGTCTTTATACAGATACAATTGAACAGACCGCTTGGTTATTTACAATAAGACTTTCAAATGATATTACAAAAAAAGTGGAATGCCAAAAAAACAAACCAAAACCCAAACGTACTTCAAATTGAGTGAACTTTTTTTTTTTAAGTAGTTGTGCAATATTTGTCTGCCAGTATGTAAGACGAGTGCGGCAGTTTATTCCCTGCGATTTAGTCCAGATATTGAAATTTTTTTAAAAATAAAGTTGACAGTTGACAGCCACTCAATGCTTTATCAACAAACATAAAAAGGTCTTCATTTGTCACTGCAACGTTTCTTTTCAGAGACAGCCCCCCCCTCCCGAAATGAAAGCAAAAAAGGCAAAAGCTCTTTGTACAGGTCAGCATTGTGACAAAAAAAAGACAATTTGTCTACATAACTGTTGCAAAAAAAAAGCAAAAATGAAAATGCGTATAGTCCTTTGTGATTAAAGGGGGAGGGGGGTTGCTAGATGAAGTGGAATTGTGTGTAAACGCATCATCAGTCCATGCACACGCGCGTGCACACACAAAAGGTGGACTGGGCACGGTCCGTCCACTCGCTCCGTTCTGCCGGGGTCGGTGACGGAGCGTTGAAATGTACTCCTCTTATCTCAGTGATATCCTACATTTCACAGAATGACTCCACACCCTGAGAACATCCTTGGACTAAAAATACCACCCCACCGAGTGGGAGAAGGAGAACCAAGCTCACGCCTTGTCGAGTGAACTCTTTGGCTCCTGCAAATGAAACCTGGTGATTTCAACACCATCTTTTTCTTTTTTTTTCTTGTTTTGTTGACTAAACTAAACTATCTGGACTTGTCATGTCATTTACATTTGGCCGGTGATGGGACACTTTGCAGGTGGGGGGGAGAGAGAGAGGGATGGAGGAAGGGCGGGGAGAGGGTGAGAATGAGCGTGTGGGCCGGTAAGCTAATGGTAACGTTCCCGACCAGTGTCCTTAAGGAGAATAATGTGTTGACAAACAGAGAGAGCGAGCACACGTGCTACACCCCCCCAGCAGAGTGTCATCCAGGTTGGCTTCACCCCCCAGAGGGAGGGGCTGATCAGTGGGTATGGTAGCCGGCCTGGTTGGCCAGCACGGTGCCGTTGACCCCTTGCCCGGGCTCCACCATGCCTCCGTTGCTCACGGTGCCAACACCGGTCCATCCGGCGCCGGAAGGAAGAGGACTACAGGAAAAAAAATAGGAATAAAATACTAATTGTTGAAAATTCATAAATTTTTCTTTGATGTTACGGTAAAAAAAATTGTTGTATTCCTTATGTCTACTGATTTTTTTTCTGTGAAAGACTTTCCCTTTGGAAGATTACAAAAAAAAGATTACAAAAAAAGACTTTATTCTCTGATTTTTATTACTTCTAAAAAAAACAACTCCCAAACAAAAACAAAAAAAATCCAGATTATTCTTGCACATTCAAAACAGTTATGAATGACAGCGCCACCTTGTGGTACATGTGCAAGAACGGTATGAGCACAGCAGGGGTGAATATTTGGACAAACTTCCGTTTTGTGTGAAGTGGTCACATGACTGCAGCTGAAAGTGGGCCAATGACAGAGCGCTAATGTGACAATTTACACTCCGGCAGCGCACGCACACTCACTTGTAGCACTGCTGATCCCAGGTCTGCCCGTAGACGCCGTAGCTGGGCACCTGCCACCCATTGGGCACGTACTGACCGATCTGCTGCGTGTTGCCGTACCACTGCCCCCACTGGCTGTAGGGCTGCGCTGCAAAGCTCACCGTGTTCTGCTGACACAAGTGGGACCGGTTTTAAGGCGGCGGGATCTGACGGCCCGCCTTGGCTGGGGCCCTCCTGGTTACGTACCTGAGGCATCTGCACCTGCTGTATGGGGCTGACCATGTCGGTGGTTTCTTTGCCCCAGTAGCACTTGACCACGAAGCCTTCCACCGATGTGGCGTTGACGGACACGATGGCGTGGGCGGCCGCCTCGTGGGAGTTGAACCTGCAGCCAGGAAGCAGTGATATAGGGTCAATGTGACATGTTGCTGGTTCAATCCTCTTCTTGCAATCTTACCTCACAAAGGAGTAGCCTTTGTCAGGGAAAACCCGGATCTCCATGATTTGGCCAAAAGGCGAGAAGGTTTGTCTCATAATTTGCTCTGTGAAGGAGAAACTCCAAAGTGTTAGCAATGAATCCAGTGTTTCCCACAGGACTACAATCTAACTGTGGTGGCGTATATTAGTGCCATTTGCATGAAAACATAATTGGGAGTGACACTTTCAAGGTCAAAGGCTTCAAAATACAGTGAGACCTCAGTTAGCAACCGCTGTGGCTTACGCACATTGTTTGGTCAGCATACAAGGCACACGTCACATGTATTTTTATTGCAAAATGTCCAAAGCTTCTAGCTTGCTAACAAAATGGCAGCCAGAAGCGGTTAACATATGAAACATGTTTTTTTACATACTTTTTCCAGAGTATAAAAATATTTTTATGGATCTATAAAACAATTGTAAATACAGTGGTGCCTCAGTTAACATCCGCCCAGATTATTGTGTTTCTCGGTTAACATCCCAACTTTTGAATACAGTTCAGTTTCTTGACGCCGCCATCTTGGATCATGCAGCCAAGAAGAAATCTAGCGATGCTCACCCGTGAGACCTGCTGTGACCCCTCCGCAGTAGACAGTGCAGTTGCTGGGACTGGACTGGTTCACCACCTCGTCGAAAGACAGCTGCTTTGTGTTGCTTGCTACGAGAAAAGAAAAAAAAACATGTCTTTCATCACCGCAAAGACCATAAAATATTGATAAATGGTGACTATTTTGAGAAGGTTAACATATAATATTATGAAATCTACAAAGTTGGACACTTTAGAATTCAACTGAAATGGTTTTTAGGGAAAAGGCCCTCCAGTTTGTTTTTGACACTCATCATTATAGTTGCATAACAATGAATAATCAAATATAGAAATCATCTGAGCATGATTTCACCCTCACTGAAGGCAAGACTAAGTGTTTTGTTTTACTTCCTCTGTGAGCAAAATTAGAGGCTGACTAGGCTGACTATTCAAGGTTCAACCAATTACTGTATATCTAAACGGACAATACAGTTCTTGTCACATGACTAATACTTGTTGCATTAAAGGGATATGAACGTGAGGGGCGAGGGCTTGTGGCATCCTTATTCATCTTACTTTCATTGGTAGTTTTGGGCGTGGGCTTCCGTGTGGCCCAGTTGGTCCTGATCTGCCGGCCTCCCAGCCACTGGCCTCCCATCTGCTGGATGGCGTTCTCTGCATCCTAAACACAGCCACAAAGGGTGTAAAATTGGTGTGTTTCAGTCTCGGTTTTAGCACCCCGGAGACAGGGGCAGGACGCTCACCCATTTGTTGAAAAAAGACACAAAGCCGTAGCCTTTGGACTTGCCGGTGGCCATGTCTTTCACCACCCGACAATCGCTGCGGACAAACACCATGAATTAATACCAGCAGGTGGCGTCAATGTTATTTCTCAGCGGGCACTTACGATATTTTCCCAAAAGGGCCAAACGCGGCTTTTATGTCATCTGTGGTGATTTCAGGGCTTAGGTCTCCGACAAAGACGTGGAAGTGACCTGAAAGACATTGTTGAAGTGTAGTAAACACCCACACAAAGACACTGATGGCATACACTCCTGATCAAAAGGTTAAGAGCAGTTGTAGACTGTTCATCCCGGAAAGGGGGATTCCTCGAAGGGCAGCTAATAGAACCACATTTTGAATCTCTACTTAGAACCTCCTTAAGATCCAACAGTGCAAAATGTACATTCTTGCCATTTTTCAACTGTTCTTAACGTTAGGATCAAGAGTGTATTATTTACTGAAGGAGACATACTGCTGGTGTCCTTCTTTTGGCTGGTCGGCGTTGTTGCCCAGTTGACCTTGACTTCCTGCAAAGAGACACAACAGGCAAGAGAGCACAAGTCAGACGTGAGCAAGGAGTGGATTATTGTTGATTAGACAATTTGTCTCCCATTCTCTCTCTCACTCACTCACACACACACAGGACTTTACTTTCTAGTGTCTTTTAATGGCTTCTGTTGAGCCACTGATTTAACTTACATTACCTAAATGGACATACCTTTGTCTTTTACACTAAACACACAGTAAATGAACATACAGAGGAGAATATTCAAGAAAAGGATATCAAGACTTGACCCTCATTAAATCAGGAAAAATGTCAAAATTTGGTGTAAAACTGAAGGAAGTAAGGTCCAAATAACAAGGGACTTACAAACAAGTGATTTTTACGAACTTGTTCTACTCCTCAAATGGTCCTTCAATACCTGTTGAGGATAGAATATTTTCAACTGAATGGATCTTTCTAGAAGTCAAAGTCTTAGGTGGCGTCTATGTGGAAATAAGGTTGTTAAAAATAAAACGTAATGGTGATGAAAGTCAATAACACACACCAGCAAAGAGGCAAGAAGGGTGGGGGTGGGGGGGCAGAAGAGCATCATCACATGACATTTAGCGCTTTGTTCCACACGTTTACACATCAAGCGCCAATTATTTCCTTTTCAGGGGGCTCTTTCGGGAAAACCCCGCCCACCCAGCACCGGTCCGCCTGGCCTCGCCCCCGGGGGGGAGATGGGACAGCTTACCTTACCCAGAATTTTCCGACCGTTCATAGCCGCAATGGTGGCCATGGCGTGTCTATGCTCATAGAATTCCACAAAGCAGTACGGATCGTGACCTGCTGTCTGGGAGGGGCAAGAGACACAAACACAAAAACATGTCAACTGGGGAGCCCGCGTTCACTTTTCAACACGGCGGGGCAGGAACACTGAGGCTGTGTGTACAAAATCTGAATTTAAAAAAAAAAACGTAGATAACTTTAATGTATACAGATATTGACATTTAGGTACCATATTTCCTCATATAGCAGCTAGAAACAGCTCATTTCTCAGCTGCAGAGAACCCACAAGGCATACTAGGTACACAAATATACATGCTTGTGAATGCTGTAAGCACGTTATAAATGTATCATTACACGATGGATATCCATTTTGTAGATAAGACACCGAGTGACCTGTTATTTTCTTCCAAAGGGGAAACAATAAAGCAGGGCATGGTGTCCATTCGAGGGGAGGCCACCATATGAGGAAATACGCCATTTACCAGATGTTGCACCAGTGGGGAAAAAAAAAATCTTCCCCCCTATTTGCTCCAAATCTGCTCATAAGAGAGACCACCACTGGGGTTTGAGACTCTTTAAGAGCACAGAAGTTGACTCACTGAACTCACATCCACGATCATTTTACAGCTCTTGCAGGGTCCGATCTGGCCAAACAGCTCCAGGATGAGTGCTTCCGTCACATCCCGCGACAGGTTCCCCACATACCTGTGCACAAAGATGGAATTTAAAACCACAAAAATAAAAGGACGAGAGAGAGGAACTTGTCTTAACTAAAAATGTTGAATTACAGTGGTAAACACCCCCGACCCCCTGTTAATTATCCAGTTAACATACACAATTTTGTTTAGCATCCAAAATGCGGTCTTGGTTTGTGTACGCCAGCTAATACAGTTTCTGATTTGTGAAACCTTCACCAGTTTGTGATTTGGAGAGTCAGGACCTTCTGGGGGGGGGGGTTAATGACGTTAACCAAAGCACCGCTGTAGTATAAATGACTGTAGCACAACAATACATCCAGTAAAAAAAAAAAAAAACATTTCAAGACTGTTAGGCAAAATAATTCAGCGTGTAATGTTACTCGAATCTTTGTATTTCCTGGTTTAGATTAGCATGGTGCTATTTTGAAATTAAGTATAGTAAGACAGTCATGTGCTAATCATCGATAGCATTGGTTAGCTGTTATGTAAACGACTTATCTAACTGGGTGCTCGTGTAATATTTATATGTATTCATATATAGACGACAAGCGCGTTTATAGGCCTGATGCTCGATTTTCAGGACTTAATTGCTCGCCAAAGCCTTGTGTGAAAAGGGCCCATTTCCGTGTTTTGCTGCTCATTACCAACACTGGTTTACAGTACACAGTAAAATACATTACGTTTGCTCTCGTGTCTCAATCGGCTCAGGTTGTAATGACAAAAGAGGATGTTTTTTCATTCAAAAACCAGGAAATCCACTTGGGAATTTTCTAGAATTAGCTTGCTAGCACACAATACTAGCTGGATGGTTGACGTTCCGAATTAGCCGATGTGGAAATGCACTCCTTTCAACGCCGCATATACGCATCAATATAAGTACATTCACAGGAAATCAGATTAATTTAATGGATAATCGTTTTTTTTAGATTGAGGGTGTTTGTAGTCGAGTGCGGCCATGCTAACGTGCTGCAGGTTACGTGAGCAATCCAAGCGGTTGAAGCTAGCAGCAAACAAACACACTCACAGGGTTTTGGGCTGCTCATCGTCCATCCTGGTTCAACTTGCTGTCCGAGAACGAGTCGCAACCGCGGGGTGCTAATCCACGACCGTCGCGGGCAGCTGCCTGTGACACCAACCGCTTGTTTTTTCTTGTATTTTGTTTTTGTGGCGCAGTATGAACCGATACGCCGTCGCCGCCGCCGAGGGAAGCTCCAGAGCGAACAATGGGCAGCCGACAAAGATGGCGGAGCGGCCGAGACTGATGCCAAAGGCGCATGCGCTACACTTAAGCAGAAAAATAGGGGAACCTTTACTGTTTCTCAACAAGCGGGCCGTTATTTCTTCTTGGTAGAAAATGAACACAAAAGACTTAAAACAAAAGTTAATGTGATGTTTTTTACTTTACATATAATGGTATATCTATTATATACCATTATATATACCATATTGCTGAATATAAATTCAGCAATATGCTTTCTTTTATTTAACAACAAGGTTTCAATCCATTCATTTAATATTTTCCTTATTAGTTTAATACTGACAGCGTGCAGTGGAAGAGAAAAACTACATAAGTGATACTGAAATATCGATATTTCTTATAATAGCTCTTGCACTAAAATCAATTCTCAAGTCAAAATTGATACTGTACTTTTGATACAATGATGGGTGTCATTAGTGGGCTGACTCATGGTGGCAGTATTTTTTAAACAGGCTATAGGTATTGTGTACTTTAATAATGTGTATGTTCAAACAATGCTGTATGTTTGATTATGTTTCACCTCACTGTGTATTCCTAATGTACGGCAGTGAGAACAAACAGAAACATGTTCTGATATGAAAATAGGATTTATTTTCATTAAATAAAACATCAACCCTGAAAGAAAGCTTAATATTCCTTCATGATACCGCAACACAGTCCTTCTCCCGTTTGATTTTTTGAGTCCTCATCTCAGCAGACAGTTGTGGTCCGTAACAAGCTTCTCCAGCCTCTTGATCTTGCGCTTGTTCTTGGGCATGGTTTTGTCGTACATGCCGTTCTTCAGGAGGTGCTCCTTGCTGTGGTGGACCTGAGCGCCGTGCTCCAGCTGGAAGGCGCACAAGGCTTTCAAAGGCCTCAGCAGGACCTTTACCGGCAAACAAGGAAGAAATGAGTTTGCTTTGCAACATGTGCATTTACAATCAATTTGTTAATGTATTATTTTACAAAAATAAATTACCTTCACGAAATATGAAAAAAAACTACAGGAACGCAGTCCAACAGATAAAAACAAACCCTACCAAAATTATGGACACACTCATTTCAATCAGTTAAACGCACCCTCTGCTGGTTTGTGCAAACATCACCTTGCTGACAAGACCCTGAGAACCATCATATGTCACATGATACCTCTTGGAAGACGTCATTGTGCTCCAGGATGGACAAAGCCACGGCAGCGCACTCCAGTGTGGACAGGCAGATGTTGGAGGGCTGAGTTCGGATCACGTACTGGCTGGACAGAGACCTGCTGAGCTGCACCTGATTGATACCAAAATTCCACACTCAACGCTCAGGTTAAGAGTTTGCAGACCACGCGAGAGGTTGAAGCCACACACACACCTGCTTGGGGAGGTGCAGCATGCTGTTTTTGAGGAAAATGTTCTTGGCCTGACTCCAGGTGCCATCGATGATGATGATGTTATGAGGCACGGCACCCTTGTCCTCCTGGCGCTGCACCAGTTCCTCCAGGTTCTGGGACTGGGGACCCGGGTACAGGATGAGAGTCCGGCTGTCCCGGCATATGTCGGCCAGATCTGGATTCCTGAGAGAACAACAAGCTGTAAACAAACTAAGAAACTGAAACAACATCGCGATATAAGCGATGAGGACACACGACTGCTTACTTTATGTCATTAAAGCGCCTTCCCACAATGACATTGCACTTTGCTGGGGGTAAGCATGCAGCCAGAAGAGGCACTGTGCGTAGAACTCTGCTCTCCTGAAAGCAAGGCAGATATTATGGTAAAAGATGTCAGAACAGTTTATCATGGCTGCTTGATGTGCTAGTCCAGATAATATATGCTGAGTAAAACACAAAATGATTTATGGAAGCAAATGGTGAAATAACAGCAGACAGGACTCACCTCAGCAGGGTGCTGGACGATGTAGAGACATGTGGACACCTCCAGGGGTTGTGTCGGGAGAAAGGGACAAAGACACACCTTCTGGGGGCGACTACAACATGGGAGGAAAGTTGAAGACCTGTCATTGCCCCCGTTTTTTTGCTTATGGAAGACACGAATGGTCCCCCTCGTTAAAGTAATATTTTATGTTTAGGGAAGTGGGGAGGGACACAGATGTCGCCCCTGTGTTGCATGTCTGTCCATTCGCGTAACCTAGCTATCCTAGCGTTAGCTTAGCTTACCGGCACCGTAAACACGTCGGTCTTCTCTCGCTAACCTCGACCGGAAGCGCAGCCAAGTCGCCGAAAGCGTCGTCTAAGCGCCCGTCGTCGGACGAATCGTCCAAAGTGTCTGTTATGTCACCTTTAAGTGGAGCAGAGGAGGAACATGGACCGGAGACACGGTCCATTGCTAGCTAGCTTAGCTAACAACAACAGCCACGCTGCCTCGCGAGCGCGCTGTGACAGTAATATAGATCTACACCAACTAGATCGATTGGGACGCTGTCTCACTCCTTTTCTAAAAAAAGGGTGCTTTTTTAAATGTTATATTCACATGTCTGTGTTTCATACTATAAAATGCGACGCTTAGCTGTGATCATTCGGACTGTTCCAAACAATGCACTTTGACATTTCTGTATCTGTTACACTTACAGCTAACATTCCTGTGCTACACTACAAGAGCCGAATTAAAGATTCATCTCTTTATGATTGTCATAATAGAATTCATGAATGACGTGTATTTGATTTTAGCTACACTAATACATAACGGAGCTGATTTGGCCTCATGAAAAAGGGCAATACATTGTTATCTCCACCCATGTATTTCATATGACGGTATGTGTCAACTTTCAAAAGCATTGGCAGTTCCATGTAAAATCAAATGATGGTTATCATCTCTAAAAATGGCAAAATTAATCAACTACTCAAACTATGGATCTTGAAGAAGTGTCCTGCAATGTGGAACAAAGATGATGACACACCCTGTATGTTAAAAGCTTACATTTTAAAAAACATAAATTCCCGTTTATTATCAACTCAACTCTGATACATTTGGCTGCACAAACCGGAAGTCTTTATATGCACTCGACAGTGTGACCAACCACAGCAGAGTGGGCGTGCCTGGAGGCGGGCCGTGGGTGGAATATATTAAAACAGACCAACAACAAAATCCAAAGAAATACAGCTGAATAGGTGCAGATTCTGGAAGAACTAGAAGGCTTACTGTTACTTCTTTACTAATATGTCCCCTTCAAACAAAATGGGGGCAGGATTTAGCAACGAACTATCCATAAATCATTGAGAATTTGTTTATTGATGATAAAACTTTGATGGTTTTTGTGTTACACAATGCTAGCATGTATTGCAAAGAATTTTAACCACAACCTATAGGGGGCGCCACAAACACGCCCCTGATGTTGTCACATGACCTATTGTCTTAAAGAATGACACATTGTGCTCTAGTCAGGTGATTAACTTCTTCTTTCTTGGGATAAAACGTCTCTGATTCCGATGCTTCAAGTTGTGCTAAAGCGACTTCACTGTCAAAGGATTTTCCAGTGTCTTTCTCCTCTGCAGGTTCTTCAGCGGACACACAGGAAGGCATGTGGACCTCCTGATCTCCATCCTCTTCATCGCCGGTCTCGGCTGGCGACGCCGCCTCTTTCTCTTCTTTCCTCTGTTCTTTCAGAGAGGCGTCCTCGCTGTCCTCCGCTGGAGTCAGAGGCGCTAGAGACAGACACGCCTTCTCAAGGGAGGAGGTGGCTTTCCTCCTAGGAGGTGGGCTTGGGCTTGGTGCTTCTGGGTCAGGCTTCCACATCTCCAAATCTGTGGAGACATCATAATCATCTATGCCTTCCCAATCAGACTCCCAGGAAAACTCATCCAGTGGATTTTGTGGGTTTGCAGTATCTTCTACACCTGAGATGTCATCTCTGGTGTTGGTGATTGATGGACTTTCATCTTCTTGTGATACGAGGAACATGTCACATGGAGAAGATGTGGCACTTGACCTGAAGAAGTCTGTAATCTCCTCCTCCGAGTTTGGGGATTTGGAGGGACCATCCTCAACATCATCCAAGTCTTGGGACAAAAGGACTTCCTCTTCAGTTGTCGGTTGTCCGTCCACCGCGGGCGTCTCATCGATGAGGACGTATTTCTCCATGTAGCCCCTGGCCTCCCGGTCGGAATGTCTGCTGTGGAAAGACTTCTCCGAGGTCATACTTACTGTGTCGTCTTCCTTTTCCCAACTCCCTGTGGCCTCCTCGTAGAGGTCGTCGTAAAGGAAAGCCATGGCTTTGGGTTCCTCTAGCAAAATGGGGTCGATGGTCTTTTGGGGACCTTCAGGCAGGAAGACGGGAGTCAAGATGTCCTCTTCATTTCCAAACAAAGGGGAGCCATTAAGTTTGGATGGAGGCTGAGAGACTTTGGCTGCCTCCAGGTGACTTTTCATCGGGTAGTTGTTTGTGCCGCTGTAAAAGAACTCATCTAGAAGCTCACTGCTGAGTCCTTCTGGACTATCTTCTCCGATGTCTCCAGCCTCCACGGGTGTCTCTGCGTCTTGCTTCCTTGCAGCAACCTCAGGTTCCCGGTGTCTGTGTGCGATCACAGCAGGACTTCCAGGAGCCTGATCGTCAATCAGGGTGTAGGCTTCAAAGTAGTCCTCATTTTTTGCAGACTCCATTCCTGGAGCACCTGGAGGATCAGTGGAACCCAGCAGTGGTGTCAGATGTTCCCTGGGAGCTGAACATGATCCTGTTGAAGCCTGGGAAAAACCACTGAGCTCCATCACCTTGTGGCTGCTCTCTTCCTCTGCTCGGTCAGCTTTAGGAGAGCTCTCCTCCAGGTAGGAGAGGTTGTCCACCATGCCTTTGCTCTCCTCTTCATCCACCGTGAGCAGCTTGTGAGGGACGACAATGTTGAGGATTTCAGATCCTTCGGACACCAAACTGAACAAGCTTTGCTCTTTATCTTCCCGCTTCTTTTGCTTTTGGATGTTAAGCTGAGCCGCTCCAACTAATTCAGGTCTTCCTGAGATGTCATCACATCTTTCTGCAGGAGGCTCATCTTTGTGTCCACCTGCTCTCGTCTTCCTCCGCTTGGACATCAGCTCCTCATCCATGACCAGGAGGATCCTCCCTGCTGGTGCACAGGAAGTCCTCGGCGGGATGGGTGAGACGGGCGTGGCGCAGCGGCTCGGGGTGGTTTCCCAGGCGATCCCGCTGTCCTCACCCTGCAAGGCCACCATGGAGAAGGTGGAGTCCATGATCAGGAACTGCATCTTTGGCTGAACCTTCTCATTGTGGACTGCTTCACGTAAACTGAAAGACACCGTAAAAACACAGTTAGAGACGAGGGCTTATATTATCTTTCCCATAATATTAGTATTTTATTCCCATAATACTATTATTTTATTCCCATAATATTATCACGTTATTCTCATATTCTTTATTTCCATATTGTTATCACTTTATCCCTAGACTTTATTCCCATAATATTTTGACTTTAGTCCCCTATTATCCCTTTATTCCCATTATATGATCACTTTATTGCCATTATATTATCACTTTATTCCCATAATATTAGCACTTTATTCCTATAATATTATCACTTTATTCCCATAATATTATCACTTTATTCCCAGACTTTATTCCCGTAATATCACTTCATTCCGAGACTTTTTCCCATATAATTATAATTTTATTCCCATATTATCATTTTATTCCCATATTGACTATATTCCCATAATATCATTTTATTCCCATAATATTATCACTTTATTTCCATAATATTATCATGTCTTCCAAACACCTAATGTTCCAAAAATGACAAATTATTTGGTTTTCATAATCCTATAGTTTAAAATTTTCTATACCGCTTATTCTCATTAAGGTCGTGGGGGTATGCTGGAGCCTATCCCAGCTTAATATATATATATATATATATATATTTTTTTTAAAGGTACTGCTGATTTTTTCAGTTTTCTGGTCAAATGAATGTGCTGCGGCCTCAAACTCTCAATATTCTCTGCTATGTTAACAATCAAGCAGACCTGTTCCAAAGCTGCTCCACTTCATCACCAGCGTTCCCCTCCGGCTCAGTGTCAGGCGTCAGCGCTCGCATCTCGGCGTCACACAGGACCAAATCCCCCATGGAAGCGTCCATGGTTGGTTGGAACCTTCCTGATGGATTCTGCCACGGCGTCTTGCACCGCCGACTCGCGGATCCCCTGCGATCACGTTGCAAACACGCTCGCTCTGGGTTTTCTTGCTCAGCCGAATCTTGAAATAGAAGACGAGCCTTCCCGTGTGTCATGCGAGACATTCACGACGTGCCAGACGTGACTCACCTCTTGACCTTTTGCGATGCTGCTTGTGACATCGGGATGATTGTGTTACGGCCTCTTGGTGGATTATTAAAGAATTGCTGCAGTGTGCATGCGGTGTTAACGCCGCCTGGGATGAAGAATGTTAAAACAAACATCATAAACTTCAATAGTGGATCTTTGAAATGGTCAACATGTCTACACATCACACATGCACGTGTTACCGTATTTGCAGCAACAATAAGATACATCAGCTTGTTCAGTTTTTTAAAAACCATCTTTTACTAACGACACACATTAAGAGCTCACACCTGCCCAAGCGTGTCATGCCTGTGTGACGGCGATACCGGAGAAGATTTTCTTCCCCTTATAGTCAACATGTTGCATCATTATAACCCCAACCACTTGTGCTACTGCACACTGGTCTGCAACCAATCAGATCATTAATCCCGCCCACTGCCTCTTGGAGGGCCATCAAAAAAAAAAAAAAAAAAGGAAAATGCCAATAAACATGAATGACAAATCATTAAAAAATGCAAATAATATAAATTACCACAAAAAACACAAATATTATACAAAAAATACATTCCATTGTAATAATCTTTGTTTATTTCATGAGGGAAAAAATAAATTTACTCTTATCAACATAATGTGGTAAATATGTCTTTTCGGTCAATGGCAACAAACGCCCTGCTGCCGATCACGTCGCAGTGTGATGACGTCATCGGCTTAAGCCGCCTACTGAGCAGGAGGCGGCGGGATGAAATGAGGAGGAGGGGGAGTCTGATGCGGGTCCGGCTATGATGGAGCATCCATAGATTATATATTTTAACAGACGGAAAGTTTTTTAAAAATGTAACGCGTTAGCTCACCACGTGACATCCGGTATCGTTTATCGCCTCTGAAAGGCAGGACCATTGGACTTGCCTTAGAACCTGTTGGAAGATTGTCGAAACATCGAGAACATCACCACTGAGTAGACTAAACCCCTTAATATGTGGTGCTATATTTAATTAAGCTAGCACAACAGCAACCTAGCTAGCAACGCTTTTATATTTAGGTTAATTTTTTCTCTCTTCGTTTGAAAAGTTTCTTCAATTCGGCTCGGAGTGCCAAAACCAGTCCAGTCCTTAGCCGAGCACAAGCCCCGGAGTACGTTGATCCTTGTTAGCCCCTTGCTAGCCGAAGCTAGCAGGCGCTATCATTGGCTGCTTTTAGCTAGCTCGGAGCTCTCGGTCATCATCTTCACCACCATCATCATCATGCACGTTCAGGCGCGTTTGCTCCGGTGAAGCTTCGCACGTCACCGACATGCACCCACGGCCGCCGACACGTCAGACCATGTCGGAGTGAAACCCGCGCCGGAGGCACAACGAGAGGGGCGGCTGCAGAGGGAGTAGCTGCACCAAGCAACCAACCAGCAACAATGGGGTATGTTTGTTTAGTTCCTGTTTGGTGCTAATGCTAATCTAGCAGCTTGTCACCAGGAGTGTTTTGAACAAATTCCTGCACGTGTGAGTTACTTGTCAGTGTAACTGGTAAACACAACTAGCTGGTTAGCATGCTAGCTGGCGATAGCTAACTGCAGTGCACACTAATAAACGCTCGCAGGAGATTAAAGCTGCTGCTGCTGCGGCTGCCGAGGACAGCAGCTGTCAATAAATCCACTCACAGCCACACTATTTATTATTTATTTATGACGATTTTGGAACGTGTCAGCGCACACGGGGGTCGCTGGTGTGGCTTTGCGGTGTTGTCGATCTGTGCCTCTCAAAACTGGCAACGTTCGTGTGACAGGGCCTTCATGGGAACGAATACTGCATATATATATATATACTGTATATAATTGTATGATTGCTGTCCGATACAGTGGGACAAAGTATCCATATCGGCAGGCTATTTTATCATTAACCGTAGCGAGGAACAGTTGCGGGGAAAACAATCACGCGCAGCAAATTTTGTCAAAATAAGTTTTTTTTTTCGCTTTAAGGTATGTTTGCTACTTTACAGATGCTAACTAACAGAAAGCAAGCCAATGTAGGTGAAACGCCGTACCTTTCAGTCATTAACAATTTTCATTTTACAGTACGCCGAGAGAAAGTTTTATTCCTTTTATTAACAGAGTATCTCTACAGTTGGAGCACGTGGCGTGCTAATTCAAAATAATGTGACTGCCAGAAGAAGAAGAAGAAGAAGAAGGCTGCCATGTCAGTGCTATTTTGGCAGCAGCAATAACCCTGCATTACTTTGCTTAGCTGATGCTCTGTCACCATGGCAACCGCCACGTGATTTCCCCCCCTCCTCCCTCTTTACCCTCTGTCTGGCTCTCCCACCCACAAATCTGATCTGCTATCAGTTAATTTACTATTTGTGCAAGCAGGGAAGCTGAAAGAAGGCTCATTCTCTTCTATTTCTACACCCACCACAACATCTTGCAAGGGTGGGGGCGTGATTGTTTATGGCGGTTGATTGGTTCCCGACCCGACTGCGATAATTAATTCCCTGCCAAGAAGGATTCAATATTTTCCTACTTGGGCCGTACAAAAACCTCTATACAATCTTCTAATTACACTGTTTAACATCTGTAGAGCCCACAGGTCATGAAATAACACCCCTATAGTCACCTTTATGCTCATTAGCCAATAAAGTAGAAAATACAGCCCCAGGACTCGACTAAGCTAGTTGTGTGACATCACGATGGCCCGTGATGCTTTTCCAGCGGCTTCCTGAAGGCCTTTGTGCTTTTCACGTGGGGGGGGGGATAATGAAGGGTTAGTCTCCCAACAATGACTACACAAAATACACGCCTTTCCGCCCACGCAGTACTGGACCCAGGCCCACGTGCCACACACCGTCACCGGGTCAGCGTTGTCAACAAGGCTAGCTAGCTAAACAAGGCCGTGTGGGGTCGGACATATAAAAGGAGGGATACAGATTCCAATCACTTCCTGCTTCTCAAAACCGACATGATGCCAATTTTTAAACATGGAGATATATGTGTAGTGTAAGAAGGACTGGATGGGATTTATTGGTATGTGATAATTCCCTTTTATGGGCCTGATAATTCCGTTTTATGGGCCTGATAATTACGAAAGAGAGCAAAATTCAAACATTCTGTTCAATGGGAAGCCGTTGTTTACTGTCCTGGTGTCCCAATTTAAAGTAAGTGACGGCATGTAAAATAACGCGTCTGTTAGCATGACATCTAACCCGTGTGTGTGTGTGTGTGTGTGTGTGACTTCCTCATCTATGGTTATCATCATGGCAGCGAGCAGCCCATCTTCAGCACGCGGGCCCACATCTTCCAGATCGACCCGGCCACCAAGAAGAACTGGGTGCCTACCAGCAAACACGCCGTCACCGTGTCCTACTTCTTTGACAGCACCAGGAACGTGTACCGCATCATCAGCCTGGACGGATCCAAGGTCATTGTTTGCACCCGCTTCCTTTCTTTACCATGTGACTGACCTTGAGGCGTCCACTTGTCCAGGCCGTCATCAACAGCACCATCACCCCCAACATGACCTTCACCAAGACCTCCCAGAAGTTTGGCCAGTGGGCCGACAGCCGGGCCAACACCGTCTACGGCCTGGGCTTCTCGTCCGAGAGCCACCTCAGCAAGGTCCCCGCCCACGGTCACGCCTCGCCACCGCCGCCCGCCACCGCCATGTGGATGACGCATGTGTGCTTTTTAGTTTGCAGACAAATTTGCCGAGTTTAAAGAGGCGGCGCGGCTGGCCAAGGAGAAGTCCCAGGAGAAGATGGAGCTCAGTGGCACGCCCTCTCAGGTGAGCAAAAACACAACGTGGCCCCGCCCCTTCCCAGCCCCACCTTTAGTCTCGCACCAAGCTAACGTCCTCTGTCCTGCCCGACCGCTCCACAGGGCGGCGCTGTAAAAAGGAGCGTGTCACCCGCCGTCAAACACGTTATAAAGAAGGTAAACGTAGCCGGTTAACCCCCCCACTCATCTCAGTCGTCTCGTAGCTCCTCCCACTTCCTATTTGCTGACCAGCGTCATTGTCTTTGATGTCATCATGCCGAACGTAGCTCCCCTGAGGCTGTGCGTATCCATGGTGACGCATGACAACAGCATCTCCAATGTTTTTTTTTCTCTCTCTTTCAAGGAGCCCGTCGCCGCTCCCCCGCTGTCACCTTTGACCTCCGAGAGCGTGAACGGCACAGAGGACGAGAGGGCGGCGACTGAGGCGCCTCAGCCCAGTGAGGCCAGAGGAGGAGCAGAACCTTCCCACAATGCACTTCCCTTCTCTCACAGGTATGCCAGACAAGGAATGAAACATTGAATTGTGGCGGCCACGGAATCATTGTGACGCACACAGTTCACCCGGCATCAGCAAGCACTGGGAGGCGGAGCTAGCGGCGCTGAAGGGCAACAATGCCAAGCTAACGGCGGCGCTGCTGGAGTCCACCGCCAACGTCAAGCAGTGGAAGCAGCAGCTGGCCGCCTACCAGGAGGAGGCCGAGCGGCTGCACAAACGGGTAGGGCCGCGCTCACCTCACCTGCTGCTTGCCTCACCCGCCAGGCCTGGCTTTTTACCGCTTTACCCCCCCCCCCCTACCCAAACATGCCGCCAGGTGACGGAGCTGGAGTGCGTCAGCGGCCAAAGCACCACGGTGAGGTCGGACAAGACGGAGCTGAACCGCACCATCGAGGAGCTGGAGGAGGCGCTGAAGGCCAAGGAGGACGTATGTGCACCAGCTAGCTAGCCGCCTAGCGTTCACCTGCTGACCTCTCGGTGAACTTTGACCTCTATGCTTCCTCTCTGGACAGGAGTTGGAGCGTCTGAAGATGGAGGTTCAGAGTGCCAACCAGTTTCACTCTCAAAGAGACTCCCTCGCGCACAAACTACAGGCGAGTCACCAGCAGGGGGCGCTCTTTACTCTGTGCTGCTTTCAAGGGTGGTAGTAAACAAGAATTTTCTGTGGAAGTGGGGCTACTTTTGCAGCTTTGGAGGCGGTATCAGAAGCAGGGCTGTAAAAACTGATGGGGGCCACTTTGGGGGGGCATTTCAGGGGCGGGAATGTGGCTATTATGTAGGATCTCTGTAGCTCCCTTCACACAGCCTGAAGAAGCTGGCATTTTCCCAACTTGTCTGTGCAATAGGGGCCATTTTCCAGCTCTAGTGAGAAGTATCGGAGCAGGAAGCCTGGATGATCTCTCTCTGTCGTCACACTGCTTGTAAAAGCTGGCATTTTCCGGCCGTTTTTTTTCACCTAATTGTGTTTGTCTGGGCGGCACGGCGGTCGAGTGGTTAGCGCGCAGACCTCACAGCTAGGAGACCAGGGTTCAATTCCACCCTCTGGTATCTCTGTGTGGAGTTTGCATGTTCTCCCCCGTGCATGCGTGGGTTTTCTCCGGGTACTCCGGTTTCCTCCCACATTCCAAAAACATGCTAGGTTAATTGGCGACTCCAAATTGTCCATAGGTATGAATGTGAGTGTGAATGGTTGTTTGTCTATATGTGCCCTGTGATTGGCTGGCCACCAGTCCAGGGTGTACCCCGCCTCTCGCCCGAAGACAGCTGGGATAGGCTCCAGCACCCCCGCGACTCTCGTGAGGAAAAGCGGTAGAAAATGAATGAATGAATGAATGAATGAATGAATTTGTCTGAAGTGTCATTGTTTTGTAAGATTGTGCGCCTGATGCAACCCCCCAGGCCGTGGAGCTGAGGAACCAGGCGCTGGAGGCCCAGCTGGACGAGCTGGAGCAGCGCGTGGAGGCCGACCAGCGCGAGAGGGACGTCTTCCGTCAGAGTCTGCGCTCGCTGCTGCAGCTCCTGGACGGCAAGATCTTGGAACTGAGCGAGCTGAGGGAGGCTCTGGCCAAGCTGCTGGAGTGCAGCTAGAAGCCTCGCCGCCGCCGCCATGTTTACACCGTCTGTTTGCCACGCCCACTCGGATCCTTTACAAGAGCCAAGTTGAAGCGTCTCGGATCCGTCTTGCCTTCCTGGAACGTTTGGACTTTTCGCTTCTTCAGTCGTTGAACTGTTTTCGTTTGAAAGAATCGCTCCGATGACGACATCAGCCAAATGAACCAATCAGGCGCCAGGGCTTGTGAGCCATTGAGCCGGTACGCTATTTTCTGGTCGCACACACGAGGGCGGCAACGAGCAATACAAAGAGGACGCTTTATCCAGCCACTTTCAGGTACTTTCTTTAAAAAAAAATCATACTGGTGCACTTGTTTAAAAAAAAAAAAAAAAGACTAAACTTTGTTTTTCTCCTTGTTGCCACTTGAAGTGCAATGATTGATCATCTCTGGTACTTGTGTGTTTTTTTTATTACTATTTAAAAAATGGCAATATTTTCCACTATTTATCAAGATTTTTTTTGCCAAATGTTATCCAAATGTTTTTTTTTTGCTGATGTTGCCTTTTGGTGCAGGGATGCATCACTGGTAGCGAGCGACAGTCTTTTTTTTTTCTTTTTCCTTTTGTCGTGGGATTTTTTTTTCTTCCTCTTGCCAAAAATGAGAAACACTTTTGCTATCAAGGGCTCGTCATCAGTTTGAGAGGTATGACTATTTGAATAAATTAATGTAAATGCTTACTCAGTTGGAACTTCTAGTAAAAGTCAACCAAATTAAATAAAATCATTTTTGGAAAAAAAAATTGTTTTTGGTGCTTTTTATTTTCAAAGAAAAAAAAAACAGGAATAGAAAGCAGGAAGGAATGTCAGGGATCAAAACTGGTTTAGTTGTGGACCAAAATTAAATACATATGATGAAATTTATCCACATTTTAATTAACTAGTGAAATGCAATTACAAATGACTATACTGAATCCATCGCCCTATTTCATGATCCATTTGTTTTAATTTAATAGCGCTGCAAGATGATGAAATAAAAGGTCATAACAACAAATAAAAAAGCTCATGAAATAACAGGTTCAGTACAATAAGTTAATAAATATTTCACAATTGTATGAATTCATGGACAATAAACTTATGAACTTATTTCATCTGCTTTGTATTTATTTAATTTTGGCATACAAAAACAACCTAGTACAACAAAGTACAATTGTGTTCTTAAAAAAATCTTTAAAATATGAAGTGTCAATAAATACTTCGATACATTTAAGCATGCATGCATATATGTGTGTGTGTGTGTTATATATATATATATACATACATATATAGTATATATATATATAATTTTTTGTTGTGATTCAGTAAAGTTAATTCATATTATTGCACGTCTGCTGCAAGGTCCAACCGGTCCTGCTCGGCTTGTTTTGCTCCATTTTTCTTTGTAATAATTTTTAAAAAGCAGAAAGACAAGACAAGACAAGGACAAGTACAAACTCTGTGTCCAACTCAAAAAAAAAAGGAATGGTTAGAAATCAACGTACGTCCTTTTTGCCTACTGTGGGTTGTTAGCGCTGTTTAGCCTTCATGCTAAACTAAGCTAAGCTGAGGGAATGCAGCCCTGAAGAGTACGTTTGACAGATGTCATACACCAGGATAAACTTAAATAAGAAAAAAAAAAAAACACAACACTCAGTAATAATTATTAAAAAAAATCAGCTTGGAAAAGAAGGCAGTGAAGAAAAAGAAAACCTCCAATCAGCTAAAAGAGGCAGTGTGTTACCAGCAGGGGGCAGCCATGTTAAGCGAGCTCCAGAAGTGGCGTACTGTTGCTTTAAGAAGCAATGACTGTGTTTCCCCACAGGACTGACATCTATTTGTGGCGGCTACACCCTGTATGCTGCTGTCTACTGTACGGAGTTGGAACCGTGTGTACAGTAGCAAGACCGCCACAGATAAATCTGGACCGCCACAAATAATGAATGACTGGGAAACACTGAATTCCGTTAGCAGACACATTTACCCGACAAACGCTGAAATAAATTCCATATGTAGTAAATGTTTTTTTTTTAGTTTCCATGGAAACGCGCCACGAACAGTACGAGTGATGGTAAACAGCAAAACACACGGCAAACTACAGCACAACTCGACGGAGGTGAAAGGTCGTATCCCAAATGTTACAAAACATACCTCTGATAGAAAAAGTGTCTTTTGTTGTTGTTGAAATTTGCACCCCGAGCGTCTCAGTTCTCCCAGTCGGCGCAGGGCAGGCCCTCGTCCTCCGACTCAGACTCCGGCGACGCCTCCTTGATCCTCCTGAGCGCCTCGTGGATGCTGCGCGTCAGGGCGTCGGCCGAGTGGGGGAAGCCGCGGGCATGGCGAGGCGGCCGCTGCTCGGGGCGGGCGCGCACCTGCTTGAGGCGCACACCCTGGCGGATCTGAGCCAGGATGTTGTTGCTGTCGTCGTCCGGGTCGGGCGCCAGCACGCGGAGCTCCGCCTTCCTCAGGTGGAAGCTGCCGCGCTTCAGCGACGCCAGCACCTCGTCCATGGGGGAGCTCGCTAAGGACGCAATAAACGAGGGAAAAAAAAAAAAACATTTGAAGGATGAATATTTCGACTTTTTGTGGCCTCGCTGGTTACGTCGAGCTCTTCAAATCGTAATAAAAATAACCCCGCCCACGGCCGCCGCTCACCTCGCCTCCACTGTGTGGCGTCCACAGACGACGTCTTCCTCAGCTTCTTGCGGGCCGTCAGCAGCTGGCTGCTGTCGAAGAAGCGTGGAGAAAACGGCAGCGAGGACGACTCCGGCTCGCATTTAAGTGGCGGCGGCGGCGGGCGCTCGATGGCGGGCGGCGCCCCGTCACTGAAATGCTGGTCCTCCAGGGACGGAGGAGGAGGTGGTGGTGGTGGCGGAGGAGGCGGCGGCGGCGGAGGTGGTACGGCGGCTATGGTGAGAACGGACGAGGACGCCGGGAGAGGAGGCAAGGAGAGGAACGGAGGAGACGAGTCCAGGTTGTCCAGATTGAGGGGGGGCAGGGAGACGCTGTCGCAGCCGCAGGCATCACCCGGGGGCGGGGCGGAAAGTTCCGGCAGGTCGGAGATGCAGTCGGTCTGCACGCTGGCCGCCTGCGTGCTGGGAGGCTGACCCGCTCGTTTCCGGCTCTGAAGCTGTCTCATGCGGCTGGACTTCACCTGGCCCGGGTAGCGCTGGGGGGGGCACAGAGACACAGTGGTCACGGACGCAAGTGGGTGGACACAGAGGCAAGGACTGGTTCTAGGATCCGGTGGACCCAAAGACTGGAGAGTTCTATTCTTTTAGTCGGGTTAAGGCTAAGTTGTCCAGAGGGACAGGAACCATGGAACCATCAACTGGGACATGAAGGACGCCATAGCGTGCTGGGATGGGTCTTTGGTCTTTCCGGTTAGTTACCTGGTTGAGACTGCGAAGTCTGTCCAGAGTTCTTTGTCTTTCCTGACTCACACGTGCGTTCTGCTCAGCTTCATCTTCCTGGTGAACCTTGAGAAGAAAAAAGTCATTTGAGTTCATGTTAACGGTTCCGAATGAGCTACCAGCTGTCAATCAAACCTGCAGAGAGGTGTGGTCCCTGAGGACCCCCTGACGCTGTAGAAGCTTCTGCTTGTGGCTGGAGATACAAATGTCCTGCGGAAGGCCAAGTGATAGCTTGTTTAAAAAAAAGCCTTAAGACGTCGGAGATGTGGTGTGGTCACCTTCTTGTTTTTGAGGTAGACTTTCTTGGCGGTGATGCGTCCTCTGCGGGCCTCCAGCTGCCGCGTCCTCTGCTGCAGGACGCCGAAGTCTTCATCTCTGAGGGGGGCCGGTGGTCCGACCGGATCCTCATCGCCCTTCATGGCGTCGGGGCTCTCGAAAGCGTCGTAGTAGACCACCTCCTCCTGTCTCTCTGCAAGAACCACAGAGAGTGCTTGGTGAGCGTGGGCGCCCTCCGGTGGACAAAATGGGTCACACCTGTGATCTGTCGGCGTAGACTCTGCAGCTGAGCGGCGATCAGCAACTCCTCGCAGCGCAGAACCTCGGCCTGGATGTCGTAGAGCTGCAGCTGGAGCTCGTAGTAGAGCGCCTCCAGCTGGTCCAGGTGCAACATCGCGTCCTCGCCACCCTGCAGGCTCCGCATCTGTAAAACGAAGACGCCCGGCAGCCATTAATTTACCTTTTTCTCTTTAGGATGCGACTTTCTCCCAAAGTTGAGTGTCAGCTTCATTATTCGTGTCAAATTACAGCTGATGTTTTGCAGTCATGTGATGTTCTTGATAAATAAAATGTTTGGAATGTGCTTTAGCTTAGCATGAACGACGTCTCCTTTTGAGGGTAAAAAGTTTGCATCTCGTGTCTGACCTCCTCCTTCAAGCTGTGCTTCCTCTGCTCCAGGCAGATCTCCTTGGCCCGCATCAGCTGCAGCGTTTCCTTGGCGACGGCGTACTGCAGCCGCTCCATGCGCTCCACCGCCGCCGCCCACGCCGACTTGCCGAACTTGCGCTGATCGGCGCGCATTCGCTCGAACAGCGCTGCGAAGCAAACACGGTGCACTCAAAACGACGGAGGATGTTTCGCTGCCAAGCAGCCTTGCGTTCGTTTACCTTTCTGTGCCCGATTGGTGGTTTCAAAGAACTTGACGGTCAGGTCCTGGATGGCGAGGA
The DNA here is from genome assembly GCF_037039965.1 of Doryrhamphus excisus. Lineage (NCBI taxonomy): Eukaryota > Metazoa > Chordata > Actinopteri > Syngnathiformes > Syngnathidae > Doryrhamphus > Doryrhamphus excisus. The sequence continues at coordinate 11,044,123 of NC_136366.1, read as the reverse complement.
CGGCGGCGTGAGCCTTCTTCTGCCACTCCTCGTCCTCCTTCCTCAGGCTCTCCACGCGTCGGGGACCCAGGCGCTCTGTCTCCATCGACATCTGCGGGGCGAGACGACACACAGGCAGAAGGGGGAGAACTCAGGCGGGTGTAGTACCAGCAGCTCACAGCAGAGGGCGGTAAAGAGGTTTCCAGCAAAGTGCTGCTGCCTGTAGCTTTAAGACGCCATATATCACACACGAGACTAGCATTGCAATGTGATTGATGCTAACATTTGCACAGCAACATTATGCTAGGTGAGGTGACAAGAAAAAAAAATATGCCATAAGATGGGTAGTGAAGCCAGACCCACTATTTTGAGAAGCGCTAGCTTAGCATAGCATCATCCAAGCAGTGTCCAGGAAGTGCACATTCAAGTACGAAGTCTGCCACCTTGAGTCTGGTCACGTGCTGGAAGTGGGAACTTGGCGCCACGTGGATTCCCGGCTAGACCCCCATACCCCCCCCCCCCTTCCCCACCCACAAATCCCTGCTGCATGACGGCGAGTTAAAAGAAGAAAATGTCCACTTCCTGCGAGGCCGGCAGCTGTGTAAATGTAAAGCAGACGTACAGGAGAACACAGCCAACAAACCTCAGAGGTCTTTCGGTACATGTGTGTGTGTGTGCGCACGTGAGGGATGGGAAGTCGGGTTTTTTTTGGAGGGGTGGTCGATGACATCATTGAGCAGAAACACGTGTCAGGCTGAAGAACATGCTCGCCGTTGTCGCTGTGATCTCACCCGTCAGACATGCTGTGATGGACTACAAGAACGCTAGCTTAGCAGGCTTAGCAAATCTCACACCTCCTCGTGGACTCGCAGCCAACAGGTCGGCTTTTATGTGCCCCCCCCCATGGCGTGGTGTACCACTCAGCTGGCCAGTGACAGAACACAGAGAAGGGACGCTCCTTCCTGCCGTTATCACCAGCAGCGTCACTCTCTTATCTCGCTCAGTTAGGGGGGGGGGGGGGGCAAACAGTCCCTTTGGGGTCGCAAGGCTGAAATCTCCTTCACTAAGCTTAACATGACAAAAAACTGCAGTCCGACTACACTAGCATTTACAGCCCAGGGGTGTCCTAACTTTTTCCAGCCAGGCCACAGACAATGTACAAAATGATGCACGCACACCGCATGGCGACCGTGCCATGTGCGACGGTAACAGGAGCCGTCGTCCTGTCTAATTCATGGCTGACCTCTCACCCTCGCGGTCAACCAGACACCGGCCTTCCCACAATGCATCATTCGCATACACGCTGTGCATCCATGCCGGCCGTCTGGCTTGTTACTTTTCACAGCTAGAACCTTCTTGCCGCCAACCAGGCTTACACTCACTGTCAAAAATCTCCAAGAAGGTTCTATGTTCTTCTATCCATGCTGTAAGTATGTAGTAACAGGTACAGGCAAAGGCAAAATCACCTGTACTGTGTAAGTGAGCAAAATAAACGCTCTAAAAAACAACAGCGCTACGTGCATGCTAGTACGTTTTTAATTGCATTACATGCTACTTGGCACCGTGTCTTACAACGCCTGCACACGCTGCACGCTGACGCTCACGCCTGTCAACGACACCATGACGCGCGACACCCTCCATTCATATCACGTCACATGACTTGACAGGTGCAAGAAGCAGCCAAACCGCCACAGAGGTTTCCGTTGGCATGCGGCACGATGCCCCGAGGGAAGGGAAGCACCAACGAGGACGTCCAACTTGAAGCTTTTCCGCACTTTTGTGTAGTAGTTTAGTACTCCCGCTGCTTGTTAAGCCGTTGGGGCTGGAGAGCATTAAAAAAAAACTCTCCGGCCTGCGGGCCGACACTACTTTGAGGCCCCCGCCTTGATATGAAAGTTTAATGTTAGTGCGGCCCGCGCAATTTTGATATGGATGCTGTATGGTATCATGTACCCAGAAAAAATTATTACGTTTGATTAATGTTCATGTTAAAGGTTAAATAACTGTTAATAGTTATCCTCCCTATCCGTGTGGAAGTGGTTTTGGCTATTTAAGTTTAAAGGAAATAACTTGAAGGCTACTGTTTAGGTCGCTAGCTCTCTAGTTTGCGAGTTAGCAAGTGTCTCAAGACCCTGCAGTTGCGCAATATGTTGTAAATAAAAAGAGTATAAATGTGACTATAGTCGTGTTTTGTCATGTCTACAGGGCTCTAATAATGCTTTGTTCATTTCAATCTGAAAAAAAATAATTTGTCTACCCACCAACTATATGTGGTTTCTTAAGTTTTATTATTATTATTATATTTATTTATTTATTACTGATTGATTGATTTTCTTTATTCTTGATTTGTTTATTTATTTTTCATCTTATTTTGTGTAGAAAAATAAAAAGTAAGATATTTGAGAACAGTGGAATGTTTTATCAGAGCTTTTCTTGTAGAAAATTGGAACCAAAGCGAAGTTTTTTTTTTTGTTTTGTTTTTGATAAATGCGTTTTTTTTGGGGGGAAAACCTGATGCGGCCCAGTCTCACCCAGACCCAAGCTCCAATGGCCCCCAAGTAAATTGAGTTTGAGACCCTTGCTCTGGATGATCCACTGCCCTCCATAACAACGCTATGTAACCTGCAAGTCAAAGTGTGCTCCAGGACAAGATGAGTTCATAAGACATGGCCCTTGGGTCTTTCCGTGTGTGTTACCTTAATCTGCTGTCGGCGCAACATAGCCAGCTCCCTCATGTCCCTGAAGGGCTGCAGCAGGTAGTGGTAGAGTTGGGTGGTGGCCTCCTGCAGCTCTCCGTACGCCTCGTCCTCCTCGGGGTAGACCTGCAGCAGCTCCACCATGCTGTCCATGGCCCTGTGCTGGTCCAACACCTGTCGCCAAAGACACACGCCAGTCAACACCTGCACCGTCACCATCTTTCCCATACCTTCATCCACGTCAGTCAGTCAAGGGGTCACATCCACTTGTGGTTGGTGGTAGACGATCACAATGCACCCCACTATAGGCTTTATAGGCTTTTCTCATGAGGAGAGTGTTGGTCCCAATTAAAAAAAAAGACAATTTTTGGTGCATGGAAATGGGTGAAATGTTCCACACAAAAAGTACATATCAAAGCGAGATACAATATCTGAAATCATTATTTTACAGGAAAAAATTAAAAAGTAATAACTAAAAAAAAAACTAAAAGTAATATATCTCCGATTTCATTACACATATTAAAATTAAACAAGCTAAGTGGTGCCTGGTATAGAAATAGTGCCTCGTTAGTCCAAATGCACAAATAAATAAATAAATAAATAAAAATAATAATAATAATAATAACAAAAAAATTAATACAGAATACAAAAATAAAATGGTAAAGAAATAGTGCCTCGTTAGTCAAAAATAAATATATAAATAAATAAGAATAATAAAAGAAAAATATAAATAATAATGAAAAAATTAATACAGACAAATAAAAATAAATAAAATGGTAACGAAATAGTGCCTCGTTAGTCAAAAATAAGTAAATGAATGAATAAATAAAAGAAAAATAAATAATATAATAAAAAAATTATACAGATAAATAAAACTAAATAAAATGGTAAAGAAATAGTGCCTCGCTAGTAAAAAATAAATAAATAAATAAATGGAATTTAAATAATATAATAAAAAATAAATACAGATAAATAAAATACAATTTAAAAAATACAGTAGAAATAAAACTAATGTCATACATGTATTATTATTATAAAACAATAAAGATAATTAAATAAAGATAAAAATACATGTAAATACAGTGTCAAATAAAATAAGCCAAACTGTACATTGTTTCCCATTTGTCAACACAAGCACACCATTGAAACCACTGGTGGTCGTACTACTGCACTGCATCGTCCCGAGAGCTCCTTAAAACCCCCCGCCGCCAACAGACTCCCTTTAATCCCCAGATTAGCGCGGATAGAATTATGATGGGGATTTTATAGCGACTAGCCTTTCAAAATTCAGCCAGTTTTGCTATCATGGTAATAATAAAAGCAGATAGCAAAGAGCTGGCGTGGCTGTGGAGAGCTTAGTTTTGAGTAGCAGACCACTAAGCGGTCGTGATTCCTTGCGGGCCACGGTGCGTGACTGTCGGGGCCCGGCACCGTGTATGTATGCGCTACAGCGTTGCCTCGCCATGTTAAAATGCATCTCAAGTGCAGCAGCAAACGTGCAGGCAGAGAACAGAGGGGGCTTGTGGCGCTCCCTGGGCCTGAACACTAAGCGCCATTCAGCTCCTGACACTGCTCCTTCTGTTTACCTTGGAGGAGGCCCGTCTCCATGGCAACCCACTGCCACACTCTACGCCCGGGCTCCCGAAAAACCGCTGCGTTGCGGTGATTGCACTCTCAGCCTGCACATGAGCTCCACACGTGCGCCTGCCTCTCTTAAAAGGGTCACGACGCTGGCTTTTTTTTTGTTGTTGCACGGTTGGAAAACTATAAATAAATAAATTAAAATAAAAACCCAGATTGGTGGTGAGAATACTGCACTGCATCATCCTCATACCTCCTTTGAAAGATTGATTAAAATATGCAAACTGGTAAAGAAATAATGTCCATTTAGTATACAAACATTATTATAAACATAATGATAATAACACTATTCATTCATTCATTTTCTACCGCTTTTTCCTCACGAGGGTCGCGGGGGGTGCTGGAGCCTATCCCAGCTGTCTTCGGGCAAGAGGCGGGGTACACCCTGGACTGATCACCAGCCAATCACAGGGCACATATAGACAAACAACCATTCACACTCACATTCATACCTATGGACAATTTGGAGTCACCAATTAACCTAGCATGTTTTTGGAATGTGGGAGGAAACCGGAGTACCCGGAGAAAACCCACGCATGCACGGGGAGAACATGCAAACTCCACACAGAGATGCCCAAGGGTGGAATTGAACCCTGGTCTCCAAGCTGTGAGGTCTGCGCACTAACCACTAGAACGCATAATAAATATAAATAAAATATAGGTAGGGTGGCACAGTGGACAAGTGGTTAGCGCGCAGACCTCACAGCTAGGAGACGGGTTCAATTCCACCCTCGGCCATCCCTGTGTGCATGTTGCATGTTCACACCGTGCATGTGTGGGTTTTCTCCGGGTACTCCGGTTTCCTCCCACATTATAAAAACATGCTAGGTTAATTGGCCACTCCAAATTGTCCATAAGTATGAATGTGAGTGTGAATGGTTGTTTGTCTATATGTGCCCTGTGATTGGCTGGCAACCAGTCCAGCGCCCTGTGATTGGCTGGCGACCAGTCCAGGGTGTACCCCGCCTCTCGCCCAAAGACAGCTGGGATAGGCTCCAGCACCCCCGCGACCCTTGTGAGGAAAAAAAACGGTAGAAAATGAATGAATGATAATGATAATACCATAATAAATATAAATAAAATATAGGTAGGGCGGCACGGTGAACAAGTGGTTAGCGCGAAGACCTCACAGCTAGGAGACGGGTTCGATTCCACCCTCAGCCATCTCTGTGTGGAGTTTGCATGTTCACACCGTTCATGCGTGGGTTTTCTCCGGGTACTCTGGTTTCCTCCCACATTCCAAAAACATGCTAGGTTAATTGGCATGAATGTGAGTGTGAATGGTTGTTTGTCTATATGTGCCCTGTGATTGGCTGGCTACCAGTCCAGGGTGTACCCCGCCTCGCGCCCGAAGACAGCTGGGATAGGCTCCAGCACCCCCCGCAACCCTCGTGAGGAAAAGCAGTAGAAAATGAATGAATGAAAAATATAATATAAACAACACAAAACAAAATCAACATACAGCAGAAATAAAAAGCCACATCAATATTAAATGGCTGTACATGCAATTTTATGACCAAAAAATAAAAAACTCTTGCTGGATGCAGATACTGTACATGACATGCTAACTACGCTAGCCTCACGGATCTCCATTTACAATCCAGGGAGTGAGGCAAAAGCGCCCCTACTGGTTGAAGCCGGGTAGTGCATCCCATTTAGCCTTGCTGACTACAAGACACCATTCATAAACAGCCCAAATAAATCAACCAATCAAGGTAGAAAAGCTTCAGTGGCCTTTTTAAAGCCACGCCTCTCCAATTCCTGATATGAGACGTGACAAAAAAAGCTCAGTGACAAAAAAAGCTCAAACGCCAACAACAGCTTGCCGAATTTAGCAGCGCCTTGTTGAGGGAGCACGCTGTGTAATTACAGGACGACTACATTTCCTGCAGCCGCAGCCCAGTCATCAGTTCCCGCTCATCCAGTTTTGTCAGAACCGGAGCTGCCGGGTCTTGCTCGTGGAGGATGTGGATGGAGGAATCTTGCAGGGAGAACAAGTTTCGTGATCGGCCTTGTTGTTAACTCCCTTTAAACTGCCGAGGCTGACTGACGCGCAAGCAGAAGTGAGCTTTAGCGTCAGTGTTTGTTGTGATGACAATGACGCCGCAACAAGCGCTCACTAGCGACAGTAAGGCAGGCTCTGTCTTCTTGGCTAACTAACGTGCTAAACCGCACAGATAGAGCACACTAGCTGTGTCATGCTAAAGTGCTAAGATTTAGGTTTTTTTTTTTACTTTTTTTTCTCAAAAAATGCAGCAAAGAAGTGAAGGACAGATAGAGATTAGACTTTTCTCACGTTTGGTTGCTCATAAACAAGCTCTTATTGAATAGTCACTTTTGCGTAAAAGAGGATATTTAATATATTTATATGTCACGGACAGGTGGCTCCTGGAGGGCGCGAAATTTCCAACGCATTGCAAACTTTATATCCCGCTCTTGTCCTGCTTTGAGCACATTAACTTCAGTTTGTTTTCAGCTATTGTTACCACAATTTAGCCAGACAGGCATGAGTCACATGTCATCTTTTTCCACCCGAAAGACAATCTTTTTTATAAAGTTTCATTTGAAATTTGGAGAAATACAGATATTTTTTTGTTCAATAAGTTCTTTTAAACCGCTATTAGCAAATACTCGGACCCAGTGAGGCCAAAGTGTGGCCCAGGGGCCAACAGCATCAGCAAGAATGGACAAATCAGCATTTTACAAGAATAAAGTCAAAATATGGAGAGAATATATATATTTTTTTACAGTAGTAACATTATGAGAAATAAAACAACAGAGTTGTTGGGAAATAAGATAAAATATGATGAGAATTACTGTGTGAAGAAGTAGATCTATTTAGAACAATTAAAAAATCAACAGCAGAAAAGGAAAACAGTTGTAATTTTACTAAAGTAAAGTAAAAATATACAAAGAAAAAAGTTACCAATTAACAAGAAAAAATTATGGTAATAAAGTCATAATATTCACTAAATTTTTATACAAAGATTATTTAAGAAGATAGTTAAAATATTTAGAACCTGAATTAAAAATGGGGTTGAGTGGTTAACGCGCAGACCTCACAGCTAGGAGACCAGGGTTCAATTCCACCCTCGGCCATCTCTGTGTGGAGTTTGCATGTTCTCCCCGTGCATGCGTGGGTTTTCTCCGGGTACTCCGGTTTCCTCCCACATTCCAAAAACATGCTAGGTTAATTGGCCACTCCAAATTGTCCATAGGTATGAATGTGAGTGTGAATGGTTGTTTGTCTATATGTGCCCTGTGATTGGCTGGCCACCAGTCCAGGGTGTACCCCGCCTCTTGACCAAAGACAGCTGGGATAGGCTCCAGCACCCCCGCGACCCTTGTGAGGATAAGCGGTAGAAAATGAATGAATGAATTAATTAAAAACGGGAAAAAGAGGAAAAACTGATGTTGATACTAATCACAAAGATGAGATGTTTTTCTTGGAAATTGGAACATACTAGAACTTCTTAAGTGTGGGTTTAAAGATATCAAAGTTGCATCCTTTTATTTTTCGCTGGAGAAAGTTTGGACACCCCTGCTGAAGACCATGAGTGGAGGGAGCCATCGTGTGCGTTACTAAACGCGGCAAGGCTGAGGTGTGGCGCTGTCAGAGCGTCAAGACTTTGGGCCCGCTATCATCAAAAGGCGTCTATCAGCCGGAAGAAGGCTGTCAAGTCTTTGGAGAGGCGCCCTGACTGGCTGGCTGATGTCTGTCCTTTTTAAAGTGTCACCCAAAAAATGTCTCGGTCTCTGCCAACAGCTGTGTCGGCGAGGCGTCACCGCTGTAATTCAAGCGACCGATTGTTCTGTTTTGTCTCTCGTGACACCCTTCCGCTCCTCTGCAGCGCCGGCCAGAGCGGGGTCATGTTACAGGCGGCCGCGTGGAAGTGTAGTAACAGATGGTAGATCGTAAGGGCGGGTGGGGGGGGATGCGGTGGGGATAAAGGAAGAGGAGGAGATTTGGGAACAATTGAACAGTTCATGCGTGCCACGGGATCTCGGTGCTAATGGATTCCGGTGAAAAGTCACATCGAGATGTGATCACACCCTTTGGAAAGAAACACATTAGTTCCATTTCTCATTCAACCTTCATGTGGAAGACCCCCCTCTAATAAACTACAACAATGGAGGAATAGAAGCTAGTATGAATGCAATACCACTCAAAAGTTTGAAGACACTTTCTCTTGTTGTGTGGGTCTGCATGTGTCATAATCACTCTGACCCATCATTTAAAAAAACAATCCAATGAGGCGAGATTGTCTGTAATGTGAGGGTGAGCAAATCAAGTGCTCCTTTTGTCTGTTGCCTGTGATGATAACGGCCTGTCATCACTTCCCCTGAGCTCACCTGTAATTCTAATATCCATTTCCAGAGGAAAAATGTTCCAAATGCTCCACGAGGAGAGGATAAAAAAAATGTGGAGTTTGGAAAGTGCAACAGGTTTGTCACAGACCTCCGTGAACTCACATCAGCTTCTCTGAGCATGTACCCGAATACAGTGCACCTTGCTGGGCCATGCCAGGTGGCTCCTCCCTCTCTATACTCTGGTTCTAACACACAGATGCTCAAGGTTGATGGGTCAGGATGGCTATATTACGATTGTCGTTGATTTGATGTGAGTCCGTAATAACTTCCTCCTTCCGATTAAGTACCATATTGTAGTAATGTGTGTGTCTTGTGTCATGTTGGCTGATATTCTAGCTACGTTTGTTGACAACATGACAGCAGACACGGCTCACAAATTGGAAATCTACGCAGGCAGTAACGGAAATTTCCGATACATGAATTAGGATTCCTATACCGGATCAGAGGGGCCCATTCCTAAAAATTGTAACTCTGCCCTGGGGCGGGTTGACGACAACTACAACTCAACTCCAACTGCCATTGCGGTCCTCTTTGTTTGCTGCAACGGCTTCCTCGTCTTTGTCGAATTGATTGTCGCCTTTACATGATGTCATCACGTGATGATGTCACATTATTTATGTTGCAACGACAACACCAACAAACAAAACAATGGAAGAGGAGGGAACACGACTGTACTTGCTTCTACACAAACGGCTTTCGTGTAACTGTTCATGTGTTAGTAACCGGATTCCTCGGTACGAACCGATGGGTTCGATACAGAGCCGTACCAACTTCCCACCAGAATAAAACTATAATTTTGACTGTTCAAACTGTTGCATTTGTGTTCTATAGTGTTTATGTGCTTTTAGATTTGGATAATTTCTGCACTGACCCAATATTTGTTTACATTTTCCACCATGACATTAAAGATGGCGTCTCACCTCCTGCATGCGTCTCTTGGCTCTCTCCAGCGCGTCCTCGTAGCCTTTCCTCCGAAGCTCGCTGAGGCTCTCGTAGTACTCCTCCGTGTCGTCGTTGTCAGAGAAGAGCACCTGCGAGAAGATCTTCCATCCGCAGGTGTCGAGAGCGTGGCCCAGGTACACCTGCAGCTGGTAGCACAGCGCCTCCGTCTCCCGTGGAGACGACACGGCGCCGGGGCCGAACAGGACGGACCACACGCCGGATGGCTCCTCCGGGAAGGGTGGCAAGCAGGGCTCCAGGTCCGAGTTGACTTCGCACAGCTGGAGGTGGGCTGAGCGCAAGTCCTGAGAGGAGAAGAGGCCGGCCCAGCTGAAGTCCTGACGGCCGCCTGGCTCGGGGCCGTCCGGAGGGACCTCCGGGACATCCATGGGGTCGACGAACTCCATGTCAGTTACCCTGGGTGTCACCATATCCCACGATTCTGTCGTCGTATCAGTTTTTCCTTTCTTCGGGCGAACTTTAATTTGTTTGGAGTCCGCTTCTGCCGCCACGGGGCTCCAGTCGAGCAGCGGGTCCAGGAAGGTGGCCCGCTTCTGAACCGTCCGGTTGTGGCAGGTTATGGCGAACTTTCCCTCGACGTCGTTCCAGGCCACGATGAAAACATATTTGTGTCGCTCTTTTTCGTCGAACACTTTGGGTCGAACGGACACCCAGCCGGACTCCAGGTTGTCCTCCATGGCGAAGGACATGTCGGTCAAGACCGAAAACAAGCGACCGTCGTGGGGATAACAGTTGACGCTCGCGGCTAATGCTAGCTAGCCAGCTGGGGAAAATGTAGAAATGGAGGCAGCTAATGCTAGCAAGCCGATTAGCAAACAACAAGCGGTCAAACAAAGGCTCTGATATCGCCTGGAGCTTAATGTCTCCCCTCCATTAACAACGACGACGACTCGACACAAAGTGGGAAATTAGCGACTGTGATGGCGAACGGATGTCCGGGTGAGGGCGACACATCCAGCCCGGTTGTCATGACACCTGGCCGCCGGGATCACCTGCTGGCTGACCGCTGCCGTTTCTTCTTTGTGCTCAACGCGTGAGCTTGTGTTTACAAGCCGAGCGCGTTCACGTTAAATCCGGGGAAGTGCGATGGTGCGTTCATGAGCCCCGCGGAGAAAATCCAAAATTTCCTTTTCAGCGAGTAGCTTTAGCTCGTATCTGACTATAACCATCGATAATTGCACTTCAATGGTCGTAGTCGTCAATATATGCACTGTAACCCTCCTTTAGTCTTCCATTTTAATCCGAAATCTAACGTTTGTCGAATAGAACATGTCCGTGTCTCTGCTCACCCTTTGTTCCTTCAGTGTCTCGCTCGCAAAGACGCGCACGAGGAGCATAAACATCTGCACGTGGGAAAACCCATGACGTCAGCACGCAGACGTGACTGTCAGAAGGAGGAGGAGCATGGGGGAGGAAGAGGGAGGTCGAAAATTGTTGTACGGCGAGCCAAAAGGTTAAAAAGGCAGTATTTCGTAAACAAGCCTGTCTTTCAGATTTCCTAATGAAACTCCCTTTAAGTATTTATGGTAGATTAACCTATACAATAGCAATATGACATATAGTGTATGTATCGAATGTTTGCTTATGTGGAAATATATAGTGTAAAAAGAAACAAATTAAAATACAAAAGGAAGTGAACTCAAAAGAGCAATACCATAAAATGTATTCTAAAAATTATTTAAATAATGCCTTATTATTTATAAGTGATTTTAGTTAGTACAAAAACGAGGTTAATGCCAATAACAAATAAATAATATTTAAAAGTGAATACACTTCTTGTCCACTAGATGTCAGCAATGTCACTCACCCACATTTGGTTTTGTTGTCAGGTGAAAGTGTACATTTATTGCTAGAAATGTTGCTATTTGTCACTTTTCAACTTTTTTTCTATTCTTTTTTTTAATTGTATGCTTTGATGTGATAAAATGGTCCTATAAGAGATCAACTTCATTCATGTGTCAATGTTGTGGCCTCACTGGCCTTTGTCGGCTTTCTGGAACAGAGCCTGCAGCTGATCCTTGCTGGTGGCCTCCTTCTGCTGCATGAGGTCGGCGTGGCCCTTGGTGACCCCCCAGCCATCAGGCGTGGACATGGAGGGGCACAGGGGGCGACCGGATGCAGGCTTGATCTTCTCCCAGTAGTCCCGGCGGGCCCTGAATATAAAATAAGAGCAGTTTTTTGTTTTTTCTGACTTTTTTCATTCCCAAAGGAAAGCGTGAGAGCCTGTTTTGGAAGAAGTAATAGTGAGTGAGGTGTACCTTGCTCTGCACCAGGGCTTGGTGTGCATCTCCAGGCCGCTCCCCCACAGGCCATGCTTGTCGGAGCCGGCCGGCAGGAAGCCCCTCTCGGCGGCCAGCTCTTCCGCCAGGGCACGGACGTGATACGGCTCGAAACCACAGCATCCGCCAATGTAACGTATTCCGGCGTTGTACGCTTCTCGTGCGTACTTCTGCATGTCCCATCTGGTCAGGATCCTCGGCTCAAGACCTGTTTGAGTAGGGTTTTTTTATGAGGAGTGTGCGTGGGGGTGCGTGGGGGCGCTTGGCGTGCGAAGGGTGACATACTGAAGGGGAACTCGGGAAGGTCGATGAACCCCTGGCGGTTGCAGTCGGGCGTGTGGAAGGCGAGCGGCTGGCTCATGTAGTGGGCCTTCAAGCCGGCCTTCTCCACGCCCTCCTTCATCATCTTCACTGTCCTCACGCACGTCTCCGGGTCAAAGTGGCAGTTGACGCCCACAATGTCAGCGCCTACGTGGAAGACATCGACACTTTTCTCTCCTTAAAAAGGTCCCCTGTTATACAAAAGTACTTCAAAAATGCTTCGCTACACATCTTAAAATGCAGTTCTGAAGTCTCTGAAGTTTCTTCGGCGGACTTTATTCCCATTATATTTTTTCACCTTCTTGTTGGTAGTATATCACAACCTCATTTTCCAAAATGTGCAACTTTATTCTTTCTTTTGTTCCTAATAGTGTGTGTTTCCTCAGTGTTACGTACAAAGCTATGCCATGCCAAAGCTATGGTCATGTTTTCTTTTAATTTTAATATTATGACTTTATTGCTGACCAGTCCAGGATGTACCCAGCCTCTCGCCCGATGACAGCTGTGATAGGCTCCAGCATGCCTCACCCGACTCTTGTGAGGATAAGCGGTAGAAAATGGATGGACTTTATTGTATAAGAGTAGATAATTTTTTTTCCAAAACATAATTTTCCAAAAATGACAACTTTTGAAACAGTTGTGTTTCTCATAATTGTAATTCTAATCTAATCTAATCTGATCTGATCTGATCTGATCTGATATGATATGATATGATATAATATAATAACAATTCTTTAGTATTTTTAATTTATGCTACTAAAATGATTTTCCTCATAGTATTATTCTATTCTTGTAAAATTACTGTCCATTTTTTTGGTAAAATAAAATAAAATAAAATAAAATAAAATAAAATAAAATAAAATAAAATAAAATAAAATAAAATAAAATTTTAATTGTTGACTCCTCCGTGTCGTCAACAATTCTTACTAAAATAAAATAAAATAAAATAAAATAAAATAAAATAAAATAAAATAAAATAAAATAAAATAAAATAAAATAAAATAAAATAAAATAAAATAAAATAAAATAAAATAAAATAAAATTTTAATGTACATTTTAAAACAAACTAAAAAATACCTCTGAAATTGAGATTTTTTTGTTTTTAGAATGTGGTGAGGGCCAATAAGAAAACAAGTGGCCCCTGGCGTGGCCCCCCTTTGGCGACCCCATGTGTTCGCCTGTACAATATCTGGCAAAGTGTGTGTGTATTTTCCTACCAGCTTGCACAAGTCGGACGGCGCACTGTCCCGGGCTGACTCCATTTAAGTCTCCCTGGGGTCCAATGCACAACGTGGCGGCCACGGGCTTGCCGGTGGTTTTCAAGACCTGCACCGCCCACTCGGCCTCTTCCACATGCTCAAAGTACTGCCAAAAGCAAAGCCTGGGATGTTGTGTGGTACGGTTCATGCGGTGGAGCGATCTCATGGTGGCCTTCTACCTCAGCGATCAGGAAGTCCACCTCTTTCTGGATGAAGACGTCCAGCTGCTTCTTGAACGTGGCCTTGACGTCGTCCTGGCTCTTGCAGCTCAGGTAAGACGGCGTCTGAGACACGCCCCCGGCCACCAAGGCGTCGCCCTCGTTGGCCACCTCCCTCGCCAGGTCACACGCCGCTTCGTTGATCTGCTGCCCCTACGGTTAGAAAACGACAAAAAGCAAACGTAGCGGCGTTTCGGTGGCGGATGAAGTCATACGGTGAAGCTCTGAGTGTGTCCTCTGTTCTCCAGCTTGTCGTCGCTGGCGTAGAAGGTGAACGTCTGCATGACGTTGGATCCGGCCCTGAGGAACTCCCGGTGCAGCTGGCGCACTGAAACCGCAGCAAACACCATGTCAGCGTCGACACTTAACCCAGGAAAGGAGGGGCGGCTGTGTACCCGCTTCCGGGTGCTCGGCGGCGGCCTCGGGCGTCCATGGCCCTGCCTTCACGTAGCCTCTCTTCTCCAGGGCGAAGACAAAGCCTCCGTCTCCGATCACCACCTCGCCGGCGTCCAGACGCTCCAGGATGCCCTGTGCAAAAACACAAAGAAAGAAAGAACGCATCTAGCGGCCTGAAAATGACCGCCATTCCTTTTTATAGCTCATACAGAGCAGGGCTATTCAGCATGAATGCAAAAGATGGATGACACTGAAAGCCGCAATTTGCCAGTATTTTTATTGGCCTCCGGGGCAGCTATGACGGAGCCCTATGAAGTCTGCCTAGCAACAAGAAGGCAGGGAATAAAAGAGAAGGAATTGTGCTGCATTGACATCAGCGACACGTTTCTTTTTTCAAATGGAAGAAACCGCAAGCAATTTATCTTCCATGCACATTTAGATAATGGAGTTGTGCCATACGTACCTTCTTGCTTCCTGCTGGTGCCATGCTTCTGCTTTTTCGTCTTCTTCCTGGTCCTAACGGGAGTCCTGCAAGGGATCTATGCAGGCGCCTGTGCTGCCTTTATACCCAAAAAGAGAGAGAGAGAGAGAAGTGGAGCGAAGTGCTGTGCCGCCCCCTTCACTTTTAGAACAGACCGCCTGGATGCACTCATCATGTTTCATCCTCACATCTCACCCCTGCAGCGTATTCCTTCCATTAACTTCATGTCAACATGGACTCCACTCTCTTCATGTGCTTTATTGTTTATACTTCATTTTAGGATGTGTAGCGAAGCCTGTGTTGGTATTTGTTACATTTTTGACAGAAGCTATCCATCTAGAGGCGTTCCCTTCATCAAAGGCAGGATGCGTCGTGCTCACTTTTCCTGTCTTGTTTCAATGTTCCCTTCAGGGGGGGGGGGGCGGCGGCCTGCAATTGAGTGAAAATAATTGAATAATTAAAAATGAAATTGAGAAATAACTACAAATGGAAAATGACTCATAATCATCAAAACAATGAAATGACTTGAAATAAAAAAAACATAAAAATGACTCAATTAAATAACTACACATGAAAAATGACTCAAAAAGATACAAATTAATTACTAAAAATGGCCAAAGTCTCAAAAAAATTAAAAAGACAACCCAAAATAAAACAGCAAAAATTACTCACAAAATTTAAATGACTCAATATTGACGCAAAAAACATCCATTTTCTCTTCAGTTTATCCTCACTTAGATTGCGGGTATGCTGGAGCCTATCCCAGCTGTCTTTGGGTACACCCTGGACTGGTCGCCAGCCAATCACAGGGCACATATAGACAAACAACCATTCACACTCACATTCATACCTATGGACAATTTGCCACTTAACCTAGCATGTTTTTGGAATGTGGGAGGAAACCCACCCAACAACAACTTTGATATTGACCACTGCATGCTCCAACATATCCTAGTCTTACCTGTGTACAAATATGCATTTCCACATACTCTATACGTACTGCTAATGTACTCTTAGGGTACTCTTTGCGTACTGTTACTATGCCTGCTTGGACTTCTAGTATGTCTACTTTGCTTTTGTTATTGTTCAACATTTCCATTTGAATGAGTAAAGACAGAACAAGAATGGCAATATTTATAAAAAAAAACTCCCATTCAACTCTAATACTTCAAGTAAGTACTGTGTTTTCTGACTGATTGCTGTTGTGCCCACGTGTGCACGTCGGTGTTTGCTTAAAGCAACTATCAGGAAAAGCGTCCAGCCCAAAGTAGCTGCAGCTGTTCCAGCCAGGGTCCCCCTTCAGCTGATAAAAAAGCTCAAAGAGCAGCAGGAGTATCTGGAGCCGCTTTCATCACATTTAATGGACTTGCTGACATGTCATTCCATGCTTACATATTCAAAATACAATATCATTCAATTAGCATGGCAAGTGAGGAATATTCAAGTTTCTTAGCATTTGCATAATTCATGAATAATCAAATGAAATAAAAATGCACAGGGCCAATCGGGTGAAATTGCAAGTGAAGAATATAAATTTCTTTGCATGTGTAATGTTTGCATCATGAATAAAGCAAATAAAAGTTGTCCTACTAAGGTGGGAATATTTACAAAGTGCAAACAAATAAAGTAAAATTCATATTAATGCCTAATGCTAGCTGCATAGAAAGCGTCCAGCAGCGGACGAGTTAACGAAAGTTCTGTCCTCAGCAACCTGGCAACCGTGTGGGCGGGGCCACAGTCCCCGTGGGCGGGGCCAAGGTGGAAAGGCAAGTTAGTTATATGGCAGTTACAGCCTGGCTTTTCTGACCGGCGGGTGCTTCTCCTCCTCGACTTTTGATTGTGTTGATTTCCTCCCGGAATCCCAGCCGCCATGTCCGGGATATTCAGGCTGCTGGACGCGCACCTCGCCCGGGGCTTTCTGACTCGTCTTCATCCTTTCAGGTCTTTTTCATGCACGTCCGCCAGACAGGATGAGCAAAGGTGAGCTTCTCCACGCTGGACGCGTGATGGACTTTGACCGCCTTCTTTTGCTAACTAGGCTTCGAGATCAACTCTCAATGCAACCACCACCATGTACCCCACTCGGCATCTGACGCTTTCATTTGGAACCTAAGAGCGAGTCCGTGAAACTAACTAAAACCTCAAAATGACTCAAAATAAAAGTTTAATCACTCAAAAACACAGATGTAAAGCAACTCAAATGACTAAAAAACAGAAAATTTAAATGACTCAAAATAAAAAATTTGAAGGAAAAATTAAATAACCAAATTACAGAATTGGGGCGGCACGGCAGTCGAGTGGTTAGCGCGCAGACCTCACAGCGAGGAGACCAGGGTTCAATTCCACCCTCGGCCATCTCTGTGTGGAGTCTGCATGTTCTCCCCTGTGCATGCGTGGGTTTTCTCCGGGTACTCCGGTTTCCTCCAACATTCCAAAAACATGCTAGGTTAATTGGCCACTCCAAATTGTCCATAGGTATGAATGTGAGTGTGAATGGTTGTTTGTCTATATGTGCCCTGTGATTGGCTGGCGATCAGTCCAGGGTGTACCCCGCCTCTCTCAGCTGGGATAGGCTCCAACACCCCCGCATGAGGAAAAAGCGGTAGAAAATGAATGAATTACGGAATTAAATAAAAATAAAAACAATTATAATGACTCAAAAACAAAAAAATACTTAATAACTAGAAAAAAATTAAAAAATCAATTAAAATAACTAAAATGACTCAAAATAATAAAAAATTGAAATGACAAAAACACATGAAAATGACTCAATTAAAATAAGACAAATGACTCAATATAAAGAAAAAAAGACGCCCAACAAAAAACAACAATGTAAAATGACTTGATTAAAAATTACAAAATGACTCAAAAAGAAGAAAAAATGATAAAAACAAATGACATGACCTCAGATAAAAAAAAACAACATAGCAAAAACATTTGTAAAATGACTTGATAAAGCAAACATTAGAAATGAGTCCAAACCGTGCCGTCTCGTACCGCGCCATGTTGGTTTGCGCATGTTGGAGTGACCGTACCGTCATGGCGTCACTTCTGGAGTTGAGGCTGAATGAGAGCGCTTGTTTGTCATCAAGTCTAAATGTCTAGTGTTAGCTTTCAAAACTCAAACAATGTAGAACCTAACGACAAACAATATGTAACATATTTAAGCAGATTTCATCAATCATGTCACAGACTCTAAAATGTAAAATAAGAAAAAAAAAAGAAAGAAATGAGTCCAAATAAAGAACTCCAGATTGAATGACCAATGAATAAGATAACAAGGGAAGAAGTAGACCACTGTGACGTGTCCCTAAATTCCCTAAACAAAATCCGCATTTCCAAACAATCCATGTGTTTGATTGACATCATCGTTGGCTATGCTAATTATCATCCCGTCAGTGAGGCATGGTCCGTGTTGGGCAAGCGGTGGAAGGACACGGCTGAGACTGTGGTCATCGGGGGAGGGTGCGTGGGCGCCAGCTTGACCTACCACCTGGCTAAGGCCGGCATGAAGGACGTGGTGCTGCTGGAGAAGTCGGAACTGACGGCCGGATCCACATGGCATGCAGTATGTTTCTAGGCTATTTTTAGGTGGACGGCGGCGGCGGTCTTCGGTTACCGTCCCTGCACACCCCTCAGTTAAACCCTCTCTGTGTCCCAGGCCGGCCTGACCACCTACTACCATCCAGGCATCAACCTGAAGAAAGTCCACTATGACAGCATTAAGCTCTACGAGAGCCTGGAGGCCGAGACTGGACAGGTGAGGTCCTGAAGGACACATTCAGGCTCCGCCTGAAGGACAACTGTGGCGTGCTTGTGCCCACAGGCGGTGGGCTTCCACCAGCCGGGCAGCGTCCGCATCGCTTCCACGGCGGCCCGGGTGGACGAGATGAGGTACCAGATGACCCGCACCCACTGGCACGTGACCGAGCAGTCCATGATCGGACCGGAGAAGGTCCAGGAGCTCTTCCCTCTCCTCAACATGGACAAGGTGACCCCTACTCCAACATCACGTGCACGCACCACGGCTCAAACACACTTGCATTTGTCCACTAGCTCCTGCAATATAGAGGATCTTTGATTAGCGTTACTGCACTAGCTTAACAAAAACAGCAGGGAACACTTTTTGTATAGAGGATCTTTGATCACAGTTTAGCAAAGGACTCCTGTCGAATTGATGACCTTTGATTTTTTTTGTTCTTAAAATCATGTGGTCCTGTCACATAGAGGATCTTTGACTCACATTTTTGCTGTTGGTCCTGAAAACAAAACAAACAAAAAAAAAAACAGCAGAGCACACCTATCATATAGAGAATCTTTGATCACAGTTTAGCAAAGGACTCCTGTCGAATTGATGACCTTTGATTTTTTTTGTTCTTAAAATCATGTGGTCCTGTCACATAGAGGATCTTTGACTCACATTTTTGCTGTTGGTCCTGAAAACAAAACAAAAAAAACAAGGCACACCTATCATATAGAGAATCTTTGACAGGGTTTTTTGTCGTCGGTCATCAAAAACGGCAACGTGCTCCTGTCAGAGTGGATCTTTGACAAGCATTTTTGTACAGTAGTAGGTCATCAAAAACAGCAGAGCACACTTTTTTCCATATATAGAGGATCTTTGAGTAGTGTTTTTGCATGAAAAACAGCAGAGTGTCCGTGTTATATACAAAATCTTTGAGAAGAATTCTTGCAGTAGGGCGGTCATCAAAAACAGCAGGGCACGCTTTTAGACCAGAGGATCTTTGATTAGTTTCCGCAGTAGATTTCTCCGCTTGAATATTTGACTTTTTGGTTGTAGAAATCCCTAAAAAAAACAGTAGGGTGCACCTCATGTAGAGACCTTTGGACAGGCGTTTTTGTTGTCGGTGATTAAAAACAGCTCCTGTCAGATAGAGGATCTTTGACTCACGTTTTTGTAGCAGGCCCTTAAAAAAACAGCAGAGTGCTCCCGTCATTTAGAGACTTTTTGTAATAGGTCATCAAAAACAGCAAAATGCTCTTAACATATAGGGAATCTTTGACTGGAGTTTTTGCATTATGTCCTTAAAAACAGCAGTCGGAAGAAGTTAGTTGACTAGCTTTCTGCTGTTCTATGGTCTCTATCCTGGATTGTAAATTGTGGTTTGGGTCTCGTAGGTCTTGGCGGGTCTGTACACGCCGGGGGACGGCCACATAGACCCGTACTCCCTGACCATGGCTCTGGCCACGGGGGCCCGAATGTACGGCGCTCAGATCTACAACCCGGCGCCGGTCACGGGCCTCAAGCCCACAGCGGACGGCAAATGGGACGTGCAGACGCCTCACGGAAGCATCCGGGCCAATCGCATCGTCAACGCCACAGGTTTGAAGCGCCTTTAGCTGCCGAGTCGTTTGGTGTTTTCGCACAACAGTGACACATTTTCAGGCGGTCTTCCATAATAAAAAGTTGTTATCTAACTCCTAGACCTTTGCTCACACGGACCACTGCTCTTAGAATTCAGAGAGACCAGCTTAAACTGGGTTGGACAGGTTCTAGCGAGGGGTTTTTTTTGGCTGCCAGGTTTGTTTTTCAGTGGCGCTGCATAAATAAATGTTTGGTTTAAATTCAGTGTGGAGATTGAAGGACTGCGTTCACAGCTTCATTGCTTCCTATTTTTGCACACTTTGGACTCCAGAATCCAGTTTTTTATGCTGGTCTTTTGCCTCCACTGTGTCCGATAGCCAATCCGCCCAAGCCAACGGTTAACATCCTGTCCAATCTTCAAACAGCAGCGCAAACACACCTCCTCAAGTGCCATTTTAGTTATTTTTTTGTCAGGGTCAAAAAGAAGTCACAAATGTAGAATCACTCCACACTTTCTAAATTCCTGCACTTAACGTCTAGCTAGAAGAGTCGTATCTGTTGAGCAAGCACACAAACTCCTGTTTTGGTAAACCCTACAAACTACCCCAAACAAGATAACGCTTCCGCCATTTTCAGTATTGGAGTGTATTGGAGCCTGGGCTTTAGCATTTGTGCTACTGCTGGCAAAGCTACCACCTTAGCTTAGCCTAGCCATTACCTATAATGACCTGCTCAGGCTAATACTAGCCATTTTACGGGTGGTTAGTTTGTTTCGGAGCAAGCTAATTACCTGTAGTACCTACTATTTTCATCTTGTAGTGTGCGACTGCTTGCTATGGCAAAGCTACCACCTTAGCTTAGCCTAGCCATCACCTATAATGACCTGCTCAGGCTAATACTAGCCATTTTACAGGTGGTTAGTTTGTTTCGGAACAAGCTAATTACCTGTAGTACCTGCTATTTTCATCTTGTAGTGTGCTACTGTTTGCTATGGCAAAGCTACCACCTTAGCTTAGCCTAGCCATCACCTATAATGACCTGCTCAGGCTAGTGCTAGCCATTTTATGGTGGCTACTTTGTAACAACAAGCTAACTCTCCTATAAGTACCTGCTATTTTCATCTTGTAGTGTGCTACTGTTTGCTATGGCAAAGCTACCACCTTAGCTTAGCCTAGCCATTATCTATAATAACCTGCTCAGGTTAGTGCTAGCCATTTTATGGTGGCTAGTTTGTAACAACAAGCTAACTCTTCTATAAGTACCTGCTATTTTCATCTTGTAGTGTGCTACTGCTTGCTACGGCAAATCTACCAACTTAGCTCATCTTACCTTAGCTTAGATTAGCCTAGCCTGGACATGCCATGATTTTACAAGGTTTAATACTGTTTTAAATCGCTTTAATGCAATTAGTAGCACATTATGCTAGTATTCATGAAGCAGTCATCAGCCTAAGTTGCTTACAGAAGGTCAGCTTTCCCAAGAATCTGCGACGGTCATGTTGTCCACTTTATAAGTGGATGAGTTTCAACATGTCTGCCTGGTAACCCCAAATATAAGCAACTTCATAATAAATCAGGACCAAAGTGGAATTAACAGCAGCTTTTATTAGCCTGGCGTAATGTTTACCCAGTGAACCGACCTCCTGTGCAGTCGACTGGTAAACACGTGGGGGTACTTTGGACCTTATCTGTATGTTGTTTTACTACACCGCCCTACATACATTTCTTCTAAGTGTTCACTGGCTGCCATCTTGACTGTCCGACCTGTAGTTTTTTTTGTAGTTTATATTGGTTGACCCTAAGGGCTAAAAAATGTCCTCCTCTGAAAAACCTCTGTTGTTTTTCAGGTTTCTGGGCGCGGGAGGTTGGCAAAATGATCGGATTCGAGCATCCAACCATCCCAGTCCATCACCAGTACGTGGTGACAGCGACGGTGCCCGAGGTGAAGGCTTTGAAGAAGGAGCTGGCCGTCATCCGAGACCTGGAGGGTTCCTACTACCTCCGCCAAGAAAGAGACGGCCTTCTCTTTGGACCCTATGAGAAAATGGAGAAGATGGTTCTGCAGGACTCTTGGGTCAGAGATGGAGTACCCCCAGGTCTGTCTTGCTGGCTTGATTGAACAGTTCAAAAATGGGGACTGTTTTAGTCTTATGTCCAACGGTGGTCCTGGTTTGACTGCTGCAGGTTTTGGCAAGGAGCTGTTTGAGTCAGACCTGGACAGGATCATGGAGCATGTAGAAATGGCCATGGAGATGGTTCCTGTGCTGAAGAAGGCCGACATCATCAACATTGTGTCAGGTCCAATCACGTACACCCCGGACCTGCTGCCCATGGTCGGACCCCATCAAGGAGTCCCCAACTACTGGACCGCTATTGGATTTGGGTGCGTGTTCTCTTCATTGAGCATGTCTGTCATAGAGCGACAACGACTGTCCACGGTGCCTCGTGTATGCTCAGGTATGGCGTTATCCACGCCGGTGGAATCGGAAAATTTCTGAGTGACTGGATCAGAAACGGTGAGCCTCCCTATGACCTGATCGAGTGCGACCCCAACCGCTACGGAAAGTGGACAGATGTGCCGTTCTTGTGCGCCAAAGCTCGAGAATCCTACGGCTTCAACAACGTTGGTAAGAACGACAGACCCCATGTTGATGACCGTGGCTGAAGCTGCACTTACGCTAACGCTAGACCCTACCAACCAATCAGACGAGGCCAACGGAACAAAACCTAATTCTGGGATCCCAAGCAGGCAGCATTGAACACAAATAATCCAAACAAGGCTGTAAAAGATAAACGTAAGCCACACCAACCAGTGGAAACTCCAGTAGGTTGACTTAAGTAGGCAACGATAAACAAAAGTAAGCTTCAAAAGGACAAAAGTAAGGCACACAAGGCGGTATCAGACAAAAGTAAACCAACCACGCTGGTATAAGACAAAAGTAAACCAACCACGCTGGTATAAGACAAAAGTAAACCAACCACGCTGGCATAAGACAAAAGTAAGGCACACAAGGCGGTATAAGACAAAAGTAAACCAACCACGCTGGTATAAGACAAAAGTAAGGCACACAAGGCGGTATAAGACAAAAGTAAACCAACCACGCTGATATAAGACAAAAGTAAGCCACACCAGGCGGTATAAGACAAAAGTAAACCAACCACGCTGGTATAAGACAAAAGTAAACCAACCATGCTCGTATAAGACAAAATGTACTCTACACAGCTTCAATAACCCTTTGTCTCTCCAGTCGGATACCCCAAAGAAGAGCGCTTCGCCGGTCGTCCAACCACGCGTACGAGCGGCGTTTATGATCTCCTGAAGAACAAAGGATCCATGGGATTCCATGCGGGCTGGGAGCAACCTCACTGGTTCTACAAAGCGGGAGACGACAGCGGATACAAGTAAGGCAAAACCACGCATGGCTCTCTGAGGAGACAAACCCGAGTGTCACACCGTGCCCAGGCCCAGCTTCAGGCGCACAAACTGGTTTGGACCCGTGGGCCGAGAGTGCAAGCTGGTGATGGAGAAGGTGGGCGTGATAGACCTGACCCCCTTTGGCAAGTTCACAGTGAAGGGGAAGGACTCTCAGAAGCTGCTGGACCGCCTGTTTGCCAACACTATGCCAAAGGTACGCCAAAACCCTGATGAATAGGCCTGATTAAAGTCCTTCCAAGAGTTCTCCACTGGGATATTTTTGTGTTTTCAGGTGGGCCAGACGAACATCAGCCACATGTTGACGCCCACTGGCAGAGTCTACGCCGAGGTCACCATCACTCAGTTGGCGCCGGGAGAGTTCTTGCTCATCACCGGCTCCGGATCGGAGCTGCATGATCTCAGGTGAATCATTTAAAACCTGGACCCACAGCAAGTATTCTCATCATTATTACTTGTGCATTTCTCAGAAGTGCAGCATGAACTAAATTTAAACTATTCACGCCTCTCTGAGCTGAATATAAAACACTCCTGCAATCTCTTTTTTTCCTCTTGTAACCTAAAACGTGGCAGCAGCTCCAAATACAACTCCTCCTTTGGCAGGCACTAAATTCATACCTCATTCCAAAATACCTCAACCCAGCCAAGACAGACTTGACAGACTAACCCTAACAGTTTAATGTAGCGGCCTCTAGCAGCCATTAGGTTGAACTACATAATAAGACTTCATTAAGTATGCCACATTAGGCGGTATAAGACAAAAGTAAGCCTCAGAAGGACAAAACTAAGCCAGAAAATGCAGTATAAAACAAAAGTAAGCCACACAAACCAGTAGAAGACAAAATTACACACGTGAAATAAACACATTTCCTTTTGTGTGTTGCAAATATGACACTGCAGGTGGATCGAAAGCGAGGTGGCACTAGGCGGCTACGAGGTGGACATCGCCAACGTGACGGAAGACATGGGCGTGCTGGGCATCGCGGGGCCGAACTCCCGCAAGGTCCTTCAGAAGCTGACAAAAGAGGATATGAGCGACGCAGGATTTAAATTCCTCCAGTGCAAATCCATCCAGTTGGCCGGCATTCCACTCCGTGCCATCAGGATCTCCTACACCGGTACTGAACAACTCTTATTCCGACCTCAGCAAATGGATGATATGGTCATTAATCCGGTTTTACACAAGTCATAGATCCTCTATGCCAGCATTACAGGTGCTCTGCTATTGTTAAGGACCCAATGTAAATACATAAGTCAAAGATCCTCTCTATATGACAAGAGCTCTTCTGCTGTTGTTAAAGATCCTCTATACCAGCATAACAGATGTTCTGCTGTAATGTAAATACACAAGTCAAAGATTCTCTATATGACAAGAGCTCTTCTGCTGTTGTTAAAGATCATCTATACCAGCCTAACAGATGTTCTGCTGTAATGTAAAAGCACTAGTCAAAGATCCTCTATATGACAAGAGCTCTTCTGCTGTTGTTAAAGATCATCTATACCAGCCTAACAGATGTTCTGCTGTAATGTAAAAGCACTAGTCAAAGATCCTCTATATGACAAGAGCTCTTCTGCTGTTGTTAAAGATCCTCTATACCAGCATAACAGATGTTCTGCTGTAATGTAAAAGCACTAGTCAAAGATCCTCTATATGACAAGAGCTCTTCTGCGGTTGTTAAAGATCCTCTATACCAGCATAACTGATGTTCTGCTGTAATGTAAAAGCACTAGTCAAAGATCCTCTATATGACAATAGCTCTTCTGCTGTTGTTAAAGATCCTCTATACCAGCATAACAGATGTTCTGCTGTAATGTAAATACACAAGTCAAAGATCCTCTATATGACAAGAGCTCTTCTGCTGTTGTTAAAGATCCTCTATACCAGCCTAACAGATGTTCTGCTGTAATGTAAAAGCACTAGTCAAAGATCCTCTATATAACAGTCTCAACACGCCCGCACGGGCAGAACATTCAAACCCAGGTCTTCCCGTTCTCCTGACTGTGTGGCCAACATGCTAACCACTTGTCCACCGTTTTATATTTTTATTTTTCTATAAAATGTGCAATGTAATACAATGATGCTGCTACCTCACAGGTTTTAAACTGGTAGCTCTGATGTCGTTCATAGGCTGGATTTGGCAGATGCTTGAATGACCCTCATGCTCTTCTTGAAGGGTTAGGGTGAGGTTAATGGCCTGTGAGCTCACTTGTAAACAAACACTCACTTTAAAAAGGAAGGACGTTGTACCAAATGAGGAGTACACAAAAAACCTTATCAGCCGCCTAAAACGCTGGCGGTGAAGCATTTCAAAAATGCAAAAGGTTTTCCAGAGATCTCCGTGGCATCACACTGGCTGTTCAGAGCATGTGCCGGAATACAGTGCACCTTGCTGGGCTACAACAGATGGCTCCCTCCCTCCTTCCCTCTCTATACTCTCTCCCTCTCTTCTGCTGATGGATAGTAGCAATGTCATAATATGTCATCAGGACTGATCAACAGGTACAATCCTAATCTGTTCCAGTCCTTCTCACCTTGTTGTATGTGCTCTCAGGTGAACTGGGATGGGAGATGTACATGGCCCAGAAGGACATGGCGGCCGTGTATCAAGCCATCATGGACGCTGGCAAAGATGAGGGCATCGACAACTTTGGCACTTACGCCATGTCTTCGCTCAGACTGGAGAAAGGCTTCAGGGGATGGGGAGCTGAGGTAAACAGATACACACACACATACACATTATCCTCGTTAAGTGAAGTTATTCACACCAATTAGTTATTTGCTACCTC
Organism: Doryrhamphus excisus; assembly: GCF_037039965.1. Lineage (NCBI taxonomy): Eukaryota > Metazoa > Chordata > Actinopteri > Syngnathiformes > Syngnathidae > Doryrhamphus > Doryrhamphus excisus. The sequence continues at coordinate 11,017,977 of NC_136366.1, read as the reverse complement.
CAATATGTGGCTTGTAAGTCGTTTGAATTGTATTTCAGCTGAGCTATGGTTAATAAATGTTATTTAATCTAACAGAGTTAATTTTTAATCTTTGATGCTCCCAAGTGCCACTAGATGAAGCCTGTGTACCAGCAATGGTACCCGTTACCTAAATAGTCTGGGTCGTTCGCATAAACGTCACATTGTTAATGTCATATGACATCAGTCAGCTGACGTTCTGCTGCCCTTCTGATTCGCTCTTGCTGCCCCGCGACAATATGTATACCACATGTATCAAACAACATACAATTTGATACAAATTCCATCAAATTCCACATTTCTGTCGTTACAGATGAACTGTGACACCAATCCTTTGGAGGCGGGGCTGGACTATTTCATCAAACTCAATAAGGTAACCCTGGCCTTTGATTATCATGTCCTTTAGTCCTGGGTTCTAGAATACTGTACAGTCGAATCGCTGCCAAAAATGGGCAAATCTGTGGTTCAAACAAGATTTTCTGGACAAACAAAGTCAAACAAATCATGCACTTCACAAACACACACCAATAGGTGACAGTCGGGTGTCTTGAATCCTACTTTGTGGAAATTCACTTATCACAGTTGAGTCTAGAAACAATTAACTGCCATAAATGAGGTACGACTGTACAGCGTTTTGACTAACAATCAGTCCGAGCTGCCATTCATAACATTTCTCGAATAGCCCGCCGACTTTATCGGCAAGGCGGCCCTTCAGGAGATCAAAGCCAAAGGCCTGACAAGGAAGTTGTCCTACATCACAGTGGACACGCACGACATCGACCCCGAGGGCAACGAAACAGTTTGGCACAACGGCAAGGTTAGTTAAGTCGGTCAACCTCTACTTGTGTCGTCCGCCCTAACCCGCGTGTCTCGCCAGGTGGTGGGCAACACCACGTCCGGTGCCTACAGCTACAGCTCCCAGCAGAGCCTGGCGTTCGCCTACCTTCCCGTGGAGCTGTGTTCCGTGGGCCAGAAGGTGGAGGTGGAGCTGCTGGGCAGGAAGTACCCAGCCATGGTCATCCAGGAGCCGCTGGTCCTCACCGAGCCCACGCGGACCCGCTTGCAGAAGAAAGCAAAGAGCAAAGCATAATGACTGCGAGAGTGGCAATGAAGATCGAGCCTGCTGCGATGCCGTGAGACTGTGGGGTCCATTTCCATTTCAAGGCCCGTTTAGTGCTACGTCCCACTTTCACTCTGCTTTTTTTCTTTCATGGAACAGGAGTGCCATAAATGTCTTTTGGTGCATGCCAAGCACACAATGTCTTAAAGTGTTGCTAGTCTGATTTGTGTGATTCCAATGTTTACATTTTACAACATGAAAAGAAAAATTAAGGAAATAATTTAAAGAAAATTTACTCAGGTCCCATAACTACTGAATTAAAGATTTGTATAAAGTTTTTTAAATCAATATATATGTTTTTAGAAATATGCAATAAATACACTGCCTTGTACCTTAAATCTATTGTACATAATTTCATCCCACCCACCAAATATTGAGATGACTCGTGCAAATATATATATTTTAGCTTTAGCCAGACTAAACTAGTAACCAACCCCTGAATTAAAAAAAACTGATTTAATAAGAGAAAATAAGAACATAAGTTCGCATCATCTCGCCCCCACCGTTTCATAACCTGCACGGAAGCATCAACAACTTCCAATGCAATCTCGCCGCTGAAAGACACTTCCTGTTTTATCACGTGAGTCCTGCAGTCCTCCTTGTCTGATTGGCTGTTTGAGTGCGAGGCGTTTTCAAGCGTCCAAACTAATTTAACTTAATTTTTTTCTCTTCTGACCTCAATGTCGGTCCTGTTCGGAACTTCAAAAACAGCGAGGTGAACTTCCTTTTACTTTTTGGCAGCCACTTCAGTTTCACCCAGGCTAAACTCTCGCGGAAACAGTAATGGCTGAAGCAGTTAGCTTGTTCTTGCTAGTTCTCGTCGTCGTGTTGATTTGCCTCTTCCCTGCGGGGTTGGCGTCCCGACAGCCGCACATCGTGTTCATACTCGCGGACGACTTCGGCTGGTACGACGTGGGCTACCACGGCTCGGAAATCAAGACACCCAATCTGGACAAGCTGTCTGCCGCAGGGGTCCGCCTGGAGAACTACTACGTCCAGCCTTTATGTACTCCGTCCCGGAACCAACTGATGACAGGAAGGTACCAGGTAAGACCCTCCTTTGCCTCTGAGGAGATCAATCACAGTGGACAAATAATGAACACATTTACATGGCTGGAAGTCCAGTAATGTTCAAGCGGCGGCCCGCGGGCCAAATCAAGGTAAAATATATACAAAATAAAAATAATAGTGTAGGGAGATGTCCACCCCACTTTTCACTCTTTATTCTAGAATGTAGTAAATCTGGTTCCCTTTTTGTTTCCCCTTTCACCATCAAAGTGTTTGCATCATAACCGCAGATCCACACAGGCATGCAGCACCAGATCATCTGGCCCTGCCAGCCGTACTGCGTCCCCCTGGAGGAGATACTGCTGCCTCAGCTGCTGAGGGAGGCGGGCTACGCCACGCACATGGTGGGCAAGTGGCACCTGGGCATGTACAAGAAGGACTGCCTGCCCACCCGACGGGGATTTGACTCCTATTTTGGTTTGTGTGCTCAGAGTTAGGTGCACCTGCAGAGATCCAGTGTGGATGAAAAGTAGCAAAAATAGTAATCCAAAGATCCTTTATATGGTATTTTTAAGCACTTGTCAATGATCTGCTTTTTTATGCACCAAATGCAACAACACGAGCCAAAGATCCTCTAAATGAAAGGCGTGCTCTGCTGTTTTTAAGGACCTAATGCAAAAAAATGGAGGTCCGTGGTGGCACTCCGACTACTCGGAGCGTGTGCCCGAAAACAGTGCACCTCACTTGGCCACAGCATGTGCCTCCTCCTGCTATACTCTAGTTCTCCTGATCTCCATAGTGTAGTAAGCTGCACGTCGCTGTCACTTACAGCTCGGGATTTGAACTGTATTGACCACAGTGTAGATCTCACCAGCAGGTGTACCACGTATTTTAAGATTTATGACATAATATGAATATTTGAAGAGATCGTAACATGCGCCAGGCTATCTGATGGGCAGTGAGGACTACTACACTCACGTCCGTTGCAGCCTCATCACGCCGCTCAACCTGACACGCTGCGCCTTGGACCTAAGGGAAGAAGAAGAGGTGGCGGCGGGCTACAAAGGCGACTACTCCACTGAGCTGTTGAGCCAGAAAGCGACCCGCATCATCGGCAAACACGACCCCACAAAGGTGACCGCTTTATCACTCGGTGGACAAAAGTCAAAATGAAAACTAACCCCCCTGCTCTCCTTTCAGCCTCTCTTCCTCTATGTGGCGCTGCAAGCCGTACACGCCCCCCTGCAGGTGCCCGAGCGTTACGTGGCCCCCTACGCCTTCATCAAAGACCCCCACCGCAGGTCATACGCCGGCATGGTGTCGGCCATGGACGAGGCTGTGGGCAACATTAGCCTGGCATTGCGGCAGACGGGACTCTGGGGCAACACCGTACTGATATTTTCCACAGGTATGTAGACCTTCATGCATGGGTCCGCAACACAGGATTCTATTTGTGGGGCCGTCAAACCTGACTTGTTTGTGGTGGTGCAATGGTCCAAAAGTGGGTTTGGAGCCTTGCTCAGGAGCGTTAGAAACAAACTGGCATTTCTGCAGCAACCAGTCCAAATTGTGATATTATTTCTTGTTCATTGTGGATGTTCAACTTGAGCTTGAAGGAAAGATACATTTGAATGTGTTTTTTTGGGTGATTTCACATCAATAAATATTTTTTATTAAAGGAAGGACCTAGATAAATAGAGTGTGATAGTGTTTTACTGGAGGCAGTACAGCTCCTGACCACTAGGTGGCACAGGAAAGTTGCAGATGCTTAGCTATTCCAAAAGACCAATAGAAATAGAGTTTAGTGCAAGGCAAGGGTCTTGAAAGTGCTGACAGGGGGCCATTTTCAACCTGTGGTTCTTTTTTTTTAATTGGCATATTGTAAAAATAGTCATTTAACAAGAAAACCAAAAATATGTCTCTCTGGAGAGGGAAAAGATCTTTTCTTTCTGGCTATTCATCAACAGTGAGGGGAGATTGTAGTACAGTGAATGTCCACTAGAGGTTAGACTTTTATCACACAAAGAGGGCAGAAATGACATCTTAATGGAGATCATGCATGAGGTTGCTGTCTGTGTGGTTGTGTGTGGGCGCCATCCTGTCCATCCTGTAGACTTTTGATGGAGTAGGTCCCTATAAAAAGTAAAACCATCTCATAGCAGTAAACACCCTGCACTCCGGGATGCTGTTTCCACGTGTAGTTTGAAGGCCTTTGAACGCTTGGGGGTTATTGTGAGGCGTTTTAAAGGCTAACTAGTAAATTCCCGTGGAAATTTTGATGGGTATGCAACCTGTGCTGTGAACCTTGGGCCCGGTGTCTGCGGTGCCATGAGCAATGCTGTGTGTATATTATATTAGGAATTGAGCAAAAAGCAAACATGCTAACTGTTAGCATGCTAGCATCTTGCTCTAGATGCCGCTCTATAGCGAAAGTGTCAAGGCGGTACTACAATATCCCTGCATCACACCATGTCTGTATTAGCCTTTTAGATGTGAGGAATACAGTTAAAATGTTAACATGCTAACATATATCATGCTAACACCAAAAGGGCAGACAAAGCGTTCGTACATCATGCCATTTGTATGTAGGCCTTTAAACAGGAGTAAAATAGCCAAAATATCAACATGCTAACAGTTAGCATGGTGACACCTAGCAAGATAGCACTATGTGTGCCAATTGCCAAGGCAGTTCCATAGTGTCCATACATCATGCCATGTGTGTATTTTCATTTAGATATGCGTAAAAAAGTAAAAATGCTAACAGTTAGCACAGCATTTTTGAACAATTTTGTTAATAGCATTGCCATGGTTACACAAACCTTTCCAAAAAATAAATACCGACCTAGTCCCTCTCATGACGTCATGATTCCGGCGGTGTAACATGTGTGGGGGTCTTTCTTGCGGTTTGGGCTGTATTTCGCGCACAAAATCTGGACCATAAAAATATAATAATAGCTAAACAGGAGGAATATTAAATTGGGCTGCTCTGCAATGACACCAAGAACTGCCATCTCAGCGCATTATTCAAATTCTATTCTCTTTAATCTGCTGCGTGTCCTCCATCATTGTGGCATCTTTGCGCCTTTGCCGAGAATGCGCTCCCTTGCCGCAAAATGCCAGCGTGTGTTCTGCATGTCAAAAGGCTATGGAAGAATTTTTTAATGTATAATCTTCCTGTATTCCATCACTTGCTTTTCTCTCTGTCACACACACACACACACACACACACACAAGCTGTTATCGCTGACCCGTATGCATCAGTCTAAACAGGAAAGGGGAAAAAAAAGGCAGAACTTGAAATTGTTTTATGTTGAAATGTGTGCTGACGTTACTGTGAGTCAAAGTGGGCCAGCTGGGATGGGTGGGGGAGCGGGGGGGAATTGGCCTGAAGAGGAATAGCGGCTTGAAAAGGCATTAAGGAGCAGACAGACTATTGTAGAAGTATTTAGTTTGCTTTAATCAGTACTAACAGGAAGTTATAACGTCACATGGGACGCTGCTCTGCCTCTGATTTGTTCATATTTGCAGAAATAATGATTACTATCTTTTCCCGGGTCAAGCTGTCGCCATGGCAATGAACTAAACAAGCAATGAATTAGTTAGGCCATGTGACCGCTGGTGTACATTTTTCTTCTCTTTCCTCATGTTGGCAAAAATACAAGCACAAGTCCCGCTTGTGACTCCGTCCCTCCGTCAATGTGACTCTAACACTTCGTGCTTCCTCTGGACAGACAACGGTGGTCAGACGCTTGCCGGCGGCAGCAACTGGCCGCTGCGAGGGCGGAAGTGGTCGCTGTGGGAAGGAGGGGTCCGGGGCGTCGGCTTCGTGTCCGGGCCACTGGTGAAGAGGGCGGGGACGACGAGCCGGGAGCTCATCCACGTCTCCGATTGGCTGCCCACGCTGGTCGGGCTAGCGGGCGGGAGCCTCAATGGCACAAAACCTCTGGATGGATTCGACGTGTGGAACACAATCAGGTGACCTTACCCCCACCCCCCCTGCTGTGCGCTCTCTGAATTGGCGCCTGGTCTTCAATGAGGCCTTTGTTACGGCGGCGATGGGATCCCAAAGGGGAGGAAATTCCATCAGTCGCGCTCTGTTTGTAGTCCATCTCGCCCTGGTGTTTGGCTTTGCCATGCTAGGACAGCAGGTAGCGCTCTCATTGTAGCCGTTTTTATGACTCAAACGTATTACTCTTTTGAACGCATATTGTTCTGAGAAGCCAAACGCTTTACTTCCTGTAAGTAAGCCTAGCATCTAACCCAGGGGTCTCAAACTCAATTTACTTGGGGGGCCACTGGAGCTCGGGTCTGGGTGAGACTGGGCCGCATCAGGTTTTCCAAAAAAAAAAAAAAAAAACGCATTTATTAAAAACAAAAAAATTGAAAAAACTTTGCTTTGGTTTCAATTTTCTACAAGAAAAGCTCTGATAAAACATTCCACTGTTCTCAAATATCTTACTTTTTATTTTTCTACACAAAATAAGATGAAAAATAAATAAACAAATCAAGAATAAAGAAAATCAATCAATCAGTAATAAATAAATATAATAATAATAATAGAAAGAAAGAAACCACATATAGTTGGTGGGTAGACAAATTATTTTTAGCATTATTAGAGCCCTGTAGACATGACAAAACACGACTATAGTCACATTTATACTCTTTTTATTTACAACATATTGCGCAACTGCAGGGTCTTGAGACACATGCTAACTCGCAAACTAGAGAGCTAGTGACCTAAACGGTATCCTTCAAGTTATTTCCTTTAAACTTAAATAGCCAAAAACTTACCACTTCCACACGGATAGGGAGGATAACTATTAACAGTTATTTAACCTTTAACATGAACATTAATCAAACGTAATAATTTTTTCTGGGTACATGATACCATACAGCATCCATATCAAACTTGCACGGGCCGCACTAACATTAAACTTTCATATCTGTGGGCCACATTTAGCCCGCGGGCCACATGTTTGAGACCCCTGATCTAACCGGAAGCACCTTTCTCATCACCGAAATCCATCCAGAAGTGGGCTGACAGGACCAAGTTGCTGCTGATGGGGGTGGTGGGAATATCCCAACTATCCCTTTAAGTTGTGCCCCCCCCCATTTCTACCCCGTCTTCTCCGTGTTGTTATGCCTTGACGCTTTAACCGACACTTGCGTGTTGGCAGCCTAAATGTGAATGCGGTGGAGGAAGGTAAAAAAAAAACAGAGGGGGTCACGGTTCAGCCTCAGCCACAAAGTGCTACCTCGGGCCTCTGCTCCGCTCCCATTGGCCGCCCGCGCAACACAACACAGAAGCGTTGTCACTGTTTTTATAATTCCTCACGGCTGAAAGGCAGGCAGGCCGCAGGGAGGGTTTTTTTTTTTTTTTTGCGTGGTGTTATCAGACGCTGTGGTCGGTGCGCTTTCTCTGCGGTCGGAGCGCAAGCGGCGGCGTGCCGTTTTAGATTTACCGCTTGGATGTCGTGCAGCCTGTGAGTCAGAGGTGCTGTGTGTGTTGACTCTGCGTGCGGTTTCACTCTGCTTTCATCCCGCAGCCACGGCTCGGCCTCGCCCAGACTGGAACTGCTGCACAACATTGACCCTATGTACAACGACATCGCCCCCTGTAAGTCACAACCGCAACCGCCGCACAATACCACTGGCTACACAGCACAGCCCTTAGAGTAGTCAGTGTACAGCCTTATTGTCAACACAGCCGTCATTGTTCAAATAGGTGTAGCATCCCAAGAGCCATCACCACCCTGAACTCAGACATACAACGTACCCGGTCATTATCATAATGTAAATGTGCAGTATTTTCCATCACTGCCTCTGTTACTACCTCAATCATATTTATTTATTTAACAACCCATTACAATACACTCATATGTGACTTTACTCATCTGTACACACCAGTCATTATTTGCACTATGACCCATTGATCATTGCACTAAAATTAATATATCTGCTCCTGCATATGCTCCTGTGCAATACTATGTGTATATTTTGGGTATCTTGTATATATCTTGTATATATCTTGTTAAATTGTCTTTTTTACTCTACTTTATATACTTTTTTAGTTTTTTAAACTTGACTACTGCACTAAAAAGAGAAGCTCTCCAATTTCGTTGTACATCATGTATAATGACAATAAAGGCCATTCCATTCCATTCCATAGTCCTCTTGGGCATGGAATTGAGTGGAGCTGCACAGGTTGCGCTGGAGGTGCCGCCTCGGGTTGAGGTGTGAAGGAGACTCGGCAGTGAATCCAAGCTGACCTTGTACTATATACTGTGTATATATAGTAAAAGATATTGCTGAAATGGGACTTAAGCGGATCCTTGCGAATGTATTGAACTGGAGTATGTATTGATAAGGTGAGTGATGTATTTGTTGTTGCTGGGGAGGCCCTTAGGGATGCTGATAAGGTGGAAAGTCCAATCAGTCAACACCGTTTAAACGCCAGCCGCTTGAAATTCCATCCCTGTGTGTGTGTGTGTGTTTATAGTGTTTATAGTGGAGGTAGTGTGATAGTAATGCCTCTTTGCAGGAAACAGCTCTATTTTCCTGGCTGTGAGGGGCAGAATGGTGTCAATTTTATTGTCAAAGAACAAAATACCCAAGTGCTGGGGTGTCCAAACTTTTTTTCCACGCAGGGCCCAATGGTGAAAAATGACGGCACGCAACGGCCACTTTCATATTTTGTACAGCTGTGCTAAGAAGCTAGATATTTTTCAACAAAAAGACTGCATCTCTGCTTTGTCATTTTGGTGAAAATGTTTATTGTTCATTTCAACTTGGCTCTTTTTCTCCATTTCACTGTTTTTCCCCAAATATTTCTCCTTGCTTTTGAAATAATATTAGTACATTTTATTTTTGGAATAATGACATTATTCCTATTTTTTTATTTTTCCACAACATTAGTTTGCAACCTTTTTCTCCTTAGATTATGTCTCTGGTTCTCTTCATATCTTGATTTTATTCTATTTTTTGCTGGGTTTTTTTATATTTTCCAAATATTTCAAGGTTCTTGTAAATGGTGTCAGTATGACGATGACGTTATTGCCATTATATTTGCCGTTTATTCTGGCAGTTCACTTCATCTTTTGTTTGTTGTTATATTAGGACATTAGAAAAAGCCTTTTCTTGAATATATCAACTTTATTCTACTACTACTTGATAACAACTCTTTCAATAACAAATCTTTTTCTCATAAAATTCTGACTTTTTGGCTTCTTTGGGGGAAGCACGGCGGTCTAGTCGTCACAGCTAGGAGACCTGGGTTCAATTCCACTCTTAGCCATCTCTGTGTGGAGTTTGCATGTTCTCCCCGTGTTTTCTCCGGGTACTCCGGTTTCCTCCCACATTCCAAAAACATGCTCGGTTAATTGGCGACTCCAAATTGTCCATAGGTATGAATGTGAGTGTGAATGGTTGTTTGTCTATATGTGCCCTATGATTGGCTGGCCACCAGTCCAGGGTGTACCCCGCCTCTCGCCCAAAGACAGCTGGGATAGGCTCCAGCAGCCCCCGCAACCCTCGTAAGGAAAAAGCGGTGGAAAATGAATGAATGAACGAATGGCTTCTTTGGGTGAAATTCTTGAAGCTTTGGGACATTGGACTTACCACCGAGAGGCTGCGCCATGTTTGGCTGCACAGCATGTGGGCGTGTTGCGTGTTTATAAAAAGTGCATCGATTGAGTCCAATTGACAATAAAAGGAATGAAAGCGTCACCTGACCAGCTGGGAGTGCTTCCAGTTGCTGTCCGCTTCCACTTGACAACTTGCAAGACAAGCTGCGTGCGGCTTCGGTCCGTCGTCGTCTCAGATGTAAATCATAAGCCGCCGCGCTTTTACAAGGCCCCCGCTTTCATGTCGGACTTTCTTTACGGCGCGGCGACAAGGAGCCTGGCCTGCTGCAGCATTCCAGGCCACAATCCCAACCTTCCTCTCTGTTTGTCTTCCAGATCCTCTTTCCCTCCTCCTCCTCCTCCCTTCATGAAAAGACCTTTTCCTCCCGTTTACATCCTTTCAAGTCTCCTTTCAAACGCTGTGTTTAAAAGCAGGAATCCGGACTGAGCCGGAGGTCTTGTCTCTCTTTTGGAGAGGGGGGAGAACGGGGGGGGAAACCGGGGGGGGGACCTGGACTTGTCCCAAGCCCTAAATCACCCCCAAATGTCCCTCTTTTTGTAGTCCTTTGCTCTCCTTCTTACAGCATCCTCTCGGGGTTTCCCACCCCCATCCTCCATCCGCCCCTATTTCCCCTTTTCTCCCAGAGGGAACACATTTACAGCAACACATCAGCACAAGTCATATATATGTCTGAAACGGCTTATTTCCTCTTATTATGTCTACTATCTTGGCTAATAGGGGTGTAAAGGTGACTATGGGGGTGTTATTCCATGTCTACAGGGCTCTAGTAATGTTACAAAGCATATTGAGAGGGTGGTAAATAGGTTTTCTGTATCTTATTTTCTCTTATTATGGCTACTATATTGGGTAAAAGGAGTGTAAAGGCAACTATAGGGGTGTTATTTCATGCCTAGAGGGCTCTAATAACGTTAAAACATATATTCAAAAGGTCATAAACAAGTTTTTGATGCTTTAGCTGCCACAATATTTGAAAATATTTAAACCTACTTGGCGACTATAGGGGTGTTATTTCATGCCTAGAGGGCTCTAATAATGTTAAAACATATATTCAAATGGTCATAAACAAGTTTTTGATGCTTTAGCTGCCAAAATATTTGAAAATATTTAAACCTACTTGGCAACTATAGGGGTGTTATTTCATGCCTAGAGGGCTCTAATAATGTTAAAACATATATTCAAATGGTCATAAACCAGTTTTTGATGCTTTAGCTGCCAAAATATTTGAAAATATTTAAACCTACTTGTCACAGATGGGTCTGAAACTAATTAACCGCCATAAATGAGAGTCCAGTGGTGCCCCAGTTTTTGTTACTAACTTGTCCAAAACCCTAAATCATCCCCAAATGTCCTTCTTTTTTAGTCTTTCCTCTCAGGGTCTCCTACCCCCATCCTGCTTCATTTCCCTTTGGGGCCCAAAGCTGCTCGGAGGCTCAAGAGGAAGAATGCGTGCATCCTTACTAATCAGTTAACGTCCCCAGCAGCCAATAGCAGAGAGGAGATCCAGAGGCCCCAAAACTGGGCCCCCTCGACGCCTTGACTACACCGATAAAGTCTGTCCATGAAATTGATGAAGAGAATGGGTAACAAGGGCAGCCTTGCTGGAAGCCAAGGTTCACTGGAAACAGGCTGGACACAACCGGAGCCAACGGCACGTAATAGCGTGCCACCAATCCCGTACTCTGCGAGGGACACGGTCCAATGCCTTTTCCAAGTCCACAATGCACATGTAGCCTGTCTGGGCATCACCGGGTCATCCATCCTGTGTAGCAAAGCCTGTTTTTTTCTGCTGTTTTGTCGTGTTTGGTACTCAAGAGAAATATAATTTAAAGGTCAGATTTGCACAACAAGAGAGGAGGTTGGAGTCGATCCCCCTGCGTCTTTATTCTTCATCTTAACAGGATGTTTTTGGACAATATCATGCTGACGAAGGACATTCTCTCATTCCAGTTCACAAATCGGCACCCTTGGAAGAGTTTGGGGTGGAAGAAGCCCATCAAACAGCTTTGCGGCTGCGAAAATCCCCAAACGGTTGTTTAATGTCGTTTAACAAGACCCGACGAGGCTTTGTCAGCTTATGTAGGAACGGCGCTCGAGTTGCATAGCGCCAGGAAGCAACCATAGGACTTGCAAATCTGTCTAATCAGAAGCACATTGTGAGGGTCAACCTGAAGGCCACATCTTCCTTTTTCTGATGAAAAATGGCTGATGGCAAGAGAACTTGCGACCCCCCGCGGAGGGCAGGGATAAATAAATCACTGAAACGGTGCCACTTTGGAACATTTCTTTCCACCTCTCCTTCCTGTAGCTTCAACTTTCTGTTTTTTTTTCTTTGTTTGACACCGTGAGGGGCCGTCAGGTATGTCTGTGATGTTGCTGGAACTTCTCCTTGCTTGATTGCAGGTCCCGGCGGGGAGCGTGGCTTAGGTCGGGGGCTCAGCGAAAGATCCTGGTCCGGGTCGGACTTTAACGTGTCCATCCACGCCGCCATTCGATCCGCCAACTGGAAGCTGCTGACGGGATACCCAGGTCAGCGCCCCGTGTCCTCCATCGGCATGTTTAGTCTAGAGCCAGGGTGGCCAACCTTTTGGCTGAGAGAACCATCACCACATTATAACCACATTATTTGAACAGTGAATACAAAATACTAAAATCATGCATTTTTACACAACATAATGATGTTCTTTAGAAGATTTAAGCATGAAAAAGCAAAGCAATATGAAGCAAATATTGAGCTGTAAAAAGAACAGAAGAGCCGGGTCTCTAACTCCTGTTTCTTTGCTTCCTCCCATCCAGGCTGCGACGTCTGGTTTCCTCGGCCCGGCCACAACGACTCGGCCCACAGCTCCTCCGAGTCAGCGACTCGCCCCCCACTGAAGCCTGTGATGCTTTTTGACGTAGAGAAGGACCCCGAGGAGAGGAAGGAGGTGTCTGCTGACTTCCCAGCCGTGGTGGAGTACCTCCTGGGCAGGCTCCACCACCACCAGCAGAGCGCCTTGCCCATTAATTTCCCTGACGAGGACAAGCGATGCGACCCGGGGCCCGTCGGAGCCTGGGGGCCCTGGGCTTAGCTACTTGAGATGAGTGCAAACTTTGATACGTTGTCCTTGGTGTGGAGGAATGGCCAAGTCAATTTCATTCATTTTCTACCGCTTATCCTTACGAGGGTCACGGGGGGTGCTGGAGCCTATCCCAGCTGTCTTCGGGCGAGAGGCGGGGTACACCCTGGACTGGTGGCCAGCCAATCACAGGGCACATATAGACAAACAACCATTCACACTCACATTCATACCTATGGACAATTTGGAGTCGCCAATTAACCTAGCATGTTTTTACAAGTCAATTTATTTTACTTTATTAATGATTTGAGGAGCATGAGAAAGTCTATGACTTAACGTGAAAATAATTGGAGAGAAATTTTAAAATTCGATATAACAAATCAATTTTTTTAAACTTTAAACCTGATTATGAGTGTATATATAATAACCACTCCTGATACTTGAAATGTTGAATGAGTTCCTTTGGAGGTTTCCTACAGCCACATACATCCATCCATAAGCCAATGGTGTTTGACCTGGAACTCATCAGAGATCAGAGAATCAAATATTGATTTAATATAAGTATAATTAAATATATGATGCTAAAAAATAGTACAAATAAATATATGACTACAATTATCTTATTGTTTGCGCTTTTATGGTCCATGGCAATGGACTAAAGATGCAGGAGGAGGGCTCGTGATTGGCTTATAGCACCCTGACTGTGATCCTCAAGCCAGGAATTTGTGCATCTGGCACATTGCTAACCCATCGTTTGTCTGCATCGTTTGGAATCGAAGCAGCTCATTTCCTTCATACGTAGACGCTCTTTGACCCCTGGCCCCTGGCGTTTGACCTCTCGCCAGAAGCAGGCTTGCCGCGAGCGGGGGGCAGGGCTCTGTCTTAATGCGGGCCGGCGACCTTTGACCTGCCATGTCAAGAGAGAGACAGGAGAGCGAGGCGGACAACAATGAACGCTTTGCAGGAAGGAAAGAAATACGTGAGCATGTTAATCGATACACAACTTCATTGATTCATTAACATTCATCCAGGGGTGTTTTCCCTCCTGGGGGGAGGGGGGGGGGTGAAAAAATCCACATGGTGAAAAATAAAAGGATGCAACTTTGACACTTTTGATATTATGCTAAGTTAGTTATCTTTTTTTAATGTTCAAAGTTATTAACTATTAACAGTGTTTTCATGTTCAATGTTAGCATTACTAGCATGCAAAAATAAATGTTTAATTTTGTATGTAGTAATTTTGTGTTAGGTGATATGCTAACTATGTGCATGTTAGCATGCTGAAATTAGCATGCTAACATTTCAGCCATTTCTTTGAGGTATTATCTCACATTGACACTATTGACTACTACGTGTTAACATGCTAACAGTTAGCATGCATTTCAGTCCAGCGTCAGCTCATCAGGGCTAGGTGTTCCTCATAATATTATGAGGTTAATCTTGTAAAATAATGACTTTTTATTTTTATTGTTAGGGCCACAAATGGCCCCCGGGCCACGCTTTGGACACCAATTTTTGAGGGCACCCGAAGCGAGACCAACCTTACACAGTGACGACACGCTTCTCTTCTCTGGCCCCCTGCCTCTCCCATCTTTTGTTGTTTCAGCTGCGACCAAGCGATGCGGCACATCAGAAGGGGACGTGTTTGGTGGGCGGGACCCTGAAAGATGGTGTGAAGATTGAAGCAAGAAGGAGAAGGCAAGATGTGACAACATGAAGACCACCACATGCCATCACTACTACTTCGGAATGCGAATAGGTAAGTTTAGTAAGTATAGTCCAATGGTATCTGGCTTTTCATTGTTAATTGGTTTGAAAAGGTTGAACGTGTGGGGAAACGTCCATTGTTGTCCTCAGTCACATTGACACAAGCCCCCAAATAGCTGTCCTCACCTATGCCTGGCATAAGGAACCCAAATTTTAGCTTGCAGTTCAAAGCCAAAAATCAGCCACAGTAGAACCTTGTGGTGATGTGTGTGTGTGTATGGACTTGGGAATGTGAGCTGTCTCGCAGACGCTATCAGCTGTTAGCTTCCCGATAAAGGTTAAGGCTGCGATTTAGAGGGAATGCGACACGCGGGCTGTCTGGGTGTGCAAATAATACTGTGTGAAACCACGCCTTTACTGATCCACCAGACAACAAAGATGACTAATATCGCCTTCAGCTGTTTTTGAGACATTAAAGACGTCTTTCTGGGTAGCTAAAAAAACCAAAACACAACTAAACCACATTTTCCCAATATAGTCAACTGACTTTGAATGAGGCAGCTGTTCACTGTGTTAGTAACCTTTCATGGTCACAATCTAATTATCTAACTCTAATGATGCACAGCCGCAAACTGCCTCTCTTTGTAAACCTTTTCAAGCCACTTTCTGTACAAAATGACTCCCCATCGGTGCATGCCTGGTGTTTGAAGAGGGAAAACAGCATGGTTTGATGCACTAGATTGTTTCCTTTTTAACTTTAATCCACAATGACGGAACATCAAACCAGATTTGAAAGGGGACCTATTGTGCTCATTTTTCAACCCTTTGTATTGAGTTGGAGACTCCTACAACACCTACACACGATAACCACCACAGAAAGCGTCTAGTTCTTCTAGAATCTGCACATATGTCTGCACGGATTTTGTGGTTCCCGCGAAAACGGTCTGTTTTAATGTATTCCAACCACGGCCTGCCCCAATGTTGTGGTTGGTCATACTGCCAGTGCATAGAAAGTTCTGGTTTGTGCATATATATATATATATATATATATATATATATAATAATTATTAGTAGTAGTATATTATTTACTGTATAACAAGGGTAACAAACTATAAGCCAGAGCTTTGTGTTGTTAGTACATGTTCCATTATTAGTATCAACATATCTGACTTTTTATTAGTGTTTCATTTTATCTCACACTTTGGAGGTGTCCTTTTTGTTTATATAACTATTATTATTAAGTAAAAAACATTTACATTTAATTCGACTTATTTATTGACATGAAAATAGTGAAAAAATTTGGTTGCTTCCTCCCACGTTAGAGAACTAGAGAACTAGCTAGGATAGGCTCCAGTTCACGTGTGACATTAATGTGTAGAAAATATATCCAACATTAACATTAAAGTGAATTTATTTATTACTGATATAATAACGTTCAATATAAATAACGTTAAATAATAATAATAACAAATATGGCTGCCCTTGTTTGATTGGCACAAGGCTTCTGATTGGTTTCTTCCTGTAACCGGTCGCTGATTGGTTGCATTGGAGGAGAGAGGCAGAGCGAGTGGCCACGCCCATCCAGCAGCGGTTGGTCCTGGGCTGGCTTGGAGGAGGCTAGCGGTGGCCATTCATTCTTCTGCGGTCCGCCGGAGGACGTGGAACCAAAAAAAAATAAAAGGCAGATCCGGAGGAGGAAAAAGTTCCTAAAGGGAGGACAAAAATCCAGCGACAAGTCGCGGAGAAAGTAATCCATCTTGGCGGAGACTTCAAGCGTCCTACCTTATCGCCCATTCTCAAAGTAAGTTCAGTTAAAATCTTACTATTCTACGAAGCCGAGTTTCCGAATATAAACAAGAGTGAACTTATACTTTCCCCACGTCTCCTTTTTACGGTCCCCTTTTTCCTACTACAAACCTCGACATATATGTGGCAATAAAAAGCGTAGCCGATTGACTTTTTTTTTTCCATCAATCTGCTCCCCCGCCCCCAAACATTTCCCTTTGTAACGCTTGAAAATGAAAGCGTAACTTTCTTTAATTTTCTTCCGTAATTCAAGTGACAAACGGTTGAGAATTTAGTTTTGTGACGAATCTGTCGATGAGTTCAAAAAGACACTTACACACGTAGTCAATTGCAAAATAAAACGTTTTTTTTACTTGCAGTACTTTTTTTTTAAAGTACTGATAGAACAGTTAACCGTCCACATATGTAAAGAATAGCCACGGTGACATATACGTTATTGTATAAAAAAGACAGTTAGTGTTGCAGCTGTCTGCAATTTGCCACACACAGCAATACGTCACATTTGTAATTGCAACAAAAATCTTCAGTACAATGTGTCATTTATGCTGCTTTTCGTGCACACAGTTTTATTTTGCTCGATACGATAATTGGTATTTTGTAGACATTTAGAAGTGCTAAAAAAAGGCTAGATGCTGATGTTTATGTCACGCAAACTCAATCTTTTCTGCACATGCGCGAGACTTACACCATTGCCAGTGTTTCTGCGTCATTATATTTTTAAATGCATCAACAGAAATTGTCAATCATACTTCACATATGTTATATATTGGGGGTGGGGGGGGTTGTATTAGTGAGTCTTATTAAAAGACTCTTGCTAGTGACAGTTGACAAGCATAGCCACTGTAGCTAGCATGGAACAATAGAAAAACTATTGTCATGTCTCAATTCTAAAATAAAAATACAAAAAAGTGTCAATAACATTATAATGTTCTTTAACAAAAAATGCCAAAACAATACATTTGAAATGACCGTCATCTTATTGTACCCTTTTATCAACATAGTGGCCGATTTACACAAACTAGCAAACTACACCATTATGTTTTAAATGCACCCTGTTGAAACTGGACACCATTTTATGTTATCTGCGCACAAAAGCACCATAAAAAGTGTAATTAACCCCACCAGTTACTTTCCTGGTGTTGATTTGTTGTCAGGGTCAGTGAACAAAAAGTCTTAAGAGGTCACTCTTCCTTTGTAACTTCAGGAGAACGCCTAAAAGTGGCCTCGGTGTCGGGTTCCAACAACCACCGCTATAGAATAACATTATCACTGCTGTTTTCCCTCACAGTGATAGCATGCTAACTATTAGCATTCTGGCATTCTGGCTAATTTACTCATGTCTAAATGCACATATACACGTATTGGACACTATAGGACTGCCTTGACACTTTTGACGCTTGCTATCTTGCAAGGTGTTAGCATGCCAACCGTTAGCATTTTCACTATTTTCTAACTGCAAATTCATGCATGGCATGTTTTAGGGACACTATACTTTCTTGGACCTAGTTGTACCTTTCTATGTGCTAGCATGCTAATTGTTAGCACATTAGCAAAATTATATCTAAAACTGCCTGAGCACTTTTGGTATTTAGTGCTAGCATGCCCATCAAAGTTTTTGCTGGATTTTTGGGGTTTGCTGCACAAAGCCTTTGCACTCGTGCTAAAATGTTGTCCTCTGGAAGATTGTTGACACTTTATAAGCAGCTGTGATGTCGCCACTGTGCGGTCTCGCTCGCCGCTAAGTGTTCTGTAATTAGCTCATGCGTGTATTTGGCGTCGTGTAACTTTAAATAAAGCAACACACGTTGCATCTGTGATGACGCTTGGGTCGTGGCAATCACCCCGAAAGGCTTGCGGTTTGGGCTGGTGCATGGCGTCCCTCAAGGTTTTGTGCTAAGCCCCTTATGTAGGAAAGAAACAGAACCCAGGGGTTTCATTCATCCTGACAGTGCAGAAGGCTGCTCTCCTCCGTTTGGGCCACAAAAAAGTAAAAAACACTCCCTCCCTTGCTACTGATTTCTTGGCAGATGGATGACACAGATGCTTCGGGAAAGCTCTTTTTTTTTTTCAAACGTGTGATGCTGTAACTGCGCTGCAGTTTCAAAGCAGGGAAAAATCTGACCTCCCAAAAATTAGAACCTAGATGACAGTATGTTAGAAAACTGCTGCATGTGGACCACATGGAGGGCCTTTCATGCTCCTCAGATGGTCATGAATCATAACTTCACTAATCCTGCTCGTAATGTATGGGAGTGGCGAGTATACTTTATGTTTTGGGCAAACTCTTATTATCGCTTTTTTTCCACTGCAACAGAGAAGCAGAGTATAGAGGGGGAGGAGCCACTTGCTATGACCCAGCACGGTGCACTGTATTCAGGCACACGCTCCGAGCATGTCAGTGTGATGCCATGGAGGTCTCTGGCAAACTTTTTGCACTGATCAAATGCCGCGGCGCTGGCGTTTCAGGTGGCTGATGAGGTTTTTTTTTTCGTACAACTACAATGAGAAATGTAATCACAGGCAAGGGGGGAAAGGAGCGCTTGATTTGACCACTCACATAGTATGAGTAATCTCACCTCATTATCTGAGATCTTGTTAATGCTATCAGATTCATCAGTATGATGTAATAATTCCCTCATATCTCTCTGATAATTATCATGCACTCTTACCTTTAAGGTATAAAAGTAAATTTTACCACTCATTTACATAAAAAGTTGTGTTTTCGGATTTGTTTAGTAGTTTTTTTTTCACCCCTTAATGTTTGAAACCGATGAACGGTTGTTAGGGATGGAATATCTTCCCTCTTGTTCAAAGAGATGGAATTACACCTGATAGCCTTTAAAAAAAAAAAAGTCAATGTTTTTGTTTAACGGATGGGGTTTGTTTGCTTCATCAGCCAGCATGTCTGACTCGGGTGTGTTTGACAAGCTGCAGGAAATCACGTCGTCTGTGTGAAGTGTGCCAAAGTCCAGCAGTGTCTTTCTGCCCACTTCCATACGACTGATTCCAGTCTGCATAAAACTTTTATTTTCTATGATGCTGCCCCAGACCCCCACCCAGGGTACACGGTTAGGGCAGTCATGCAGTCTGATTAGATCAGGCAGCCCCTCTATCCTCTGCCTTCCCCTCATGGCTACCACAGAGGAGCCTCCCCTGTGGGGGGAGGAGGAGAGGGGGGGGACTTCTACCTCCAGCAGCTCTCCAGCCCTGGAGCTTGCTTGCTTGCTTGCTGGGGGCCGAGCAGGGTGGGGTCCAGGCCAAAACAAAGCCCCCACCTTGCACTCTCCTTTTGAAAGCAAAAGAAGGGAATGACTTATGGAGGAGAGAGGGGTGGCGGGGGAAGGGCGCTTCTAAATCTGCGGTGGGTTTTGTGCCTTTTGTGGGGGTCTGGGGACAAGGATGACGGCTCACGACTCTCAGGGCGAATGCGCTGCAGACGGGACAGTTTTGTTACCTCCACCTCGCGCTGGATATCGACGAAAGCAGGAAGTTGTGGCGTGCAGCTGGAGGCTAATGGCGACGGCATCATATGATCAGAGCACATGGTGTCATGGAAAAGCCTTTGAGCCATGCGCCGCAGCTGGAACTCCAAAGTTGCTTACTTCACAGTTTATTTTAGACGGGAGAGAGAGAGGATATGAAAGGAAAAGGCACATGAAACGTCTGCAAGCATTTATTATCCGTACAGGTCCAGATTTCTAACCATCCACAGCTACTCTACCTAAATGGGGCAAAATTGGGATATGGGTCATGCCCCAGATCACAACACAGTCCTCGTTTCGTGGCGGTTAATTGGTTCCAGACCTGACCGCAATAAGTAGGATTCAATATTAATAAAGGGAATATTTTTGCAGTTAGAGCATACAAAGCCTGTTTATGACTTCCTAGATACGGCTTTTAACATTATTAGAGCCCTGTAGACATGAAATAACAGCCCTATAGTCACTTTTACACTCCTATTATTTGTTTACATCACATTGCCCAGGCTACAGGATAATTGCAGGGACATAACAGACGGCTTCTGGTAGCAAAACAAGTTAGCGTGTTCAATTTGTGAAAAGTGAATTTTAAATTTAGGCATCTTCTGCTTTGACAATTTGTCATCTAACTTCTTTCCCCTCCATTTCTTTTTTTTCCCATTTTTTGCTCTTTTCCTTTTCTCAAACTTTTTTCTTTTTCTTGAGTTTTTATTTTTCAAAATTCATTTTTTCCATTCTTGGTTCATTCACCCACAATATCTCGACATTGTATTCATTTAGTTTATTCTAAGCCTAAAGGAAAACTTCCTTCTTGGGTGCATTGATTTCACATAGCAACATAGAAAGGAATGCTACACCTAGCACTACACTTGTGAGGTGTCACTACACCAGTAATGTAGTTCTTAGGCGTAACAATGTTCATAACAATAATAATAACAAAGTGACTGTAGCTTGGTTCATGATGGAAATGGGGGGCTGCACGGCCGTCAAGTGGTTAGCGCGCAGGCCACATAGTACCTAGGAGACCCGAGTTCAATTCCACCCTCGGCCATCTCTGTGTGGAGTCTGCATGTTCTCCCCGTGCATGCGTGTGTTCCTCCTTTTTTTTAGCTGTTTTTATATATTTAAAATGCATCAAGTTCATCCGCTCGTCCTCAAAGGAGCACAAATCTAAGCACAAAGCAGACTGGACTCTTTTCTAGAAGTTTGCCTGCTTAATTTGCTGTAATGCGAGCTAATGGTCGGCGCAGCTGTGACTTGATTTGCGGCCAGACGGCTCTCCGGGTGCGGGTGACGGCGCTGCTAGACGGTACTGGGGGGTAACGTTACTGCGCCCGTGGGACCCCACACACGCGTAGCCGACCTCGGGGCTGCCAGCGGGAGTTCCTTTCTACACAATGTGGATCTGTCATGACCCAAAACAAAACATGTTCCCAGACATCATTGACTTTAACAAGAATTTGCCGGGCTACTTTTTTCCAGGTTATCTCCTTCCGGTCTCGGATGTGGCGACCAACACCGGTATTTTCAAAACGTATTGTACTGTAACTGTTACCGTCTGTAGAAGCCATACGTGAAAAGCAGTCTGAGAAAGACTGCAAGGAGAAAGCCAGGCTCTTTAGTTTGACAATTAACTGCAGCGGTCTTGTGTCAGACATCTGTGATCCATCTCCTGGGGGCAGGCGTCTGCAAAATACACCGCCCCCACCCCCATACACACTCCCCTCTACTTCCTGCTTTCGTCGCCCCAGAGATCATTTACCCTGACGGCCGCTTCTGACCCCCATCCGTCCCTCTGAGTCATCGTCAGTCACACTCTGACGTGAGCTTACATTTTAAAACACAAAATAGACACATGTGATAATATTTATTGACATGGAGGTCTCGCTCTCTAGTGAGACTCCTTGCAGTTTTTTTTTGCTTACTGTCAGCCATCCACCTCCCGGTGGTGGTGGTGGTGGTGCTGTTCCTGTTCCACGGGTGTGCCGTGACTGGACAAATAAGGGTCTGCAGGCCCACTCAATTGTTTCCACAACACGCCTGAAATGACAATGCGGGTCGTCAAAATATGCGACTCAGGCCGCCAACGTGATGTCATCAAGGTTACGTCGTCTGCTTAAGTGAATGCACGATACCTGGGAGAAAATACAGCGAGTCTCCGTTCGGTAGTAAGACACCAAATATGGCCGACGGCTCCGTTTTATGAGAACCATGTGAGAGATTGGGATTGAACACTTCCATGGCGCGAGCCGCAAGAGTAAATCAAGGGAGCACTGCATTGTCTTGGTTTCGCGGAAAAGATGACGTCTTTTTTTTTTTTTTGTATTGATGCTGATTCGAAATTGTAGGATTGTTCAGCCTTCGCGGAGGTAATCATTCTTTAGCTATTATGTGTTTCCTGTCCCTTTTTTCATCCGCCATGTTTTCAGTGGCCTAGAAACAATGCTAAATCAACTCTTTGGAGCCATCTGTTGGACCTCATGTCGGCAAGATGATGTCATGTTTGTGTGCAAGTGCACACGCACGGGAGGAAATTGGCTAGTGTGAGGACAATCATTGCATTAGTGGTAGAGTGTATAATCAGCATGCGCCTGAGGGAGTAAAAGGCACCTTTTAAAAGAAATGCTGCTGCTGCGTTAAGTGTTTTTGTGTGTGTGTGGGGCCGAGTTGGAAATGGTTGTCAAAGGGAATTAAGTGCTAATGAAGGAGATTAGCGGTGTTGATGTCATGGACTTTGTGGAGAGGACACACACTGGGGACACCAGTCTAGCCATGTGATGCTAAAGAAACATGATCAAACTTACAGCTTTGAAGATGTGTAGCGAAACCTGCATTTTTTTTTTCAATGCAGTTGTCCTTTGTTCGTAGCGGTTGATTGGTTCCAGGCCTGACTGTGATAAATGAATTTCTGCAACATAGGATTCAATGCACGTTTTTGTAGTTACAGCATAGAAAACCTGTCTAGGACTTTCTAAATATGATTTTATACACCATTAAAGCCCTCTAGACACAAAATAACACCGCTATAGTCACCTTTATACTCGTATCAGGCAATATAGTGGACATAATACATGAAAATAAGACGTATATAACCTGTTTATACATATATATAACCTGTCAAATTCTAAATGTTTTTTAACATTGGAGCCCTCTAGACACAAAATACCACCCCTATAGTCACCTTTATACTCGTATTAGGCAATATAGTGGACATAATACGTGAAAACAAGACATATATAACCTGTTTATACATATATAACCTGTCAAATTCTAAATGTTTTTTAACATTAGAGCCCTCTACACACAAAATAACACCCCTATAGTCACCTTTATACTCGTATTAGGCAATATAGTGGACATAATACGTGAAAACAAGACGTATATAACCTGTTTATACATATATAACCTGTCAAATTCTAAATGTTTTTTAACATTAGAGCCCTCTAGACACAAAATAACACCCCTATAGTCACCTTTATACTCGTATTAGGCAATATAGTGGACATAATACGTGAAAACAAGACATATATAACCTGTTTATACATATATAACCTGTCAAATTCTAAATGTTTTTTAACATTAGAGCCCTCTAGACATGAAGTAACACTCCTATAATCACCTTTACACTCCTGTTAGCCTATGTAGAGGACATAATAAGTGAAAATAAGATATATAAAGCCTGTTTACTATGTAGAGGACATAATAAGTGAAAATAAGATATATAAAGCCTGTTTAGCACCTTCTATATGCAGTTTTTAACATTAGCGCTTTCTAGACATGGAATAACACCCCTATAGTTATCTATTCACTCCAATTAGCCAATATGGTGGACATAATAAGTGAAAATAGGACACAGAAAATGTGTTGACCACAGTATAGGAGCCTTGTAGACATACAAATAGTCACCTTTACGCCGCTATTATTCATTGTTTACAACACATATCCTCTGTGATGTCCTCTGTGAAGTGGTGAGCGTGTGCACAGGGCGGGCTTATCTGAAGGCAGGGCCGGGTCAGAGGTTGTTTTCATGTCCGTTTCCCTTTGTGACATCGCAAAGCCACAACTTGAAAAGGGAGCGTCTTCTCTCAAAAGCGGAGCAAATAAGTGAGGGAGATGATCGATTTTTCTCAGACTCCAGAGACACGTTTTACTCACCGAGTTCATTTACGGGTCACGTCTTGCTTTTTGCTTTGCAGTTTATCAGCATGAGCTCGCCTGGTGGACTACGTAGTTTGGCGCGCTTTCATCAGACCTGTCCAACTTCTGTGAGATGTTGGGGACATTTACGTTTTAGCAAGTCCAACTGTTGCTTTTTGCGCTGGTGTTATATCAAGCTAGTGGCTATTAAGTCTTTTTATTGCGTTTTTGTTCCTCATTTGTCAAGGTTTTATATCATAAGTCCCCATTAGGTGACCCAGTTTGTGTTACTCTCCTTTCTATTCCTTCATTTAACAGCAGTGCTAAGTGGAAGGGGGTTTGGTATGCCAGCTGTGGCTACCTACACTCATTATTTTTCCTTTTACTGCAGGGACTTTGGTGAGTGGTGATCACCAATAATGACTATCGAGGAGGAGGAATTAGAATATTCCCATGCAATATTAATATTTTTGGAAACAAAATGTTCCGCCGGCGGCACGGCGGTCGAGTGGTTAGCGCGCAGACCTCACAGCTAGGAGACCAGGGGTTCAATTCCACCCTCTGCCATCTCTGTGTGGAGTTTGCATGTTCTCCCCGTGCATGCGTGGGTTTTCTCCGGGTACTCTGGTTTCCTCCCACATTCCAAAAACATGCTAGGTTAATTGGCCACTCCAAATTGTCCATAGGTATGAATGTGAGTGTGAATGGTTGTTTGTCTATATGTGCCCTGTGATTGGCTGGCGACCAGTCCAGGGTGTACCCCGCTTCTCTCGTCCGAAGACAGCTGGGGTAGGCTCCAGCACCCCCCACAACCCTCGTGAGGATAAATGGTAGAAAATGAATGAAAGAATGAATGAGTTCTCCTCCTGTTTTGTGTGGAAGTGGTAACTTTTTGGCTTCTTATTTTGTCTTTGCCCACCCTCGGCCATCTCTGTGTAGAGTTTGCATGTTCTCCCCGTGCATGCGTGGGTTTTCTCCGGGTACTCCGGTTTCCTCCCACATTCCAAAAACATGCTAGGTTAATTGGCCACTCCAAATTGTCCATAGGTATGAATGTGAGTGTGAATGGTTGTTTGTCTATATGTGCCCTGTGATTGGCTGGCGACCAGTCCAGGGTGTACCCCGCTTCTCTCGCCCGAAGACAGCTGGGGTAGGCTTCAGCACCCCCGCGACCCTCGTGAGGAAAAAGCGGTAGAAAAGGAACGAATGAAAATGTTCCGCCACTCCATGTTTGCGCTCACCTGTGGGCTGTGTGCTGCACCGCCAGGCTCCTTTAAAAAGATTTTCTTGACGATTACTCCAAATTGCCTCGTTTGGATGCTTTGCAGAGGCAGCGTGTCGCTAAGTGCTAAGTGTTTACGAGTGAACCGGCCGGCTGGGTGCTAGCCGCTTCCTCACGCCCGAGTTTAAGGACGTTAGCCCGAGGGCCACCGCTCCCGAGCTGCTGCTTTTATTGACGGAACTCTCGGATTGGACTTTTCCTTTCCGTTATCTGTACTGGTTCGCGCTTGTTTTCTCTGGTGCGTTTCCTCATTTTGTAAACCTCAGGGTGGAGCCCGGCCACCTGTTTTGTCCTACTTCCTGTCCGACGTGACTTGTTTTTGGTGGTTTAAGCGCTTAAAACAAACACGGCAGAGTGAGATCCAGATTTTAGGCCAACGTAGCTATTAAGCTTATTTTCCAACCATTTAAACTAGCAGCACACACCCCCCTCCTGCTCCCTCCCAAAGCCCGACCGTACTATAAAGAAAGTCTGAAAGACTCTTTTGTGGCGGGCCTGGGTTGCAGCGAGCATACCTACAGACATCCCCCAGACCCGCATAATGGCCTCCCCCAGCTGTGGAAGTGCTCAGCATCCAACGTTGGCCTTTGCCAAGAGGTATTTGCCAGTTAAACGCGTCACTTGAAAGGATCCAAATATGAGCAGCACTTCTCTTTTAAGAAAATCCTCTCAGCTGCAGCCATTTGCACGCCGCCCTCCTCGCCAAAACTTTAGACTTCCGAGGAAACGTCTGCAAAGTAGCATCAAAGGACTCGCAAGAGCTGGATAAACTACAGTATATATGGGATGCACTCATAGATGCCATTCATCACACACCAGATAACATTAAAGAGCAGGACAGGAGGACGCAGATGTTAGCAACACTAGCATAGCTGCAGTATGTGCGCTACAGTGCTAACATTTTAACAGCAACATCGTGCTAGGTTTGCCTGCTTGCAGCAGAAATATTTGGACTGTCAACATGGGACATGTCACCTGACCACTGTGACCGATGTCGTTTATCAGCTCTTCTGCCTGGGCGTGGCCAACACCACACATCGGCTCTGTCAGGTCTGTTGAGCTTGCTTTTGAAATTCAGGGGTCCTGGCAGGCTTCTCTACACATCTTAAAACATGTCAAGGTCGACACAATTTCATACAACTTAAATAAAAGGTGTCTGAATATAAGAAAATAACCATATATTCAATAAAAAAGCAAACCTAACTTGTTTGTGACATTCTGGGGTCCTGGCAGGCTTCTCTACACATCTTAAAACATGTCAAGGTCGACACCATTTCATACAACTTAAATAAAAAGTGTCTGAACATAAGAGAATAACCATCTATTCAATAAAAAGGCAAAGCTAACTTATTTGAGCTTGTTTGTGACATTCTGGGGTCCTGGCAGGCTTCTCTACACGTCTTAAAACATGTCAAGGTCGACACCATTTCATACAAATTAAATAAAAGGTGTCTGAATATAAGAAAATAACCATATATTCAATAAAAAGGCAAAGCTAACTTATTTGAGCTTGTTTGTGACATTCTGGGGTCCTGGCAGGCTTCTCTACACGTCTTAAAACATGTCAAGGTCGACACCATTTCATACAAATTAAATAAAAGGTGTCTGAATATAAGAAAATAACCATATATTCAATAAAAAGGCAAACCTAACTTATTTGAGCTTGTTTGTGACATTCTGGGGTCCTGGCAGGCTTCTCTACACGTCTTAAAACATGTCAAGGTCGACACCATTTCATACAAATTAAATAAAAGGTGTCTGAATATAAGAAAATAACCATATATTCAATAAAAAGGCAAACCTAACTTATTTGAGCTTGTTTGTGACATTCTGGGGTCCTGGCAGGCTTCTCTACACGTCTTAAACCATGTCAAGGTCGACACCATTTCATACAAATTAAATAAAAGGTGTCTGAATATCAGAAAGTAACCATATATTCAATAAAAAGGCAAACCTAACTTATTTGTGCTTGTTTGTGACATTCTGGGGTCCTGGCAGGCTTCTCTACACATCTTAACAGTTGAAAGGTGTCAATGTAACACTATCTCATACACCTTAAAATGCGCGTGTATGTTTTGTGAATGTAAGAAAGGAAGCGTCTTCTCTCAAAGATGCTAGATTTTTCTCATGTTTGGTTGTTAGTACATCATGAAGAAGTCACTTTTGCGTAACAACATTGGCCGCCTTCACTCAGTGGCTGTAAAATAATGTCCTAATTGTTTATGAGAGCAGCTAGTCCTTGTGATTCCGCTGAAGCCGGTGTGGGAATTGGGTATTATTTCAAGCTTATGCTCTGCGAAATTGCACTTTCCACTGATGCTTTATTTGATGTGTTGGAGGGTTTGTGTCTTTTATCCCTACGACAACAAATAGAAATCACATGTTCACCACTGGCATCCCGTGTCTGTGCGTTCGTCACGAGTTGACATCATGGAGTCCGCTCCGTTTGGCTCCACAATGCTGGTTGAACTGGGAGCGAACCGACTTCTGGTTCACGTAAAGAATTGAAGCCATCATTAGTTAATTATCTAAGGTCTGATGGATGTGTCATTAATTGGAGGAACATTCCAGAGTCAATGAGCTGGTTCATCATGTCCATGGCCTGATGGACAGTCTCATGTTTTTATTGTACCAAGCACTGTTGACACGGGGCACGGCACCAAGCGCCCAACCCGGATGTGTCTTTCACGAGTCGTAGGTAGCATTTCTACAGATCTTTCAAAATGCAATGGCAATAATTCAGGCTTTGTTTCTGTTTCTCCACAGGAAGAGACTTGTCCTCGCTTGGGCACAACTACAAAATCCATCTCGAGGCTTCCACGTGAGAGGTTGGTGTCGAAAATATAGGTTAGACGTAGCACCATGCGTCCACCACACACTTGAGGCCAACACTCCCTTCTACGTATACAAACCACATTTCCTGCTTTTCTTGCAGTGATATATTTTTGGGGCCTCTTATGAGTGGGAACACAAGCTCTTCTCATCCCTCCTCTATTGTTCCCCGCACCGTGAGACTTCAGTCATCTTAAATAATCGAAACTTGAGATGCATGGGAAGTCGGCCCAACAAGTTGCTGTCAATTTCATCGCACATAGCATATCAGTGAAGATAATTAGCTTAAGTTCCGTGGAGGCTCGACGTCCTTTTGCACACTACAGTTCTGACTCTGGTGTATTTATCCGGAAGAAGGAGGAAGTCGGGGGCGTTTGAGGGAGGCTTCCTTGCTGGGTTTTTGGTGGGGGGGTGTATGTTTTTCCAATATGAGTGAAAACAATGGAAGCGGTGGGGGCGACCACCTGCAAAGGTCGTTTCAAAGTGGGGAACCCCTCCAATGATAATAAACAAGGAGATCATTTGTCATCACTAATGCTTAAAATAGTTGAATAGTCCTGCTTCCTGTTATCTACTCCACGCTTTGGCCATGTCTGGCCTTCCTTATCTTCTTCATTCAAGCTGGACTTTATGGAAATTGCATTTTTTTTCCCTGTGACATTTTCAACATCCAACATTCGTAGCAGTACAATGTTTTTAGGGTCAGACATCAGTAGTAATTCTGTGTTTTCAACGTCGGATGTCAGCAGTAATGCCGTGTTTTCAAGGTTGGACATCAAGAGTAACAGTGTTTTCAAAGTCGGTCTTCGGGATCAGCAAAGTGTTTTCAAGGTAGGACATCGGTAGCAACCGTGTTTTCAAGGCCGGACATCGGTAGCAACACAGCGTTTTCAAGGTCGGACATCAGTACTAACTAGTGTTTTCAAGGTCGGACATCAGAAGCAAAAAACCTTCATATAAAACAATTTCATGTCAAACTTTGTGTGAAATCTAATGTCTTGTGGGTGGCGGTGCTATAGTTAGTTAGTAAGAGTCCCGTCAAGGTGTTTGATGGCGGCCATGTTTTTCAAGCAATTCTTCTGAATTTTTCCAGACATGACCAAGACATGGTCAGTCCTCTAACAGTGTGTACCAAATGTGGTGATAAGCCGGCTTGTGGGTGTCAACATCGCCACCATGCGGTGTATTTATCAGAAAAATAGTAGCGCTGGCAAAGGCAGCAGTCGGATGCATACTGTGGTGGATATTCTGGCAGATGTTCACTCTTTTGTGTGCAGCGGTTGACAAGTAGAAGTGTTGGCTTCCACACAGGACTGAAGCTTGGACAATAGTCTTCTTGTCTATAGAGGGAAGCACTTCTGCAAAGAACTGAACATTTCTATTACAGCTAACCTGAGAGACCGTTGTCTTTATGTTGCTCCTCGCTTTGACATATCTCTTGGCCTCCTGAGGCCGTTTTGATAAATGGGTTTGAGAAGCTTGGTCGGTGTTGTTGGTGGGAATCTCTGCTGGGAGCACCAAGTTAGAGCCACGGGGGTAGTTGGGATTAAAGCACCCCCCCCCCCCCCAGTACAAAACACCATGGGAACAATGCTTGACATCTGACCAAAATACCTTCCACCCGAGCTCTGCCGATTTCCTGAGTCTGGCCTGGAAACAACACAAGCGCTGGGATTTGTGCTTCTTTTTCTCTCCGTACGTTTGTGGGTCCCGGGGCTATTTTCAGGGCTGGAAGGTGGGGCTGGAAACGGTTAAAGATAATGGACACAGTGTCGAGCCTGAGGGCCCCCCCCAGCTGTGCGAGTGCTAACAGTGGGGGAAAAAGAAGAGAGGTGTGGGGGGGGCTCAGGCCTCCCAGTCCATCAGCAGTCGGAGGAAATAGGTGTGAAGAATGTACCCCCCAACCCCCAGTTTTAGATACATTTCACTTGGTTTTCACTTTTGGCACCACGGGCCTACTTTTTTGCTGCGTGTTAAATCAATTTCTAGCAGCACTGAACTGACAATGCACAAATGTTGTGTTTGTGTGCTGCTCAGGAATGCCTTGACGCATGTAAAAGCTAATGTTAGCTCGGCTTTTACGTCAAAAGTGGAATGACATTAGAAAACGTATTAACATAATGAATTTTTCCGTATAACTATTCAGTTCCAGGGTCAAACAGTCACCAGCTTCATTCACCATAGCAAGGTTTGTCATTATTCTTCATGGTTGACGTCAACCACACACTGATGCACGGCAGCAATCTGAACAGCCATGTGCTAAGTTAGCCTGAAGTAAAGCGTTTCGCTCATGGGCGAGAAGGCACTTTTAGTAGGATGCTACCACCTATTAGCTGTTGTTCTTCGGCAGCTTGACTGGCACCAGTTGAGATTGGAGCCGCAGAGGCCACCCACTGTGACGCGTCAGATGGTCTTTGTTTTCCGACACCCTCTTTTACCTCCGTGGCGCGGCGGGGTTTGCCGTAGGCGATGGGTGTTATCGTCCACATATGAGGAGCTTGGCTGACCTCCGCCTTTGGACCCAGACAGACAGCTGTGGAATGATCCAGACGGAGACAAAGAGGTTATAAACAGCCAGGGAGGGACCACTCGGGTTGAAATGGAGTGCATGTTTTCATGTTTCAAGACTTCTGGTAAGAGGTGTTTTCTGTCAGCCACACATACGTATATAACGCTAATTCCGGCGCCCGCTTGCAGGTGCGCTGCCTGTTTACCGCAAGCGGCGGCGCCATTCTTCTTTTCTTTCCCACGCTTCCACCTGGCCGTCTTCCTCTGGACCCAAGTGTTGGGATTTCCTTCCCTTCAACATGTTCATAGTATGCTGCAGCAGCTTGTACCCGCCACCCCCCAGCAGCACCTCCCAAAAGGCTCATGCATTAGCAGCTAAGTGCTAACACATCCCACATGATGGCAAACTAAATGGCAACCAAAGCTGTTACAGTGTAGATATACATATCTATACTGATATACATGTCTATATACAGTATAAATTTTCCACTAATCTGGAAAAAAAAGCAAACATTTGACAAAGGTTTAATGTTCTGGGACACTGACTGACCTCCAGTTTTTGTTCTGAAACCATTTCTCTTATAGGAAAGAACTGAATATATATGTATATGTACATGTATATTCTGTTCCGCAGTCAAATTTAAGTCATTAATAGTGACTGTTGTGATATTTCTTGGTCCTTTTTTTTTACATTTAGACTTTTTTCAACGTGTAACTGTCTGGCTTGGTTGCCAGATAGAAAAAGCAAACGTTTTTGCGTTTTGTGCTTTCTAAGTGTATTTATTGCAACTTCCTGTAGACTGAATGTGTCCCCAGGCGGTTGTCCATGCAGTGTATATGTTTAAGCACATACAGATGGTTTATATATATATATATATGTATGTATCTGTGTGTGTGTGTGTATCTATATATATATATATATATCTATCTATCTCCACATCTGTCTCCACGTGTTCTCTCAGGGTCTGGAGGACGTCCTCCAGATGGTGGTGGTCTCTGGTCTGTGGTGTTTGTGCTGTGAGATCAGACTTCTCTCTGGTTGCAGAGGAGCCCGGCAACAACGTCCATCTGTTGCTGTCGGATACTTTTTCTTTTACGGACATAAAAAAAAAAAATCAGTTATCAGTTATGCTATCAAATACTGCACCCGGCACATTTGTTTTGTTCTTTTCCGAGTGTTGCCTGGTAACCTCCAAGCATCTCCTTGCACCGTGCCATGAGATTTTATGTGGACCGTGGTTATTTCCCTCCGCTGGAAACCCGAGGACGACAAGGCCTCCTGCGCCAAATGTTCCGTCCTGCATCTGCGTCGTCCATCTTTTTTCCACGTGTTGCTCCTCTCTCTTCCACAGCAGTCAACCCTAAGTGGCCTCCTGTTAGTAGGATAGAGTGATGTAACACGTGGATGCTGAGAACTCACGCAAACACGAACACTCGGCGACCTCCGGACGTCAGCAGGTCATGTTAGATGAATGCTGTTCAAAGAGAAACAACTACGCGAAATGTCATTTTTAATGACATGTAACATGTCTCACTACAGCCTGTTTATGAGAAAAAGAAAGAGAGAAAAATCTATCACCTCCCTCATTTGTTTGCTCCACTTTTTCGAGAAGGGGCGCTGGAATGCTGGCCTTTTGAAGTTTGCAGCTTTTCATGACATCATGAAGGAAAAACTTCCTTCCTCGTGGACCTAATGACTTAATGAGATGGGCCCACCCCATGCGTGCACCCACCACCTTGTTCAAAATAAAAAATAAAGCCTAAACTATCGGTCACGTGCACGGGAGCTGTGGATTAGTTTTTTCTTCATTGAAAATCATAAACTAAAGTGTTGGCACTTTAGCATCACATAGCTAGTGTTGCTCATGTTATGATATATGGCAACTATTACATCACACAAGTACAGCGTTTCATCGTGGTGTGGGACCTTGGTTAGTGTCCACTCGGGTTTTTTGTCAAAATCTCAAATCTAGACCAACATTTTGCCTTGGTTTTTGTACATTTTATGGAACAAGATGGAGGAAGATGACTAAAAAGCGAGTAGGAAGTTGAGTAAAAAGGAGGAAAATCGGATTGATTAGATTTCTTTTGGGGAAAATTGATTCAGTTAGCGGCTGCATGGTGCACTAGTGGTTAGCACACAGGCCTCACAGCTAGGACACCATCGTTCGATTCCACACTTGGCCATCTCTGTGTGGAGTTTGCATGTTCATATTCCAAAAACATGCTAGGTTAATTGGCGACTCCAAATTGTCCATAGGTATGAATGTGAGTGTGAATGGTTGTTTGTCTATATGTGCCCTGTGATTGGCTGGCCACCAGTCCAGGGTGTACCCCGCCTCTCGCCCGAAGACAGCTGGGATAGGCTCCAGCACCCCCGCAACCCTCGTGAGGATAAGCTGTAGATAATGAATGAATGAATGAATGATTCATTTAGCGGCTGCACGTTGGTCTAGTGGCTAGCGCGCAGGCCTCACAGCTAGGACACCGTTGTTCAATTCCACCCTCGGCCATCTCTGTGTGGAGTTTGCATGTTCATATTCCAAAAACATGCTAGGTTAATTGGCCACTCCAAATAGTCCATTGGTATGAATGTGAGTGTGAATGGTTGTTTGTCTATATGTGCCCTGTGATTGGCTGGCGACCAGTCCAGGGTGTACCCCGCCTCTCGCCCGAAGACAGCTGGGATAGGCGCCAGCACTCCCCCGCGACCCTCGTGAGGATAAGCGGTAGAAAATGAATGAATGAATGATTCAGTTAGTGTCCATTTTGGTTAGAGGCAGACCTTCTGGAATAAATAAATGAATGAATGATGCTAACCAAGGTTCCAGTGTCCACGGTCTGTGTTAGGACCGGGGTGCAGGTTACACGCGTGCACTGACACAGGTAAAGACGTGTAACCGAGGCTATGGATGAAATTTCCAAATTGGAGACAGTCCGTTTGTGCGGGATGGTGGATCGTCATGGATACAAATGTCCTCTTCCTGAATCAATGATTCAGTTGTTAGCACCGCAGATCCTCTGATGGTGTTTTGGCCATCTCTCTCTGGATAACCACCGCTTAGGGATGGTGAGGCTCCTCCTTTCTTCTTTTCTCTCTGTTCCTTCACGTTGGAGGTCTGCACTGTGTCCAAGCTCCTGCCGACATCTTCTCCTGAGTCAGATCTCTATCCACATCTCCAAATCACAAACGCCCCGAGTCAGCTTGTTCTGTTGAGAGAGAGAGAGAGAGGACGGGGTTTGATTGTGCCAGGAGGAGGCGGCAGCTTTTACTTTCATCCAGCGGTGGTTGTCCAATCACAGCCCTGCATATGTAATTAGGCACAACAGGCCTGTCAGCGACACTGTGCTTTTGCCTTTTTTTTTTTTTTTTTTTACTGTGGTGTCTTTTTATTGCACGTCTAAGGAATGTTTATCTGTTCCAAATACCTAAAGATTTACTGGTGGAACTTCCACAGCCTGCTAGAAAAACACCAAGCTTTATTTTGGAATCCTACATGAGACGTATAGATGTATAGTGAAGGGAGCTACGTGGAATATGG
This sequence comes from Doryrhamphus excisus, assembly GCF_037039965.1. Classification (NCBI taxonomy): domain Eukaryota; kingdom Metazoa; phylum Chordata; class Actinopteri; order Syngnathiformes; family Syngnathidae; genus Doryrhamphus; species Doryrhamphus excisus. The sequence continues at coordinate 10,983,838 of NC_136366.1, read as the reverse complement.
ACACGTTTACAGCTCATACAAACGCTGGGACAGTCAAATCATTTAGACCAGGGGTCTCAAACTCAATTTACCTGGGGGCCACTGGAGCTAGGGTCTGGGCAAGGCTGGGCCGCATCAGGTATAATAATAAAACTGCAAATAATAAAAACTTAAGAAACCACATATAGTTGGTGGGTAGACAAATTATTTTTTTCAGATTATAATTAACAAAGCATTATTAGAGCCCTGTAGACATGACAAAACATGACTATAGTCACATTTATACTCTTTTTTTTATTTACAACATATTGCGCAACTGCAGGGTCTTGAGACACATGCTAACTCGCAAACTAGAGAGCTAGCGACCTTAACGCTAGCCTTCAAGTTATTTCCTTTAAACTTAAATAGCCAAAAACTTACCACTTCCACACGGATAGGGAGGATTACTATTAACAGTTATTTAACCCTTAACATGAACATTAATCAAACGTAATAATTTTTTTCTGGGTACATGATACCATACAGCATCCATATCAAACTTGCACGGGCCGCACTAACATTAAACTTTCATATCAACGGGCCGCGTGTTTGAGACCCCTGATTTAGACAGCAGCTGAACATGTGAGATGAACATTGACAAAGTAGCTAAGCCGACACAAGGCCACGTTTTAGTAGCATATCAACAATGATCACAGAGAAAGGACATGCTTGTAATAAGTTACCATCATTGCTAACACAGTATAGAGGGGGAGGAGCCACCTGGCATGGCCCAGCAAGGTGCACTGTATTCGGGCACATGCTCCGAGCAGCCACTGTGATGGATGGGCTTTGGTACAACAAGCATGTTAAATGCCTTCTTCTGGAAGTGAATGTTTATTTACAAATGAGCTCAGGGGGAAGTTATGATAGGCCAGGAGAAAAAAGGATCAATTCTCTCATATCAGAACTAATTGTAATAACGGGTCCACTGATAATAAGAGGTAACTTGAGGTGATTTAGTAGAAGAAGAAACAGGTGCATAGATTATGAAGAAGTGCCTACCAAGCGTAGCTTCTATTCAGGCCTCCTTCCGTTCTTTTTTTTTTTTTTTTTTTTTACCACATCTGGAAGTGATTCGTCCTTCCTGTGTTAGTGAACACGACGGTCAGTCAGATGCTGGAATCATTGATGCCCATCATCTCCGCGTCCTGCTCTTATCTGAGCGCAGGTGACATCAGGAGGATGTGATGTGGATGAGATCACCCGCGGTCCTCACGTGTGCCGGATAACACCCGTGTTGCTCTTGGCCCCTTTGAGAGGGGGGTGACGAAAAGCCAGCCAGAGTGAGACAAAAGAAGGCGGAGGAGGAAGGGGGGGCTCTTGTTGTTTTAACCCACATTCACTAGAGAAGTATGGCCACCATGTGGACCCTCTCAGAAAGTGTGACGTGGAAGGGGGAAGGGTCCGGGTGGAGGAGTCCCGGAGAGACGCCGCAGGGTCGGCGCACACGAGCTGCATCTCCTTGAAGAGCTGGATTAGCCTCCAAGCCATGGAGACAGGTTGAACTCTTCTTGTGTTTTTTTTTTCTTCTCATTGGTGCTTCTCACAGGGACGAGTGGGTGCGGGCATGGGGTGGGGGGGGGGCATGTCGCTGCTTTACAAAGCTGATGTAATACGCTCCCCAATATTCCCAATCAGAGCCACGGGATGCTGAGCAGATGTGCTGAAGCGTTAGGAAAGATTGGCCCTGGTCGCTGGTGGAAAAGCTGACTCTGCCGTCCTTTTGTTGCCCGCCGCTCTTCTTACACCAGAGATGTTTTCTCCTCCAGATTCTGCACATGACCCACAAACACCATTGTGGTGTCACGTTTTTGCAGCAGAAGCAAAAAAAAAAAAAAGTCATGCTAGTGGTCCGAAAAAATAACTGACTGCTCCTGTCACTTAAATTAGGCATTTAAAGCACTTCCTGTCACATAGAGGATCTTTGACTGGGTTTGTTTAACGGTAGGTGTTAAATGCACTCCTGTAATAGCATTTCTGCACTTGGTCCCAAATAGTAGCAAAGTGAAGGATCTTTGACTAACATTATTTTTGTAGTAAGTGTTAACACTCCTGTCATATGAAGGATCTTTGACTTTGTTCACAGTAGTTCTTAAAGGGCTCTCTTGATCAATAAATGATCTCTGACCAGCATTTTATTGCAGTAGATCCTTAGAAACAGCAAAGTGGTCCTGTACCATAGAGGATCTTTGACTAACATATTTTTGTAGTAAGTGTTAACACTCCTGTCATATGAAGGATCTTTGACTTTGTGCACAGTAGTTCTTAAAGGACTCTCTTGATCAATAAATGATCTCTGACCAGCATTTTCTTGCAGTAGATCCTTAAAAACAGCGAAGTAGTCCTGTACCATAGAGGATCTTTGACTAGCACAGGTCTTAACAGCACTCCTGTCGTATAGAGGATCTTTGTGGTTGTGCATTAGGTCAAGCAGAGTGCTCGGGTCACAGCGGGCCAGAGAAGTCTGGTAGGGAATGTTTTCCATCCTGTTGTAAACCACCACGCCGCTCCAAACAAACAGTTGCTGTGGCGACGTGATGACAACCTTTCCTGTCAGCGGCAGGCAGCGTTACTCATGCGGTTCCCGGTGTGTTCTTTTCTCTCCTTTTTTTGTCGCTGAGATAAGAGAAAGGTTGAGTGGACGTTACGACACGGGGCGGTGGACTTAATTTTTTTTTTTTATGGCGGCTGCTTGTCAGTCATTGACTTCCTGTGTTGGCTTTCAACACTCGGGAAGATTCTAGGTGTTTGGCAGTTCACTAAGATGAAATGATTGGTGGCCTGCCTTCCAGGCTGCCAACAGGGGGCGGGGCCACAACAACGGTACTCTTACGTTACTTTTTAGACGTCATCTGATGATGTCACACCTTCCACAAAGGTGTAAAGCCAAACAAGAGCATGGTCAGGACACACAGTCTTCTTACTATTCCCATTCCCATGAGCACGTTGGGGGGAAGGGGGGGGGGCATGATGGGGTGTCTTGTAGTTGTGCTGCGAGGGATTAGTGTTGTTGTTGTTGTTGTGTGGGAGGGGCGAGGGTGGCCATAAACTCCTAAGAGGATGGAAAGTGAGCGTGGAATATTCCGCTGTCTGGTTTCTTCTTCATGCGGTGTGAAATACGCCGTAAATCCACCTCCAGACACAACATACAACTTTAATGAATATTTTTGGTCAAGATGGCAAACTGCAGTCCTGTTTCCATGCAGCAGTACAGTTGGGTACGCATCATATTCTAAAGAATTCCAAAAATATGGACGCTACGTCTTCCTTCTAACAATGGAAAGTAATGTTACACTCTCTCTCCTAAATGATGCATTGCTTGTTTTCTTCTTGGTTGAGTTCATCACCAGATGTTGTTTCGCTTCAGCTTCAGGCAAATGAAGAGCAGCAGGTAGAGCGCTGCCGGACCAACACGCAAACTGCTGCCAAAAGCGAGGTCAAAGGTTAAGTGTCCGACTCAGACCTGGCGTCTTATCTGGCCAGCTGCTCCCAATTAAAGCATTTTCTGCTGACAGCGTTCCTTTTTTTTTTTTTTTTTGCTGCTGCAAATGTTTGACCCGAAAACGTCTTCTGCGGCGTGAAGCATTCTGTCATGAGAAGGCCTGCGAGGCAAACGAGGACGTTTGTGATTCACAGGATGGAATTGCGCTCCAGATATGCAGAGGCCTTGCAATGATGTCATGGCTGTGCTGTGAAAACAAGAGGCTATCCAAACAGGATGACAAAGATCAAAGTTTGTGTATGGCCTTGAAACGCACACACAGTCTCACTACACACACACACACACACACACACACTCACAAAGGGGCTATTAAAACAATGAGGGCTGACATTGGGGCACAGCGCCCTGCTGCCCCTAGTGGTGAGATCATGAAGGACCTTGAATGATCATTCATTTTTTACCGCTTATCCTCAGGAGGGTCGCAGGGGGTGCTGGAGCCTATCCCAGCTGTCTTTGGGCGAGAGGCGGGGTACACCCTGGACTGGTGGCCAGCCAATCACAGGGCACATATAGACAAACAACCATTCACACTCACATTCATACCTATGGACAATTTGGAGTCGCTAATTAACCTAGCATGTTTTTGGAATATGAATGTGCAAGCTCCACACAGAGATGGCCGAAGGTGGAATTGAACTTGTGTCTCCTAGCTGTGAGGCCTGTGTGCTAACCACTCTAACACCGTGCAGCCCCTTGAATGGTCATGAAGTCATTCATTCATTCATTCATTTATTTTCTACCGCTTTTTCCTCACGAGGGTCGCGGGGGTGCTGGAGCCTATCCCAGCTGTCCTGGCCAGCCAATCACAGGGCACATATAGACAAACAACCATTCACACTCACATTCATACCTATGGACAATTTGGAGTGGCCAATTAACCTAGCATGTATTTGGAATATGAACGTGCCAACTCCACACAAAGATGACCGAAGGTGGAATTGAACTCGTGTCTCCTAGCTGTGAGGCCTGTGTGCTAACCACTTCATCACTGTGCAGCCCCTTGAATGGTCATGAAGTCATTCATTCATTCATTCATTTTCTACCGCTTTTTCCTCACGAGGGTCGCGGGGGGTGCCTATCCCAGCTGTCTTCAGGCGAGAGGCGGGGTACACCCTGGACTGGTCGCCAGCCAATCACAGGGCACATATAGACAAACAACCATTCACACTCACATTCATACGTATGGACAATTTGGAGTCGCTAATTAACCTAGCATGTTTTTTGAATATGAACGTGCAAACTCCACACAGAGATGGACGAAGGTGGAATTGAACTCGTGTCTCCTAGCAGTGAGGCCTGTGTGCTTAACAGTCCACCACTGTGCAGCCCCTTGAATGATCATGTAGTCACGATATTGTGAAAAGAAAACGAAGAAGCACACCTTGATGGACCTTGCTTGGTGCAAAGGCTTCGTCCCAATACATTTGCTCACATTGTGGACGTACTAAAACAATCAGGTCATTCACCTCCGTTCCTTTTTTATCTTCTAGGCGTGTCCCATGTGTGACATGACGCCGGCAGGCGGGCTCCGGGGAACGCCTCTGTAAAAGGATGTAGACGGCTAGCGGCAGGCGGCGGAAGACGAGTGCCAAGGAAAGCCGAGCTGCGAGAGGCGAGGAGGCCGGATAAGAGGAATCCTCGAGCAGGAAGTGAAGCGGTGTTCAGGACAGGAGCACAAAGGACCAGAGGACCACCCCTCCCCCCCCCGCCGCCACCCACCCCAGCCGTCGCCAGCATGTGCCATGTGATCGTCACCTGCCGCTCCATGCTGTGGACTCTGCTGAGCATCGTGGCCGCCTTCGGGGAGCTCATCGCCTTCATGAGCACCGACTGGCTGGTGGGATACCCGCGCACGCCCGACGCCGTCTTCGGCCACCACGGGACCACGGCGGCCGGGGAGGCCTACCGGCCCACGCTGGGTATCTACGGCCGCTGCATTAAGCTGCCCCACCTGCAGCGCGGCGTGCTGTGCGGGCCCTACGCCGTCCACTTCGGGGAGATCGCCAGCGGGTTCTGGCAGGCCACGTCCATCTTCCTGGCGACGGGTATCCTGCTGCTGTGCGCCGTGGCCTTCATCTCCGTGTTCACCATGTGCTTCCAGAGCATCATGAAGAAGAGCATCTTCAACGTGTGCGGCCTGCTGCAAGGCATCGCAGGTAAGACTTACCTTTACCTAAAGCCTTTGAAGTGGATGCAGGGCAGGTATTGGACAGCTAGCTAGCAGTTTAGCTAGCAGTTAGCTAAATGTCAACAGCTAACATTAGCATATGACAAGCCAGTATTTGAACTCTGACTGGATGAAGATGTTTCAGGAGAAATTGTGTTTGAATTCTGAAATGTTGTGATATCCCTGACGTGAGTTGAAAACGAGAATCGAACCAGCGACCATCAGGTGGGCAGACGAACATGCTAGCACCCGAGCCGTGCCGCCGTCCGCTGAATTATTTTAATCTGGGAAATGATGGATGCATTTTTAGGAACACCCTGCTGGAGCATGATTTTGGAAACACGAGGGCCGGGGATTGAACCAGCAACCATTGGGTATCTATGTCACCCTGTAAAATATGTGCAATGTTGCAGTAATGGAAATTAGAGCATCATTTTTCCACCACTAGGCGGCGCCATTGTGTTTTTAGCAGAATTAGCCATGTTGCAAAGTAAAAACACAGACTGAATGATGAACAAATCAGTTGAATAATAAAAGCAGGTTTGAGGATCGAACCAGCAACCACCAGGTAGGGGTAACGGACCAATCTACCTCTTGAGCCACGTCTGCCTGCAGAATAAGCGGAAAGTTATGGAAAATGGAGCATGATTTTCCACCACTAGGGGCGCCATTTTATTTGTTGTTTTTAGCGGAATTAGCTTAAATTAGCTTAATTAGCTTAATTAGCTCAAAGTAGGACTAGTAGGTGTGCACCTGCTGTCTTGGTTTCACTTTTAGTTGGGATCTGCTCCGTGTCATCCGGAGGCTACTCGGAATGTTTGCCGTGACCTTATTCCGCAACCCACCAGCGATGGCCCACTCCTCTCCATCATCATCATCATCATCAGTCTTTCCACGAGCGCCTCCGAGCTCGGGCTAGCGGCGAGTCGGGATCCAGACGCCAGATGTTTGCGGGAAGCGATTTGACCTCATACGAGGCTGCCAGAGATGAGAGCATCTCGGGGGGCGCCGAGTCCACATGATGTCATCCGTGCTCGTGAGTTTTAACGTCCTCAGCGGACCCGGTGTGGATGACTTTGCGGAACGGCTAAAACACACACGTCTGAGTCTTCTAGACCAGGAAGCTAACACTAAAAAAGGCTTTTATTTACCGGCGGTCCAGATTGATAGCCACAGTAAAGTACGTTGTCATCACAGACGTCAACAATAGATGCTACATATACGTATATGGCAAGCTAACGTGCTAACGCTACACTCATATTTTAACAGCAACGTCATGCTAGGCTAGGTTAGAAAATTATCAAATGACTGACAGATAGGTGGCAGTGCTTTGTTTTAAGACGTGTAGCGAAGCCTCTGAAATTCAACCAGGGGTATTCCGGGTGGGCGGGGTCCAGCGAATCGCAAGGTCACATATCGAACGCTCACGTTCCTACCGACGGACAATTAGCCTAACATGAGTGGTTTTGGGGACTCCACATGGAGATGTCCAATCTGAACCCAGTGCCTAACCACTAAACCACCGCATAATACTGTCAGAAAGTCACTTTTCCATAACAGCGGACCGTTTGCTAACATGATGGCTTCAGGAAGAAAGGGTTCATGAGGATTGACCAAACCTCGTCCCCTGCACCCCTTGCACCCCCTGCACCCCCCTGCTACTAATCTGTGTTATCTAAAGGGTATTTCAAGGGTATGATTCCCAGGAAAGGAGGCTAGTGTAGTCTGAAAGGACGATGGATCAGGATGGACACTTTAGATGTGGACACAGAGCAGATACGGCAACAGGGAATATTAAAGCCTGGAGGGCGGAGTGCAGATTAGGTTAGGAGGTCCGTCTGTGTGTGTGTGTGTGTGTGTGTGTGTGTGTGTGGCTGGGTGGGGGTCCGGCCTATTAAAGCCATACCTTCAATCCATCAGCGTAAGTCGGCCTGGATGTCAGATGTAGAGCAGCAACATGTGGAAAGAATTTATGACCTACTTTTCATTTCCTTGTTCGACACGAGACACAAAAGAGCAAAGCTCCGTAAAGACAAAGCAGGTTTGAGTTTAAAATGGCGTCTTTAACCCACTTAAACTTTATGACGTTCAGCCGCATCACCGGTGCACACCTTTTGGGGACCGTTGGAGCAGGATTTTGTGCAAAAGTATGGCCGCCTCACGTCGGCAATGACTCGTCAATCGGCAATGAGTCACTCTACTGTGCCACCATGCGCAGTAAATGTTGTTTACAAAGGAGTCCCATTGTTGCCTTGAGCGAGTGTGTGTGTGTCAGCCGTGGAAGTGGGTCACGTTTACACAGGAAGTTACCCTTTCACCCGCTCGCTGGCCGAACTCTCCGCTGTCTCTCCGGGAAAACCCCCTCAGCTACCTTTTTCCTGTTGTTGTCCGCAAGCTTCCAGTTCCTCCTCTTCATCTCTTGCTAGGAAATAGCATGCTAAATGTTAGCATGTTAGCATTTGAGCCGTTCTGGTCATTTGAAAAGGCTACCGAAATGGATGATGTAAAATCAACATAGATGATAGTTACCACTTTTTCTATTATTTGCTATCTTGCTTGGCGCTAGCATGCTAACTGTTAGCATGTTAGCATTTCAGACATTGTAGTTGGCATATACCTAGTATGTGGCATGGTGTCAAATTAACATAGATGGTAGTACTTTTGGCACTGTGTGCTATTATATTTGGTGCTAGAAGGCTAACTGTTAGCATTTTAGCCATTTCACTCATTTGAAATAAAAACACAAAGGTTGACTTACATGGCAGGATGTAAAATCAATATAGATGATTTGTTAGCACTTTCAGTGCTCGGCGCTGGCAGGCTAACTGTTATATTATTGCCATTTCAGCCTTTATATGACGTGAAGTAAAATCAATATCGACAATCATTAACACTTTCCATACAGTGTGCTAGCTTGCTAGGCGCTAGCATGCCCACTGTGAGCATTTTGCCCATTTTACTCATTTAGAATAGCACTTATGTACATGGCATGATGTAAAAACAATACAGATGATCATTCGCACTTTGCTACTTTGTGCTAACTTGTTAGGTGCTAGCATGCTAATTGTTAACATGTTGACATTATACTTGTTTCCAATGACGCTAATCTCCAATGTGTGACGTATAATCAGTATAGATGTTTGTTCACACTCTTGGTAATTTGTGCTATCTTGCTAGGTGCTAGCATGCTAACTGTTGGCATGTTAGCATTTTAGTGGTTGTCATGTTAGATAGCATGCACCTATACATACTCAGCCCATCGCAGCATCAGAATGTTCTGCTCACTAAGGACATTCAGGGTAGGAAATGTTGACGTTTAATTTGCGTTGAGCTAACCGCATCTTTGTGCTCGCCGCAGGTCTCTTCCTGATCCTGGGCCTGATGCTATACCCCGCCGGCTGGGGTTCGGACAAAGTCCAGCTGTACTGCGGCCTGGACGCCGCCCCCTACAGGGCTGGCCTGTGCTCCATGGGCTGGGCCTTCTACACGGCCATGGGCGGCACCGTGCTCACCTTCGTGTGCGCCGTCTTCTCCGCGCAGGCCGAGATCGCCACGTCCAGCGACAAAGTGCAGGAGGAGATCGAGGAGGGCAAGAGCCTCATTTGCCTCCTGTGAAGCTCCGACGCCAACGTCGCCGACCACTAAAGACGCCGGGCGGGAGGATGCTACCGGCGCTGTGTCGTTTCCGGCCTCCTGCCACCGGGGGGGCCACCTTGAGAGGATCCTGACTTTTGTACATAGCCGGCTTTCATGTCTTCACCGAGGGAACCACCACTCCGCCATAATAAAACTACTCACCTCAAGAGTGGACAAATGGAGCTTACAGAATGTAGTGTGTTTGTTGGTGTGTGTGTGTGTGTGTGTGTGTGTGTGTGTGTGTGTGTATGTGTGTGTGAGACCCTTGAAATGTATTGCTGAAAGGATTCTTCAGTGCACCGCGTCCTAGCATCTTGAGAGAGGATGTCTCGCCACGGCAACCACCACTAAAGCCCCTGCATCGTGGGGATGGGGCAGCATCAGCATTCCAGGAAGGACTATTTTTTTTCCGCCCCCATGAAGGACGTGTGTCTTGTTGCCGAGCGACCTGCTTTGTTGCCGACATGAGGTCAGTGCACAAAGACGTGATGACGTTGTGTTTGCTGTTAGTCCGTGTGTGTGCAAGAATAAAAGACCAAAAGGGAGACCAGGAGCTTCTGTTTGGCTTCTTTTCCGCTTGGCAAGGAGGGAGACAAAGTAGGACGCTCACTTTGGTCCTTGAAGGTTCATTTGGGGTTTTTTTTTTTACTACCAAACATATTTAGGACTGTGAATTGATGTCACTGATTTTTTGGCACTTAATTTTGATCATCATTTTGTTTTTCCACAGCGAATAAACTAAGCCAACAGGGAGTCGCTGTTAAAATGTAATGTTAGCACTTTAGTTATGTTTAGTTATGCTTTAGTGTTGCTAATTTATGTGCCCTTATGTTGTTGAATGCCAGGGGTGTCCAGACTTTTCCACCAAGGCTGAAAATCAGACAAAAGTCTTAAAAACGTTATGTATATATATTTAAAGATATCGCTTTGTTTACTTTTGCACTATTAGTTTAGCTTATCTTCGTATAGAGTATATTAAAATGAAACAGGTCAAGCACTAGGACCTAGCGGAAACCGGCCGCTCAAGCTGAAGCCCGTTTACTTGGAGGCCGCTTACTAGGTCGTTGATTGGTTCAGCTGGGTTTTTGTGCTTGTGTGTGATTGGTCCTCTTGCTGTCACTCTATGAGCGTGTGTCCTCACACCCTAGCGTTTTTGGTAGTTAGCCAGAGTCCTATTTAACATCTTGTCTTTAAACGTGTTGGACTTTTGTGCTGTCCGGTGACGTCATAGATGCTGTGCCCTGTGTGGACGTGTCTTGTGCCCCCTCCCCTTTTTTAAAAATGTAAATTTGGTCCACGATTGCATTGATTTCGTTTCACAAATCACAGGGTTTGTTTTAGTGATTTAAAGCCAATAGTTTAAGATGTAGATTGAACACTAATTTCCATTTCTTCAGCATTTTAGCGATCATGAAAGTAGAAAAGTTAGTCAACATGGTCGGTACAACACGTCCAATATGTATTGTGTATACTGTACACACTACGATATTGACGTTGATCTTCCACGGCTTTACACGTTGTGTAAAAACTGCCCTCCCGTGGTCAAGCGTTGCTAGTGCACCTTGGTTGGCTGTACACCATTGTACACTCACAACTCAAAAAAAGTAAACTATTAGAAATACTATCACACGTATAGAATTGCTCCCATCTAGTGGTAGACCGATGCTATTGCACCCTGGTTGGTCATATTCCATTACAATCATACTGCTTTTGCTGTTATTTTATGGAAGAAAAACCAAACAACGTGAGTAAGAACTTTTTAAATCTTAATACAAGAACAAATATACACTGCTCACATCATTACATCATGAAACGGAAGCCCCAAAAAAAACAGAAAATCTTCATTTACAACAGATGACAAAATATTCCAGTCATAGAATATATGATATAGATTCATTCCACATGTTTTTTTCACATTTTGATTGCCAGTGTTTCTATTATTTTGATTCAATGCAGTGTATTCTGCACATTTCTTCACATCATTATGGATACTTTACATCATTACGTTACACGCTAAAAGGCCTCACTGGATACTTTAAGACTACAGATGTACCATCTTTTTTTCCCCAAACTAATACCGATAACTTTCTGCTTCTCCAAACCGATATAACTTTTTCTATGTGTACTTTTTTAAAATTTAGATTGAAGTGTAGTTTGTCGCATTTGGGGGTTAGAAGCACTGGAAGAAATTATTTATTAGTTCTAATGAAATATCATGACCTGACTAATACCAGGAGAAGCAGCGTATAGAAGGGGAGGAGCTACCTGCTGTGGCCCAGCAAGGTGCACTGTATTCGGGTACACACTCCGAGCAGCTACACACTTTTCAAACTCTGCGGCGCTGGCGTTTCAGGTGGCTGGTATGACAGGCCGTTCAATGTCACAGGCAGGCTTGATTGAGCTATTTTTAAATATTATCGGTATGATATAATTCCCTCATATCATAGACCCCTTTTTAAGACTTATGCTCACATTTTCAATGGGGAATCAAACTCGGTCAGCTTGTCGTCTTTCTTCTTTTAGTCCCATTTGAGTGTTTTCTACTTAAGACATCCTGAGGCAAAGTGAGGTAAAGGTGCAGCCAGCAAGGAAGTTTATAAAGTGCAAGCTTGTGTGACTTGACTGAAAGGACATAAAGGCCACCGAGCTCAAAATAAATAGTTGTATTCATATTATTGTTTCAAGGTCATTATGCTTAGTTTTTAAAGTAATAATAGTAAATAATTATACATGAATTGTTATAATAGTGTCAGGCTGGGAAATCGTGACTTTAAAAGACTTAAACTGCTTCACTTTCAGTCATTAGGAATGAGGAATTATAAAATAAATATTGCATTAAATATAATTTTTAAAAGAACCAGTTATTTTAAAATTTAGAGAACCGTTTCTAATAAAATTGTAAAAACAAGAACTCTAAGAATGCAAAATTATGCTAATAGAACGCGCAGCATTCGGTTAGTGTAATACAGCACCGCACCGCCAGGGGGCGGCAGAGGTACATATCAAGTTTCTTAGCTGGCATTTGGTGGTGTTGTCTAATGTCAATTAAGGAAGTAGAAAGATCGTTTAAAGAGACATTCAGTGAGTTGAACGACATGTTGTGGGGGAGTGGTCGCCTGTTTGATTCCCTTACTGGGGCTGAAGCGTCAGGAGGAAAGAGGAAGGGCTCAGATCTGCTCCCTGAAGGCCCCCTGGGCCGCCCTTGAGGTGGCGTTGGCGGCGGCCGTCTGCACCGTCTTGTTGGACATCACCCCCGTGGCAAACTCCTGCTGGGCCTTTTGGAAGCTGGCTCCGGTGGTGCGGTACATGGCGTGGACCTGGCGGGGAGGGGACGGCGGTTTTAAGTCACGCACGGCACGGCACGGCGCTGGACTTGTACCTTTTTGAACATGATGAGCGACATGACCACCAGCGAGGTGAAGAGGGCGGCGATGAGGATCATCAGGACGCCGACCACCACATTGCGGTTGAGGACCGACAGGGCGGAGATCCAGCCGCTGGGGAGGACGGCAGAACGTGGACATGCGCAATCAAAACCAAACATGGAAAAAGATGGCAGATAAGAAGCCATGTGGATAATATTTTCCTATTATAATATACCCGTGCGGCACGACGGTCTAGTGATTAGCGCGCAGACCTCACAGCTAGAGTTCAATTCCACCCTCGACCATCTCTGTGTGGAGTTTGCATGTTCTCCCTGTGCATGCGTGGGTTTTCTCCGGATACTCCGGTTTCCTCCCACATTCCAAAAACATGCTAGGTTAATTGGCCACTCCAAATTGTCCATAGGTATGAATGTGAGTGTGAATGGTTGTTTGTCTATATGTGCCCTGTGATTGGGTGGCCACCAGTCCACCCCGCCTTTCGCCCAAAGACAGCTGGGATAGGCTCCAGCACCCCCACGACCCTCGTGCGGATAAACGGTAGAAAATGAAAGAATGAGTTCTCCTCCTATTTTGTGTGGAAGTGGTAACTTTTTGGCTTCTTATTTTGTCTTTCCCCACCCTCGGCCATCTCGGTGTGGAGTTTGCATGTTCTCCCCGTGCATGCGTGGGTTTTCTCCGGATACTCCGGTTTCCTCCCACATTCCAAAAACATGCTAGGTTAATTGGCCACTCCAAATTGTCCATAGGTATGAATGTGAGTGTGAATGGTTGTTTGTCTATATGTGCCCTGTGATTGGCTGGCCACCAGTCCAGGGTGTACCCTGCCTCTCGCCCGAAGACAGCTGGGATAGGCTCCAGCACCCACCCGCAACCCTCGTGAGGAAAAGCGGTAGAAAATGAATGAATTCACCCGCTTTTTCACCCCCCCCCCCTGAAAGTAAATAAGTCTTCCAAAACGCTTCCTACCTCGCTCCCCACCCGGGAAAGCCCACCGCTTGGATGATGTAGACGCCCACCTGGCAGACGTAGACGAAGAAGAAAATAAAAAAACTGAAGGAGCTGTCACTCCTGTGGCCAAAAAAAAGAAGGAAAGGAAATGAGCGACAAGGAAGGAAGGAGGGAAGGAAAGAGCGCCACTCACCTGAAGGCGCCGTAGACGGGGCGGTACCAGCACACGAAAGAGCAAGGCGTGAAGATCAGGAACCAGAGGATGGCCATGCCAAAGTCTATGCCGCGTGACGAGTCTATGCAGAACCAGGCCAGGCAGCCCACCAGGTTGGCCAGCAGCACCCCCGTGTGGACTGGAGGACAAAGAGACATTGGTATGTACCTTCCAGGACCTTGGTGACCAACTACACTTCCTCTGGTGTGCCTAATGTTTTTCCCTCGACATCGCCACGCTGTGAAATGTGACATGAACTTGCGGTTTGAACTCTGAGTCATGTGACACCGCCAGCGGACCGCATGACCGCAGCGTGTGATCCCGCCGTGCCTCGGTCACTCGGCGCCTGTGGCTGCGGAACGTCTGCTAGTTGTGATTGAGTTGGAAAAGAACGCACACATCCACAGGTAGTACATGATCTTCACCGTCTTCTGGTACTCCACCGGGATGTCCACAGTGATGTCCTGGTAGAAACACGGACCCACCGGGAATTTGTCTGGCAGTGGGGGCCAGTTCTTCCTCCTACCTGCATCACATGCACACAAAGATATACATATAGATATACATATATAGAGAGATAGACAAAATTTAGAAAAATGTACATAAATTCAAACGTCAGAGTGGATATAGAAATTCAGCATCAAAAATATTTTTAAAAACTTTCTTTTATTTCATGCATTTTACTTATTTTTCTTTCATAACTTGTGGGAAAAATATTACAGATTATTTTACTACCACACCTACCACACTTTTTTTTTTTTTACTAATTTATAAGAAATTTTGATAATCATTTTTGTTATACTTTTTTGGAAACTTTATGAATTAAAAAAAACAAATTATTTTTAAAAATACATTCAAATGTTTTATTTTAAATTGAGTAAAATATTATTTTACGCATGAAAAAAATACATTTACATATTTTCCACACTAACAGAATTGTTTTTGAATTTACAGAAATATTTTATACATTTTTGTAAAAATAATTTTTCCGCAAAGAGTCTTGTTTTTTAAAAATTTGTGAAATATGGTTGTATACATTTAAAAAAAAACATCCTTTTAACTTTCACAAGATTTAAAAATATATATATTTTCAGTTTTTTCAATGTATTTTTAAAAGATATTTTAATTTCTCTGCTACGTTTATAAAATCTATTTCCCCGCTAACACAATAGTTCTTTTATTGTAATGAGATTTTTTGGTCCACTTTAAAAGTCCGGTTTTTCCCACAAAGAGAGGGAGGTGTTTTGGACTCTGATGAACAATGCGTACTCCGTGTCGATGTCGATGTGGAACGTGTACGTGTATACGTGTGTATGTGTATACGTGTGTACGTGTATACGTGTGTACGTGTGTACGTGTATACGTGTATACGTGTGTACGTGTATACGTGTGTATGTGTATACGTGTGTACGTGTATACGTGTCGCCACAAACAGACCTCCAGAGGCAGAGAGAGACTGCATCTCTCGCTCTCGTCGGTCCAGTTCTGCAGCCTTCCTCTCCAGCTCCTCCTGCCTCCTCAGCAGCTCGCCGGCGCCCCCCGCCTGCGACGGTGCTTCTGGAGCGCCCTGCCGAGGTTCCGAGTTTACGTGAGCTCAATGTGCATTGCAGGTGAGAGATGGTGGTGGGGGTAGGGTGCTACCTGTGTCCAAGGCTGCGAGTGCGCGGGGGGCTCCTCTGTGAGCTTCATGATGGCGGGCTGCGTGGGAACCACGGGCTTGGCCACCATTGTTGTCTAAACGGGCAAAGTCACTTCATTAGGTACAACCGCAATACAACACCTGCTTCAATGTGTCAACATTTGCAATAAAGTCATAAAATGCAGGGCTAATATGGACATATTAGATTGTGTAGCCCAACCTTTCAAGACTATGATTGACAGCTGGGATGACGACGGTGTTAAAGAGAAATACTCACGGTAGTTTTGGCGTCTGTGAAGGGATTGTACTCGTCTAACGCTGCCGTCGCCGCAGTCGTCTGTCTTGCTTGAGTCACCGACGAATCCTGCAACAAAGCAAAAGGAAGGGGTCATCATTGACAATAAAAGTTGACAATGGTTGAGTCCACGTGTCATGGAGAAGACGCCATGAACACGTGTGCAGCCCACGGCCTGTTTTAAAAGAAGAATGGAAGGAAGAGATGCAACACGTCCTAACGTCACGCTACCTTGCTTCCCATCTTCCAGCTCCATGCACACTAGCCTAGCATCGGCCGTCACCACGCCAAAGTGATGCTCGGGAGCATCCCTCCCTTCACTGATGATACCCTCTCACTCTATTATATACACACACACTCGCAGGCTGCAGCTCGTCACCGGACCCGCCTCCTAAATAATTCACACCGCCTTGTTGTGAAACTTTAATCTTGGCGTATTGCAGCAGCATCCATCCTTCCAACATTGTTGCAGGGACAAGCTGGCCTCGTTTGTGAACAAAGTGGGCCGAGAGCCGGGTGACGGGGGAGTTGTTCTGTGGGGCGTGCGCCCAAGGGGCAGGGAGGTGGGCCTCGCTTGCACATGCTAGCATATGCCACGCGAGCCTCGGTTTCAGCGAGCCCGGAAGGCTTGCGTTCAGCGTGTCAGTGTGTTAAAGCCAGGATGCTGTGAATAATTTACGCTGGAAGCATGCGGAAATTAGGCCACCAACATAAGGAAACCCTCAAACTTATGCAAAAACTCATAACTTGACTAATAATTTGGACTGCATGAGAAAGTGGAAAGGAAAAAAAAAACCTTGTTGAGCAAGTACATTGTACAACACAGCAGAAACACAACCAATGTTGTAAGAACAGTACATAATCAGTTATTTACAAATATTTGATTAAAAGAGTACCCTAAAATGGCACGGCGGTCTAGTGGTTAGACCTCACAGCTAGGAGACCAGGGTTTAATTCCACCCTCTGCCATCTCTGTGTGGAGTTTGCATGTTCTCCCCGTGCATGCGTGGGTTTTCTCCGGGTACTCCGGTTTCCGCCAACATTTCCAAAAACGTGCTAGGTTAATTGACGACTCCAAATTGTCCATAGGTATGAATGTGAGTGTGAATGGTTGTTTGTCCATATGTGCCCTGTGATTGGCTGGCCACCAGTCAAGGGTGTACCCCGCCTCTCGCCCGAAGACAGCTGGGATAGGCTCCAGCACCCTCCGCAACCCTCGTGAGGAAAAAGCAGTAGAAAATGAATGAATGAGTACCCTAAAATATTTAAGCAACACCTTTATCTAATGAAGCCATATTTGAATCAGATTCACATCTGGTCTGGAAGCTAGCAAGCATAGATGACATACATGACTGATGGTCTAGCTAAAAATAAATATGAATGTTCTGTCATTAAAAGACACAATAAACTCTTGACAAAATAATGTCCAAAACCGAGAAAACATCTGGTTGCCTCTGCTTATTGGCTTTGAAGCAGCTTTATATCGAAGTAAAAGTAGTAACGTTGTTTGGGTAGTGCAACGGATAGCAATGCTAATGTGGCTAACTTTGCATCAGCTGGGGTCTCGTGAGCTAACAAGCCTTACCTGAAAAGGGTTGTCGAGTTCCGGGTCCGCAAAGGGGTTCCTGTCGTATCCCGACATTGTGCTACCTGGATCCGATTATATATTTGAAATGTAATTTCAGGACACACTGCTTAAAAAAGTAAATTCTCCCAGGCACACTACAAACACATTGGAAAAGTCCAGCTCGAACCGTGTAACACTGTCCTCAGAGACACTACCGAAGAGAGATTAACCGCCTATGGGTACTCGGTGAGTGTCATATACTGTAAATTGGACCAATGCGGAAGTAGTACCTTACGTCACATTTTCGACGTGACAGTTTAATCTGAGATACTTTCTAGGTGATTCTCCCAACAATTAACCAATTTCTACAATGCTGGGCCTACAATTATAATTACATTTTTTAAAAAATGAAATCCATTGTAATCAGAGATCTTTACGCTTGTCTATATTGACAGTGTCAATTTACTCTTCAACAAAGTATCTTTGTTCAGTATAGCTTTGATTTTAAAAGACAAACTTTAGGAACCTTGTTTGTTGTGGTTCAAATCGGTATTTAAGGACACATTTGAGAAAACATCTGGTTGTCGGGCTATCTGAAGAACTAAAACAAAAGTGTGTCACATGTTCTTATAAGGCTGTCTTCTGACCTGTCATCATAGAAATACAATTATAAGAAGGCATGTAAATACGGAAACCACAGGCTCATTGCTTTCTAGTTACAGAGGAGCTATGTCGACAGTACAACCCTGTGTCATGTGACACCAACTCTAGCTCTCACTTCCGGTCATGCGTGTTAAAAAAAAAAGTTGGACGAAAATCTCAGGCAAGTTTTCCCCTGCAGGAGTTTCCACAGCAGAAGCCACACCGAATTAACGGAACATTTAGTGGGTATTTCGTGGATTTGGAAGTGAAGTGGAAGCGTTTCGCATTTGGGTGGGAATTTGTTTAAAAGCGGAACATGTCGACGAACGCTTTGTACAACGACCAAGGAGGAGCAGAGGCTGCGGTGGAGGCTGGCCAGGAAAGCACCCTGGCTGCTACCACTAGTGCAGCTTTCGGGCTTTTCAGCGCTGACTTCAAAAAGTAAGTTAACATGATTTTTACATGAAACTTTGTGTGCGTTGCCAGAAACGTGTGCGCCACGTTGACTTAACATTTCGGCATCCCAAGTCGTACAAACCCATCAAGCTAGCTAGCGACGGTTAGCCGCTAAAGTTGTGTAAAATGTGAAAACTCGCAGATTAAAGCTTCATTTCTTAGTAGTTCTGACCCGTTTTGCTGGATAGTTCAATGATAACGCGCGTTCAAACAATGTTTGTGTGTTTCTTGATAGCGTGACACTTATGAATGACATTTTCTACATACAGTATGCCATCAAAGAGCCGTCTTACACCAAAAACACTTAACTTTTGACAAGCAAATTAAGTTAATTGATTCTATACCCGACTGTATGAGTGAATTTCTGCCAAATAGGATTCCTTATAAATAAATGAAATATTTTTGTAGTTGTGGAGCATAGAAAAACAGTTTACGACCCTCTAAATACGGCTTTTAATGTTAATGGAGCCTTGTAGACATGAAATAACACCCCTATAGTCACCTTTATACTCTAATTACCCAATATAGTAGACACAATAAGAGAAACAAAGACATATGAGACATAGAAAATCTTTTGTTGTTGTGGAGCATAGAAAAACAGTTTACGACCCTCTAAATATGGCTTTTAACATTATTGGAGCCTTGTAGACATGAAATAACACCCCTATAGTCACCTTTATACTCTAATTACCCAATATAGTAGACATAATAAGAGAAACAAAGACATGAGACATAGAAAATGTGTTTTCCACCTTCAAAATGCGTTTTGATGGCGGTTAATTGATTCTATACCCCACTGTATGAGTGAATTTCTGCAAAGTAGGATTCCTTATTAATAAATGAAATATTTTTGTTGTTGTGGAGCATAGAAAAACTGTTTACGACCCTCTAAATACGACTTTTAACATTATTAGAGCTCTCTAGACATTAAATAACACCCCTATGGCCACCTTCACACTCCTATTACCCAGTATAGAAGACATAATAAGAGAACAAGACACAGAAAACCCTTTGACAAGCAAAGCATTGACGTGATGATATGTGGTATGGAAGATCATAACACTTACTCCGGTTGCCATACACACCATGTATCCAGGTCTGGCTACTACATCTTGTATCTTGTATCCGTGCCAAGAATTAGGCAAAATTCTGCTAGATATGCATTTAGGAGCTAAATTATGCATTTGATTTCGAATTTCACCGTTTCACCCTGTAGTTATTAGTTTGAAACTGCAACTACACAAGTTTAAAACATCTATTAGCCAAATAGTTGGGAGTAGTTTGGTTATTTGTGTGTTTGCGTTGCATTCATTACTTTCACAGCATTTGGCAGGTCATCTGTCATGTCACCTTGCTACCGCTAGAGGGCAATGGACCACTACGCTACACTACATTTCTTTTGCCTTTTGTTGTCTTTACTGGAGTTCATGCAGCTTAACTCTTTAGAAAATCACATGAAACTAATATGAATGGAAAATTTGAATGGGTATATATTATTTGATTCATAGAAACCATGAATGGGGTGTTTATTTACCTCAAGCTGTAGATATTTCTGTTAAATGAAAACTCACCTCCATTTAAAGCGGTAAATTGATTCCAGACCCGACCACATTAATGAATATAGTTGGTAGTCAAATCCCTTTTGACTTAAGAAGCATGTTTTTTTTTATAATAAGATCCCTCTAGACATGACATGACTTAACATCCAACATTGACAGTCCTGTTATTGTCCAACAATTGTGCTACAAGGGACTCTAAAGGGCTGCTAGAGAGCTTACCAGTTTGCCCCAAATTTATAAACTTAAGACAGGGTTTCAAATGGAGCAGACAAAAGGGACAAAGGAAGAACCCACAAACTTACCGCTTCCACACGGAATGGGAGGAGAACCGTTTTCACTCTGTATCCATCCGACATTTTTTTTTAAACAAAGATTTCTAGTGCATGAAGAAGTGGAAAGGAAAACCTCTGGACATTTATCAACAGGTGTGTTGCACAACACAACCAATGATGTAATGGCAGTAAGGAGCAAAGAATGAATTAAAAACTGATTGGGAGGTTGCCCACAGCCACAGTTGTTAATGCCAATGTTGTCGGCCTTAACAACGGATGCTTCCTGATATTCTTTCGATGATGGGATCCTTGTGGTGCAGCCTAGGTGATGAGAAGTAGCCCAGTCCTGCACCAGATAAGGTCTTCACGTTTGCCCCCAAAGGGGCGTGAGTGACCACAGACCAGAAGGAGGTGGAGTCAAAGGGCAGAAGGAGCAAGGAATCATGTTTGCGAGGCATGGACTGCATGCAGCAGAAGAAGGAAGGCAGAAGAACGCCAGGCTGACAAGGTCTTGTGACTTCATTTAGCAAATAAGGAGGAAGAGACCAGCGAGTGTTTCTGCACCCGTGTGACAGTTTGGAAGCGCACAAAGCAAACAAAGCCGGGAGCGCAGCGCACACAGCCTCAAGCAGCAGCAGAAGCTCAACTTACTTTCTCTGGATGTACTCTTTCTGGGCTCCAGAAGGAACATCTTCCTCTTCCTCCTCCTCCGGTAAGAAGATCTTGGTCTCCTGGACGGATGGCTGCATGGACGTCAACTTGTTGTCTTTACGCTCGGAGGCCGCCGGCGCCGTCAGGACGGCGCTGACGTCAGCCGAACACCTGCAGCTGTCCTTGAAGGCCGGGCTCAGCCAGGAAGAACGGTCCCTGACGCTGCATGCCGGCGGGGCCAAGAAGGCGGGCCGCGACGGGTACGACTCCATTGCCTTAGGGTGCTACCTGTGTGCTTGCCTTCTAAGCTGGTAACTGTGCTGCTGAGACCCTCTACCAGCACACCTTTAACTAGAATAACTGTAGACCCCCACCAAGGCCAAGATTAAGATCAAGGCACTAAGAGCCGAAGTGCCTAACTGCCTTGTTTTGTGCACAATAGTTAGGTCGGTAAATCCTACAAAAGGCAATGAAACTCTTTAGCAAACTGATTAATTATAGTGGAAAAACATGATCAATGTGTCAGTTACTTTTAATCAATGCTTGGGGTCACATTTCACTAAATGTCCTTAATGAGGAAAATGAACATGTTCTTTAGATAGTAACATTTTTGGTGCATGGTAAGAAAAAAAACTTGCATTGTGGGATTGATTAAGCTGAGGAATGTTTGTGCAGAAAAAGTCAGCATTATGTTGCTCCCTGCTGGGGAATGATCTCCTGAGCATTGTGCAGGTACACAATGCTCATGCACTGTGTGACAGCGTTAGCATTAGCTAAGGAATGGGCATTGGAATGAGTCATGCTGTTGCCATGGTGACTCTATTGGTGTTTTTGGTGGTTGTTGTTGTTGTTTGGCATGGTCAGGTTCTTCTTTCCCGTCCCGTCCCGTCCACACATGCCATGTCTTATCGGAGAGGCTGACACAGATGTTGCCCCAGTGGAAGTTTCACAGACCTGTCAGCTGCTGAGTCTAACGTTGACTGGAGAGGACAAACGTTTGATTCCTCGCCAGCTATAGCCGAACCCCTGAAATTCATCTTTTGAGAATATGCACACTAAACCTCACAATGTTATGATGTACCAGTTTCACCCTCGGCCAGACTATGGCTGCTTTATATGGGAACATTGATGTCATCACTTTTTGAAGTTTGGAAAATTAAAAAAAATCAATTCAGTGAATAAATACATGGAATTCTAGGAAGAAGGATTGGTGTAATCCTTTGTTTATGGTGGTTAATTGATTCTATACCCGACTGTATGAGTGAATTTCTGCACAGTAGGATTCCTTATTAATAAATGAAATATTTCTGTTGTTGTGGAGCATAGAAAAACAGTTTACGACCCTCTAAATACGGCTTTTAACGTTATTGGAGCCTTGTAGACATGAAATAACACCCCTATAGTCACCTTTATACTCTAATTACCCAATATAGTAGACGTAATAAGAGAAACAAAGACATATGAGACATAGAAAATCCTTTTTCCACCTTCAAAATGCGTTTTGATGGCGGTTAATTGATTCTATACCCGACTGTATGAGTGAATTTCTGCAAAGTAGGATTCCTTATTAATAAATGAAACAGTTTTGTTGTTGTGGAGCATAGAAAAACTGTTTACGACCCTCTAAATACGTCTTTTAACATTATTAGAGCTCTCTAGACATTAAATAACACCCCTAGGGCCACCTTCACACTCCTATTACCCAGTATAGAAGACATAATAAGAGAAGAAGACACAGAAAACCTATTTACCAACTTCAAAATATACTTTTAAACATTATTAGAGCCCTGTAGACATGAAATAACAACCCTATAGTCACCTTTGCATTCCTGTTACCCAATATCGTAGACCTAATAAGGTAATAATTTATGTATGTTTACATAAACAGATACACCGGCGATTACAGAAGGTGAAATAGGATCATTTGAATTGATGATCTCTTGTGGCGCGGCACAGTGATATAAATCGCATCTTTTAAAATGTGTGAATATGATCTTCAACGGAGCATTTATTTTTCTTCTGCCCTCAGGAATGAAGACCTCAAAGAAATGCTGGAGAGCAACAAGGAGTCGCTGAAACTGGAGGCCATGAAAAGGATCGTCGGGGTGAGTACTTTTTATTTTTACTATATTTATTGAGTATATAACCGAAAAAAAGCTAAATGTCAGATGTTTCCATCTCAGCTGATCGCCAAAGGAAAGAATGCATCTGAGCTGTTCCCTGCCGTGGTGAAGAATGTGGCGAGTAAGAACATTGAGGTATGCTACTGTTGAGGCTCATCAGATATGGACACCTGATGATTTTTTATTTATAAAAATGAGGGCGGCACGGCAGTCTAGTGGTGAGCTGTGAGCGCACAGACCTCACAGCTAGGAGGACCAGGGTTCAATTCCACCCTCGGCCATCTCTGTGTGGAGTTTGCATGTTCTCACCGTGCATGCGTGGGTTTTCTCCGGGTACTCCGGTTTCCTCCCACATTCCAAAAACATGGTTCAATTTGGCCACTCCAAATTGTCCATAGGTATGAATGTGAGTGTGAATGGTTGTTTGTCTATATGTGCCCTGTGATTGGCTGGCGACCAGTCCAGGGTGTACCCCGCCTCTCGCCCGAAGACAGCTGGGATAGGCTCCAGCACCCCCGCGACCCTCGTGAGGATAAGCAGTAGAAAATGAATGAATGAATGAATCTATAAAAATGGTGAGGGGGGGGGGTCACCACTTAATAACCATGGGAACATGTGGGTCCAGCATACCCCTGGGACCCCAGTAAGGATAAGCGGAGTGACATAAGATGACCATAAGATGGATGGATGCTACTAATTCCACCAGCCCTGATGGAGTGACACTGCGAGTGTCAATACTGGAAGTACGGCGTCGATTACTCTTAAAAATGGTAACCTTCTGCCTGACCACCCACCTCATTTTTCATTCATTTTATACAGCTTATCCTCACAAGGGTCGCCGGGGAGCCTATCCCAGCTGTCTTTGGGCGAGAGGCGGGGTACACCCTGGACTGGTGGCCAGCCAATCACAGGGCACATATAGACAAACAACCATTCACACTCACATTCATACCTATGGACAATTTGGAGTCGCCAATTAACCTAGCATGTTTTTGGAATGTGGGAGGAAACCGGAGTACCCGGAGAAAACCCATGCATGCACGGGGAGAACACACAGAGATGGCCGAAGGTGGAGTTGAACTCGGGTCTCCTAGCTGTGAGTCCTCTGCTCATCAGCCGTGTGCAGCTCTGAGCTCATTATGCCAGTCATTATTTTTCTCGACGGCTTCTTTCTGGACTTCCATGCATCCATCCATTTTCCTCCGCTTATCCGGGTCCGGGTCACGGGGGCAGCAGTCTTAGTAGGGAAGCCCAGACTTCCCGGTCCCCGGCCACCTCCTCCAGCTCCACCGGGAGGACACCAAGGCGTTCCCAGGCCAGCTATGAGACATAATCCCTCCAGCGTGTCTGCGGGTCTGCCCCGGGGGCCTTTTCCCAGCTGAGCATCCCCGGAACACCTCACCAGGGAGGCGTCCGGGGAGGCATCCGGACTAGATGCCTGAGCCACCTCAACCGACTCCTCTTGATGTGGAGGAGAAGCGGCTCTACTCTGAGCCCCTCCGAGGTGACGGAGCGCAGGGTGCAAAGTGCAATGCAGAACAGGAATAGAGACTCTCTGTTTTCCTCTTGGAATTATAAACGTCCAAAGGAAGGCCGTCTTGGTTCTTATTGTCCTATGTGTTGTCTTTGGCAGCTGAAGAAGCTGGTGTACGTGTACCTGGTGAGGTATGCCGAGGAGCAGCAGGACCTGGCTCTGCTCTCCATCAGCACCTTCCAGCGGGCTCTCAAGGTAAGGCTTCTTCTTCTAAAGGCTCCTTATCGCCCGCCCTGCAGGCTTCCTTCCTGCCATGCTAGATGATCCACCTTAGAGTTCAGTAGAGGGTGCAATTACTAATTCCCAAAAGTAAGTAGAGCAAGAGCACAGTTTGGGGCTATTTTTTTTTTAAATAAGCCAAATAAAGTTATGAATACATTGATTATTACATTGATTACGAATCATTATTGCAGGATCCAAACCAGCTCATCCGGGCCAGCGCTTTGAGGGTCCTATCCAGCATCCGGGTGCCCATCATCGTCCCCATCATGATGCTGGCCATCAAGGAGGCCGCGTCGGACTTGTCACCCTACGTGAGGAAGACGTCAGCCCACGCTATCCAGAAGCTTTACAGGTAGGCGTGAAGCGTACTTTGATGGCTGCAAGTTCTCTTGGTGATTTCCACCCTTCTGGCCCTCAGCCTCGATCCCGAGCAGAAGGAGCAGCTGATTGAAGTGATCGAGAAACTGCTGAAGGACAAAAGCACAGTAAGTTTCATCTCTGGTACCCTTCAGTCCACTAGAGGGCGCCCCCGTCGAGCGCCCCCCCCCCCCCCCCCCTTTGCTGCGCTGTCCCACAGTTCATTGTGGCAATGCCACGCTTTGTTAACACCCACTTAAACCCGCAGGTCTTCAGATGCTTCTGGTTAAGAGTCCATTTGCAGGGCGGATTTCTGGCCAGGCGCCGGTGGCAGTACTGTTTTACCGCCGCCAACTTCTGGCACCCCAAATATTGTCAAATGGGTGATCAGGCGTCGGGTGTTTGCTGCAGCACGTCTCCATGCCTGGAGAGGGTTTGCAGGTCATGCGCAGTGTGCCGCCATTCTGTATTCATAGCATACACTTATCATTATACAAACAAATAAAGCAGCTTAAGCCAACGGCGGGGAGGGAGGAGGGGGGGCGGGAGGGGGTATCCAGGGAGCAGATGTATAGCATATTTAGCCGCAGACGCTAACGAAGACAGATGACTTCTCCCGCTCGGAGCGCACACGCGGGGGCCCAGGGCGCCATCATCACACGGACGCACAAGTGCTATCCACGGTTGATTAATGGTGAAAAGCTCTTGTGAATATTTAATAGCCGTCAAGAAGTGCATTTTTACGATGGCGAGGCTGTGCCATTTAGACGTCCCATGACGGAGAAGCAGTCCGCTTAATGTTTGATTTGTACCTGGCGTATCACGGCACGCTGCACCCCTCCGAGGATTTTTTACCAGCGCTGCCTCGTCTTTGCTCATCATCCACCATCCTTATGTGGGCACACACGTCCTTCTCTTATTGCCTTCTAAAGATATAAAAACGGCTAAAAAGAGACACCTCATTAATACAGGTTACGGGATACACCTATTCAGCCTAGAAAGCCCACCTGGAAGTGCTTGGGTGTGCTATAGTAGCATCACAGCCTTCCATGTTTGGACATATTTCTTAGCAAGGCTAGTTTAGTTAGTACATGTGTTGCTGGGGATTTCGTCACCTTTTTTTAAATTGAAATAAATCCACACAGGGAAGGAACATTTCTCCGAATCTAGTTAAAGTACGTCTGTGATGTCAATAAGCCTTCATTTTGTGTCGCTACAGTATGCATGAATTGTCTGTGGATTGGCTGGCGAGGTGGTGTTGCTTTGTCGACTCCTCGAGTCATCGAGGAGACGCTGCTTGACGAGTCCACTTAAAAGCAAATAAGAGGATGAATGGCGGGAAAGGCCATCAAGCAAATGCCAGCATGACATCTGACGAAGGAAATATTTAGTCGCTGTTGCTTCCTGACATTTACCCTTACACGTGCACCTGCTTGTTTAAGTGGCTGTGACATGCACGCACACACACACACACACACGGATGGTTTAGAGAGAAAATGTGACGACGTGAGGACAGAGACGACGCAGGAGTTTGTGCAGCTGTTTAGCGTGATGGATCTATTATGTCGCCATTACAAGATAAATGATCGATCCCGTCCCACACTCCCCCCGCTGCACCCGCTCGCCAAATTGAAATGAGAGGTGAGAGGAGGGGGTGCTATGATTAGGGGCTAGGTGGGACGGCCATTCATTTACGAGGATGGGACGACCTCACGGTTCGTCATCAATCAAAAAAAAAAAACAACAAAAAAACGGCTTGCGTTGTCTCTGGCGTGATGACCCAGCACTCTCCGCCCTCCTGCCACGCTAATTAGAATTCATAACAAAGTAGATGCAAGGAAACACTTTGGGCCCTTCATAATTTTCTAGTAAATTTATTGTTATTAGAAGAAGCATTTGCTTAGTGTGATTTTTTCCATTACCAGCTTGTCATGCAGGCGCCAAGCCGGGCGGCGAGGAGCGCCACAGATTGGGGTGTCACTTTTTCTTGATGGTGCATGTTTACCTTGGAGGCTGCCTTCTAATGGGGGAAGTTGGCAGGGAGAAAATACCCCATCCCAGCCCTCAAGGAACCTGAGCCCACTGCTTTATGTGCTGTTTTTGAACCTTTTTAATATTCACTAACTGCACCCATCACACGGCCGCTCTGTTTCTTGCGGGGGGGACACTTTATGCCAGGGGTCACAAACACGCGGCCCGTGGGCCAAATGTGGCCCGCAGGACACTAGTTTGAGGCCCCCGCCTTGATATGAAAGTTTAATGTTAGTGTTAGTGCGTTAGTGCATTTGATATGGATGCTGTATGGTATCATGTACTCTATCATGTAAACAATTATTACGTTTGATTAATGTTCATGTTAAAGGTTTAATAACTGTTAATAGTTATCCTCCCTATCCGTGTGGAAGTGGTAAGTTTTTGGCTATTTAAGTTTAAAGGAAATAACTTGAAGGCTACCGTTTAGGTCGCTAGCTCTCTAGTTTGCGAGTTAGCATGTGTCTCAAGACCCTGCAGTTGCGCAATATGTTGTAAATAAAAAGAGTATAATTGTAACTATAGTCGTGTTTTGTCATGTCTACAGGGCTCTAATAATGCTTTGTTAATTTTAATCTGAAAAAAGTAATTTGTCTACCCACCAACTATATGTGGTTTCTTAAGTTTTTATTATTTGCTGTTTAATTATTTTATTTATTTATTTATTACTGATTGATTGATTTTCTTTGTTCTTGATTTGTTTATAATGAAAAGTAAGATACTTGAGAACAGTGGAATGTTTTATCAGAGCTTTTCTTGTAGAAAAGCGAAGGTTTTTTAAATTTTTTTGTTTTTAATAAATGCATTTTTTTTTTGGAAAACCTGATGCAGCCCAGTCTCACCCAGACCCGAACTCCAGTGGCCCCCAAATGAATTGAGTTTGAGACCCCTGCTTTATGTAATATTTACTATCTCGCCCAAAGTCAGCTAGGATAGGCTCCAGCATACCTCTGCCACCCTAATGAGGATAAGCAGTATAGAAAATGCATGGAAATAAGCCTAGCGTAAATCCCGTACATACTGGACTACAGTTCTTGGGTGTGCCTCATCCAGTCCGGGCTCCATCACTCGCTAAGAAAAGAAAGCATACTTTGAAGTGGAGTCTGGCAGTTAGAATTGTTGTGCTTTCTGTGGAACATAAAGTAGCTTCGATTTGCAGGAAAGGTATAATTGATGACTTGTGTGAAAATGAGTCCATTTCAACTTTTTACGTGCTAGCATTTTTTTTTTGCTAATGATCAACTAATCAAAGTTGAAAAGACTGTTGTGGTTTTTCTCTCAGGTGTTTTCAGGTCAGACTAGTTAACATTGTTTTCTATTCCCCCCGAGTCCCTTTATCGCTTTTGTTCATTCCGTCTTAATTGCCAGCCACTTTACGCCGCATCAGCGCCGTTTGATTGTTTTCTTCTTCTCCCCGCACGAACGTGTAGCTGGTGGCAGGAAGCGTGGTGATGGCCTTCGAGGAGGTGTGCCCGGATCGCATCGACCTGATCCACAAGAACTACCGTAAGCTGTGCAACCTGCTGGTGGACGTGGAGGAGTGGGGGCAGGTGGTCATCATCTCCATGCTGACACGCTACGCCCGGACACAGTTCACCAGTCCCTGGCAGGAGGTGAGCCGCCGCACGCGTCTCGGTCCCGTTATGGAATGTCTCTGTGAGCCAGGGGCAAGCAGGGAGCGCCACATCTATCCATCTGTAGCAGTCCAAATTAATTGGTGGTGGGCTGGGTCACGTGGAAAGCGTAAGCAAGGATTTCCCCAACTTACTCTTCCAAAAATTATAACTTTATTTTTTATTATTATATATGATTTATATTAAAAAAACATTTTTAAATAAATAAATAGATTTTCTCATAAAATTGCAAATTTTCTTCTCATAGAACATACATTTTTTTTCTTTCTTTGGACGTAATTTTCCTAATTTTTTACTTCATTTTCTGCTTCTTTTTTTTACCCCAGCTATTTCAGCTTTTTTCATGTCAATTTTATAGGACCACCGTCTTTTTCAGACTTTTTTTCTTGATTAATGAATTGTTAAATCTTCAACTCTAGCCTGTATAGTAACACCAAGCTGTCGGCACGTGGCAAATGTGTGTGTAAGTGACGTGCTGTGATCTCAGGGCGCCGTGTTTGATGAAAACGACGTGAAGACATTCTACGACTCGGACTCAGAGGAGAAACGGTGCCAGATGGACGCCAAGCCTTACGTCATGGACCCGGATCACCGGCTACTGCTCAGGAACACCAAACCTCTGCTGCAGAGCCGCAACACGGCGGTGAGTGGTGGACAAACACGTATTCCAGGACGCCATTTTCTTATGAACGTCTGACCCTAACTTTAGGAAAACCTGCATAAAATACTCCATTATAGTTGCATCATTGGCTAAGTTGAAATGACTCAAGCTATGGCTCCATTGTGTTTTCCAGTCTATTCCTGCAAACTACATTAGCATAGTAGCATTTTTAGCCATTTCATAAGTAGAATCTACGACATTATATGTTAGCACTGTTAGCATAGTAGCATTTGTCAATTTTCATAGGTAGATTTATACGAACACCTAGCGCTATCATGTTAGGTGTTAACATGTTAGCATTGTTAGCATAATAGTATTTGTGACCATTTCCATGAGTAGACTTATATAAACACTTAGCGCCATCATGCTAGGCGTTAGCAAGCTAACATTAGCATGTTAACAGGCAAACATTAGCATACTGTCATTTTTAGCCATTTTCAAAAGTTTACATTGGTACAAACACCACTGTTATGGTAGGTATTAGCATGCTGAAGTTAGAACAGTAGCATTTTTTGAACTGTCATGTTAAAGGCTAGTATGCTAACTTTAAGATGTTAGCATTGCTAGCATGCTAACATTAGCATAGAAGCATTTTAATACATTTTCATCAATATTAACATTGGCTGAAACAGGGCGCTATTATACTAGATTTTCCATGCTAACGTTTTCATAAGTAGAGTTCTGTCAAGCAAGGTCTCATTCATAGATTAATTTTAAAAGAGCTCAAAGCCGTGCCTCTACTCCAATTGGTTCAATGAGAGCTTCACATTTACTTTGGTTAGGACTTTTTTACGTGTTTTAGCCCAAAAATCCCAGAATGGCAAGGGGTTAACAGAAGTATAAGCTGAGCACCAAACACAAAGCTCCATAAACACACCTGTCACAAGATGGAGCAAAGCCACACACACGCGCACACACGTTGAGAGCAGAGCTCCATCACCCGCCAGCCTCAAGGCCTCCGTCGCCGTGGAGCAGCGGGAAGGAAAGAGGCTCCCAAATGAAAATGTTGATTAAAATGTGACACACGCTGTGTTGTTCTTCCTCCTTCCACCCCTCACCACCTCCAGCAGCAACAACAGCGTGGCAATATTCTCCATCTTCATAGACGGCACACGCCGCGCCGTCTGCAAGGATGGACGCATGTCCTGGTTGACGCTGGGATGAAAAATGAGTCCTGTCCTCAAGACGTGACAATAAAGCGCTATCAAATGAGGAAGCGTTTAAAAGTTGCACAAACATCATAGACTAGTCACACTCAGGGCGGAATGAGCCGGAATACCATCAGAATGAATATTCCTGGTTTATACTCAAAGTATATTCTAACAACTGACCTTGCAAGTATTTAAGATAAAATTACATTGCCGAGGAGTTCACGTAGAGGTAGATGCAACCCTGCTGGATGCTTAGTACTCATTATACTTGGAATGTAGCGTTAAGGGCATCAGGAGGTTGCCTACAGCCACAGCTTGTGTTAACTGAATGGAGCCACCGCTTTCAGTTGAAATGGTTGTTGTTGTGATTCCAGGTGGTGATGTCTGTGGCTCAGCTCTACTGGCACCTGGCACCCAAACAGGAAGTCGGCATAGTCACCAAGTCGCTGGTGCGGCTGCTGAGAAGCCACAGGTAAGCAAGCGCATGACTGACTTCCCGCCAGAATCGCCGCGCCATTCCGCAACGCTGACTGTGTTGTTTGCGGCTGACAGGGAGGTGCAGTACGTGGTCCTCCAGAACATCGCCACCATGTCCATTCAGAGGAAGGCGAGTAGAAACGAGCGTTCAAGGAGTCTGGCGTCAATGCAGGCTGTGTGATGTTATTCCTGATTCTACCCCAACAGGGGATGTTTGAGCCCTTCATGAAGAGCTTCTATGTCAGATCCACAGACACCACACACATCAAAACACTGAAGGTAGAATGTTTCACTTCATCTTGGCCGGTGATTGGATATCTATGACTTGATTCTGCTTTTACTTGCATTGATCATTGTTCCGTTTCTTTGCAGTTAGAGATTCTGACCAACCTGGCAAATGAGGCCAACATCTCCACCATCCTGAGGGAGTTTCAGGTTTGAGTTTCCTCCCCATGGCCGGCCCAGCCCTCTATTACACAAATATCTGAAATGTATCCCTAATTTCGTTCAATAATTTAAACCTTTACACTCCTATTACTCAATATAGTCGAGAAAAACCTTTAACATTATTAGAACCCTCTAGATATTAAATAACACCCCTATAGTCACCATTACACTGCTATTACCCAATATAGTAGACATAATAGAAAATAGGTCATATAAGACATAGAAAACCCATGTACCACCTTCTATGTATGCTTTTTAACATTATTAGAGCCCTCTAGACATGAAATAACACCCCTATAGTTACCCTTACGCTTCTATTACCCAATATAGTAGACGTGTGAAGAAAAAAACACATACAAAACCTGTTTACCACCTTCTCAATACTCTTTTTAACATTATTAGAGCTCTCTTGACATTAAATAACACCCCTATAGTCACCCTTACGCTTCTATTACCCAATATAGTAGACGTGTGAAGAAAAAAACACATAGAAAACCTGTTTACCACCTTCTCAGTACTCTTTTTAACATTATTAGAGCCCTCTAGACATGTTTGTGCGGCAATCAAGTCTGGTGCTTTACTGACACATAGTGACCAATTTAGGATACTGCATTCACAACTTGAGTTGTCTTCTTAATTCAGTGTATTTGTATTTTAGTTCAATCAAATATTTCCATGCTTTAAAATGCTCCATTTATGCCTAATGTTTGTATTTTACTTAATTTAGCCATTTGTATACTTGAAAATGCTTCATTTTATACAATAAATGTGTTTAAATGTGTTCTTTTGGACTAATAATAGGCAGTTTTGCACCACAAAAGTGAAACTTGAAGCACAAAGTGGAGAGGGACAACTGCATTGGCTAATGGGCCAACTGGCTCTGTTCGTCTCCCACATGACCCCTAATTTGCTCTGGCCTCTCCGCCTCACAGACGTACGTGAAGAGCCAGGACAAGGCCTTTGCGGCGGCCACCATCCAAGCCATCGGCCGCTGCGCCACCAACATCTCGGAGGTGACGGACACTTGCCTCAACGGCCTGGTGCTGCTGCTGTCCAACAGAGATGGTGAAAGACCTGCAGAAACCACCTCAGATATGCAGATGTGACGCTTCAAGCCGCTGATGTTCCTGTGGTCTTTGCAGAGGGCGTGGTGGCGGAGAGCGTGGTGGTGATCCGGAAGCTGCTGCAAACCCAGCCCACCCAGCACAGCGAGATCATCAAGCACATGGCCAAGCTTTTTGACAAAATCACCGTAAGGGTCGGAATACTCGTGCAGGATGAGCACGGACGCACCGCTTCAACCCGTGCCTCTCCCGCGTGTGACCCGCAGGTGTCCACGGCCCGGGCCAGCATCCTGTGGCTGATGGGCGAGTACTGCGAGAGGGTGCCCAAGATAGCGCCTGACGTGCTGCGGAAGATCGCAAAGACCTTCACTGCGGAGGACGACATCGTGAAGCTGCAGGCCGTCAACCTGGCGGCCAAGCTGTACCTGACCAACTCCAAGCAGGTATGCTAAGGTAGTGCTAACTATGCTAGGTAACCTTGCTTAGCTAATACTGCTACCATTTTGTTCTTTGTCTGTTCAAGTCACACATGATAACATTAGCTTGGCCTGTTGCTGTTAGCTTTGGACTCTTTCTTTTTTTGCTGTTTTTAAAATAAAACAGAAATTAAAATTTGCTATTTGCAATCAAAAAATAGTGGCAGGCCGCAAATGGCCCCCGGGCGACACTTTGGACCCCCCTACATTAGCTGTAACATTCCAGAGACCCTCAGTCTCCTCCACTTTTTGTTAGTGTGTCTGATTGTGACTGATGCATTCAGTGCGGCTGGGATTGTGCAGTGTTGAGGCAGTGCGGTGGAAAAGGTGATCTCAGATGACGGTCGGGTGAATGTTGTGCCGCGTCATTCATTCCTGTCATCACCTGTCTCAGACCAAGCTGCTGACCCAATACATCCTCAATCTGGGCAAGTACGACCAGAACTACGACATCAGGGATCGCACTCGCTTTATACGGCAGCTGATCGTGCCCGGCGACAAGAGCGGCGCCCTCAACAAGTACGCCCGCCGCATCCTGTTGGCGCCCAAACCGGCCCCGGTGCTGGAATCGGCCTTCAAAGGTACTTTTACTTTGAAAGCATCAACTTTGGGTTGATTGGTGTTATTATTCAGGTGTGTTCCGAAGGGCACTTACTGTAGGTCACACAGCGTTCCTGGGAATAATGACATGACTAAATGATTACGCCAGCTCTCGGTGTGGTTTGTAATTTACATTCAAAGCGCAAACCGCCTTTGTCATTCTCGATGACTTTTTCCGAGTTTTTCGTTCATCCAAAGATGTTTATCGCTTGTGGTTCTGTTTTGGTCTTTCAGATCGAGATCGTTACCAGCTTGGAACGCTGTCTCACAGCCTGAACAGCAAAGCCACCGGCTACCACGAGCTCTCGGACTGGCCAGCCGTGGCGCCCGACCAGTCTGTGAGGAACGTGGAGGTCATCGAGCCAGTAAGGCCGCACACGCCGCCTTCGTATTC
This sequence comes from Doryrhamphus excisus, assembly GCF_037039965.1. Lineage (NCBI taxonomy): Eukaryota > Metazoa > Chordata > Actinopteri > Syngnathiformes > Syngnathidae > Doryrhamphus > Doryrhamphus excisus. Next base: position 10,949,715 of record NC_136366.1, on the reverse strand, counting down.
CACACATTTTCAACTGTTTTAAAGCAACATCACTGTGGTAGTTTTAATGCTAATGAGCTGTGTTCATCCACGTCTCTCTCCCAAGAATTTCACCTCCTGTAGGGAAGCTGATAACAGGATCCAGAAAAAGTATTAGTTAAAACATCTTGAAGTTACTCTGACTGACGTGTCTCCGCCACGTTCAGGTGAACGAGTGGGCGCCGCTCGTCGGGAAGTCCAAGCCACCAGAATCGGATGACAAGTTCTACTCTGATGAGGACGACAAAAAGGAGGAAGCATCTGACGGCAGTGGCAGCAGCAGCAGTACTAGTAGTACTAGCAGTAGTACGAGCAGCAGCGGTAGCAGCAGCAGCAGCGAAGGTAAGCCACAAAAGGGGCCGAGGGCCACGACGCACTTGTGGTTACCCTCAGGGGGCCATCTGTAACTGTGAAATGATATTCATGTATGATCTCATATTGTGACATATTATATATTGTGAGTATATTTACCTAAGCAAATATATTTAAATACGCAAAAAAAATATTATTTTTACAATAATATAAAAAAATAACCATTGAAAGAGTGAAAATGTGTATGTTTCCATATTTCTATATAGATACATATATATATATATATATATATATACTGTACATATATTTTTAATGGGGACCTATGATGCTGATGTTGAGCCCTTTGTATTGACTTGTGGATCCCATAACCCACACACAGCTTTCTAGATCTTCCACCATCTACACCTATTCCAACTGGATTTTCTTGATTTCCAGAACGGTCTGTTTTCATTTATTCCACCCACGGCCCGCCTCTGGGTACGCCCACTCTGCTGTGAACTGCCCACTCAGCTTGTACTCCGGCACGCCCATATTAGGAAGAATAATTTACTTTAAGAATAATATTCAAATAAGTGTCGTCTTCGAGGGTTCAATTCCCACCCTCGGCCATCTCTGTGTGGAGTTTGCATGTTCTCCCCGTGCATGTGTGGGTTTTCTCCGGGTCCTCCGGTTTCCTCCCACATTCCAAAAACATGCTAGGTTAATTGGCGACTCCAAATTGTCCATAGGTATGAATGTGAGTGTGAATGGTTGTTTGTCTATATGTGCCCTGCGATTGGCTGGCGACCAGTCCAGGGTGTACCCCGCCTCTCGCCCGAAGACAGCTGGGATAGGCTCCAGCACCCCCGCGACCCTCGTGAGGAAAAAGCGGTAGAAAATGAATGAATGAATGAATAAGTGTCGTCTTGGCTTTGGTGGGCCAAACCCAGCCACTGTGCCTTGAGTTTGACTCCTGTGCTTTTGATGCAAAAACCACACAATGCAGATGCCTGACAGATGCTGTGATTGTCGTGCACAGAGTCCGGCAGCGCCAGCGAGGACGATAGCGGCAGCAGCGACGAGTCCGACAAGAGCTCCACTGATTCCGGGAAGAGTTCAGGTCAATCCAGCGACTCTGAGTCGGAACAAAAGAAGAAGATGACGACGAGGAAGAAAAAGACCAAGAAAGTGCAGGCAGAGAAACAAAAACACAATCAGGCTGACAGGTACTGAAACATCATTCTTCATAGCATTACAGTACATGAAGTGTAAAGGCATCTTGAAGGGAATGTTTGCAACCGTAGTGTTACATATCTTACATTTTTTTGTCAGCTGTTGATGCCCATTTGGCAAAGTTTAGCTCCTAAAGTTGGTTGTCATTGAATGTGTAGCCTGTCTAAACAACATGGATGCCAATTGTTGATCTCCTCTCTGAGACACATACAACCGACAACTAAAGTAGGCTTTACCCCCCCCCCCCCCACCCCCCCCCCACACACACACACACACATGCATAGAACACTTTGTAAGGATGAAGGCGGAGCCGGAAGTAAAGTTCTACTGACTAAGCAGAAGCATAAGTCGACACTTCCTCTTTCAAATGTGCATCATAACTTCCTGAAGGGAGGCAGCTGGTATTGTAGGAAGTTGAGGAAGTTGGACGCTTTTTCAAGAGTGATTTCCAGCTGGACTTAACCTGCTAATTTTATGTTGGCGCCTGCTGGATGATTTATCCTTTTATACAACGAGCAGTGAGCGCTCTTTGACTGCCAGGCAGACGCACTGCAGCAATTGCTTCTCCAAGGAAGCCGTGTCTTCCAGGGAAACATGGCTTCCTCTGAGGATCTCACATGTCCTGCCTGCTGCAGCATCTTTGAAGATCCTGTCATGCTGCCTTGCAGCCACAGCTTCTGTCGCTCGTGTGTGGAGAAATGGTGGAATGGGAAAGATGTCCGTTCATGTCCAGTCTGTAGGGTGGAGTACAGATCCATGGCTGTTCCTTCAAACTTGGCTCTGAGGAACGTGTGTGAAGCTTTTATTATGGAGACAGAGGCCAAGTGCAGGTTGCACGATGAGAAACTGAAACTCTTCTGCTTGGATCATCAGCAGCCTGTGTGCCTCGTTTGCAAAGACGCAAAAATCCACGCTAACCACAAGTTCTCTCCTATCGGTGAAGTTGCAAAGGATCAAAGAGAGGATCTCCAGAAAGACCTGCAGGCCGCGCAGGTAAGGCTGAAAGAGTTAAGTTGGCGTAAAGACACCTTCAGTAAACAAGCAGAGCACCTCAAGCGCCAGAGGTGCCAGGCTGAGAGTGACATTAAGAAGACATTTAAGCAGCTCCAAGATGTTCTGCAGACTGAGGAGGAGGCCAGGTTGTCTGCTGTGAGAGAGGAAGAGCAGCAGAAGAGTCAGATTACAAAAGAGAAGATCGAGGAACTCAGCAGAGACATGAAAGCTCTCTCAGACGTGATCAAGAGCACAGAGAAGCAGCTGACAGCTGACAACATTTCCTTCATGAACAACTACAAGAACATGAAGACCAGAGTCCAGCGGCTGTCTGAGGAGTCCAAGCTGCTCCCAGGACCTCTGCTGGACATGGACAAACATCTGGACAAGCTCACATTCACCGTGTGGGAAAAAATGAACAAGCTACTCTTCCACAGTCCAAAACTACTACTCAACATCAATCCAGCACTCAATCAGAAGATAACCAGAGGAGAGCATCATCTGGATTCCCAAGAGTTTGATCAGTTATTTGCTGGTATGCCTGCCAGTTTGGAAGTTAAACACGTCTGGAATATTGAGGTCCTAAACAAGGACTGGGAAGTAGGCGTGCTGATTAAAGAGTTTCCGAAAGCATTTAAATATGGCATTAGATTTCGATATGGTAAATACCAACGGTTTAATCCACAAGGTGGATTATTTGGTCTGCACGTCAAGGAGAAACTGCAGAGGATCAGATTTTGTCTAGACGCGGACAAAGGAAGACTTTCAGTCCATGATCATCTTACCAACAATGAAGTAGACACATATGACATTCCTGATGACTGGTTGGATTTCAGCAAGAAACAACTGTACCCGTACTGCAGCACCAATGATCACAACCCTCTGAAAATGCTGCCAAAATAACATTTTTAAAAAGCCAATATGGACGTACATGTACATGAACACCGTGAAACAGACAATGGCCGTCCGTGATGGTTTGATATTTCCTTAGTTCCGAGAGATGCTCTTGTCTTCATTCTTTATGTTCAAATACGCAACAATAGAACTCTTCCATTGAATATTATTACAAGATAAAATGATTAAAATGAATACATCATGTGTGTACACTTGTGAAATTCCATAAAAAAAGTACTGATCCAATACTCTCAGTTTTGAACAGTTCAGAACACAAGCAGTTGATCAGAACATGGGCATCATCAAACATATATGAGATTATACCTTAAAACACGGCTAAAATGTTAATATGCTAACAATGCTAGCTTGCTAACGCCTTGGCACAGTGGACACCATCCTTTTTCAGACCAAGATCCCTGGTCTCAGCCATGTCCCTTGGCGAGATCTACAGGAACTGCACTCAGGTCTGGGACCGGTGGGGGCATGTCTCTGGCCAACAGGCGGGTCCCGGGGTCAAAAGCCTGTTGGTCACTCTCTATTTTTCGTCAGTTTCCTCAGCTTGACGAGTCATGAGCACTTAACCGAGGCAAGTGAGTCTTGCACTTCTTTGGACGTTATTGTGGGGTCTTTTGTGACCTCTTGGATGACTTGGAGATGCGCTCTTGGGGTCGTTTTGTTGGCCGGCCACTCTTGGCAAGGTTCACCCACTGTCCATGTTTTTGTTATCTGAGGACATTGGCTCTCACTGTGGTTTGCTGGGGCCCCGAAGCTTTGGAAATGGCTTCATAACCTTTTCCACACTGACAGATCTCAATTCATCTCAGTTACGTTTTCACAAACTATGAAAACATCCAATCATTGTTGTTTTTTTCCTCATGTTTAAAACTTGTAGAGTAAGTCAACCTGGACTGAAAGTCATTATTTACGCTTGGAACATTTTACATTGTAAGTTATCCGGCGTATATCGACATACAGTATATTGTCCCTGTCTCTCTCACACACACACACACACACACTTACTGTTAGCGGGAGTCCCATTAACGAGCTAATCAAGCAGAATCGTCCTCCACTAGCGCAGCCCACATTTACATGGCTAATGGCTAATGACTTGTGATTGGTCATTTAGCAGCCCGGTGTTAGCAATGAATGCTATTCGACTCATTAGGGCTGACGAGCCTGCCTGCGCACTTTCAAATTCACTTTCTCCCCGCAAACTGGCGCCGAGTGCCCCGGCGCTTGGTCTGCGTGACGGGCCCGCCGGCTGACCCTGTTCTCTCCATTAGTGAGCGTAATTAGAGCAAGTCAGCACCGTGAACACACACACGCACGTGCACGGCGTAATTAGCTCCGCCTCACCCCCGCGCTTCCACAACAAACACGGCATAATGCCCTCATTATGGCCCAGTCGTCGCAGGCCGGGCCTAATCAGGCCGCTGCTGATTTGTATGACTTTTTCCTGTTGGCAGCAAATGAAACGTGTTGGCCAAATGAATACTGGCTTTTCATCATCGCCCAAGTTAGAAAGCCAGTTAGCGTCACCATTCCCCTCGTTAATTTGAGCAGCACAAAGTGGCGGGCAGGCGGAGTAAACACTCATTATCGGGACAAATTGAAGAGAGACGGAGCGAGAGAATGAGACAGGACGAGCGTGGAGAAACCTAACATTAAATTAGCTCGGCAAACACAAACAGATTGATCTTTTGTTTTTCTGACCTACTTTGGATTCCGGCACCGGCTCCCCGAGGCCCCGTCCGTGCTTCTGTGCGTGGAAGCAAGTCTTGCACTCATTGTTGCTCTTCTTTTGCAGCGACTCTGATGGAAACGCAGACGAACCCATGGACGAAGAGAGCGGCTCGTCAGCCGAAAGCGCCACATCTGAGAGCGACTCAGACTCTGAACCGGATTCGACAGCGAAGCAGAAGAGCGAGAACAATGTCAAGTCCAAACCCAAGGTAACGTCACGGTTCAGTCACAATTCATTCATTCATTGATTTTCTACTGCTTTTCCACGTCACGGGGGTGCTGGAGCCTATCCCAGCTGTCTTTGGGCGAGAGGCGGGGTACACCCTGGACTGGTCGCCAGCCAATCACAGGGCACATATAGACAAACAACCATTCACACTCACATTCATACCTATGGACAATTTGGAGTGGCCAATTAACCTAGCATGTTTTTGGAATGTGGGAGGAAACCGGAGTACCCAGAGAAAACCCACGCATGCACGGGGAGTACATGCAAACTCCACACAGAGATGGCCGAGGGTGGAATTGAACCCTGGTCTCATAGCTGTGAGGTCTGCGCGCTAGTCATGCAGTGCAAAAATAATCTAAATAGTCAGACGGGAATCCGTAACTGCGAATGGATCCAAAACTTGATCCATTCACTTATGCTAGCTTGCGGAACCTTCAAAGTCAAACAAGCCATCTATTCTTGATGGCTAACATTAACATTTTATTGACTACAGAGATGTTCACCTCTACATAGTACACTATCTTTATAAAACGATACACTTTGTGATTGATACCCATAACTGAGAAACGCCGCTGTGCTGGTGTTTCAGGTGGCTGATAAGCATTTGGGTCAATTAGCTGGCGAAATGTCTTCCTGGGAAAGTGAGTGTTTGTTTACAAGTGAACTTAGGGGAAGTGACGAGAGGGCAGGGGAGGAAAGGAGCGCTTGATTTGCTTACCCGCACAGTAAAATGATGGATTATCGAAGCAATTTTAATATTATCGGATTCATCGTCATAATTCTGTAGGAGCTATTAGTAGTGTGTTCCTAGGTTTCTAATATCTGTTGATTTATTTTTTGTTGTTGTTGTTTTGTTTGGATTACTTGATAATATCTTCTTGTTAGTTATTTATTTGTTTATTTACCATATTTTGTTAGGGTTAATTAGTAGTTTATTCGTGGGTTTATTTCATTGGATAACACCCTGGGCACCTGCAATCTATTTAGGTAGGCAGTGCTCACCAGACCAGCATGCACCGGGGTGGGTACAAAAAACCAGAGCAGGAGGGGCAACAGGAGACAATGTCTTTGTTCCCGTTTTGTTTGCTTGCTTGGTAATTAAAAGAAATACAAAGAAACGGAACAAGGTTGTATGGACAATGACTGTTTTTAGATTAGATTCAACTTTATTGTTATTGCTCATGTCACTTGTACAGGGCAACAAAATGCAGTTAGCATCCATTTTGCCATTATAGTTTAAGTTAAGTTTATTTTTGAGGGACAAATAGCCACTACAATTCCCTCATATCAGCCCAATAATTATCGTATACCCCTCTGTTTCTTCTTTGAGTCTTTGCTTGTCCATCATTTTTCACTCTTCCTTTTTTTTTTTTTTTTTAACTCCATGCTCATCTTCTCTACTTTGTCATGCATCCTATCACTTATTCATTTATGCACCTCTCTCTCTGTGGGCTCCATTGCTTGCAAGATTTCTGTCTCCATGAGCCTCAACTTGTCTTTTATTGTTTTTATTGGCCGCAGTGTGTCGAAGTGGGTTTTATGCTTCTTAATGTGGGCGCGTGGTTCACCACAAGGAGAAAAGATGATAGAGGCACTCGCACGTCCTGATGTCTCCAGCTCACACGGGAAGGCCACCTTTTGCATTTGTGTTTTTGGATGTGTTGGCGACCCCGAACATGGCCACCAGTAAAATAACTTAATACTTGTCGTCTCCTACGTTGTTGTCTTCCAGGTGGAGAAGTCCAAGATGGAGGTGTCCTTACTGGATCTGGACGACTGTGAGTCGACTATGCAAATTTTTACGTGTTTACTAAACATCCTACTTGGGGAAATTGAAGGAGGGAGGGATTCAGATTGGTACAATTTGTCACCCAAATCAGAAGTTTGCTGGTAGGCGTCAGTGGCAGAATGAGAGTCTGCGTTTTTTTTTAATGCCCCCTCTGGTGCAACCTTGGAATTGATAGTGATTTTTAGTCATTCTTTCTGCACCAGTTAGCGAATAATCCATTATCCAATTAATCAGCTATTTTGCTATGCAATATTTTCTGATTTCAGCCACTCAAATGTGAATAAAGCAGAGCTATTATATTTGCTTTGTCCACTGATGGACATTTTTGCCGACCAAACCACTAAGTGCTTCATGTTGGCGTGGTCCGTTGAGGGCAGGGGTGTCCATAGTGCTACCCGGGGGCCATTTGCAATCCGCAGCTGTTTTGTTTATTGGCCCGCAGCACAGTCAACATTTATGAAATATCTCCTTTTTCATGTGTTGGGCACTGTACTGTATGTGAAACGATGATGTTTTGCTCTCTCCTGCGGGCGTTTAGTTTCTCCAACTCCCTCAAACACACCAAAGTCCTCGTTGGTCTCTCCCAGCTTGCTGTCTGACCTGGAAGGTCTATCTCTCTCCGGCGTCTCCACCACCATGCAGGTCAGTGTGCGTAGCTGATGGATTAGAAAAAAGTGTCGGGCAAAGCTTCCTCCATCAAGGCGTGCTGAGAGTGGATTGTTCCTGGTGGTCTGACACCGCATGAGGCAGTGAAATGAGCTTCTTCTTCCCCCCGCCCGCCCCTGTTGGAACATTTCTGCACCAGACGCCCAAACCATTGACCTTTTCTGACGCTTTATATTTATGGCCAGTCAGGGCGCAGCAAGCGCTCTCCTCAATGCTTCCTGTATCAGTCTCTCTCAGGCTGCCGTGTTTTTTTTTTTTTGCACCCTTGAACTCTATTTCTGTTGTCGGGCCTCGCCTCTCCACGCCGTCACCTTCCATCTCTGGCATTCCCCTGTGCCGTCGTCTTGTGTATATCTGATGGTCGACCTTTCCTGGTGTGACGGCCTCTTTTCTCTCCTGCGCCGTGTGTACTTTGTATCTTGTCTTCTGGTCCCGGGAGGGGAAATGTCCAGATCATTCTTTTCCCCGCCGCCGTCAGTGAGTTTTCTCTCTTCTCCCCACTTGTTCTTTCATGTAGTGGTCCTGGTTCAACGTCACTGATGGCTGACTATTCATCTCTGTACTAATATACATGCAAAACGATACAAATTATTAGCAATATCTCTCATGTAAGGCATACCGGGAAGACCACACACACCTTCTCCATAGGAAGTTGCTCAGCATGCCGTGCAGGATTTAGAGGCGGGGTACGCCCTGGACTGGTTGCCAGCCAATAGCAAGGCACAGATAGACAAAGAAACCATTTACGCTCTCATGAAGTGTTAGTTTGGATTCATTTAGGTCTAAAATAAGCAAGTTTTGCTTAAATATGCATATTTTTTTGACTAATCATAGGCCATAGTCTAAAATGAAACATCAACCAGTTATTTATTAATATATTTTTGAGAAACGGTAAGGTAAGCCAGCTGACATCAGGGGTGCTCCCAATACTTATCGGGCCGATATTTTTATTTCGTACTCGTAAATCCAACATTAAAAATAGTCCACGTAACGGACTGTGCGGGCGGGCAAATCAAGCGCTCTATATATTTTTTTCCTCCTTCCTGTGATGTTAACGACGCGTCGTAACTTCCCCTGAGTTCACTTGTAAACAAACATTCACTTTCAGAGGAAGACGACGTACCAAATGCTCCGCAGTGAGAGGGGAGCCTTTGTGCCCGAATACAGTGCACCTTGCTGGGCCACAGCAGGTGGCTCCCTCCCCTCTATACTCCTGGTTCTCCTTGGAACAGAGACGTGTTAGTAGTCATGTCATTATATTTCATTAGGACTAATCAACAGGTACACTTGCTGAAATTCTAATTCGTTCCTTCTTACCTCCAGGTGTGCAGTTAAATCTTTAAGACGTGGAAGCTAAATAGTTTACGTATGGGACCCGGTTGGGGGTAGGTGTGTGATAAAGACGCTGTTATTGTACACGGTGGTTGGCAGTGGAGGCATCAGGACATGGGCGTGCTTTGCCAGCCGGCTTTTAAGCTCCCTGCCGTCCACAGAGTTGCGCCTGTCACTCACTGTGATTGACAGTCGCTCTCAGGCCAGCGTTTATGCGGCGCCCGCCTTGTTAGCCGCCGCGTGTCCTGCACAGGTGAAGGCCGGCGGGTAATAGGGAATAGAAATGCAGATAAGGAGAAGAAGAGTGGGACATCAGCAGCTGATTTAGAGCCAATTCTATGCAGAAATACGCCACGGCCATCCAGATTCATAGACTGGGGTAAATAACTTCACCTTTATGCACACATGCCGCCCCCCCCACAGCTTGCCGTCTATCCACATACACACACACACACACACACACCAACTGGCCCCGGTGTCATTTCTATTTCAGTGCAATCTGCCCACAGACGCGGCGAGTGTGTCTCAGCTGAGCACTCGGGCCCTTTTAGAGAATTACTGCATGGTTATCAAAGGCATTTACATTAACCTCGGTCACTGTCTTTGACCCCCACCCGCCCCCCCTCCCTGTCTCTCGCATGCTGCTTCTCCCTCTAATAACATTTTGACATTAGGATCTCTCACCAGCGCCTCTTAAATCCCCGCCACAGCCCCCCCTGCCTGCGCCGCATCCCGGGACGCCTGAGCCTGATAAGGCTTCATTCATAATTAGCGCCGGGCAAATGGGGCTGCGTCGGAGGGGGAAATTGAACTGTCAGCGGCGGGGCGGCAGGGCGGCGGGCGTTTGACCCCATCACACCCAGAGGGGGCCATCATAATTTGTTCATTTGGTGTCCATCAGGGCGGGCGCCGCCGTTTCGCTCGCCGCTGACCCGAGCACGGCGGGCGCTCTGCTAATTATGAGTCAGCAGGAGGACCCAGGGCGCCGGCGTGTATCAGCCGCTGCCCTCCGAAACCTCCGGCTGCCACTCAAACCACACAGATTAACCCTCGGCGCCCACGCGGGGAATATGCTTCTCGGAGAGCAAACTTTGAGAAACGCTTGTGTGTCTTTCGTGTTTCCTCTCTCCTCAATTGCTTTGACTAACATTTGCGTCATTAAATTCTACACCACAGGCAGAATATCACTAGCGAGCTAGCATGCTAAGCAGTTAGCTTCAAATTTGTTTCTTCTAAACCCGAGAGGCCAGTCTTAGTCAAAATGGCGCCCAGATAAAATATAAATTGTTTGGTGAGTTGGCTTCCGCCGCTACGCAGGTTACGCATCCTGAGTCTGCTTGGTTTGCCAACTTCCTGTATCTGACTAAGCGCTGCTTCCTCCTGTTAGGCCAGAGGTCTCAAACACGCGTCCCACGGGCCAAATGTGGCCCGCAGGACACTAGTTTGAGGCCCCCGCCTTGATTTGAAAGTTTAATGTTAGTGCGGCCCGCGCAAGTTTGATATGGATGCTGTATGGTATCATGTACCCAGAAAAAATTATTACGTTTCATTAATGTTCATGTTAAAGGTTAAATAACTGTTAATAGTTATCCTCCCTATCTGTGTGGAAGTGGTAAGTTTTTGGCTATTTAAGTTTAAAGGAAATAACTTGAAGGCTATCGTTTAGGTCGCTAGCTCTCTAGTTTGCGAGTTAGCATGTGTCTCAAGACCCTGCAGTTGCGCAATATGTTGTAAATAAAAAGAGTATAAATGTGACTATAGTCGTGTTTTGTCATGTCTACAGGGCTCTAATAATGCTTTAATTTTAATCTGAAAAAAATAATTTGTCTACCCACCAACTATATGTGGTTTCTTAAGTTTTTATTATTATATTTATTTATTACTGATTGATTGATTTTCTTTATTCTTGATTTGTTTATTTATTTTTCATCTTATTTTGTGTAGAAAAATAAAAAGTAAGATATTTGAGAACAGTGGAATGTTTATCCGAGCTTTTATTGTAGAAAATTGGAATAAAAAAAAATGTGTTTTTAATAAATGCGTTTTTTTTTTTTTTTTTTGGAGCTCAGGTCTCACCCAGACCCGAGCTCCAGTGGCCCCTAAGTAAATTGAGTTTGAGACCCCTGTGTTAGGCTATGGATGAATGACTAAACCAGTTTTCTATGCTGTAACTGCAAAATATTCTATTTATGAATTGATTCCTTACTTCACTTATCATGGTCGTGTCTGGAACCACAGCGATAAAGGAATAGCACGGACAACGGTCTTACGATGACTCCAGGCAGCGGTTTCATGTGCCCATGTGACATTGGAACCCTCGCCAAGCCTCTCTGAAGGGCGTCAGAGTTTGAGCAGCATAACACACAACACTGAGCGTTAGACGGCCTTATTGCCGCTAACGTTTGCCTGATGGAAACGTTCCTAATTAATCATGTAAGAATAGCTCATTTGCCGACAAATTGGCATAAATGAAGTAACCTCTGTCTGCAGGCGGCGGAGTGACTTCTCGTTACGCCAAAGTCTCTCTCGCCGGCTGTACTAACATTTATTTAATTCAATTTGCGCTCAAGGTCCTGCTGACTTCCTTCCATTAATTGTCATCTCCAAGCTGAGGGGACAATTAGGCCTTTAAAGTTGCGTTCCTCATACTTTTTTTTTTTTTTTATGCGCACAATGGCATCTTGTAGTAGAAATGGATTTTCGATCTAGATCATCTCCAGCATCTTTTTTTCCCTACAAATTGGCCGTCATATGCACAAGGCTGCCCGGCTCCTTTTTTGGATATGTCAGCAGGATTTTCAGGTCATTTGCCACAGAGGATGCGGCGAGACGCGGGCTCTGAAGGTGACTGGCGTCCCGTGTCATCCATCACGCCAGCTTCCTTTAAGTTGACGCATAATAGAGCCTCTCAATCAACTTCTCCCCCCCCCCCCATTGTCACCTCGCTTTTCCTCCTGTCCGGGGTGGGGGGGTAGCGGAGCAGCTGGGATGTCGTCTGACAAGGGAGTCAAGGTTACATCCCTCTTCTTCCCTTATTTACACTTGAGGTGTTATGGCCTGTGGTGTTGGCGCCCGTGTCAGACGTTAACCGTCCACTGTGTCAAACAGGTGATGATAAGCTGCTTGAAGCTCCGTCTGGTCCCCCAAGGCGCCGCGGGCGGCACACGGGACCTTGAAGCCGGATGAGCGCGTTGGCGGGATGCGGGGGGTAGATGTCTTTCCGTGATGGGATGTGCAAACATTACGGCCGGCTTTATTGACACAGACGCGTCCAAAAGTGGTCCCCGATAAATTTGCCGGTGGCGTGACGGGCGTTGGAGAGGGCGCAACGGTGGCGGCCCGCTAACAAATGTTTGCTTGACCTCCTTTCACAGGTACGTCGGCAGGCAAGCGTGTGAAGGGATTGGTGTTGTGATTGCGGGGTTTATCCTGATGCGTCAAGGACTTTGTTCTAAACACTTCTCACACTGACCTTTTTGGAGGAGGACTCAAAAAACACACAAAGACAACATCATCCAGCATACATGCAGTCATGGAAAAAATTACTGTTCATTTGAAGGTACCAACATTTTTGGCATGTCAGAACTTTGTGATTGAGGAAAAGCTGTTTATTTTGGTTGAAACCACCCTATGCTACGTCCCGCTGTAAGTATTCTTCTAGTGCAGGGGTCTCAAACTCAGTTTATTTTGGGGCCACTGGCGCTCGAGTCTGGGTGAGACTGGGCCGCATCAGGTTTTCCAAAAAAAGGTTGTCCATCGGTATGAATGTGAGTGTGAATGGTTGTTTGTCTATATGTGCCCTGTGATTGGCTGGCGACCAGTCCAGGGTGTACCCCGCCTCTCACCCGAAGACAGCTTGGATGGGCTCCAGCACCCCCCGCAACCCTCATGAGGAAAAAGCGGTAGAAAATGAATGAATGAATATATGGGTTGTTACACACCTACACTACTGTGACAATACATGATGTTACACGCCTACACTAAAGACTAGGGGGAAGACCTTAATAGAACATAATTTCCCACAGTGAAAAGCTAAGACGCTGCTGAGTGCATCGTGTAACAGCGTTTCAATCAGTCTGTGAAAATGCGTCACATCGTCCTGTGCTGTCTCATCTTAATGTCATTTCCTGCCTCTGAGAAGGTAAAAGCCGTCCTTTTTTTTTCCCCCAGGTGAAAAGTGAGGCCTTTGAATGGCGCCTTTGGTGCATGCAGGCACTTGTGTTTCCATTCATTAGTTAGATGGCGTCTGCTTTGGACTGAACAGCCAGTCCATTTCCACCTGAGCAGATGAAGTGAGGGCACTTAGTGTATTTAATTGGGACTGTTTTACCTTCCAGAGGGAATGAGGTGGTCGGCGGAGGCAACCCTGCCACTGCACTTGGGTGCTGTGCTTTTTCACGTTTGACTGTTTTTTTTTTAACCTTTTTAGACATTTTCTTGTACAGTAATATAGTTATTAGTGATGAGGGTACAGGACTATTTCTGCATTTTTTTTTTCTACCGCTTATCCTTACAAGGGTCGCGGGGGTGCTGGAGCCTATCCCAGCCATCTTAGGCCGAGAGGCGGGGTACACCCTGGACTGGTCGCCAGCCAGTCACAGGGCACATATAGACAAACAACCATTCACACTCACATTCATACCTATGGACAATTTGGAGTGGCCAATTAACCTAGCATGTTTTTGGAATGTGGGAGGAAAACGGAGTACCCGGACAAAACTCACGCGTGCACAGGGAGAACATGCAAACTCCACACAGAGATAGCCTTACAAAAATTATTTGGAATAAAATTGTCACCTATAGGGGTGTTATTTTATGCCTAGGGGGCTCTAATAATGCTATAAAAACATATTTAAAAGGCATTAAAGAGGTTTTCTATGATCTAATTACAAAAATAGTTTGTTTATTAACATTGAATCCTACTTTTGTCTTCACATTCTTCACATTCAGTAATGTGATTCATACCCATGGACAATTTGGAGTGGCCAATTAACCCAGCATGTTTTTGGAATGTGGAAGGAAACCGGAGTACCCGGAGAAAACCCACGCATGCACGGGCAGAACATGCAAATTCCACACAGAGATGGCCGAGGGTGGAATCAAACTCAGGTCTCCTAGCTGTGTGGCCTGCACGCTAACCACTCGTTCACCATGCAGCAGCGCACGTTGTCTTTGTTGTTATTTTCCTTCATCTCTGACAGAGTCATCCAGTCTTGACTTCAGATGCGAGCTATACCAACCACGCATGCTATCCTGTGTGACCTCTGTCTAAATGGATGTTCTCTACGCAGGTGGCAACCCCGACTTTCGGGCCGGTGAAATCCTTGGAGCTGCTCCACCACATGACGGGGAAAGGCCTGTCCGCCAAGTACCATTTCCCCAGGCAGCCCTGCCTGCACCGGCCCAGCATGGTGGCGGTGCAGGTCACGCTGACCAACTGCTCAGACCGCAGCCTGGAGGAGATCCACATCGGGGAGAGGAGCCCCGCCAGCCTTCAAATTCACTGTTTCAACACTGTGGGTGCGTGTGGGGGGAAAACGCCCTCTTCATTTTGTGTGTCGCAGTGAAGCTTTTCTCGTGCATAAGACGGCCATGACAACCTCAGCTAATCCCTGCTAGTTAGCCTCAATCAGGACACACACACACACAGCGCTGTATGAAGGCTTCTATCATGCACGTGCCGAGCAGCTCACTGCGGCTCATTGATCATCCGTCGCAGGAAGTGGAGCAGGCAAGCGGTGTGTGACTTGGGATCGATGGAGGCCAGACGCTGCGAACACAAAACCGGGGATGGTTCCGGGCAGGCTTCATGCAGACGGCGTTTTTAGTTTTTAAGCGGGAGGGATCATTTTAGGTTGTTTGTGAGGCCTCGTCCACACTTAGTCCCTGCAGTGCCCCACCGAGCCACCCCCACCGCCCTTTCCCGCTCTTTACACATTCTCTTTCTGCAGCTGCGAGGAATATATAGACGTACCTTTTTTTAAAGCATGAGCTTCAACATCTTGTAGGCTCCTTGCAAGTCCAGGAGGTGCTGTTGGGTGGCGTCACGGGAGGACACAGCAGGATCAAATAATGCCAGGACTGCTTCACAGATGCAAGGAAGTGGTGGTGACCATGCATACCCACGGGGGAAGAACGTGCATTGCGTAGTTAGTGTGTAATAAATGCGTGAACAGAACCATAAATGACACATACTGCCAGGGCAACTTGTGGGACAACGTGGGGGCAAAAATGCATGCACACAAGCTAGCTAACTATTTTGCATTCCCCTCAGCAAATTTTTTGGGGGGGGCGCTTCTGTCACGCCTTATCCCGTTGATGCAGAAGCATCACAAGAGTGTGTGTGTTGAAGGGTAGGATTTCTCACACACCTTTCTAGCCAGAAAACACAAGCGGCGACGATGCACGTCTCTTCCGCTCTGCTGCCACCGCCACCCTTTTTGCCCCGCCCCTCCCCACACTGCCCTTGTGACTCATTATCCACCTCCACCTCTTCTCTTCTACAGAACGCTTGGAGCCGGAGGCCTCCGTGACGGTTTCTATGGCCGTCGACTTCAGCGACTCCACGCAGGCGGCCAACTTTGAGCTGTGGTAAAAGATGCTGACGTGTTCACGTCAGGTTTTTTCCTCATCTTGTCATTGAATATCGTCTTTATGTTATGCACTTTGCTGCTTACTCACACACGCAGATTGGGAGTGTATTGTTCAACTAATGTAGGCGGGCATCACATATCTGTGGTGGCGAAGAAGCATCATGTTTAGTCTAGTCTAGGAAGTCTAGGAAGCCCAGGTTGAGGAGTTTGAACTTTGTAAGGCAACTGCACGTCCACAGTGCAGTGAGGACATGTCCAGGATTGTCCCAGGTGATAATCTACGTACTTGACCTCTTTTGACTTTTTTTCCCTTCCTTAGTCCACCCTTCCATTCTCTCCCCCCCCTTCTCCTCCACTCCCCGTGCCAGCATTCCCACTTGAGACATCAGTAGCAATTGATCCCCGCTTCCCTGAGATAACAATTATTCCTCCAATAATGGAGAATCTGCCCACTTAAACGCCCACGGGCGCACACTGCTCAGTCGATCAATAACCTTATCAGAAAATCTGCCTGGGACGCGGGGATCAATCCTGCCAGAAGAGAAAGGAAGAGGTGCGTCTGGACGCCAGGAACCTGGTGCTCGGCTTCCAATGCTTTTTCTTCCCTCAGCACCAAGGAGGACCGCTTCGGCGTTTCCATCCAGCCTGCCGTCGGGGAGCTGCTGATGCCCTGCAGCCTGACCCAGCAGGACTTCTGTGAGGAGCAAGGTATCTCTCCGGCTTTAGCAGTCCATTGATTTGCCTTTTTTGTTGGCCACATTCAGGAATACGGTACCAGAATACCTGGCAACCTACTGTACACATGACCTTCACAAATATTCATTTTCTACATTTCACATTTTTTTCCAAAATTTGGAGCACATACGTCCAGACCAGAAACCTGCTTGAGCTCTGCTCAGCTTTTTTTGTGCGGGTTTTGTGTATCTGGCTCATCCCGCTTCCACGCCCACAGGTAAGCTCCTGGGCATGAACGAGACCTCTGCGACCATCGCCATGGCAACGTCCAACATCTCCAGCCAGGCCGTCACCAAGCGGGTCCTGTCGGTGGCCAACGTGGGCGTGGTGGCGTCCTCTGAGAGCCACCTGTACAGGTGATGTGCTCAATTTCTCTGAAAAGCAACACAGTGTATCCTTCAGGTGTCTGTGCGTGTACGTTGTCCCACACGTGACGGCCATGCCTGGGGAACGTCCCGAGAAGGCGGCCGGTGTAATTGGTGTACACGAAGTGTGCTAATGAGCTTCCTCCTCTGTCACGCACACCTGATAGATAATTACACGTCGCTCTCGCCTCTCTTTCTCTGTCCCTCTGCTTCCTGCCCCCCCTCCCCCACCGCCCCAATCTCAGCACCCCATCTGTCTCTCCTTCACTTCCTCTTTGTCCCCCCACCCCTCCTCATGCCTGCACGTGATTATTTCCCATAGATTGAACCTGAGGTGGAAAGGATGTGAGCGAGGGGTGGGAGGGGGGATTGGGCGACCACCAGCTGAAAGACCGGAGTGGAAATCAATGTACACTTGGCTCATGTGACTTGCCGCCCGTCAGCATGTGTCACGGTGGAGGAGACGCTGGTTTCCATGACGTCCGCCAACGAGAAGCGGCGGCCATGAGCCGGTCCACCACTCCTCACGTCTGTCCTATTTAACGCTCTTTTTATGAATCAAAAAGAGTGTCGGACGGCACGGCGGTCGAGTGGTTAGCGCGCAGACCTCACAGCTAGGAGACCAGGGTTCAATTCCAGAAGCGGCCATCTCTGTGTGGAGTTTGCATGTTCTCCCCGTGCATGCGTGGGTTTTCTCCGGGTACTCCGGTTTCCTCCCACATTCCAAAAACATGCTAGGTTAATTAGCGACATAGGTATGAATGTGAGTGTGAATGGTTGTTTGTCTATATGTGCCCTGGGATTGGCTGGTCACCAGTCCAGTGTGTACCCCGCATCTCGCCCAAAGACAGCTGGGATAGGCTCCAGCACCCCCACGACTCTCGTGAGGAAAAAGCGGTAGAGGATGAATGAATGAATGAAAAAGAGTGTGACACTCTTCATTGTTTAAGACATTCCTTTCAGATTGTTGCGATTGCTAACAAATGAGGAAGTCATCCCAGGTCCTTATCAAGCGCAACAAACCCGAGAGGGGAAGCAGCTCCAAAGCAGAGGGTCCGTTGTCTCCTACAAAATAAAACGTTACTGTATTGTGCCTGATCTGGATGAAATAGTAACTTCTTTACACAGCAGGCTGTTGGTTTAAAGGTTGTTGTTTCATCCATCCATCCATCGTCTATGCCGCTTATCCTCACTTGACTCATGGGTTAATTACTGTTTGGAATTATGTTCTAAATTCAAACGGTAAATTTGTAAAAATTAATGTTATTCTTCATGGCGCCTCATATTCCCATAATAGAACTTTTTCCCCAACCTAATTTTCCAACCTAAATGACGTCATTCTTTTCTTCTTTCTCATAGTATTATGTCTCTGCGTAGGACTTGACTTGAAATTACCACTTTTTTGTCAGATTACAACTTATTATTTGGACTTTATTCTCGCCGTTGCCATTGAGATGAGGATTGTGTCTGATTTGATTTTCTCTTTCTCATGCTGGCAAAGATGTGTAGAAGAATTCAACAGCAGGGAGGTATCACTCTGATGTGGGGAGATGTGTCTGCACTTTGCGTGTTGACCAGCAGGGTGCAGCACTGCTTCTCCTTACGTTGCTGTGCAGAGAGAGGCAGGCAGGCGTTGGATGGGGGTGCGGTGGGGGTGCTGGCAGAAAGACCTAAATTGATTGCTGGAAGGGAGGATGGCAATAAATCAAGGTGGAAAGCAAATGTAGAAAACGCTGTTCTTGTTTGTGTCTAAACAGGCGGAATAAAATAAATGTGCTCCATTTTTCAGTCGGTTGGAAGGCAAATGTGATGGAGTGTTTTTTCTCACGGGGACGCCCCCATTTTTACCCCAAATGCTAGCTATCACTTTAGTTGCTGAAATCATAATTGTGTTGGATTTTACACCAGTCTGATGTCCTTTCGGGTGTCGTAGTTGTGGGTGGCCATCTGCCTGGCCTGGCCCGGTCTGGTCTGGTCTGGTCTGGCATGGCTGACCACTGCTTTGAAGGACACTTGTCCAGCTGGACTGCAGCGAAGCCACAATGGCCTCAGACTTGGGGACTCTCAACCTCCCCTCTCTCTTTTTTCTCTCTAAAGGTGAGGCTGTCTTTATCCCGGGTGAAGGGGCGGCAGATGGCACCCACACGGGTTCTCTGGACTGAGGAGAATCGGGGATAATTGGAGAGCAATGCTTAGACGATCGATGCCAATCTGCCGGCTCGGCGGCAGCGGGTTCTGCTTTGCTTTGCTTTCCATGCAATTAATGCACTGGCGTTTTTGGGCGAGAGTGCACGGGAATACCAATGACCCATTTAGGGCGCCCGCTTCACAGGCCCGTCTATTTCAAAATCAGCCAGGAAGTTAGAATATTTGCACGTGGCCTCCGGAGAGGGGATAAGTGGTGTTAACAGGCTGAGTAAATGCTAGATTTATTTCCTAAATCCATTAGCGGAGCCGCCGGGGGCCACGGCAGGTGCCCGGGGGGGCCCTCGGCGGAGGAGCTCGGCCCGTGCCGGCCCTGACGCTGAAGGCGATGAAAGCCTTGTTAGCTTGTAGCCGCTAAGAAACATGCGGCCGAGTAGGCCTGGAGGCATCCTGCAGAAGTGGCTAATATTTTAATTAAAGCTGAGGAGCCCCCGCCTCCACCCCTCCCACCGAGGCGGCCCATAAACTCCCTCTCCGCTGTTGATGGTAATTTAGACGCTCCCCCGGGACCCGCCCGGACGCTTTGTGAGGCAGCGCCAGTTTCATTGTGCATGCACGCTCTTTAACGCGCTAATTGGCCGACTCGCTGCGGGGATACGTCCACCCGGGTGGGGCGGAGGTGGGGGTGGCGGCCTCTTGACAGGCTTTTTAAGTGGGGGTCCTTTATGGACTGTTTGTCAGGGCTAAGCGGGCTTCCACGGGGGGGTCTTTGTTGTGGGAATGTAGCGCTAAATGGAGGCAGATGGCGGGGAGTGGGCCACGTGGGCCCACAAGATACAGCAGCAGCAGGAGAGAGGGGGCGACCCGGTTCGGCTCTGGTGGGGGGTGAGGGGGTCGCAGCGGGTCACAGCCCCTGTCTGCCTCTTGTTAGGACCCTCAAATGTGACCATGTGCGTCCCTGGTTGGCGGACAGTTTCCACGGTGACGGTGAACTGAGAATTCCGCCCCTCCCGGGCCCCATGGACTCCCACACTCGATAGACACCCACAGTCCATAAAAGCAGCTAAACGTTGTGTTTGACTGGCGGCAGGGGGCGTGGCTCTGGTTCGATGAGCTGTCAATCAGCGGGATAATCGTGTGTCACCGCTGCCATCACTCCACTTCCTCCTTGTCTTGAAGCTCATTTATACCCGGCAGGAAATGCTACCCAAAAACGCTGCAGTAAAAGTCTTATTTTGACTCATCTCTGACCAACAAGAATATTTTGGGACTAAAGGTTGGAATATTTACTTGCAGGTTTGTGGGTCGGACGGTGAGCAGCCAGGTCCTGGTCCTGGTCCAGCTGGAGCTGAAGGACCCGTCCGGCGGCCTACTGACCATCAGCACGGAGAAGAGCGTCATGGCGTCCATGCTGCTTCGAGACCTCAAACAAGCGCTGACTCAGGCGTAGACAGGCAACGCTCATAGATACTCTCTTTTCATTCCTTTTTTCACTCCTGCACTTCAGGGTGCACACAAGCTGGTCCCAGACAAATTCATCATCATTATTATTGTTATTATTATTATTATTATTATGGTCTGTCACTGTCAACTGGAAAACACTTTCTGGTACATTTTCCCTTCATTTCAGGACTTTTGTACCGATTAGACTTCCTTAAGGTGCCAACCAGCAGCACTCATTAAAAAAAAAAAGACAACATTGGTTGAAACATTTGACTTATCGCTGCTCCTTTGGACTCGAACACCCGCCAGAGCGAGCCGAGTGACGTATAGACATAGAAAAGTCAAAACGAGATTGCAGCGCATTCATTCCTTTTCATCCAAACACGAGATGTACGCTCCCGTGTTTCCTTTTAGGTGCACGAGTGCACGCCGGCGTCGTGCTGATGGGAAGTTTTGGTCCCCGGCAAGCCAGGCTAACACCTGTTAGCTCATCTGTCACGCCCACTCTGCTCGCATCCATCACCTTTCCCGCTATACTCATTTCCACAGCCAGCTGTTCACATATTATACACACACACACTTGCGTCCTGTGACTAAAATATCAGCTGAACACTGGACCATCAATCTTCAGCAACAAACAAATACAGTATAAATGTCTCTCTCTCTCTATATATATATATATATATATATATATACTAGCTTTGGTCACGTACTTGTAGTCATATATGTACTTTATACATAGTATATAATTAGGCTTGGGGTGTCCAAACATGTTCCTCCAGCGAGGGCCACAGAGTGAAAAATGAAAGGATGCAACTTTGCCATATAGATTGATAGATAGATAGACTTCCTTTATTGTCATTACACAATAAGCAGTGAAATTGCCAACGGAATGTCGTTGCCTGGCTCCCGTATAATAATAATAATAATAATAATAATAATGTAAAGAATAAATAGATGACATCAAATATGAACAACAATGTACATCGTAAACAGTAAATTGCACAAAATTTAAATAATTTAGAATAAATAATTTCAAGTTTTGCATGTGGGCTGGTAGAGGCAACGTAGCTGTCTCTAAACCTGTCTTATTTATGTCTTATTATTTGACAGATAATCTCAGAAATTATGTCTCCCATATTGGGACCCATAATAGGACTGTAAAGGTGACTTTAGGGGTGTTATTTCATGTCTAGAGGGCTCTAATGATCTTAATGCATATTTAGAAGGCCATAAACAGGTTTTCTTTGCTTTAGCTGGCAAAATATTGCATTTCATAATATAATACACTAAATGATACTACTATTATTACTATAAGTAATTTCTAAACAAGTAAAATAAATATTTGAAAAAAAAATCTTAGTGTTCCACCCCCCCAAAAAAGCGTGTCAAATTATTGTAACATTAAAAAAAATAAGTTGCATAACCCGAGTTTTAATTTTACAGGGAAAAAAAAATCTAAAAAAATTTTAGACACAAAAAAATGAGCACAAGATAAAAGTGGTAATATTAGGAGAAAGTACTAGTATTTGTACTCATAGTACTGCTAGCAAAACCAAAAGCTGCAATATTATGACAAAGTAGAATATTCTTTATGGGGAAAAAAACACCGGACAACATTTAAAGGAAGAGATAAACGAAAGATGAGCGATAGACTCGTCCAATTACAAAAAAGAAAGTTAGGAGAAAAATGTTGTGATGTTAACAGGATGGAGTCATCATCTGGCGGTTAAAAAAATGTCAATTTTTGGAAAAGTGAAATGTTTGACAGACTAATGATCAAATAAAGCAGTAAAAAAAAATAGCAGAACCTGAAAGACCAACCTCCAACAGTGGTGCGACTTGGACACGCTGATGCAAAGATGTGAAAAGAATAATAAGAAATGTTGCAATGCTTCCATTTATGAACTATAATGAAGAAGACGCTGCGTCTTTATGCGTCCTTTCAACCACATTGCCCATCCAAGCTTTTTCTTTGGACGTGCGTCTTGCAGGTGCATCCTCCAACAATAGACCAGCGTGTGATGTTTCTCCTCTCCTTAAAAAAAACAAAAAACACATTCCTATTTGCCTTTAAAGGGGGAAAAATAGGCCACAAGCCTTTCATGAGTGCTCCATTGCTGGCTGAAAGACACTCAAGCGCATTAAAAAGACGCCATCAGTCAGAAAGCAGTTTGTCTTTGCTAATAGTCACCGTGTGTGTTTGTGTGTGTGTGTGTGTGTGTGTGATTGACGGCTGATGTAGACGGGTTGAAATGAAGGAAAGGAAGTAAATGAGTTAAAAGGGTGGAGGGCCGTGTGAGTGCTCTCGGAACCACTAAAAGAAAACACACAACTAAAACACAATGTGTCTCACATGGTGGCGTGTTAGCCATCAACACACACACACACATGCCTGAATGAAGAGCTTCAGGTACGACGGTAAGAGTGGTCCGTCACTCTAGACGCCGAGGAGGAGACAAACTCTCCTTTTGTTGGAATGAAACCCACATCATACACAAAATCACTATTTAGCTTTCATACAGTTTCCTATGGGCTGCACTGCGGTCGAGTGGTTAGCAAGCAGACTTCACAGCTGGGAGACCAGGGTTCAATTCCACCCTTGGCCATCTCTGTGTGGAGTTTGGGTACTCCGGTTTTTCCAAAAACATGCTAGGTTAATTGGCCATTCCAAGTTGTCCATAGGTATGAATGTGAGTTTGAATGGTTGTTTGACAAAATGTGCCATGTGATTGGCTGGCCACCAGTCCAGGGTGTACCCCGCCTCTCGCCCGAAGACAGCTGGGATAGGCCCCAGCACCCCCCGCGACCCTCGTGAGGATAAGCGGTAGAGAATCAAAGAATGAATGAGTTCTCCTCCTATTTTGTGTGGAAGTGGTAACTTTTTGGCTTCTTATTTTGTGTTTCCCCACCCTCGGCCATCTCTGTGTGGAGTTTGCATGTTCTCCCCGTGCATGTGTGGGTTTTCTCCGGGTACTCCGGTTTCCTCCCACATTCCAAAAACATGCTAGGTTAATTGGCGACTCCAAATTGTCCATAGGTATGAATGTGAGTGTGAATGGTTGTTTGTCTATATGTGCCCTGTGATTGGCTGGCTACCAGTCCAGGTTGTACTCCTGAACTCGCCTGAAGACAGCTGGGATAGGCTCCAGCACCCCCGTGACCCTCGTGAGGAAAAGCGCTAGAAAATGAATGAATTATTATTATTATGAATTATACAACATGGCGGCACAATGCTAACACCGCAACGCTACACACAAGCCTACAAAAAAGCCAAAAGGAAAGTGGTTATGTTAAAGTTGTTTATTCCGCCATTAGTTTTGTTTCGTGTTTTTCTGTAAATCCTCATCCAACGAGTGGCGAGGCCGTGTGATCTGAAGGCCGCCGCTGCTTGGAAGAACCCTGGCCTCACACCATCCAGCGTGTTTCCGATGCCGAGTGCCCCTCCGAGGGCGCTTCAGTTAACCTCTGCCGGGGCCCCGCCCTCTTAACGTTTTAAATGCGCATCTCATTTCGCCGCAACATGAGAGGCCCTTCTGGGTTTTTTTTTTGTCTGGGGCGGGCAGCCCGGCTCTTGGGGGGAGTTAAACGCTTATGGGAGGCTGCTTTTGTTTGCTCCACGCACGGCGCCCATCCATTGAGTGGAGCTAAATGGAGACTGACTGGCCTTTAATTGGAGCGCTCGTCATGCGCGCTTCTTTCAATAGGAGGAGTGTGTGTGCCCCCCCACCACCACCACTTGAGCCAAATCCACCCCTGGCCTTGTTGCAGGGATTACATAAATGGACTCCGTCGGCCAATTAGCACGCTGCTTAGCATGTGAAAGGAGCGCGCACATGTGGCCAAACAGACGCAAAGTCACAGCGCAGGATTACATCTCAGCATCTTCTTGTAATCTCCTCCTAATCTTGTTAACTGACGCTGCTCTCTCATCTCAGCCCGTTCTCACATCAACACACAAGTGGAGAAACACGTCCACAACAAAGCACTTTCACCACACACAAAATGGTGGAGAAAATCAACACAAAGTAGTAATAAACACAATATTTGGATGTAAACTTTACATATGAAAGAAAATAAAATTAATTTCTTCCCAAAAAATGTCATAATGTGAAGAATAGAAGATACAATATTCACGTGAGGAAAAAAAAAGTTGTCATGTCAATAAAAGGTCATGGAAAAATGGAACATTTCAGTGTTAGAAATGCAACATCACAAGTAGACGCTGCAA
The DNA here is from genome assembly GCF_037039965.1 of Doryrhamphus excisus. Lineage (NCBI taxonomy): Eukaryota > Metazoa > Chordata > Actinopteri > Syngnathiformes > Syngnathidae > Doryrhamphus > Doryrhamphus excisus. The sequence goes on along the minus strand of NC_136366.1, from coordinate 10,925,015 downwards.
AAAGTTGAAAAAGTTGTCATGTTAAACAAAAGAGGAAGTAAGGTCAAGAAAATGTGAAGAAAGAAACGTATGAGTGATATCAGTCACAACATCAACCATGAAGGCCATAATTCTGGTATCGAAGTATCGATATTTCCGTATCTCACAACTAAACACTAGCAGCTAGCCAAAAACACGGTGTGTTACACTTTACTGCTAACAGCTAACAGCACACCATCGAGTTTACAAACATCTTCTCAGTAGTCGTTCAGGAACATTCGTGACGGCTCTTTGAAGTGCTTTGTACACACAGACGCTCATAAAGACCGAAATTTACCGAGGCTGAAACGTTTAAGAGGTAAGGCAGCTTTTGTTTTCATGCTAACCTTTCTGACGCTACTAGCTTGCGCCTCCCTGTCGAAGATCGTCTAATAGTGCGGGGAGTGTATAGTTTGCTTTACACTTTGAATTTACCAACAATAAACTTATTTAAACCTTTAAAAACAAGTCAGAAATCACACCCCAAAACATCACACTGGCAAACAAGTGGAAAAAGAGGAGTGAGGAGTGAATACAGACATATAAGTGTGTTGTGTGTGTGTGTGTGTGTGTGTGTGTGTGTGTGTGTGTGTGTGTGTGTGTGTGTGTGTGTGTGTGTGCATGAGAGACACTCCGGGGGGTGACCTTGGGTGTGTTTGATGAGCGTGGGGTAGCAGAGGAGTGATTCACAGGCCAATAATGAGATTAGGATTAGATGTGTAACATCAATAATCTGCCATGACATTGTTTCATTCAGCGCACAAACGTACATTTACACGCCTACTGGCATCATCAGCTGCATCACTATGGCCGCTATCTCATATCGCATATCTCATATCATAACATGGATGCTCTGTGTGTGAGCATGCACATTAAGGTATCTTTTTATGTAGACATTCATTATTTAATTCATTTTTTAAATTTATTTTATAATTAAAATCTCTTTAAAATATTTCAGTTTGAAAAAAATCTATTTCTGGTCTTTTTACATCCCTCAAATTTATCTTTAATCTGTTTTAATCTACTTTAATCTATTTTAATTGTCTCTATTTTGAATCATTTGAAGCTAGATTAAGTCTGAAATCTCTAAATAGACTTCAATTTATTGACAATGGATCTTCTTAAATCTGTCTTGAACGTACTCTATTTGAAATCAGTTTCAATCAATTTCCAAAGCTCTTTCAAATTAACTTTAATCTATTTTAATCCACTTCAATCTATTGTGCACGTGTTGACATATTTCCACCCACAGCGGTTGACAAGTAGAAGAGTTAAACCCCTTTTCAGTCCACTTTTGCAATAAGTCTGCAAATAAAACAATTTTTTTAATGTTGGGAGAACACTTCAAAATATGTGAAAAAGGTAAACATACGGTACAGGATGTGGCGTATCGATGTTTGGTAGCACCGTGCCATCATTTCATCACGTAGCATCTTGACTTTCATCTTCTACGAGTGTCTTTCAATGTTTTCTTTATTTCACTTCATTAATTAAAAAAAATGGATGCCCCGCTTCTATAAAGACTCACCTGCTGGTGAGGAAACACAAACTTTTCCAGGGTGCAAGCAGTTTAAACTCAAAGTTGTTCAAATACATGAAAATCCACTCCTTGTCAAGATGGTAATACCAGTAAAAAAATGGACTGTTAAGGGTCTTATGGAGGTTCCAAGTAGAGCTTCCAAATGCAAAAAGAAGGAATGGGAGTGAGACAAAAAAACATTTTGAGGAAGGAAAATGTCAATGGATTGAATGTGATTCGGTGTCAGGTATTCACACTGTCGGCAAACACGGGACATTGAAAGATGGACGAAAGTTTTCTCCTCAATTGACCGTCCTGATGGCTTCCAATGTTACTGCCATGACAAGGAAAACCCACCTGAGATGTTTTCCACCATTATCATCTTCAGTGGAGCTTTAGGTCGCGCAGGGGCGTCAAACGAAGGCCCTCATTTGACTACGCCGCACATGACAGAGAAGAACAAGCCATCTCTTTTGGACCATCCTGCATCTTCCCCTCATCTAATTCCCATGGAGAAGATTTGGGGATGGATTTAGAAAGAAACGACTTGAGTTCCAGACAGTGAAGCCATCTTGGGGATGACTTCTGGTCTTAAACGTCAAGTTAAGCAGCCTATATGAATCTCTACTTAGAACCTCCTTAAGATTAGCATTTTGGAGGTAAAATGTTAATGAGGAGCGTACAGTATGTGTATATAAACTAATGACCAGCCACACAATCATCATTCACAACCCCCCCCCTTCCCTTCCTATTTTGTGCGGGGAACATCAGTGTTGAACGTGCAAAGCTGCGTAGCGCCTGGCGTGATTTATCACAATGGCGAGCATTTGGCTGCGTGATTAAACACGTGGAGCGGCGCAGCAACAAAGCACGCTAATGCAATATGGATTTGTCACATCTTAAAACATCACACGCTCCCTCTGGAGCTTTGCTTTTCTCCGCGCCCCCGCCTGGCCCGCAAATCTAAAACATATTTTTCCTTCTAATTTATGAGCGCACGATAAATCAACATTAAGGTGGCGGCCGCTGAAATATACATCAGTGCAGAAAGAGAACGTCTCTCACACACACGTACACGTCTCCATCCCTGTGCTTTATGTGCGCTATCGGCGTTTTTGTTGATTTCATCGCCTTTTAAAATGATTCTATTTGTTTAGCAGCCGCCTGCTTCTTGAAATGTTGCCCAAACACAAGCTTGAAACTCTCTCACAGAACACATTGCTTGGCGTTCCGAAAAACAAAACTGCCAGTGATTCCCGACTCTTAACCCGCACGTTAACATCAACCCAGGAGGCTTTTCAGGACTTTGAACCTGCTGCTGGTGTTTGAAGAACGCTCATGATGTCAATAAGCCATACAATCACACATACATAACCTACACGTACAAGCCACTCAAAGATTACAAATGAGCAAGAAATGAGGGCTAAAATAAAAGGAAGCGTCCCAATAAAATACAAACCAGGAAGTTTGGTCATTAAAAGTGTGAGGAAATGATGGTCACACCAGAAAACGTCCAAATTAAATATTAGACCAGCCAAAAAACATCAAATGTTACTTCTAGTTTATATCAATTCAAATATGTTATATTTTTTATTAAATTTTTATATTAATTTGATTTGAATTCATTAAATTAAAGAATTTAGAAGATTAATATTATAAAAAAATATTGAAACATTGACTTAAAAATATATAAATGTTTTAGTACTTTAGAATATAATTCTAATTTATAGTTCATTTTTTATATAATATTTCATTATTTTATAACAATACAGTATCCATTATATGAATGTAAATATGCGTAATGTAATAAATGTGTTAACAAATTAATGTGTAAAAAGAATGTAACATATTTAATATTAATAATTACAATGAATGAATTATTTGTACATATATTAATGTGTAAAAAAGAATGTAACACATATTTAATATTAAAATAATTAAAATAAAATTAAAATTAAAAATTAACAATTATATAAACACACATATATATACATATACATATATGCATATATATAACATACAAAAAATACAAAATATAATTATAAAAATAATTATATATATTTGTTATGTATATTTATTTATATTTTTAGATAATTTATAACAAATACAATTAGAGAATGTAAATTTGACTCCCAAAAAATCTGTTAAAGTGAATGAACTATTAGAAAGATATTAAGAATAAAAATAAATAAAATGGTAAGAAATATACCCAGCCAACATACACGATGTAGGCTTTTCATTATTATTATTATTATTATTATGACCCCAGGTCCATTTGAAATGTAAAATAGAAATAAAAGCCAATATGAATTCAATTTAACACCACAATACAATCTTCTCTTCAAACACAAGGCAATAGAAAGTACATGACTCCAAAGTTGCCTTGTGTGGCTTAAACCGCCCCCCACCCCCCACTCCCTTGGTGACGGTCATTGTATGTGACTCCTCCATTTGTGTGCTTCCCAGCATTTGCGGCACTTTCCTGCTGGCTGTTTGCAGCAAAGTAATGGATTGTTTTTGGGAATGTGCTGAGAGGCCATTTATATATCACACTGTCCCCCACCGCCCCCTACCCTCACCGCCGTAAACACAATACATTGTGTTCAAATTAGTCCCAGTGTTTTGTTTTGGGTTCTTTCTATCTTTCTTTCTTGTTTTTCTTCTTTTGCAGCCGAGGAGGAGGCGCTGATTCCTGCAGGCTGAGTGACAAAGCAAGTGGCTTTAATTGTTTGGAGTGCTCCTAATCAACGCACTAATGGCTGCATTTCATGGCTGCTAATGAAAATAAAACATAGTTCCACGAGCGCGTCGCCGCTGCATGATGGCCAACAGGGCGAATCATTGGCATCATCTTTGGGGAAACACCTCTGCTAAATCATGAAAAATAATAACACTGCTTTTTCTTTACATTGTTTTATATGACAAAATAAATACTAATATATGAATATGGCTTTCCAGAGCGTGCCAGGGTGATGCATGCAAGACCTGCCCTGTCGCCATGACGACCAGCCACCACCACCACCACCACCACCAGCATCCACCCTTCCAGAGCAGCACACCAGAAAGTTATGGGTAGATTTTATTTTCTCTTTCTGTTTCCCTCCTGCAGCACTCTATCAGGATCCAATCAATCTGCAGCCTATTAAGGCCGTTAATTGATAATGCATACTAATTAGGCGGGGGCGCTTGCTTGGGAGGCTCTGAGGAGGTAATGCTAGGCAGCGCTCCAAATGGACTTGAAAACAGTCTGTGCCAGGTAGAAATTCATTAGCTGGATAGATTGGAGGAGTCGGGGTTGGGGGAGGCTGGGGGGGGGGTTCAATACTAAGTTTTTTTTCTGGGCTGCCTTGTCTTTATTATTCCTCATACTCAATTCCATCAAACTCACCCAAAACTTTTAGTTGGATCCTCCCATCGCCTGTTAGCGGATTTTCATTTTGCTTTTTTTTCGCCTGACGCTTGTTCTCATTTTTCTGTTAAAATGGGCTGGTAGACAACACTTCCTACTTCCAACCGCCATCCCACACATTTGTGCTTTTTCTTTGGCTTTTCACACTCATTTTGCCACACAGGGATGTCGAGCAAAACCAGCATTTGAAGCGACATCCTGCATGACCCCCGTTTCATCATGTTAACTCATCTCTTTTGCTTATTCTTTGGCTTTTTTATGCAACACTTTCTCCAATGTCGAGGGAAAATATTCCTTAAAGTTGCACTTTAGTTTAGCAAAGCTTGAAATGACACCAAGCAAGTATGGCGAGACAGTACACGCGCAAAAACTCCCATTCATAACTCCTTTGCTTTTTATTACCCTTTTTTCGTGTGTTTTTATGGAACCCTTTTCCTTTGTTGGGGTGGGGAGGTGGGGGGTATGCCTTTCAAGTGGCACTAAACTTGAGGTCAGGCGAGACCTAAGATCAACGGGCCTTGTGCTTTTTCTTTGGCTTTTTTTATGCATTTTTGCATCACTGTGCCCAAATTCTCTCTATTATTTCTCGCTATTATAACAGATGCTCTGTATGTGCTTCCGTGAAGTCAGAGTCTTGGACTGAATGGCTGTCACTCATCCTGATCTTGTTGGCATGTTGACCCCTGACACCAACCCCCACGAGAGGGGGCGTTCATGCAGCCAGAAAGCACCTTCATGATATTTGCAGGCTTCAGCGTCCCAGCGGGTAGAGTTTGGTTCGCTCCCCCCCCACACACACCCCCTAGGGGAGGTGCCGCAGACAGACGGCGTTGCCAGATCCATTTTGGCATCAAAGCTGTTTGATTTGGTCAATTTTGCTCACGTTGGCGGCGTCCTCCATTACGGAGATAAATAGCCTCGGGCTAACTGTCAAGCTAAACTTGTAAGCTAATAAATTATTCCAATTTCATCCAGCACCGTTTCTCCCGGGAGTCGGCCTCTAGGAAATACACTTTTTGATTAGGACGTTTGTGTGTGTGTGTGTGTGTGTGTGTGTGTGTGTGCACGTGTGTTGTCCGCCCGGACATTGGGATGTGTCGTTTTTGATTAGCGGCCATGCTGTTGGTGAAGGGTGGGGGGGGTTTGTCAGCCTGATGCATTATTCATGGCGGGCTTGGATGGAGGACTCACCTGATTGGGTGGGGGGGAAATCAACCCCCCCACCCCCCGACTGCCAAACATGCTGCACCTTCCTGGGCCTGCAAGGCTGATGGGCAGGAAAAAAAAGTGTGTCGTCAGCACAAGTGACTGATTAGTACGGACGTGGAAATGGATTGTACCCTTCCTTCCTTTCTTCCTTCCTTCCTTCCTTGTGACTCAATAAGGCAGCTAGTGTAAATGGGCGTGCACGTGTCTACGAGCACTGAGAGCACACCCGCCATTCATCAACCCCCCCCAGACAGAAGTGTCCGTCCATGATGAGCTCTTCCCGGCTCCCCGAGTGTGCTGCGAGGAGGCGGAAGTAGGAAGGAGGCGCTAAATGAAACTTTTGAGGGGTCACTGCTTTTGTGCTTTGGCTATTCATCTTCCTCCTCACCTTAGCGGTGAGGAGGAGCGGGGGCTGCTGGGTAATTACCTCTCAGTGCCCAGCATCGCTTCATTATGTCTCGGAGTGGAGCGGAGCTTGCTTCCGCTAAAACGTTTAGGGTGTTGCAGCATGAGGCTGGGGGGGGGGGGGGCTCTGAGAAAATGAAGCGCGCCTTTTGCCCCCCCCCGACATCAACAGCCTGAGCTCACTTGTAAACAAACTTTCACTTTCTAGAGACATTTCAGATGCTAATTGTACCCCATCGAGCATCAAGAAAAACCTTAACATCCACCAGACAAGGTCTACCAGAGACCTCCATGGCTTCACAGCGGCTGCTTGGAGCATGTGCCCAAATATGCACCTTGCTGGGCCACAACAGGTGGCTCCACCCCCTCTATACTCCACTTCTCCTGGTAGTAGTCATGTTGTGATATTTCATTAGGACTAATCAACAGGTGGCCCTGTGATTGGCTGGCAACCAGTCCAGGGTGTACCCCGCCTCTCGCCCGAAGACAGCTGGGATAGGCTCCAGCACCCCCGTGACCCTCGTGAGGAAAAGCGGTAGAAAATGAATGAATGAATGAATGTTGTGTATTACTGTACTGCATATCCGCAGGTCAACTTGAAGAAAATGGTCCGCCGTTGTCGTTTTCCTGGTTCACGCTTGACCTGCTTCCTGTCGGTGAACTTTCCGGAAGCGGAGCAGGACGGCAACAACAGTGTCCGTGCGAGGGAGGGGTCCCGTCCCTCACGTGTGTGCTGAGGTGAGAGGACGCGTGGATGAGCAGCCTTTTTGTTTTGACAGGGTCCGCTCTCTCCGGGTGCAGGTGGCCCTGACAAGATGGATGTTATGATGATCCAAAGCGCTGCCCCGCTGCCTCTGGAGGAGCCAAGACACGCTTGTCTCGCACCCTCAGGTCTACTCGCTTACATACACACACTCTGTCACCATGAGAGCCCTCTAGAACCTTCCACCAATGGCCTGCTGGCTTGTAAACACCCAATGGCCACTTCATTAGGCACACCCGCACCATACCAACATAAGAGCTGCATGCCATCGTTCTGCCTAATGATGTTAATTACTTGTTAGTTTGTTTGGTAATTTAAGCAATTTAAAAAAAGATATAAAAAAAACTGTAAGAAAAATGACAACTAAAAACAAAACCCAATATACATACAAGTAAAAATTACTTAAATCAAAAAAATAAAAGTCAAAGGCAAATATAAAGTTTTAAAAGAAAGTTAAAATAGTCTGTTCCAGGGTGAAGCTGTGTCCCATTGATTTAACCGTGCAGGCAATCTTTGAATATTCTTCGGCTAAAAAGGGTCTCCAAGACCGAATTCCGACACCGTCCCCGAGGTTCCACATACCAGTCTTCCCGTAAGAGGCGTGGCCGTACAGTAAGGCCCCGCCTCCTCCCGGTGTGGGGAGCAGCGAGTGCAGGAGCAGCCAGCTGGCTTGTAGGAGTAATAAAGAAGGAGAATCAATAGGGCATGCAATGGAGCCAAGGTGCTGCCATTCATCACGCCGCCTCCCTGACTCCCATCATTCATCATGCTCAATGAGGCAGCAAATAGGAAAATGACTATTTGTATCAAACACATCTGCACTCATCCACCCAGGTATTTTATTCCCATTAACGCTGCCAGTAAAATACGCTTCTTGTTGTTTTTCCTCCCCACCCCGCGTCTTTGTTCCATCCTTACCATGAACACCTCCGCCACGCCCACCGTCCCCCGCCCGCCCTAACGACGTAGTCTCGTGGACGTCTTCATTCCCAAACTAGAGCAGAACAGACGCCGTAAATCCTCTTCTCCCCGCTAAAGATGGCGATGCAAATGTGGCACGCTAGCGTCATTACGGCGTAATGCCGCATGAAATGGCGCCATCATTAGCAACCCCTCACCGTTGGCGTCCACGCTGACCCCGCCCCCTCCAGCCTTTACGTTCCACTCGTAATAGGGTGTGTCACGTGATCACGGATGTGGAGCACCACACCAATATAAAGAAGACATTTATTAGACCTAGTAACAATAATCATATGTCTTTTTGAGATGTAATTGTAGTTTGATGTAATTGTAATTTGGTAAGAAGGACAGGAAGAAACTAGGATTTGTGATGATGTTGTTTTCTTGGAAGATTATTGCATTTTTTGTAATGTTACCACTTCTTTTTTACTTCTTTAATCGCTTAATTTTCAATTTTTCTCTCGACTTTTTGTTGTTGTAATGTTACAACTCTCATTTTTGAAACATTACAGTTTTTTCTTGTAATATTATCCAATTTTTTAGGTAATTTTACCACTTCTTGTACAACTTTTGCCTCATAATTTTAGGACTTCAATTTTGGAACTGGACGTTTTTCTCTCAACTTTTTTTTTTTTGCAACGTTAGACCTCATTTTTGTAACATTTTTTCTTGTAATATTATAGCATTTTTTTTAGGTAATTTTACCACTTCTTGTACAACTTTTGCCTCATAATTTTAGGACTTCAATCTTGGAAGTGTACGTTTTTCTCTCAACTTTTTTTTTTTTTTGCAACGTTAGACCTCATTTTTGTAACATAACATTTTTTTCTTGTAATATTATAGCATTTTTCTAGGTAATTTTACCACTTCTTATACAACTTTTGCCTCATAATTTTAGGACTTCAATTTTGGAACTGGACGTTTTTCTCTCTACTTTTTTTTTTTGCAACGTTACGACTTACAAACTAACATTACATTTTTTTTCTCGTATTAGCCCATTTTTTAGGTAACAACCCCTACTACAATATTTGGCTCATAATTTTAGGACTTTGATCTCGTATGTTTTTCTCTTTTCTCTCAACTTTTTGTTATTGTACCGTTACAACTCTCATTTTTTTCTCGTAATGTAATCCCATTTTTCAGCTAATATTTCCACTTCTTGTAAATTTTGTCTCATAATTGTATGATTTTTATCTTGTGTGTTTTTCTCCAAAGAGGACCATTTTTAATTGGATAATTGAGACTTTATTGAACTAAAGCTGGTGATTTTGGCAAAGTTGTACGACAACTTATCCAAGTTTCAGAATTTTACGACTTGATTCCTGCAAGGTCACCAGTGTTTTCCTAATATGTGTGAAAAGAAACTTGTCTTTCAAGTTTGTGTGAGTGAATGAACCTTGGATGATTTGCTGACACAGTGAAAAAAGTGAAATGGGAAACGATCCATGTGTCCATTTTAGCGCTGAATCTTCCTCATTTGGCGTCAAAGCTGCGTCCACGTCCCCGTGCGGCCCACGGAGCTCTCAGGGCCATCAAATTCACGTCATTCTTCAAAAAGCAATGAACACAGCAATCTCCTCGTTATGTAAATCGGCAAAATAGCGCCACAAGGGGCCGCTCGGGCCCGGATGGCTGAAAGGATGGGATAATTGGCACCGCTAATTGTGAATATTTGTGGCAGATAGGACAAATTCTCACAGCGCTGGGGTTTGCGCTTCTTTGGAATGTAATTTCACGTTTGTAATGCGGAGAACGGAGCGCTTGTTAACGCCTCCATGAAGCTGATTAGAGTTGACTGGCGGGTGGAAGCTAGCTTGTGAAAGGCCGAGTGTTTTTGTGTTTTAGCGTTAAGATGAGTCATTACGCTCGCAGGTAAATGACACATTGTGGGGAGCAAAGAAAGCCTCCTCCTCCTCCCTGGGAGAGGGAAGGTCATGCGTGGACATCCATTCCAGTCCTAATACCAGACACGGCCATTTATAACTGTCTCGCTGGTGACCCGTTAGCGGATTATGGATGTCCCCCTCGGGCGGTGATTTGTTTAATCCGTGGAAATGGTCCTGGCGCTGTGTAAACAAGCCAAGTGCGGAATGAAGGCGGCCGCCCGAGCGTGGCGGGGCGGCCCTATTTGTCAGGGGCCCTTCATAAAACACGGGGACGCCGCCGGAGATGTGATAGCTTCATTTTACGCAGAGGGCAAAAGGCTCAAACACTCCGGCGTATTTAACCGGGGGGGGGCTTTTAGACTAACCCCCTCCACCCCCCCTAGAAGAGAGAGAGATGATACACTCCACCTGCATCGGCGTGTGACCAATATGTGCTTTCTACATGCTCAAAAGTTAACCTTTAAGTAGCTTTTTAAGAAGATACACTAATACTCAACTACAGAGAGCGCCAGGTGAGGATTTAAAAAAACATTCTACCAAAATCCTTACTTTTTCTGTAATTAAAAGCAGTTGAAAGTATTTTCAAAGAGTGAGAATATAAATGTATGTTATTCAAAAAGTGACATTTTATTTCAAATGTCATTTAAAAACTAATCAACTCATCACACAGTCAGTGTATTTCATTTCTTAATTAATCTAATTAATCTAATGAATGTTGATAATGAATAATAATTTCATAATCTGATAACAGCTATATAGTTTTATATTATAACGTTGGAATAAATTATATTATTAGAATTAATGAATTACATTTATATGAATGATTAGGAATAAATTTAGACCATATTTTTGCAGTTTATTGTACTTCATTTTGTTCTTTTTACAGTTCTTTTTTATTTTACTGCACTGTACTTTGTTTTATTGTAATGTATTGAACTTTGTTTCATTTTATTTTATTGTGGTGTACTTTATTTGTATTGTATTTAATTATACATTTTATATTTTGAAAGTTTAATATTGAATATTGAATATTAAGATTGAATATGAGAGGTTAGGGTTATGAATAAATCATTATTTTTCAAAATAATTGAGCTGATTATAGCTAATAAAAACCTCAAATTCAGTACCGCATGAAATGAGAAAAATGAAGATTGTAGAGAGCTGCTTTGGCTTCTAATCAGCAAATAAAGTGCAAATAAATCATGAAACGTTTGCAGCGTATTCTCATAATGTGGCATGGCAGCATGGTTGCCTAGCAACAGCTTCCATGCAGGAAATCAATGCTTGACATGTTTGTTTGTTTGTATTTTTAAACTCAGACGTTGTTTTTTTTAGCATATCATCAATCAGTGGACTGGTCGGTTGGTGGTTTCATAATGGATTTGTCCTCTCCTTCACTTTGCACTATGGCATCAGGCCTTGTTACCATAGCAACCATAGCAACCGTTGCACAAACAACCCATGATGGATGCGCCCATGCTGGGGAAAGTGTGCAACTCCATTAAAATCACACAGAAAAATCTGCTTTAATCCTTCATGACTTGTCAGCCATGACCATGGAGGCCCGCCGGAGGGGAGGGAGAGGGGCGGGGTGTCCAAAGTGTGGCCCACCGGGGGGTTTTGCTTCTTAGAAAAGCACAATTAAACCAGCCAATGAGAAAAAAGTGTCTGTGTGTGAAAAAATATTCAAATATTGGCATTTCTTCTAACTTTACTATCTCATGATCTTACCACTTTTATCCTCCAACTAATGTTACCACTGGATCTGTGTCACATTTTTTTCCCTTTTTTGTTCTCGTAATATGATCCCACTTTTCAGGTCATATTACCACTTCTTGCACAATTTTTGTCATTTTTCAACTTTACGTTTTTCTCTCAACTTTTTTGCTGTACCGTTACGACTTATTCTTGTAATGTTCAATTTTTTCCTCTAAATATTGTCCCCATTTTCCATCTTGTACCGTGACAATTTTTGTGTCATCATTTTAAGACATTAATCTTGTAACTTTACCTAGTTATCTCAGCTTTTTTTGTTGTAATGTTACGTAACGTTCAAATTTTTTTCATAATATTATCACATTTCCTTCTCACCTTCTCGTAAACTTTTAAGTTTACGTTTTTCTCGGGACGTACTTGTAACGTTACGACCTTATTTTTGTAAAATTATAATTTTTTTCTGGTAATATTATCCCAGGGCGGCATGACGGTTTAGTGGTTAGCGCGCAGACCTCACAGCTAGGAGACCAGGGTTCAATTCCCACCCTCGGCCATCTCTGTGTGGAGTTTGCATGTTCTCCCCGTGCATGTGTGGGTTTTCTCCGGGTACTCCGGTTTCCTCCCACATTCCAAAAACATGCTAGGTTAATTGGGGACTACAAATTGTCCATAGGTATGAATGTGAGTGTGAATGGTTGGTTGTCTATATGTGCCCTGTGATTGGCTGGCCACCAGTCCAGGGTGTACCCCGCCTCTCACCCGAAGACAGCTGGGATAGGCTCCAGCACCCCCGCGACCCTTGTGAGGAAAAAGCGGTAGAAAATGAATGAATGAATGAATATTATCCCATTTGTCTTGTAATGTTACAACTTCTTGTCACTTTACCATTTCTGTCTCGTAATATGATCTCATAAGTTTATGTTTTTCTCTCAACTTTTTTGTTGTAACGTTATGACTTTATTCTTCTTAACGTTACATTTTTTCCTCTGAATATTATCCCATTGTTCTTCGAATGTTTTGTAACTTTACAATTTTTGTTTTTTAATTTTACGACTTTCATCTCGTAACTTTGCGGGGTTTTTTCTCAACTTTTTTGTTGTAACGTTACGACTTTATTCTTCTTAACGTTACATTTTTTACTCTGAATATTATCCCATTGTTCTTCGAATGTCTTGTAACTTTACAATTTTTGTTTTTTAATTTCACGACTTTCATCTTGTAACTTTGCGTTTTTTTTTCCTCTCAACTTTTTTGTTGTAACGTTACGACTTTATTCTTCTTGCATTACAATTTTTATCTTGTACTATTAGCCCATTTTTTCAGGTAATATTGCCACTTCTTGTACAATTTTTTTCTCATAACTTTATGACTTTAATCTTTTTATTCTTGGCTTTTTTGTTGTAACATTACAAGCTTATTTTTCTAATGTTACAATTTTGTTCCCGTGATATTATCTCATTTTTTCAGGTACTATTGCCACTTCTTGGACAAGTTTTGTGCCGCACGGTGGATAGTGGTTAATTAGGAGTCAGGAGATCTGGAAGATCAGGGTTGGAATCTCCGTCGGGCACCCCCCCCCTCCCCCCACTTCCCCATCCATCCGTCCGTCCTCCTGCTAATTGAGCCAGGGCCTTCATGCACACATTCCTCGCTAATTTCACATTTGCTATTCAGGAGGTGGCCGAGGCGTGCACGTGTCGTGGAACACGTCTGGCATCCTCCCTGCCCCACGTTCCCCTCCACCCCACCTCTAAATTATCTGTTTTCTTTGAAAATCAAACCTATTTGATTCGGCCTCGTTCTGCTGTGCGCTCCCTTCGAACCCTGGCCAACCCCCCTCCGCCGGGCGCTTGCTTGAACCCAACCAAGGGACACACACACACATATAAATACAGATAAAGATCAGGGGGAGGCTTTAGAATATCCCAAAGTCATCCAGTTGGCTCTAATCATGACAATTAGCGGTGAATTATCACCGGACTCTGACAGACGTTCCTTGTAATTCTCTTTTATTTCCACCCCACGCTAATCAGCGGCTCTCATTACAAACGCTGATTAAACTGCAAATTAGCCAGCAGCATGCCGCCCCTCCCCCTCCTCCATCCTTGCCCCCTCTTCTTTACCGCTCAATATCAATTAAGTACAGCAGGCCGCATGGAGCCTCCAAATGCTTGATAGCGCCACTTATTAGTCTGGAAAAGTGGGAAAACACCGATAATCAACGGCCACCCGGCCGCACGCAGCAGTCCGTCGCGCCAAGGTGCAAGCTGGGGTTAATTCCTGCCCAGGTAAAACTTACTGGCTTTAATGGGACATTTCCCATCAGCCCACACCAAACTTTTTTTTCCAGTGAGGGATCCGCATACAGATCCTTCACTGGGGTCGCGGATATGCCGGAGCCTATCCCAGCTGAAAACATTTTCCCTAAAATAAGATTGACTGACTACACATAGCCAAATGGTAATTGGTCATCTCTGTATTCTGATTTTTTTACTTTTTCATAGCAATAAACGATAAATCATGCAGGATTAACAGTGTTGCTTTCATTGTGTCTGATTTTGTTTTTTTTTTATTTAAATACTATATCTCTAATATTATTTTCATATCTAACATGTATTGTTGTGTGCAAATTTAGAATCCTCCAGAAACCAAAAGGGAGTCCATAAACTGCATTTTGTAATTTTCATTCATTCATTCATTCATTTTCTACCGCTTTTTCCTCACGAGGGTCGCGGGGGGTGCTGGAGCCTATCCCAGCTGTCTTCGGACGAGAGGCGGGGTACACCCTGGACTGGTCACCAGCCAATCACAGGGCACATATAGACAAACAACCATTCACACTCACATTCATACCTATGGACAATTTGGAGTGGCCAATTAACCTAGCATGTTTTTGGAATGTGGGAGGAAACCGGAGTACCCGGAGAAAACCCACGCGTGCACGGGGAGAACATGCAAACTCCACACAGAGATGCCCGAGGGTGGAATTGAACCCTGGTCTCCTAGCTGTGAGGTCTGCGCACTAACCCCTAAACCCCATTTTGTAATTTAAAAAAATATATTTTTATATTTTTATTTATGTCTGTTTTGTGATTATCCACTATACAAGGTGCGCATGGCGGTGTGCAATGAATACCTGATTGAAATATAAATAAGTGTAATTTATAGTTGTGATTGTACGGGAGCCATGTAAAGTCATATAAAATACTATGAAATTGATTTTTTTTCTTTTATTTTCATGCATCACACAATCAATACGAGATGTACAATGGTTTATGAACCTTGTCAATTACTTTGAGATGACACACTGATAAAATGAGTTGAAGGCATAATGCTGAACTCTTCATTAAAGTGTTTATTAGTTTCATAGTTAGTGAAACAAAAAACCTAACTAGTGGCAAATTAGTTACATATTTAAATGTCAACAAGACATGTAATGATTTGCATTTTGAAGCATGCGTCAAATTATTTTTTTCCCGATGGAGCGCCGAGTATTCTTCTCTCAACTGAGCTGCCCTGTCATATCGATAGCTCTGCGATCAGCTCGTCTTGACTGCCTTCACTCTGCACGCACACTAACCTCGCTGGTGCTGCTAGCTAGCTAGCAACGGGGAACCAACAACTCGCCCTCTACAATCATGGCTGACCCAAGAATACGACAAATTAAGATCAAAACCGGCGTTCTGAAGAGGTAAGTGTATTGCACAGGACGAATACTAAACGTGTTGTTGGTAAATGTGGCGCCAAGTTGGCTGGCTAGCATGTTAGCTTAGCTGAGCTCAAGGGAGGGCTCGGCCACAGACCTAAACCGAAATTGCGATAGTGTTCCGGCTTAATGGCTGTACGTCAGTCGGGTGCTTAATCGAGGCCTTGAGCCGGCTAATACAATAACTAAGCGTCGTTTCAGAACTAACAACGGTATTTATCGATGATTGCAACAATGAAACGCATTCTTATTACATTCGTCATGGCAGCACTATTGCATAATATATATTTTTGTTACAAAAGATTGCACTGAGCGTTGATTGTTTTCTAGCTAGCTTCCGTGTAGCTAATGACAAGCTACACTTCCTGTCCCCGTGAAAGTGGCTGTCAAACTTCAGTCTACAACTTTAGGGGTTGGCCTTTATTTTGTCAGTTATTTTTGTAGGTTATTCTTGGTTAAGTTTTAGGTTACATTAGAACCTGTTTTAGGCTGAATAATGTCAAACCAGTGAACTGTACAGTTTGGGATGGCTAATATGTACAATAACCTTTCCCGGTGAACTTTCAGTGAATTTCTATCTTACAAGCCCTGAATTAACCTAACATGCATATTTTGGGACTGTGGGGGGAAGCAGGAGTACCTGGAGAAGATCCTCTCAATAAAAAAGTTTAAATGTACAAACACTACCTCTGGCTAACATATATTACCTTACTAATTTAAAAGAACATATCAATTATGTTTTGTCAAATGTATCATTTGTTTTAAATGTATTAGCTGATTGAAGGAACGGTGTAGTATTTCTATTATATTATTATATACTATTATAACACACTTTTTGAACTCAATAAATGTAAGAACACGACCCCCAGCTGTCATATGTTACCAATAGAGTTTAAAAGAACAGATTTTACAAAAGAAATGCATATATATGAATTAAACTGCATTCAATGGTCTTAAATTTTTGTTTTGCCAGAATAAAGTAAGTTGCATTCAGGCTGTTGGTATTCACCTGCACACACACAGACACACACACACAAAAGCAGTCTCAGACTAGACAAACAATTTACATTCATGTGGTTATAATAGGCTATACATTCAATGATGGCTAACGTTTTTAGCTAAACTTTGCAAAAAGTTTATGTCAGCCTAAGAGGAAGGATATAAGGAAGTACGTTTGAATGTTGGCTCCAGATTCCTTGTGTACCGAAGTTTATTCTCTTCGTGAAGGACGCAGCTGTAGACCGATAGTGCCCTCCCGAGCTCATCAAGTCCTTAGTGTCCTAATGGACGAGTGCAGATATTTTTAAAAATGAGCTCATAGCGTGGTAGCTCGCTTCGATCCGGCGACGCTCGGACTCTCTACCTGCCGATGGCGTCTGCGTAATGTACTATTGATTGGGATTTGATGAGGGTCACATTGCTAATGCACGTTCCCTGAGGTGGTAATGATGGAGGCCGGGGTGTGTGGGGCGGAGTTCCCTTTGAGGACAATGTCACAACACATCCATAGTGGGGAAAATACTGTTCAAATAGTCCAATTTTTCAAACGATGCAGGGTTTGTGAGGCTGATGTTGCATCTCAGGTCAATAGTGCAGCTTTGAGAAATGGAATAGAACCAATAGGTCCAATGATAGCTCCAATAATTCAAAAAAACACTCCAATGAGGCGAGATTACACGTACAGTGCAGGTGAGCAAATCAAGCCCCCCTTTGGTTTTCCTCCTGCTTGTGTCATAACTTCCCCTGTGCGCACTTGGAAACAAAATATTCACTTTCCAATTCCCTCATCAGCCACCTGAAATGCCAGTACTGCAGTGTTTGAAAAGTGCACAAGGTTTCCCACAGACGTCCGTGGTTTTGCGCGATATGTGAGATGTATTTTTGTCCGTTTTCCAAAATGTACGACCTACCAGCCCTTCAGATATTGCGGTTGTGTGTGTGTGTGTGTGTTTATAAGCATGCTCTCTCACAGTGTCGTCTCCTCCTTCCTGTCCTTACTCGATTCCGGAGCATAGCCGGGGCCTATTCCGTGCGCAGCTTGCTCACCCCGGCGAGGCGGATGCCCTTAATAAAATGACAAGAGTAATTTGCCTTTGTCATTCGGCTCCCAGTGCTCGCGACGACATGCCGCCTCAAAAATACAGTGCAGGAGAAGGCGGCTGACTATGTGGCATCGGCCGGCTTTAATTCCCTTTTTTTTTTCCCCTTTCCTATTTTCCACCGAGCTGCCTTTTCCATTACGCCAGGGGTGGCAGGTCTATTTAAAAGCAGCCGCGACCCCGGCTCCCCTACTCTGTGAGAAATAAGAAATTAACATCAGCACTGGAAAAAGGGGCAGGAATGGACATTTTGTTATTAGACTGTCCTTCAGTTGTATTCAAATTATTCAAGCTTTCTTTCCTCCATCTTACACCCCCCCCCCCCCCCCCCCCCCCGCTGTTTTTTGGGGTGAGACTGTTCGCTCCACCTGCATACGGCGCCTGCTAAGAAGCGCCCTGATGGAAGCGTATTAGGACGAGGCGTAATTGACGCAAAATATGACAGAGTGGCGCCGGCTAGCGTGGCTAAGCGAGGAGCTAATGTGACTGATTAATGCCGAATCACTCACTGCTGATTTCCCGAAGAAGAGAAAAAAAAAAGACATTTGTGTTGTCACTCCGACGGAAAAAGACCATTAGTTGGGAATCATATTTTCAAACTCCATTATGCCAATCAGGGCGGGCATGTGTTTCATAGATTTACTTCCATTTGGCTCGTAATTGATAAATAATCAAAATAGATCAATGTGCTCAAGACCATTTTCACTAACAATCAAGGAAAGAGGCCCATTTACCACCTGACTTGCTCCAAATTAGGGGCTAAATTGATGATCAATTAATTGTGTGTGCGTGTGTGTGTATCTTTGCTCAGCTTGAAGATGCTTCTCACCACAGAGAAAGGGTTCAACACTTCAGAATGAGGGAGGGGGTCAAAGTTCACTGCTTCTCACAGGACTGTGATCTATCTGTAGTGACGGGTTGCGTGACGACATCCAATTTGCATAATTAGCCTTGAAGCAAAACTAGAGTGGAGATTTTCAAATGACACGACATGTTTTTAAACTTTATTTGTTTCTTTTTGCGCGGCGGTAGACGCAATTCTTGGGCTCCGTGTAAGTAACCAGTGTGTGCTGGTTTTGTGGACAGCATATTTTTATGTTTAAATGGCTTCCCAATATCGTAGACACAATAACAGTAAATAAAACGGTAAACGTGTCCCTGAGGGAACCTAAAGTGAGGAGTTTAGTGCCCGTCTCACTGAAGGCTGACACCTAGTGGCCAATGTAGAATACTACTGTCACAATCACAATGCTTCTCCTGCCTTGTGTTTGTATTTAGGTTTATTTAGTTGATTCGTTTGGCCATTTTATGCTTGAAAATGCTTAATTTAGGCCAGGAATATGTACAATTAGCTTAAATGTGCATTTTATTACTAATTGGCTGTATTTAACCATGAAACAGTGATCATTTATTCATTATTTGTCATAGATATAGCAAGTTGTTGAGCAGAGTTATGATGCAATGTATTTATATATTTTTTTAAGTAATTTCCAGTTAATATCAACTGTGTGATGTGGTTTCATCTCTCGTGTGCAGGCTGGCCAAAGAGGAGGAGTCGTACAGAACGGAGGCCAAGCAGCAGGAGGAGAAGATCGAGCAGCTGAAAGCAGAAGCGGCCGACAGTTACCTCATCAAGCAGCACGTATGTTGTAGACGCCATTAAGAGTCGTGGCGCATGTTCCTTACATGAGCCCCGTTGGTGTGTAACCCTCAACACTACCACGAGGAATCTGTCTGACAGGACGTCACTCCTGTCTGTCCCTCATCCAATCAAAGCGTCTCCACGAGACACCAGCAGGACATGTGACAGCAGTGCCTAGCTTGTTGTTAGCAAGTCAAACATTTGGCCCCATTAGCACGCCGACGCTAATGGATGGTGTTCACACTCTTCTTCTGGTGTCAGGTCATCTCCATCCTCCACACTGACGACGCCAGTAGATGATTTTGTCTTTTAATGTGCCTCCATGGCGCCCCCGGCAGCCATGTTTACCGCGAGCATTAAAATTCATAGCGAGTGTGTTTTGTTTGTTCATTCACAGCGCAGCGTCCCCGGGCCGGGGGCCCGAGCGGAGCTGCACGCTTGGCTAGCGTTAATGGCGAGATGGGGAGGCCAGATGGATTATGGTTTGGAGATGATGCGTCTGAGGCAGGATGGATTAGAGGTTTTTGTTTTAATGGAATCAATACGCTCTCTTAAGTGTCGTCTTTATCCCGCGCTGATGGGATCATTCCACCGCAGCCAGAGGGCGCCGTGACTTTTCTCTGTTGTGGCTCGGCGCCGCTTAGCCCGGCTCACCTCCTCGCGCTTGGTCCTGGGTCTGTGGGGGGAATGGTGGTAGTGGTGTCGGTATGTTATTTTCACTGTTTTGGTCACCATCGTAGCTAGCGACACCGCTAACTGAACTAGTTGAGTTGACTTTGGTCCCCACCAGCCCCGTGTGGAGGCCACCTTATCTAATTGGTGTCAGTGGTGTCAACAGGATGATGTGCTTCCAGATGGAGGGCTTGCAGGAGACCATCATGATGATACCAGACAGCCGGCGCCGCCTGACCACCGCATACGGCGACCTGCAGCAGCTACTGGTGAGTTAAACATCTCACCTTCCGTATGCTACAACTGGGACGTAATGGTGCCTGGGACACATCTCGGTCGGGGTGTCACGGGACAGTACACAGGATTGGGTCTACAAGAACCACATGAGGCCAGGTTTTAACATTACTTTTAAGAAAAAAAAACAAATACTGCAATCTGCTCATTTCATTTCCACTACGTTACCTTGCATTACCTCGCAAAGCGACTATGTGGGTCACTCCGTCCATCCCTTAGTTCTATGGAAGAAACATGGCACCTGAAAGCGATCCTCTTCCTACTCATTTGGTCATTTTCATTTATTGTGCGATAAATTAGTTTTTTCCTTATCCCAGGCCTAGTGCCTACGAGACAGTTCTTTTCCTGAACAAGAAATCTTGGGAAATCAGTGGTAAATCTCACCAGATCTACGACTCGGGCTCTTCTGCTTTCTGACCAGTGGAACTAGCACTGACTTTTTTTTTTTTTTTTTACCCCAGTAGGCTAATAAATGTTCCTGCATGAAGGCATCCATGTTGGTTAATAACTGTTATCATTGTGTTTGCAGGAAATGGAGGAAGATTTGGCGGAATCTGCAGAATATCAAGAAGCCAAAAACATGTTGGACTCAGTCAAGATGGAAGCATGATTCTCTCAGCACTGTGAGGTTGCTCTTGCTTGTCACGTTCATTCCTTACCGCATACAGAACCACCCACATAATTATTATTGTATGATGATGAGCATAGTTTGATTAGTCCGTCGCTTTTTAAACCTCTCTTCAAACAATGCAACTTTCTTACGTCAAACTGTACCTTTCTTTTTCTTTTTGTAATTATTGTTTTGTCAGACAAATACACTGCAGACCGATGCACTCACGTCTGTCTTTTGTCTTTTCTGAAACATCCAAAACAAAATTGAACATTTCATTTCATGTCCCATTGGCTGTAATTAGAAAGGACAAGGAGACCCGGCAGGAACACATTCACACAAATACACAAAATCACCACTCCCTTTTTCCCCCCCAATATGGCCCCACCTACTGGATCAGATTGGTGTGTTTGTGCCCCTCATTTAAAATGACCTCTAAATGACTTTCATCATTCCCTCCACTTCTTGTCCAAGGAGGTATCCAAAACCCAGTATTGAAGGGATGTAAATGCACCATGTGACATTTTCCATGTCATACCTTGAGTGAGCTTTTTGTGTTGTTTTTTATGAAGGTGGGTGGAGTCAAGGATGTCCTCCTCCGTCATGGTGTGGAGCCAGTCTTTCCTGAACACTCAGAAATAAATGAACACAATTGGTGGCAAAATTAAGGTTACATTTGACTTGAGCCGTATTTTACACATTTGGATAACTATTAGCACCACCCCCCCACCCCACCCCCCAAAAAAGTGACATTAGCGCCCTAATGAGACACGCCGCTGCTACAGCCACCCTACCCTTGCTGCCGTGTGCCGTGTCTTTAAGGCTTTTCAATGCTGATTATATTTGGAGGTGTAATTGTATTTTTTTACGACAGCTCACGGCCTAATGCAGTCCGCGTGGGGGGCTGGGGGGGCGGGAATCCAGTGGCGCTAATTCAGGCATGAGATGCGGCATCAGGGTTCGTGTGACCAGGGTTAGGAACTACCAAACATCAAAAAGCGATAAATAGTCATTTTGAGGTATTATTTATATGTCCTGCATGACCCGTAGCTCATGGCTTAATATTGGGCCTGGGCTTTAACAATAGTATCTTTCACGATAGAGTACAATCATTGGATTAGCATTCAGTCTACATTGTTGTCATTCGTGAAAATGGAAATGTGGTCACTTTTAATGTAGTTTTTTTTTTTAGGTACATCCACTCATCCACTCCTAAAAATTATCGTAAATATATTGAGTCGTTCAAATCCTAACTTAATTTCTTATTATAAATATATGATTTTAGACATGGAAGAGTTGACATGAATATATCAGAGTCATGGTCCTTGTGAATAAATGTAAGTCAGGTTACTATTAGATGCTTTTCAGCTTATTTCTTATTTCTTTCTATTTCTGTTTCGCGGTCAGCTCAACTTAAGGACACAAGGACACACAGCAACATCTAGTCCAGCATGGTTTGTATCATGGTCCAACATTAGCAGCAGCTTCCTTATCATGGTTCTCCAACATCAGCAGCAGCTTCTTTATCATGGTTCTCCAACATTAGCAGCAGCTTCCTTATCATGGTTCTCCAACATCAGCAGCAGCTTCCTTATCATGGTTCTCCAACATCAGCAGCAGCTTCCTTATCATGGTTCTCCAGCATCAGCAGCAGCTTCTTGATCATGGTTCTCCAACATCAGCAGCAGCTTCTTGATCATGGTTCTCCAACATCAGCAGCAGCTTCTTGATCATGGTTCTCCGACATCAGCAACAGCTTCCTTATCATGGCTCTCCGGCATCAGCAGCAGCTTCCTTAGCATGGATCTCCAACATCAGCAGCAGCTTCCTTAGCATGGATCTCCAACATCAGCAGCAGCTTCCTTAGCATGGATCTCCAACATCAGCAGCAGCTTCCTTATCATGGTTCTCCGGCATCACCAGCAGCTTCCTTATCATGGATCTCCAACATCAGCAGCAGCTTCCTTAGCATGGTTCTCCAACATCTTTATCATGGCTCCCCATCCTTTTTATCTTGACCCAGCATCTTTAGCATTATTAGCATCTGCTTTGTAAGTAATTGCCATCCAAGTGTCAGCCAATCAAACATGAACATTTACCAGTGGAGTTACTTCATGCATGCAGTGAGAAGCAGGCATGCTCGGTCACCAGCAGGTCACAGGTTGGAACCCTCCAGCCATCGGTGCTCTACGTGGCTATAGGTCCGCTTCTGCTTGTTGGTTCATGTTATTTACGCTGGCTTACACTTCTACCATCTCATCTCATGAAAGTTGTACCAGGAAGCCTTTTAAAATGATAATTCTCCATTTCTCATTATGCATTATTATTATCCAGCTGATTCTCATATTGTGGTCATCTCATGGAGCTGCCAGAGGCGCCAAATATTGATACAGTGCAAAGAACATATTCTTACATTAATACATCTTTAGGTGTACCTAATATTGTGTCCTTGATATCATTCACTTGAAAGTGTTAAGTCAAGTCAAGTTTATTTATATAGCCCTTAATCACAAAAGAGCCTCAAAGGGCTTAACAAGCAGGCAACAGTAGAAGACAGACAATAGACGACAGACGACATCCCCTGATCTGAACCCCCATCAGGGCAAGGAAAAACTCAAAAACCCATTAGGGAAAAAGAAACCTTGAGAAGGGACCGCAGATGGGGGAATCCCCCTTCTAGGATGACCAGGCTGCAATGGATGTGGAGAGGTTTACATGTGACAGTTAAATAAAAACATAGAGTATAATAGTCCAGGTCCAAGATGTGATGCCATTAGGACAGTTGGGCAGCCGTGGGTCTTGAGATGATCACTATCCCTCTGCTGCAGCGCCTCCAAGGTAGGCCACGTCCGATGTCCAATTTCGTCAAGGCAGACTTCCAAAACAGCCTCTCCTGGACCCGCCCCCTCAGCCGGAGGGGCGGTATGGGAGAGAGAAGGAGCGGCAGTCAAAGCAGGCGGGGAATATTTTTAACAAAACGCTAAAGTATAGAAATGAGTCTTAAGTCGGGACTTGAACATTTCTACTGAGGTAGCAGCTCTAATATTAACAGGTAGATCATTCCACAACGTTGGGGCCCGAATGGAAAAGGCTCTAGAGCCTGCATACTTCTTTCTGGCTCTCGGGATAGTCAAAAGACCGGCGTGTTGTGAGCGTAGGTTTCTAGACGGAGCATAGGGTACAATTAGGTCCACCAGATAAAAAGGTGCCAACCCGTGTAATATTTTGTAAACCAGAAGCAGTACCTTAAAGTCACATCTTAAGTGAACTGGGAGCCAGTGCAGGTTGGCTAGTATTGGTGAAATATGGTCACACTTACGTGTCCTTGTAAGAAGTCGCGCTGCAGCATTTTGTACTAACTGTAAGCTTTTGAGACTCGCCATTGGAAGACCAGAAAGCAGTACATTACAGTAGTCAAGGCGAGACGTGACAAATGCATGGACTAGGGTCTCTGCATCAGAAGTTGATAGAATAGGTCGTATCTTTGCAATATTGCGAAGATGAAAAAATGCTGTTTTAGTAACATTCTTAATGTGTTTATGAAAGGATAAAGTCGGGTCCAATATCACACCCAGATTTTTTACAGAGTCACTTTGGGAAATTATACTATTATCAAAACTCAGAGTGGTGTCCTTAAACAGGCGGCTCTGTTTAGCAGGGCCGATAATCACCATCTCAGTTTTATCAGAGTTCAGGAGTAAAAAGTTACAGGACATCCAATGTTTAATATCAATGAGGCAAGCCTCCAAATTAGAGCAGTCGTGCGGGTCAGTTAACTTTAGTGGGACATAAAGCTGAGTGTCATCAGCATAAGAGTGAAAGCTAATCTTATGTTTGCGAATGATGTCGCCAAGCGGTAACATGTAAATGTTAAATAAAAGAGGGCCGAGCACTGAACCTTGTGGAACTCCACAAGTGACATCACAGAACTCTGAAGTCATATCATCACAGACGACACGATGCGTCCGATCCTCAAGATAAGATTTAAACCAAGAGAGTACCGGACCAGTAACACCAACATATGTTTGAAGGCGTTCCAGTAAGATAGAGTGATCGACAGTGTCGAAAGCAGCACTGAGATCAAGTAATAACAATATTGTAGATGTGTCACAGTCCATAGAAAGAAGAAGATCATTTGTCACTTTTGCAAGGGCTGATTCAGTGGAATGGTTTCCCCTGAAACCAGACTGAAAAGGTTCAAAAAGATCACCCAAAGCCATGTGGTCATTGAGCTGTTGTGCTACAATTCTTTCAAGGATCTTGGACAGAAATGGGAGGTTAGACACCGGCCTATAGTGGGAAATACTCCCGGGGTCGAGGGTTGGTTTCTTCAGCATGGGTCGAATCACTGCAGTCTTGAAAGCTGCAGGCACAGTGCCAGATGAGTGATAGATTAATTATATTTAAGAGTGAGGGGGCTAAAATTGGGAACAGTTCTTTAACAAGTTTCCCAGGAAGCGGGTCAAGCAGACATGTTGTCTGCTTTGCTGCGCTGACAAGTTTTGTAAGCTCATCCAGAGATACTTCCTCAAAGTAGGAGAAACTAGTGGGACAGAGGCTGGAAGTAGTCCCAGCAGCGGTCATGGCGGTTGACATGTTAAGCCCATCTGGCGGTAGGGTGTCCTTTATTTCCTTCCTGATGAGCTCAACTTTATTTGCGAAGAATCGCAAGAACTCGTCGGCTGAGAAGGGGGAACTACTAGGAGAGGTCCTCTTCTGGGTTAGCAATGCAACTGTGTCAAATAAGTATTTAGGGTTATTTTTATGGAGGTCAATTAGTCTAGAAAAATAGTTGTTTTTTGCCGCAACAAGAGCCTGTTTATATTTAGTCAGACTATCTCCCCATGCCTGTCGGAAGACCTCAAGTTTAGTTGCACGCCATCTGCGCTCCAATCTCCGACAAAATTGTTTCAGCCTTCGAGTTTCAGCTGTAAACCAGGGAGTAAGTCTTTTGGCATGACACTTAAATCTCAAAGGTGCAACAGTATCAAGAGCTTTACATAACACCTTGTTGAAATCATTTGTAAGGTTGTCTATAGGACCCTTATAGGAAGGGAAGGAGGAGACCACTGAGGGCAGTAACTCAGCAAGTGCAGTAGCAGTCGAAGAACTAATATTACGACTGCTAGAGCACTGGTTCCGGTCCAAGCGCTGGCATTGGGTCAAGATTTCAAATGTTATAAAGTAATGGTCAGACACAGTGGTTATGTAAGGGAGGACTGTTACGTTGGAGGTCCTAATACCTCGAATTAAAACCAGATCCAGGGTATTACCACTGATGTGAGTTGGCTCATTAATTAATTGAACAAAAAAAGCAGGAAGATGCATATTTCAAATAAAGTGTATTATTCAGACAAGCGCAGTAAAAATCTGCTTTATAAAGTGTGTATAGGTATTTATTATTTCTCCGCTCTTGAGTGTTGGAGGTGAAATAAGACAGGAGGGACGCCTGACAAGGCTCGTAAAAACAAGACATCACATCCATCACTCAGCACCATCATCTTCTCCTTCCTCTCAACACAAGAGGCTTTCAAACAAGGCATCATTAAACACAGTAAGTACAAATAATAGAATGAAAAAAAAATGAATTGTAGGTTACTGCCGTCTTTATCTTCCTTTAATAGAGCGATCAGGATGAGGGAGTGTCTTCAGCATCAGCATCCTCTTCGTCTGGAGAGCGTGTGGGTCCCGCCAGCTTGGAGACGACAAAAGGCGACCAGAACCGATCCTCCGGTGGTCCATCCACACTGCATGCATGCATGGAGACACAAGCTGAGTCTAACCTAATTGATGCTCATTCGTTATTCATTATAGCTCCTTTTTTGTGGCAAATTAATTTGCTGCTGCACCAACCAATATTTTATCATATTTCTATCACACCTTTTTTTTTAAATATATATTATTAATTTATTAAAACAAACATCCCACCCTACTCACATGCCCCAAAGCAACAAAAAAAGCGAGGAATAAGGTGGAAAAATTGTGATAAGTATTATCATTTTGACATTGCAAACAGATGAGAAATGTTTTTTTAAATGCATTCTGTCAGTTCCGTATAGAATCTAATTATTTATTATCATTTATTTTAAAACAAAATAATTGTGAAGCTGAATAATTTGTCGTTTTACCCCATTTTTTAAGTGTCAATATCTGTTAATATAACAATTTAACTTTCTACCCTATTAATACACCTACAGTATTTATTAATGTATGAATCTGTTTGTTTATATAATAATCCGTCTCTTTATTTAATTTTATGTATTTATCCAGGCATTTTATTGATGAGCATTTACGGCCTATAAGAGTGATGAGTGCAGCCAACATTTCTTCTCAGGCTCTCTCACACATCAGCTGACTTTTATTGGGTGTAATTTGCTGGAGAAATCAAAGTTAATTAGAGGAATGAGGAAGAATGGACTGCTGGATCTTGTGTGGATGGGTTCGGGCTAGTGGGTCTGCAGGAGGAGGGTGGGTATGTAGGTGGATTGGGGGGGGGTCTCCGTCTCTGATTGGTCGTCTGGTGCAGGAGCTGCAGGCTTCATGTGCCGCTTAGGCGCCTCCCCGTCCCTCTAAAGTCCATTATAATGCAACCAGCCCGCCTTTTAAGCACAAACCGAATTTGCTTTCATTTAGGCCCATCTAGATTTCCTAAATAGGTTAAAGAAGGCATAGAGAGGTGTGCGCGTGCGTGCGTGTGTGTGCACGTGTGTGCTTTTTCCCCTCCTCTCGCCCCCTGTGTGTGTGTTTTTTTTTCGGGGTTGGTAGTAGTACTGTAGTAGTGCTGTACTGTAGTATCAGCGGTGAGCGATGCTCTCTCACGCCGACCTCCTGGATGCTCGCCTCGGTGAGTTGTCCTCGCCCAACTCGGCTCTTCAACTCTGCTGTAAGCATGGAGACATTTTTTTCATCTTGTGAATGAATGACTGACTGACTGACTGAATGAATGAATGACTGAATGTGTGTGCTTACTCGAGTGGACTTGTTCATTGGAAAATCAATTATTATTATATTACTGCATAATTTGATTGATTTCACGGTGATGGGATTGAATTAAGAGCATTTAAAGACACAGCTCGTCTTCTTCCTTCCATTGAAAGTGTAACTAAATGTGTCACTATGTGACTAAATGTGCATCATGTGATCATCGTGTGCGCAGGGATGAAGGATGCTGCGGAGCTTCTGGGTCACAGGGAGGCTTTAAAGTGCAGACTCGGCACCGGTGGACCGGATCCGGGTCACCCCGGGGAGCTGGGCCCGGGCCATGACGGCGTGGAGGGGGCCACTTTGCTCCCGGGTGAGGACATCAGCTCCAGCGGAGGAGGAGGAGGAGGAGGCTCGAACCCGGGCCAAGTGACCAGCAGCAAGGAGCAGGAGAAGCAGCAGAACAGCAGCGGCACCAACCAGCAGTCCGGAGGAGGGCAGCAGGCCCAGAAACAGAAGCGACACCGGACCCGCTTCACGCCAGCTCAGCTCAACGAGCTGGAGAGGAGCTTCGCCAAGACCCACTACCCGGACATCTTCATGCGCGAGGAGCTGGCCCTGAGGATCGGACTCACCGAGTCCAGAGTGCAGGTGAGCATCTCGTCCAACTTCTATATTTATATTCATATCGAATAAAACCACGTTGTCCTCATCGTGTCAGCATTATTTCCCCCCCAAAAATAGTGCTCGCTATTTGCATACATACAGTTGTCATACTAATATTCTATTTGGTCTATTAGAAATAAAAAAAATCTACATTTCACAAGTCGTTTCTGTGAGGCAATCTAAAATGGGAAAAAAAATACATTTACAAAAAGCACCACCGTTTTTTTGTGTGTGTAAAAAAAACATAAAAACATCAACATATATATTTTAAAATAAAATTACCTGGAAAATTCTTTATTCTTACAATTGTATCATATAATAAACCTGTTAAAAAGAAAACAGATCCATTTAAAAATAATCGTATTTAAATTGATCTAGCAAAATAAATGTGCAAATAAATACGTTTAAACTGAATTCAATATAGTCATGCTGACTGTACATATCCACTGTTATTTCAAAATATAACATAGAAAAAAATGAACACTTGAGAAAAGTCATTATCATCCCCATAAAGGCCCTACCGAGAGTCAAATAAACCCCAATAATCACCATGATCATCGTTATTATTATGATGATGATGATTATGATGATATAGGCCTATTAATAGCATAGCCACTTCGATGTGCATTCAATGGCAATCAGTGAAATGATGCATGTCACCCAGACTAACCGTCACACATTGTTTATTTTATTTCATTGTTTTTTTTAAGCAATTGGAGATGAGATGTGTACTTCACTACATGTATATATTGTATTATATTTTCGTTATATTGGGGGGGTTGGAATAGTGATTGTTCCTCTTTTATTACGGAGGCTGACTTTCTCGTACAAACGTGCACATAACTCATGTGACACACACATACACACGCGGGAAATAACATAATTAACATTTGTCAGCAGTGTTTTTCTTTTTCCGTGACCATAAATAATCTTCCATCTCTTGTTCCATACAAATGATTGTGTATACACCAGACCTCGCTTAAAAAATAAACCTTTATGTTTTATTTTGGGAGCAAAACCAAATTTTCTTGAAAAATTGTATGCCAAACTTTGTGTGTGCTTACCAAAAGACATCCACTTCTAATCGGCCGTCAAATTTAGTTGGAATTTCCAAGCTTAATATCAGAATGTGACAAGATCGAAGCTCTGCTGGGTGTATAGTTTCAGGACATTTATAGCGCGGGCATAAAGAGCTTCACGGTGCTCCTCTGCTGTTGCTGATTTATTGTTATGTTTGTTCCATCACCATCACCATCATCATAGGGGCTGTAACCTTTTATATCCACACCATTCACACCTCACAGTGTCAAATATACAATTTTAATGGCATACTTTTGGCGAAACAGAAAGGAAATAATAACACCAATAATGGCTGATGTATTCAGTACTCCTTTACAATGTTAAATGTTATACAATGTTATAAAAAAACGTCGTGTAGATTGACCACAAAAACACACTTTGTTTATTATAATACATTGTTTTAGGGTGGGGGTTTTATTAAGTAGTGATTCCAAGCAGCCATTAATATGGGCACCAAAAAAGCTAGCAGGCGAACAAAGCCAACATTAGCTAACAACTTCCGGAATAGTCTGCCTTTAAACTCTAGTTTCTGTCTAATGAGAAATTATATACTTTTAGAAATATATTTATATATATAATAAGGCCTATAGTATTTTTGTCAAGTGTAGATTGATTGAAACAAAAAGACACTTTATTTATGAAACTAGACCTGTTTTAGGGTGGACCTTTTCTTAGCAATTCCAAGCAGGCATTTACATTGGCATCAAAAAAGCTAGCAAGCAACCAACATTTTCAAACAATGTCCAGAATAGTCTGCCCTTAAACTTGTGTTTCTGTTTGATGAGAAATTATATTCTTTGTTTTTAGAAGAAAATATATAATAAAGCCTACTGCCTATAAAAACAAAACACACTTTAGTTATAAAAATAGACTTGTTTTAAGTATTAAATTAAGTAACAATTTCAAGCAGGCATTTACATGGGCACCAAGAAAGCTAGCAGGCGAACAAAGCTAACAACTTCCAGAATAGTCTGCCATTAAACCTGTACTTCTGTTTAATGAGAAATTCTATTATTTGTTTTTTAAGGAATATAGTAAAGCGTGTAGCATTTTTGTCAAGTGTAGAGTGAAATGAAAAAAACACTTTATTTATTATAAGAGACTTGTTTTAGTGTGGGTCTTTGATTAAGTAGCAATTCCAAGCAGGCATTAACATGGGTGCCAAGAAAGCTAGCAGGTCAACAAAGCTAATATTAGCAAACAACTTCCAGTATAGTCTGTTCTTAAATTCGTGTTTATGTTCGATGATAAATTATATCCTTAGTTGTTGTTTTTTTAAAGAAAACAATATGATCAAACCAACAATTAATTTCATGAATAAATAAATGACGTGACACTAATGCTAATGTTGTGCTAAGTGGCTCAGTTAGGAGAATGCAATGCATTCAGTGTAAGTATTTAGAATGTTTGTATTAGACTGGTTAAATGATACTTTTTGCCGTTTTTATGTTTCGGGTGGTCTTCAATTTGTAATGTATATTTTGGGTGTATTTTTACAGCAGTCCACGAAGGTCACTGGACTTGGTCCATAATGTACTATACTATCTATAACAAATACATTTCCAATACGTAAGGTGACATATGCACCGTCTGTGCGTCCAGGTGTGGTTTCAGAACCGCCGTGCCAAGTGGAAGAAGCGCAAGAAGACCACCAACGTGTTCCGGGCCCCGGGAACCCTGCTGCCGACGCACCACGGCTTGCCCCAGTTTCCCTCCGCGGCGGCGGCCGCAGCGGCCGCCATGGGCGACAGCCTGTGCTCCTTCCACGCCAACGACGGCCGCTGGGCCACGGCCGGAATGGCCGGCGTGTCTCAGCTGCAGCTGCCGCCCGCCCTGGGCCGCCAGCCGTCCATGGCCCAGTCCCTGTCGCAGTGCAGCCTGGGCGCCGGCCCGCCTCCCCCCAACTCCATGGGGTTGTCCAACATGTCGTCCAACGGCTCCGGGCTGCAGTCTCACCTGTACCAGCCCACCTTTCCCGGCATGGTGCCCGCCTCGCTGCCCGGGCAGACCAACGTGAGCGGCTCGCCGCAGCTGTGCACGTCCCCGGACAGTGACGTCTGGAGGGGGACCAGCATCGCCTCGCTGCGCCGCAAAGCTCTGGAGCACACAGTCTCCATGAGCTTCACCTAATCGCTTCTT
Organism: Doryrhamphus excisus; assembly: GCF_037039965.1. Taxonomy (NCBI): domain Eukaryota; kingdom Metazoa; phylum Chordata; class Actinopteri; order Syngnathiformes; family Syngnathidae; genus Doryrhamphus; species Doryrhamphus excisus. The sequence goes on along the minus strand of NC_136366.1, from coordinate 10,893,301 downwards.
AACCTCCGCATCTTGTATTTATTATCATTTCTTATTTATGCTTTTTTTCCTTTGCGACCTCCCATGACGGAGCAATCAGACAAGGCGGGGACTCCTCTCGGTTTCATTCCTCCATCCGGCATGGCGGTTATTTATTTACCTTGATCCGAATTAACTTGCTCTCTCCACGCAGCTCTGCCTCCATTTTTGCAGGACTGATGATGATGATGATGATGGTGGTGCACAGTGGACATTCTGACAGCATGGAGGAAAGAAAAAGACTGTAAGTGCTGTCTTTCTTGACTCGCTCATGAGGGGAACACAATAAAAGAGAAGAAGACAATGAATTGGAATCCGCATATAGGACATTTTGGTGTCACTTTTACGTCTTTATGATGAGCACATTTTTCGGAAATGTTCTGAGCCATTTTTTCCTTTCTTCTTTATATCAATTTCATGTAAAGATGATTCAAATAATAATTAAAAAAGTTACATTTCAGAGCCTTTGTTTCACCTTCACGTTATTTGACCACTAAATCCATCCTACTGGTGCATTTTATTCACATTAAAAGATCATTACCAGCAGCAAAAATACCCTATAGGAAGATATAAATTATACACATTCAAATATATTTCATAATAAAAGGGCCTTATATTTAATGCTATACACTGTAGGGTACAAAACCCCCAAAAGATATGCTGTATTAAAAAAAACAAATAGAGTATAAGTCCCAAATAGATAATCCAGCATGGGTATAAAGATGTTTTTGCTGTCTTGTGTCAGACATGAAATAATATATCCTAAATGTAATAATTAGTTTCAGCAGCCCTGCAGGTTAATTGGCTGCTGGGAGCGTGTAACCTCTTCCTTATTGGGTCATTTGTCACAAGCTGACGAGGTATAGCCAATCAGTGACCCTGCCGCCGCCGCCACCGCTGCTGCTGCTTGTGCATCATTTCTCCCACAATGCTGTGCAGCGCAGCGTGTCGCAAGCCAGCCAATAATGTCCGCCTCCTATTTATTCCGCACAAAGAGATGAAATCAGTCAATAAAACATCCTGCATGGCCGCCCCCATCTTGAATTATGAAGGGGCGCTCATTAGCGTGTGTGTGTGTGTGTTGCAGAGAGAATACACATTTTGCATGTGAGCCTTCTTCATCAGATGGTTGAAACCCTGCAATGTTTTGGAAAGAAGTAGCCTCGTACAGCGTCGCCATCCGCATCCTCGCCTGCTGTACAAGTCTCGTATGGACGCCTTTATTATTAAGAAGTTATAAAACATTGCCTAACTGTACACTTCATAACGTTTTTTTTGTCATGGACACAGTTTGACACTGGAACAGATTAACAAAGTTTGGATCAGCATTAGCACTGATTCTGTTTTTCTATACAAGAACTTGACCTTGTTTTTGTCTGTATGCAAACGTGGTCTTTAAGCTTCAAAAAAATACAAAAATCATAAAAATTATCTAAACCTTACTTACCATATATGGAATATTTCATATATGAAATATTCCATTTTCTTATTCTTATTTTTATATTTATATATAAATATAAAAATAAGAATGGAAAAAAGTAATCAGTAATAATATCAAAATAATTTACAGTAAATTAATAAGTAATATAAAACTATCTAATATGAATATACAATCACAAAAATAAAATCTTGGCTGCATTATCTTGTTTTTTAGTATGCTAACAATGATCATCAGTGTATGCAAAATATAAAAAAAATCTACAGATTAAAAAAATACAATATAAAATCGAGAATAAAAATGATTACAAAACACTATGTGGAATATTTCTAATAAATATAAAAATAACAATGCAAAAAATATATACAGTCATATCAGAAGTACCAAATTCATTGTAGTCAATTAAAAAAAAGAATATATAATGAATATAATGGTAAAAAAAAACAAGGGAATGTAATTGATGAGAAGTAGAATTGGATTTGACAGTGAGAGTGTGGATGCTGACCCCAGACGCGTCGCTGAGAAAATCCCATTTGAAGCTTTTATTCATTTGGCGGAAAAAAGGACGGAGGCTGATTGACACCACATGCACCCCCCCCATTCCACCCCACCCCCACCCCCCAGTTTGTCATTATTTGGCAGGGGCCTAATTCCACGCAAACGAGCAGATCTGATGGATGATCTTTTCATGAAAGGAGCGGATCAACGGCAGGAGGAGGAGGAGCCAGGCCTCACGTGGTGGAATGTTCAAAGGTCATCAGGTGAGACTGCAGGTGTGAGGACACCTGAAGGATGGCAGGTACTCTCAGCGTCAATCTTCTTATTATTATTTTAGTATTTGCATTCAGACATGAGTAAATTAGTTAAAATGCTAACATGCTAGCAGTTAGCATGCTAGCACCTAGCAAGATAGAACTCTGTACCAAAGGCATTCTAGTTCTAGTTAGTGTCCCTACTATGTGTGTATTTTCATTTAGACATGAGTAAATTAGCTAAAATACCAACAGTTAGCATGCTAGCACATAGCAACAAAGTACTAAAAGTCGAAACTTCCAAGGCAGTTCTATAGTGTCCCTACATCATGCCATGTGTGTATTTTCATTTAGACATGAGTAAATTAGCTAAAATACCAACAGTTAGCATGCTAGCACATAGCAACAAAGTACTAAAAGTCGAAACTTCCAAGGCAGTTCTATAGTGTCCCAACATCATGCCACGTGTGTATATTTAGCTGCGCGTTAAATTAGCTAAAATGCTAACAGTTAGCAGGCCATCATCTAGCAAGTTATCATTAAGTACGGAAAGTGCTATAAGTCCCTAAATCATCGTCCCTAAATGAGCTAAAATGCTAATATGCTAACAGTTAGCATGCTAGCATGAAAAGTCCATACATCATGCCATGTCTGTATTTGTATGGACACATGAGTAAATTAGGAAAAGCACTAACATACTAACTGTTAGTATGCCATCACCTAGCAAGTTATCACTAAGTACGGAAAGTGCTATATGTCCCTAAGTCCCCATAAGTTCCTAAATCATCGTCCCTAAATGAGCTAAAATGCTAATACGCTAACAGTTAGCATGCTAGCATGAAAAGTCCATACATCATGCCATGTCTGTATTTGTATGGACACATGAGTAAATTAGGAAAAGCACTAACATGCTAACTGTTAGCATGATAGCACCTAGCAAAGGTGGTTGGGGACACATTTGAAAGTACTGTCAGAATTCCACTTTTAAGGTAAGTTTAATGTTTACATCAACAAATGTAACACGGAATGGGCTACCACAACACACAGTGGCTGAGATGGAAGGCAAGGCAGTGGGGGGAATGAGCATGTGGGGGGTAGAATTCAGACAAGATGTGTTGGGTGAAAGAGTTGGCAAGCGGGCGGACAAAACAACATCCTGCAAGGTGAGCAGAGACAGGTGTGTCGGCAGGCGAGATGGCAGGTGTAAATCGACGAGGGAGCAGGCAGGCGAAACGAAGGCCAGGTAGGCAGGTAAGATGGCGGGTGACGTGCCGGGTGAGCTGGCAGGTGCGTCGACAGCACGACACGTCGGTTGAGGATGATGGCTGAGGCTGCAAGTGAGTGAGCAGACCACAAAATTTTTTTATTTTTTTTTTACACTTTCCATCACATTCCTCACATGTACAGTTCCTCGAAGCCAACCCTCCTCCTTCTCTTTTCCACCACTGCCCTTGAGCTTTTCTATTACCGCATGGAAAGCACCTCGCGGGCCCTGACAAGCGCGGCGGATCAACATTAAATCAGGAATCAGTGGCAGAGGCACATCTGAGCCAGCATGAAGGTCACGGGCCCTCCGCCGCGTGTCATCTCAATCGGGGGGAGCGCCAGTCGACACGGACAGGGTGATGTGTGACTGCGTGTCAGCCAATGTGTGTTTCACACACTCTGTTATATATATATATGTGTGTGTGTGTGTGTGTCAGACACTGTTGGTCCTAAAATGGAGCATGGAAGTCTTAGACAACAAAAAAAAAAAATATGAGCAAAAATAATGGAAACTCATAATCATTAATCCTATCAAAAGTATAATTGACTACACCTATCAAGATTTTCTGACCTTTCAACCTACATTTTTTATTAGGTAAACAGTTCACATACGTCATTATTGCCGCCTTCGCACTATTGTCTCACACTGCCATCTAGTGGACATTACTAAAAATGACACCTCACAGCCTTTACTTCAGTACACTCCAATTTAAATCCGTCTTATTTCAGCTATATTCTGTTATCGTTTTTACGTCATTATAATAATTATAATTCCACAACTGAGACGAGATTTGAGTTGACACGAAAGTACACAAAAAAAGTAAACTAAAGCAGTTTCCTTTCACCGAGCGAAAAACTCCTCGTAGGAAAACTGTCCACCACAGGCTTCCGTAGGCGAGTCATATGAATGGTTTGTTTTTGTCGCAGTTTAATCTCGCTTCTTCTTTTTAAAACGTCAATTAGGTCGCTTCATCGAATAACTAATAATGTCGACGCCACAAGTGTGATAAACGAGACACAATCATTGCAGAAGACGACCGCTTGAACGTCGATGCTGGGTAAGCTAGCGTTAGCTGTTTGGTTTCACTAACGTTCACCAAAATGCCTCGTCTAATGTCAGGATTTGACATTTATTTTCAAATGTGATGACATTGTCGTCTGTATATGTTCCCAGACAGCTAGCAGGATTCGGGGGGGGGAAAAAAGGGACGTCATGCTTCGATGGATTTTTGGTGGTCGGGAAGCTCAAAGCTCCGTGGAGGTGAGCTGTAACTTGAACACACCTGTATAGTGCATGAATGATTTCACGTGCACCTGAATGTCACACCATGCAATCAACGGCAATGTTGTAGTATTCCAGATGTACCTGAACGTCACTTCTAATGTAATACATACAGTATTTACATCAGGGGTCTCAAACTCAATTTACCTGGGGGCCACTGGAGCTAGGGTCTGGGCGAGACTGGGCCGCATCAGGTTTTCAAAAAAAACAAAACAAAACGCATTTATTAAAAACAGAAAAATATACAAACTTTTTCAGTGCTTTGGTTCCGATTTTCTACAATAAAAGCTCTGATAAAACATTCCACTGTTCTCAAATATCGTCATTTTTATTTTTCTGCACAAAATAAGATGAAAAATAAATAAACAAATCAAGAATAAAGAAAATCAATCAATCAATAATAAATATAATAATAATAATAATAATAATAATAATAAAACGGCAAATAATAAAAACTTAAGAAACCACATATAGTTGGTGGGTAGACAAATTATGTTTTTCAGATTAAAATTAACAAAGCATTATTAGAGCCCTGTAGACATGACAAAACACATTTATACTTTTTTTATTTACAACATATTGCGCAACTGCAGGGTCTTGAGACACATGCTAACTCGCAAACTAGAGAGCTAGCGACCCTAACGGTAGCCTTCAAGTTATTTCCTTTAAACATAAAACTTACCACTTCCACACGGATAGGGAGGATAACTATTAACAGTTATGTAACCTTTAACATGAACATTAATCAAACGTAATAATTTTTTCTGGGTACATGATACCATACAGCATCCATATCAAATTTGCGTGGGCCGCACTAACATTAAACTTTCATATCAAGGCGGGGGCCTCAAACTAGTGTCCTGCGGGCCACATTTGGCCCGCAGGACACTAGTTTGAGACCCCTAGTTTGAGACCCCTAGTTTGAGACCCCTGATTTACAGTATAAGATGACTGATTGCACATGAACGTCACTTCAGTGCAAACACTGTGATATTTTTGTTGGGAGTATTCAAGATTACTTGGTGTGCTTTTAGTTGAGTTATTCGCGATTACTCATATTACTTAGTGTACCCGAACGTTCCATCAGTGCAACCAACAAACGCTATAGCTCGTTTGCCGAACAATGACAGAAAAATGTTGTGAAAATGTGACGATTTAAGTATGAGTGGTATTCTGATTTAATAGTTAAATACAGTATGATTTAATTGGAAGTCATTTATTCATGTAGAACCCTGAGGTATACAGTTAATTTGAGAATCGACTTTAGAGCGTAGAGAGCTGGTATCGTAAGTGTCGATATTTCAATATCGATCCAGGCCTCGCTGCTCTTGAAAGTGAAGCAAGCTCTGCTTTGTCCTGCTGCTTCTTTCTCTCTTACGTCGGCAGAAAAGCGGCGTGCTGTGCATCGGAGAGGAACAGCCCAAAAACTGCTTCACTGAGCTGCAGGTGCTGAGAGGACATTTTGACATTGTTCGATTTCTGGTGCAGATTGATGACTTCAGGTGAGTGCACCCTCCCGCCGCCATACCACCACCCCCCTGCCCCCCAACCCACCCTCCACCGGCCTCTTCTGGCTGATTGACAGGAGCGTCTCCCCCTGCAGAGAAGTTGCAGAGCATGACAGGAGCGCCATCATCACCCCCTACAATACAGTAACACCCCCCCATTCCCCCGCCCCCCCAGCACACACACCTGCGCTCCTCACCATGCTCCAGTGAGAGAGCATAAGTGGGCCCATTGGGGTTGGTAACACAACAAAGTGTGTGTGTGTGTGTGTGACTTCACGCCTGGCGTCCTCTAGTAATAACCCCGTCCTCCAGGTCCTGGAACCCCCCCCCCCCCCACACACACACACACACTCACTCATGTCCGCAGTCGGGGGCAAAGGCCAGAAAATTCCCTCCAGATTGCTTCTGAAGTCTGAAAATGTGTCGCCTCGGCTCATCTGATCTCTTTTTATTCGCCCCATCCTGTCTGCTGCTCCCCTTGGATGCCTGTGGACAGTAGGGTGGGGGTGGGGGTGGGGTGGGGGGGCACGGTGGGGTGGAAGGCTACAGATATTTCTTTAAGACCTCTCAGGTTGCACACGGGAAATAGACTCCACTTCCTGCTGAGGAGGTGATGATGATGGTGATGATGATGCGGTGGTGTGTTTTCCAGATGTGCGTCCGCAGGCGATGATGGACTGGTGCTGGTCTGGAACGTTCAGGTAACGTGGCGCACGTATTCTGTCACACATGCCATCCTGTACAGTATCAGTCACAGATACCAGTATCAGTAAAATATGCCATCCTGTACAGTATCAGTCACAGATACCAGTATCAGTAAAATATGCCTTCCTGTACAGTATCAAGTCCCAGATACCATCCTGTACAGTATCAATAATAGATGCCAGTATCAGTAAAAGATGCCTTCCTGTATGGTATCAGTAACAGATGCTGGCATCAGTAATAGATGCCAGTATCAGTAAAAGATGCCATCCTGTACGGTATCAGTAATAGATGCCAGTATCAGTAAAAGATGCCTTCCTGTACGGTATCAGTAATAGATGCCAGTATCAGCAAAAGATGCCTTCCTGTACGGTATCAGTAATAGATGCCAGTATCAGTAAAAGATGCCATCCTGTACGGTATCAGTAATAGATGCCAGTATCGGTAAAAGATGGCATCCTGTACGGTATCAGTAATAGATGCCAGTATCAGTAAAAGATGCCTTCCTGTATGGTATCAGTAACAGATGCTGGCATCAGTAATAGATGCCAGTATCAGTAAAAGATGCCATCCTGTACGGTATCAGTAATAGATGCCAGTATCAGTAAAAGATGCCTTCCCGTACGGTATCAGTAATAGATGCCAGTATCAGCAAAAGATGCCTTCCTGTACGGTATCAGTAATAGATGCCAGTATCAGTAAAAGATGCCATCCTGTACGGTATCAGTAATAGATGCCAGTATCGGTAAAAGATGGCATCCTGTACGGTATCAGTAATAGATGCCAGTATCAGTAAAAGATGCCTTCCTGTACAGTATCAGTAATAGATGCCAGTATCAGTAAAATATCCCATCCTTTACAGTATCAGTAATAGATGCCAGTATCAGTCACAGATACCATACTGTACAGTATCAGTAAAAGATGCCATCCTCTACAGTATCAGTTACAGATACCATACTGTACAGTATCAGTAATAGATACCAGTATCAGTAACACATGCCATACTTAATTTTTTGTTTTTTGTTTCACCCAACTTAAAATATGCTTTTTTTTATGTATTTCAAATTTTGCGACATAAATGTTTTCCTTATCTCGTAAAATTCTTGACAGATTACATTTTCCTCTTATATTTAGACTTTGTTCTTGTAAGATTGTAAATATTTTTCCACAAGCTAATTTTCTAAATTGTTTCTCATAATATTCCAAATTCATGCTACTATGTATTTAATCTTGTAAAATTACTGCAGAAATTTGTTGGGTGTTTTTTTTTGTTAAGTTCTACTTTTACTGTGCACTGCTGGCCATTTAAAAAAAAATACACCCAAGGGCCACAAATGCTCCCCCGCCTGCACTTTGGACACCCCTGTGCAACGTCAAGCTAGCTAAGCCTTTTCAAGTACATTTAAGATGTGTAGCGAAGCCTAATAAATTTTTTTTGGGGGGGGTGTAAAATTGTGCTAATTGTGTTGTGTCAGACGGGCGAGAGGCTTCGGGAGCTGAGGGGTCACTCCCAGCAGATCACCGCCATCACCGTCTTCCACTGCAGCGACGAGCTGATGACGCACACCCGCCTCATCACCGCCTCCTCCGACCGCAGTGTCAGCGTATCCTCAGAAGGGGGAGCCAAAAAGACAACTTTTGTCGTTGTTGTTTGTCCTTCACCTCCATGCTCAGCTGTGGGACCCCGACACAGGAAACCGAGTCCAGACTGTTTTGGATCTCCAGTCGTCTGTTAAGGTATCAAGTCTTTCTGTGGTGTCATGGCTGTTTATGAAGTGTGTGTGTGTGTTAGTGTTTGCTGGTGTTGGAGCATCTCGGCGTGTGGATCTCCGGCGGGGAGGAGCTATGCGTGTGGAGCAAAGACTTCCGGCTGCAATGTCACAAAGACCGGCACAGTGACACAGGTGGGCGCCACTCTCAGGTCGTGCTGACACACACACAAAAAAAATAATTTTTTTTGGTGTCCTTTTCCAGGAATCACCGCTCTGATCGAGCTTCCCAAGAACTGTGTGGCCGCCGCCATGGACAAGACCATCGGTAGCACAAACCTAGCATTTCTCACACATGCAAATTAAATGCATATTTAGACAGTATAAATATTAGTTTTACATATAAAGACAACAAAACATTGGTCAATGTAATATTAAAAAGTATATAATAGTCAAACTAAAAATATTTAAATTTTGAATTCATGTAAATAAAAATGAAAAAAAAAATTGTAATTTGTATAATATACATTTTTAAAGAATAAAGAATTAAATATTTTGGTATTTGGTTAATCAGCAAACTTATATATTTTAATATTTTACATGTTTAATTAAAAGATGTAAATAAAAAAATGTTTTTTTTATCAGGACTTAATATCTTATCAAGACTTAATATGTATAACAGTATTATATAATTTTTAAAATGAAGTAAAATATTTTGGGATTTGTGGTTAATCAACAAAGTTAATATTAAAAAAATATATATTTGTAGTATAATATATAATATTTTTAAAAATAAAATATGTTGGTATTTAATATATTTACATGTGTAAAAAAATATAAATGAGGAAAAATTTTTTTGGGTTTTATGTAAAAAATACTTAATATGTATAACTGTATAATTTTTTCAAATAAAAAAACAATTTTGGGATTTGTGTTTAATCAGTTAATATAATCAAGTTAATATAAAAATTTACATATGTTTGTATGTATAATAATTAGTATAATATATTTTTAAAGATAAAATATTTTATTTGATTAATGAGAAAACATCAGAAAATCATTTTTTTTGGTCTAAGTTATCAGAAATAAAATACTTACTACTACTCTGTATTTATTGGTAGGTATAATATGTAGTATTTAAAAAAAAGAAAAATATTTTATTTTGAATTGATATTTTGTAGTTAATCTATGTTGATATAAAAATATTAAAAACGATGTCATACAGTTGAGTCTAAGATATATTTTCCCAAAATGTACTGCATTGTGCTTTATTGGTTAATTTAGTATTTAGTCAAGTATAAGTGTATAAGTATAAGTATGTTTTTTCCTCCTCAGTCATCTACAAGCTCACAGGCTGTGATGATTCCCTGTCAGTGGTGGAGGTCCGTTGCCTGGTGGACCACCAGGACCAGATTCGTGCTCTGATCAACGTGAGCGGTCAGTCAGTCAATCAGTCCGGTGGGAGGGGTTTACCCCCCCTCCCCCCTCCCCCACCCCACTGAGCCTGTGTTTCTTTAGATGGGCTCTTTGCCAGCGGCTCCCATGCGGGCGAACTGATGGTTTGGGACGCGGTGGACTGGAGCGTCCTGGCCTACGAGCACATCCTGTGGGAGGAGCCTCAGATGAGCGTGCATGCCCAGATCCAACTAGGCGGACCCAAGCCCAGCGAGATGTCCGTTCAGCACCTCACCTCCAACGGAAACGTGAGTGCACGCAGACGCTTGATTAGGTACACCGGCATCAGACGTCGAGTAAGCAAAGCAATCATCTCAGCTCATCCTGGCGGCGGTGGGAAGCGGCCTGTACGTGTTCAGTGTCCTGACCAAGACGGTGGTGGCGTACAGGAAGTGCGCCCACGACTCCAACGTGCTGCACACCATGCTGCTCTCTGACAGGTGACACGCCGCATCGCAACGCCGATTCCGTGCCAGCGCCGCCACACTTTAATCAACACTCTGTCTCACTCAGCGAGCTCATGTCGTGCTCTGAGGACGGCAGCGTCAGGATGTGGGAGATCCAAGACCTGCCCCTCGTCGGAGAACCTGCATCACCAGGTGACATGCTGCTTTGCTTCCATACCGTTTCTTACTGTAGGTGGGGGTGCAACCAACCTTAGCTACAAACCTAATCCTAACTTTAGCCACGAACCTAATCCTAACCTCAAACGCTAACCTTAGCTACAAACGTAATCCGAACTTTAGCTACAAACCCTAATCCTAACCTCGAACGCTAACTTTAGCTACAAACCCTAATCCTAACCTCGAACGCTAACTGTAGCTACAAACCCTAATCCTAACCTCGAACGCTAACTTTAGCTACAAACCCTAATCCTAACCTCGAACGCTAACTATAGCTACAAACCTTAATCCTAACCTCGAACGCTAACTTTAGCTACAAACCCTAATCCTAACCTTGAACGCTAACTTTAGCTACAAACCCTATTCCTAACCTCGAACACTAGCCTTAGCTACAAACCTAATCCTAACTTTAGCTACAAACCCTAATCCTAACCTCCAACGCTAACCTCAGCTAAAAACTTGAATCCCAACACCGAACGCTAACCTTAGCCACAAACCTAATCCTAACCTCAAACGCTAACCGTAGCTACAAACGTAATCCGAACTTTAGCTACAAACCCTAATCCTAACCTCAAACGCTAACTTTAGCGACAAACCCTAATCCTAACCTCGAACGCTAACTGTAGCTACAACCCTAATCCTAACCTGGAACGCTAACTTTAGCTACAAACCCTAATCCTAACCTGGAACGCTAACTTTAGCTACAAACCCTAATCCTAACCTCGAACGCTAACTTTAGCTACAAACCCTAATCCTAACCTCGAACGCTAACTTTAGCGACAAACCCTAATCCTAACCTGGAACGCTAACTGTAGCTACAACCCTAATCCTAACCTGGAACGCTAACTTTAGCTACAAACCCTAATCCTAACCTGGAACGCTAACTTTAGCTACAAACCCTAATCCTAACCTCGAACGCTAACTTTAGCTACAACCCCTAATCCTAACCTTGAACGCTAACTTTAGCTACAAACCCTAATCCTAACCTCGAACGCTAACTTTAGCTACAACCCCTAATCCTAACCTCGAACGCTAACTTTAGCGACAAACCCTAATCCTAACCTCGAACGCTAACTTTAGCTACAACCCCTAATCCTAACCTTGAACGCTAACTTTAGCTACAAACCCTAATCCTAACCTCGAACGCTAACTTTAGCGACAAACCCTAATCCTAACCTCGAACGCTAACTTTAGCTACAACCCCTAATCCTAACCTTGAACGCTAACTTTAGCTACAAACCCTAATCCTAACCTCGAACGCTAACTTTAGCGACAAACCCTAATCCTAACCTCGAACGCTAACTTTAGCGACAACCCCTAATCCTAACCTCGAACGCTAACTTTAGCGACAAACCCTAATCCTAACCTCGAACGCTAACTTTAGCGACAAACCCTAATCCTAACCTCGAACGCTAACTGTAGCTACAACCCTAATCCTAACCTGGAACGCTAATTTTAGCTACAAACCCTAATCCTAACCTCGAACGCTAACTGTAGCTACAACCCTAATCCTAACCTCGAACGCTAACTGTAGCTACAACCCTAATCCTAACCTGGAATGCTAACTTTAGCTACAAACCCTAATCCTAACCTGGAACGCTAATTGTAGCTACAACCCTAATCCTAACCTGGAACGCTAACTTTAGCTACAAACCCTAATCCTAACCTCGAATGCTAACTTTAGCTACAAACCCTAATCCTAACCTGGAATGCTAACTTTAGCTACAAACCCTAATCCTAACCTTGAACGCTAACTTTAGCTACAAACCCTAATCCTAACCTTGAACGCTAACTTTAGCTACAACCCCTAATCCTAACCTCGAACGCTAACTGTAGCTACAACCCTAATCCTAACCTGGAATGCTAACTTTAGCTACAAACCCTAATCCTAACCTTGAACGCTAACTTTAGCTACAAACCCTAATCCTAACCTCGAACGCTAACTTTAGCTACAACCCCTAATCCTAACCTCGAACGCTAACTTTAGCTACAAACCCTAATCCTAACCTGGAACGCTAACTTTAGCTACAACCCCTAATCCTAACCTGGAACGCTAACTTTAGCTACAAACCCTAATCCCAACCTTAAACGCCAACCTTGGCTATAATCCTAACCTCAAATGCTCACCTTAGCTCCAAACTCTAATCCCAACATCAAACGCCAAGTCAGATTGTAGGAGTTTCCCATTCCTCTCCAACTGGATCCAATGACTCTTTGCCTCATCCGCCATCCAGGCTTCTTCGGGATGTGGAACTTTGGTCGATCCAGTAAGCAGACGTGTCCTCCGTCCAATAAGACCGCCGACCTTCCCAACATCAGAACCTTAGAGCTTACAGGCGACCTGATTGGTCACTCGGGCGCCGTCCAGGTGTGAGCAACATGACCTCACACACACACACACACACGACAAATCTAATTATTTTTTCACATCTTTCTCTGTCGTCCGTCCAGATGTTTGTGGCCTTCAAGGAGAACGGCCTGGTGACGTGTTCCGCCGACCATCAGCTGATCCTGTGGAAGAACGGCGAGAAGCAGTCGCACCTCCGCAGCCTGGCACTTTTCCAGAAACTGGAGGAGAAGGGAGGACTATGACTTTGGAAATGGGTGTGCGTGTGCGTGTGGTCTCACCTCAGCAGGTTTGTGTGGAGTCTAGCGGGGGTCCCGTTTGGGACGCGTTTCACGGCTCTTTTCTCAAAGGATTTCAGGAGCTTCAAGGTGCCAAACACCTGAGAGATATCTTCCATGCTGAGTCAGCATTTTAATTGTCGCTTGTGGTGCATTTCTCTGACAGCATAAAAAAAAACAACACTATTTTGGACAAAAGTAATGGGACACATGGTCATTACACCAACAGGAAGTTGGTTCTGTTATTCAAAATGAGCGTTTAAGGTTTCCATCCAAATCCATCCTCTGGCTGATTAAGACAGAAGGAGGTCCATCCAGTAACCTTCTCATCTCCTCTAGGTTACATTAGGAACAAAAAGGTTACAAAACAGGCAAAGCAAATGAATAACGGTATTAAAAAAACAAGTCATTTCCAGATCATCTGATGGAGGTTGGTGAGTTAAGATGAACGAATCTCTGACATGATTCATCAACTTTGCTTAAATATGTTCTACATTGTCATATTTAAGCAATGTTGATCCATCATCAGGACCTCCTTCAAAAACCTTGTGACATTACCGTAAATTTAACTTCAGAGCACCGTGAGGAGCATTTCATCAACAAAAACAACATAAAGCTCAAAATGAACTGTCATAGTAAGCCCCCTCCAAAATGTCTTGTGTAATAAAATAAAAAGGTCTTCATTGCGTCACAGTGTTTTCTTCTACTTTGTGTTTCCCAGTCCAGGATTTGCGTGTATTCCAAGGAGCTTCCTGATTCTGGGTTTTAAATCGATTTCCAGAGTTGAGTTATTAGCATCCTCCTCCCATGGACTTGCTCAAAGAAAGTCTCTCTGGGTGCAGTACTCTATTCAGCCGCTAGAGGGAAGCCGCCACTTCACTATTGGAGGGAAAGACTCTTTAAAACGAGCCATCTTTAAAAGTGAAGAGTAACGAAGAAGATAAGATTAAAAACGTGTTCCATCGTAAGTGAACATTTGGCAGGGCTGTAATATCGACGGTAGGGGTCTTGTACAGGCACGTCCATCGTGAAATCCGTGTGTTCCGTCAACATGTCAAGGTAGTGCGCGTGACAGGAAGTGGCGGGGACGGCGGCTTGCAATCAAGATGGAGGAGGCAGGCGTAGGCTTTTACACTTCATTTCGTCCAAAGTCTTCCAGTACTTGTAGTTCTCCGACAGGTGTTCCATGAGGCCAGGCAGGCTGGCGAAGGCTGCAAAGACACAAGCCATTGGTGGATTAGTGGTTGTCATGGAAACACGAGAAAAAGACCAAGGCTCAATAATATATTTTTAAAAAGTAACACTTTGAATGATTACTTTAAAAGGAAAAGTTATTTTATCTTCACACTCCTTATGTGAGACATGAACACGTCCTCTTTTCTGTGTGTTCTAAAGATATAAAAACAGCTAAAAAGAGACAGGTAATTAATGCATGTAATTACCCCCTAAAAGTGAACTTTTCCTTTTAATTTGAAAAAATGAAAGTTCCTTATTGCTGAAGTCTGAAGTCAGGGAGAATGGAACAGGATCTTCAGTCGGAAGGAGAAGATGCTTCCCAGACTGGTATGTGTCGGGTGCGATTGTGAAATACTTTGTATCAGCGATGGAGTCCTACCGTCCCAGGCGTCAAACATGTCCGTGATGAAGTAGTCTATGAAGGACAGCTGGGACTTGGGAATGCTGCAAGTGTTGCGGTCAAACACGGGCATGACCACGGGCAACCCCTGCCTCTTCTCCTCATCCGTCTGCCAACACAGAAAGAGGGATCGCCATGACGACGGGACGAGACAGGCGGCGAGGACCATGACACGCACCTGAGCGAAGTACTCCTCAGAGATGCGTCCCGCCCACTCGATGCAGAGCTCCAGTGGCCTGCAGGGATTGGCCACGTCTGCACACTTGATCAACATGCGTTTTATCAGCAGGCGGTTCTCCGGGGAGTTTCCTTGACCTTCGCAGTCACCCGTCATGCCCTGCAGTACAGACGCATAAACACACAAAGCCAGAAATATTTGCTTATGGACTCATACCATATTCTTCTCATTCAATGGCCTGGGTGTTTATTACATAAACTACAGAGAGGACCAGACAAAATGTGGAACTTTCCTCTGGAAAATGAACGTTCAAGTAAATGTATTTTTTTTCCAACTTGCCTCTAATGCTCTTTTCTGGTCAAAAACACAGGGGAAACCTCACACACACTCAACAGGGGCCCCAGAAGCACCCAAAAAACGCATAAAATTCCAGAGTTTGAATTTGGTGATTTTTGAAAAAAACGTAAGGGGTTAGTATGTCTTTTTTTTTTTTCAACTTGCTGAAAATGCACTTTTCTGGTGAAAATAAAGGAAACCTCACACACACTCAACAGGGGCCCCAGAAGCACCCAAAAAACGCATAAAATTCCAGAGTTTGAATTTGGTGATTTTTGAAAAAAACGTAAGGGGTTAGTATGTCTTTTTTTTTTTTCAACTTGCTGAAAATGCACTTTTCTGGTGAAAATAAAGGAAACCTCACACACACTCAACAGGGGGCCCAGAAGAGCCCAAAAATGGCAGAAAATGCCAAAGTTTGAGGGTGTCGATTTTTGAAAAAAAACGTAAGGGGTTAGTATGTCGTTTTTTTCCATTTTTTCAACTTGCTGAAAATGCCCTTTTCTGGTAAAAAAAACAGTGGAAACCTCACACACACTCAACAGGGGGCCCAGAAGAGCCCAAAAATGGCAGAAAATGCCAAAGTTTGAGGGTGTCGATTTTTGAAAAAAAACGTAAGGGGTTAGTATGTCGTTTTTTTTCAATGTTTTCAACTTGCTGAAAATGCACTTTTCTGGTCAAAAACACAGGGGAAACCTCACACACACAAAATATTGTTGACATTCATATCGGTAATGGGCAATAATTTGTAGGACAATTATCATCCAGCAAAATGTGTTATGGTGACAGGCCTATGTAAAAGCGTCCAATGAGTTAATATACCGCCAAGATGACAAAGCCTTCTCTGTTTGAAGATGACAAAGCCTGCTCTGTTGCATCAACAAAAAGGGAAAGCAACATATAAAAGACGGGGAAAGTCTGCACCACAAAATAGAACTTGTGACGCGGTTGCTTTGTTGACACATTCCTGCATCCGCCGGGGGCTCCGCGCACCTCAGCAAGGCTCACTGCCCATGCTGCCCCATGCTTAAAGGGTCCCTGTCCCCTTCTCCACCCGGGTTCTCATGAACTCCAGAGCAGCACCCGAGCTAAAACTGGGAAGAATGGCCAGTGATGCTCCTCGGAGGGCTTGGAAGGGAAGTGTGGCCGAGCAAACCGGAAATGGTGTGGCTACGAAAGGGGTGAGCAGGCCCCATTACGCTGGACCTGACACTCACACCAAATAGCGTAAGACACGTACAGGAATGTATTCATGCAGACTTTGTGTAAGAACGCAAATATACATGTTAGAAGCAGCATGTTACACTGCTTTTCCTTGGCCTTGTTTTTTCAAATATTTTTGTTGTATGTTACAAGAAGGTGAAACCTGCCGTGTTTTTTTAAAAGGGGGTGAACACTCACACACGTGTTGGGCTCCTCGATGGCCGTAAGTGGCTTGTTGATGCTGTTGGCAAACTTGTTGACATGCTCAAAGTGCCTCGTCATCTCCGTGGCCAGCACCATGTCGATGATGGCCTGCCGCAGGGTCCGGAACTGGTTCCTGTTGAGCAAAATGAAATGCGTGTTTCCATGTTTTAGAGGGCGAGTGCAAAAAAAATAAAAAATGCGGCACAGACCGTTCAATGTTCTTGAAGATGTTGCTCTTGCCGTCGCGTACAGTCAGCTGAAAGGCCAGGGCGGCGTGGTGGCTCTCCAGCACCGCCGTGTCGTTGTACAGGATGGCCAGCTCACTGCTGGCGTTGCACAAAAAGGAGTTGGTGCGGCCCGGGTGGTCCACGTCATGAACGGTGGCGGCTATCAACGCCGCCACCTCGTCCAGCTGATCTAGGCTGCTCTGAGCAAAAAAAACAAAAACAAAACAGCAAACATGCACCAAAGTCAGCAGGGTGTTGGCATGTCACATGACTCTTAATACACTCGTACATTAGATTCATATTTCACATATCAAACGATACAGTTCTGACAGCAATACATGCTTTCACAAGTCCCAAAATACCGTCACCCATTCCCGTCTGGATGCAAATATTTACCAACCTGGCACAGTATGGACGCATGTGTACACGTGTCTTTTTTGACAACATTCTGACATATGCGGTGAAGAATTCGGTGCCTATAAAAGTTCAAGTACCCTTTCCCATCCCTAATTAGAAGCATAAAAATACAGGTACCTGTTCCCATCCCTAATTAGAAGCATAAAAAACACGAGTCCATCTGCCCTAACCTTGACTCTCTCTTTACGTAAGAAGTAGGCGGTGGCGTGCAGCACGTCAGCGGCATGCGTGGAGTTGTGGTAGGAATTGGACGAGTGGTAGCTGGCCTCTATGAGCTGCAACCAGGAGCGCAGCGTCGCCTCAGGGCAGTTCAGAAAGTCGCACACACCGAAACTCGTGAAGATCTTCAGGCCGAGGTAGGTCAGTGGCCTGTGGGGAAACACACGAGTTCTTGAAGTCAACAGGAGCTCTATAAAAAAAAAAAAACGGTGATGGGGGAGGCCCGGTACCGCTTATGCGTAGCCGCCTCCAAGTCCAGGATGTTGAACTCCCAGCATTCCTCATCGGCAAGCATGTCTGCGATGGATTGAGGGACGTCGCTCAGCGTGATGGGGATGGCGAGCTGACTCTGGCTGTTGTCTGGAACAAAACACCGTCTGTGTGATTCTATGTCTGACTTTTAAAACCTGAATTTTTTGGTGTGATCTTGACATTACATAAAACAGCGTGACAAAACGCTTACTTTTGGAGAAAACATACTCGTTCCCAGAGAGCCGCCGCAGTCCATCCTACAGAAGGACATAAAGGAATTGCTTATTAGAACTAAATGAACAATGGAACCTCCATTCCATTTCCTTCTGCTTATCAGAGTCCGGATCACAGGGGGCAGCAGAGTAGAAAACCCTTACGTTCATGAGCCCCCCGACCAGGTCATTTGCATGGGGGTCATCTTCCTTGGAGGCCAGCTGAGGCGAGTAGAGCTCCGTGGTTCTCAGGATCTCCAGCACACGATCCAGAGCCTCAGCCACGGTTAGCGGGCTACTCTCCTGGGCGGCGTTGATGATGTTTATCACCTTTTGGAGGGGGTTGAAATCACAACATGGCAGTCATGCGTAAATAGATAATCTTAAGAGGGCTTGATGTCGGCATGTACCTTGGTGATGGGGGCCTCAATTGTCATGGAGTGGATCCTGGCAACGGAAGAATGTCTCCGATTCTGTAAACTGGAAGCTGGAATGAACACAGTGATATTTGGGAACCACTTGAGAACACAGCTAAGTGGGCCAGCTTAGGAGTCTTGGACTTCTTACCGTCGCTACTTCGGGAGCTGAGCGACCTGGCATCCATGGAGTCTTTCCTTCGGTCACGATGGCGTAGAGAATGGCACTCTTTAAAAATAAAAGTATTCATGAGATTAGTGAGCGTTTGGATACTAAAATACATGCAAGGAGCTGATAGAATACTAGAAAATGTTAGCACATTGCTAACATGACAAAAACAACAGTTAAACCTCGGGTTTCATACAGTTTTTGTCTGATTCATTTTATGTTGAAGAGTTTCTCCAAAATTGAGTCAATTTGCAAAACTAATTAATCTGCCCTGTGTGTACCCTGTACAAAATTGCTTTGGGTTTCATATGTTTTGGTTTTTGTGGAACCTTTAATAATTCCCAGTAGCAGTTACAAAACCTGTTAGCACAGAGGCTAATGATGGTATAAGTCACTAACAAAGGCTAACGTACAACAACAAAGAGCCGATAGCTATAGTCATCAATTTGTTAAGAGCTGTTAGCAGGCTAAAACTAGCCTAACAGAAGCTACGTTGCCTGTAGCTGCTGCCAAACCTATGTTAGCACTTGGGTAATAAAGGCTAATAGATGTTATACTTTGCTAAAGAGACTACCACAAAACAGCAATGAGCTAATAGCTACATTCAGCTGTTAGCAAGCTAAAACAAGTCTAACAATGACTATATTGCCAATAGCTGCTGCCAAACCCATGTTAGCACTTGGGTAACAGAGGCTAATAGATGTTATACTTTGCTAAAGAAGCTACCATACAACAGCAATGAGCTAATAGCTACATTCAGCTGTTAGTAAGTGAAAACAAGTCTAACAATGACTATATTGCCAATAGCTGCAAACAAACCTATGTTAGCACATGGGAAAAAGAGGCTAATAGATGTTATACTTTGCTAAAGAGGCTACCATACAACAGCAATGAGCTAATAGCCACATTCAGCTGTTAGCAAGCAAAAACAAGTCTAACAATGACTGTATTGCCAATAGCCGCAAACAAACCTATGTTAGCACTTGGGTAAAAGAGGCTAATAGATGTTCTAAGTTGCTAAATGAAGCAAACATACGATGATGCCAATTGACGTTATGCATTGCTACATACAACAGCAACGAGGTAATGGCTTAAGTCAGCAGCTAGCGGGCCAAACAAGTCTAAAAAAGGCTATATTGCCAATAGCTACATACAAACGTGGATATTGAAAGGGTAATTTACCTGAGTAAGAACATTCTACACCACTTCTGTCGTCCTTCTTGAGCTTGTGCACCTGACACATAAAAAGAAAGCTATTCATTTAAGCCAAGGGAAGAAAACCACAGGGAAATTGAAATGATTCATTGATGGGAAGGTTTATTAGCAGTGTCATAATACACAGGATAAGAAACTACCACATAAAGTCCATCTATCAGCAAAGCCTTGCTAGTATAATAATCTATGCCATTCCTGACTTTATAGCCGCTCTAGTACAACCTGTACAAAGTAAACAGGATTAAAAACGTCTCAACATGTCTCATGATATAATACTGGAGACAACCAAAGCCCAAGTTCTTGAGATGATGTGAGTGTTAAACACAAGTCCTTGAAGTCCTGAGTGTTTACAGAAACACGGCTAACTAAAGAAAACTATGAAATGGAAACGGCAGGTCCCTGGCCAAGTGCGTATGTGGGAATATTCCTGGAATAATGCAGGATTTTAAGTGCTTCGAGGAAAAACATGATAGCCTGAAAGAACGTCTGTGGCTGTGGGTTGCCGTCTTTTGTTGGAATTATGGTCTCTCGGTAAAGACTCCTTGTGACATCACTTGGCTGAAAATGTGTCTATACAAAAACTTAAAAACACAAAAATAGCTCCTTTTTGGCCTCTGTTCTGGGAATCCGATCAGCCGCTCCGGATTCCCGATCCCAACCAGCAGGAATGAGAGCCATTTGGCAACAGGATGCAAAAGACTGACTCACCTAATGTTTACACACGAGAGAGGAGAGCTAGCCCCCTTTATCATAGACATAAATAGCCCTGACGTCTGGCTGCTAGCCTTCACGGGCCTGATCCCCGCGCTTAGCCGTTGCTTAGCATCCTAGCATCATAGCGTGGCGTGACGTAACTGGACTGGAGCCTCGCTGAGAGCAGCGACACGCTGCATTCACCGTGTACACCCTGCTTGTCCGTCGGTTATTTTTGTTGATTTTCACCAAAATGTCAACCGTTTCCCTCGTGTGCAACTACTGTCAATTTGGCGAGTATCCTGTTAGCTGCACTCACTTGGTTATTGTTGTCGATGTGAGGTCGCTTGATGGCGACGAAATGTCGAATTTTCCTGAGAGTGGAAACATGTCTTTAGATCTTCTCAGAAATGTTCATCTGCGTTGTTTGATACCAAGTTGACTCACCCTCCTTGGCCGATGACGGGCGTTATGTTGACTTGTTGCTGTATGCTGTCGCCCGACTTCTTCCTGGCGTAGTAAATCCCCTGCCATTCCTTCACAGAGACAAAATGAGTGACTCCCACAATATACAACATAACGTGGTCAGAAATATTTCAATATTGAACAAAGCAAAATTTCAGAAAATCACTCCACACTCTTTATTGCTCTCTGGTTCTACCATATCTTACTTATTGTGTGGAAATATGGGCTAATAACTATAAAAGCAATCTTCACTGGCTAAATGTACTGCAAAAAAGGCCAGTAAGGATAATTCATAATGCCGCCTACAGAGAACATACTAACTCCTTATTTCTAAAATCACAAATACTTCAACTTGCTGATATAGTTCATCTTCAAACATCTAAAATAATGCATAAGGCTAAAAATAACCAATTAGCTAAAAATGTCATTCAATACTTCTCTACAAGAGAGGAGAAATATGATCTCAGGGAAGAAGTAAATTTGAAACACTTCTATGCTAGGACTACGTTATGCTAGCCATAGCATTTCAGTATGTGGAATCAAACTATGGAATGGATTGAGTAAGGAAATCAAACAATGCACAACGATGAGCCAATTCAAGAAACAATACAAGCAGTTGATGTTTGCTAAATACAAGGATGAAGAGTCTTGAACCAGTCATGATGTGCTATATATATATATATATATATATATATATATCACTATATTGACACTTACTATGGTACACATTATGTCATTGGATGCTCATATCACCTCCTACTTTGGTACAAGGTACATTATTAAAAAAAACCTTAAACTGTATTATGGAAAGCAGGAAGTGAACAAATGTAACAGTTAGTGAAAGTAAAAGTACCAGATGGAGGGGTAGGATTTAATAAGCTTTGTTTCTTCCTACTCCTTTTGGACATGTGGAACTGGGAACTGATTATGGGATGCACTCAATTGTAATCTGATGCATGTTTCAAATGAAATAAATCCATTACTTCCTTTACAGGCTGTAACAGTTGGTGCAAGGCTCACCTTTCCTTTTTTAATACAGGTGTTGATGGTGTCCAAAAGGTCCGCTCTGTTCTTGTCACTCTTTGGCAGCTCGGTCAACTCCTTGCCGACCAGCTCCCCTTTGTGGTAGCCCATCATGCGCTCAAAGGCGGGGTTCACGTACTGGCGGACAAGACGCAACACAATGTTGTTTTTTTTTTCTTCTTTATTTCGAATATCATCCAAAGCACAACAAACCAAACATAAATCAACACAAATAAAAATACCTATGTACATATAAACATACACATGATCAAAAGGGAATGGGAAGAAGTTAAGACTTATCTAATCCCACCCCCCTAACCACCCAGATTCCAACCTTATCCCAAAAAAACATTATTCCTCATCTACCAGAATGAAAACCCCACATCCAACCACCCTCACCCAGCTTGAGGCACCCAACTACGTGCCATGAGCAACCCGTTCGTTACTAGTCATCGTATCGTACATAGTCCAGAACAAAAGCTAATGTCATCAACCAGAGCTGCCAACCTTGAAGCCATCTGATGGCCACCCTTGCTTTTGCAGCCATTTTGTAGGGATGCGGGATCAATTCAGTGAACAACATCTACTCACTTGGACTATTTAGCTTCCTTTGTCACCAGCAAACCATGGTCATTCAAGACCCTCCAGACATGATATAACACCCCTATAGTAGTCACATTTACACTCCTATGACCCAATACAGTATTGGCAATGGCGTCTGCGACTAACCGCTTGATTTCCCTCCTACCTGTATAATGTGGTCTTCACTCGTGATCTCCACCGCCTCCTGGCAGTTCTCCAGCGCGGTGAACACAGCGTTACAAGCCCTGCAAGGCCAGAAAAAAGCCAGCGTTAGGAACCTCGACCACATTGTGCGTCTGCGTGGTGACGGCTGTACCTGAGTTTGAACCGGCATCGCACCTCTCCGTGCTCAAGCTGAAGCAGCTCGTTGTAGCAGGCCATCACGCTGGTGTTCTCCACAAACCTCTAACAAGAAGAGTTGAGATTGGGGTGTTATTTTACACCATGCTTTTTAAAAAAAAAAAAACAAGGTGATAAGTTGTGGAGCATACTCGGCTGAATCCAGCGCACAGCAGAGGGAGAACAGACGACTCGTCCTGCCCAGATGGCCTACATCCCAACAGAGAAACAAGCGTCAAGGTGCTATTAGGATTAAAAAAAACACGACATCTTACCTTTGTGGCACAACGGCGAGAATAACAGCATTTTCTGAGGGCTTTGTGGCACGGATCATCCTGCAAAACAAAAGAAGATGAAGACAAGAGCAAACAATGTCAGAGATGATTGAGAGTTGTGAGGATGCAGGCCAGGAAAAACAGCGCAGAGGCGGATGATACCGATGGATGCGATCCAATGACTCATGGATGAACTTAAGTGCTTGACTCGCTCGAGTGCTACTGAAGCCTTGCAAGAATCTTCCTTTTAGTAACTAATAGCTTCTGAAGTTTGCAACGCTATCAGCGGCCACCACAAGCCCCCCCCGACACACGGGCTTCAAGTGGATGAAAATGTTTTCATTGTGGAAGCCTGTCTGCCCGGAGAAGATAGCAGAAAAAGGTTCCAATAGGCTCACCGGCACACAACCTCCGGCTCAAAGTAGCGCGAGTGACGTCCATCGATGACGACGATCTCGTGGTGCTTGTCCAGGAAGCACTCCACCGCAGACTCTGCCGTCCTAGCGATGTTGCACCTAAAGCCGGCGCGGTCACAGGCCCACCACAAGGCGTCACTTTGGCTGTCCTCCTTGGCGAAGACCAGCAGGACCTGTAGAGGACACCAGGAAGGACAACAAGGGAACATGTGTTAAATATAGATTAAGTGGTACTTCATTGGGCCATGATCTTCAACTTCCACGTGTCCATGGTTCGAGTCCATGGTTCTCTCCTGGGAAGTGGTGGAAAGCCATCTCTGGGTCTGGGATCCTGCCCCAAGTGGAGGAGTTTAAGTATGTCGGGGTCTTGTTCAGGATGGAACGTGAGATCGACAATGAACGGGTGCAATGTCTGCAGTGATGCGGATTCTGCATCGGTCCATTGTGGTTAAGAGGGAGCTGAGCCCAAAGACAAAGCTCTCTATTTACTCGTCCGTCCATATTCCTACCCTCATCTATGCTCATGAGCTTTGGGTAGTGACCAAAAGGACAAGATCGCGGCTGAAAACAGACAAAATTAATTTTTCTAACCCTAACTATAACCCTAACCTCCCCAATAATAAATATTGGACTAACCCTAACCCGAAACCGTGGTATTAGTAGTAGTAGTAGTAGTAGTCTCTGCAAACGCCTGCGAAATGTCCACTGGTCTTTTATCCTGTGTCGGCTCGTGTTGCCACGGCGATGGCTTCTGTGCTCGTGGCGCTAGCACACAAAATTCCACAAACATCTTAAGTTGGTGCAAAGATGTCTGACCTGTGGCCCAAATACAGCAAAGAGCCAAGCCTGGTCCATGTGCACCCATGGGTGCACCCATATGCACACCATCACCATTACACGTCTTATGCTACATTCAAGAACACTGGGGCATTTCCAATTCAAGCTATTCACGAACAAAAGAAATACCAGTTTATCATGCTTGTCAGCCATGTTTTTTTTGTTTACGTTTGGCTGAATTCAGACAACAAAAGCTCCAAGTGGGGTATTTCCAATTTCCCAGTCGACTTGAATGCAGCAGCTTTAAACACACACCGAACAGGATGATGTGACTTTTTAGATTATAAAGATATAATTTCACAAAAAACAGCAAACAAATTTAATTCTACAGTAATTTTACAAGAATATTTTTACAAGAATATCCAAGTGGCAATGTTGCATCATTTCAGTTTTCGCTACGTGGGCCTGGCTGGAAAGAGTTTGGACACCCGTGATGTCGTTCATCACCGATGTTGCAAACCTTTGCACCGTGTCTCACTTGTAAATTAGTTTCAACTAAACACTTGAACATTTTCCGCCACTTACGACACACTAACTCACACACTTCCTGACCCTTTGGAGGACAACTTTACATGAATCACAGGCTCATGGTCCACACGTTAATCCGCCACTTATTAAACATTCATAATGAATGTTTCTGTGCGTCACAAAGCCTCAAAATACGTATGGACAAAATGAAGTAACATGTTTGATGGTCTTTTCCCACACCGAAACCAAGCAAACACGCCTTGACAGAGCTGGCTTTGTGCAAAGGGGGAACAGAATAAGACCTTAACACTGAGACCTAAACATTGTGTGAAGCCCCAAAGCTAACGGCAACCTACTTACACAGAAAACGTTAACAAAATGGAGGCACAACCTGCCACAACCCAGCACAGAAGATCCCTGTGTTTTGCTTTCATTTCAAACATTTCATGGGAATTAACTAATGAAGTGGAAAGCTGTAAAATGGCCAGTCAGGGTCCAACAAACAATTAATTCTCAATTCAATTTCCATTCGGTTTGTGCGATAATTATTCCTTCATTCATTCATTTTCTACCGCTTTTTCCTCACGAGGGTCACGGGGGTGCTGGAGCCTATCTCAGCTGTCTTCGGGCGAGAGGCGGGGTACACCCTGGACTGGTCGCCAGCCAATCACAGGGCACATATAGACAAACAACCATTCACACTCACATTCATACCTATGGACAATATGGAGTATCCAATTAACCTAGCATGTTTTTGGAATGTGGGAGGAAACCGGAGTACCCGGAGAAAACCCACGCATGCACGGGGAGAACATGCAAACTCCACACAGAGATGGCCGAAGGTGGAATTGAACCCTGGTTTCCTAGCTGTGAGGTCTGCGTGCTAACCACTCGACTGCTGTGCCGCCCTGTGCGATAATTATTAAATCAATAATTATAAGACCATATGCTAAAAAAATGGCATCTGATGGTTACTGTTAACAACCGTAATTTGGGCCCAGTATGGTCCGTGTCTTGATGGACAGCCAATGTGATCCTCTGGGTCATTTTTTTTTTGTCTACAACTTGACTTTTTTGTTCCTCAGGATGTTTGATGACGTTTGAAATGACTTATCGCTAACTGTGTCCAGCTGCAGCAGCATTGGTGGCCCGGCTTCTATACCTTCTTGCCATTTATCAACTGGTCAACTGGTAACATTTCCTGATCAGGATTGTATATCTGTCACATCTCACCTGTATGGGCTCCTGGCTCACTCTCATCGGCCCCACGCATTCTTCTGCAGAAGACACCTGCAGGGCAAAGACAAACGATGAACAACAGCGTATTGTAGCCACGAGAACGTCAACGCACACGACACAAAACCTCACCATTTCACCGCTGATGTCCACCAGCATGCTGACATATTGCTTAACTTCCCTTCCCCCGCTTCCTGCCCCACCTGCCTGCAATCACCTGTGCCCCTGACGCACTTTCAGCAGCACCTTTAGATCCTCTTCCTTCACTCAACTGTGGACACCTGCAGTAGTTCCTACTCTGAAGACGACAAGCTTTAACTGCAGCTGCGTGGAGCTGAATGCGTCTTCTGAGGGTATTAGCGCGCACACACACACACACACACACACAAGTGTTTACCAGTGTAATCCCGCTGTGGGAGAACACGTTACAAGTGTGTGTGTTTGTGCAAGTCTCCTTAAGCACATGCGTCACTGAGCTGCCAATCAGCGCGTCCTCTGAGCAATCAGCAGTGTACCATAAGCTAGCTAGCGTTAGCATAGCTGACAAATTGCAACCAGGGAGAAAATATAAAAAGAAGCTTAGGGATGGGGGAGGGTTTGACATGATGACATCATCATCTCGTTTGCATAATTGTCGCTGGAGGATAGGCACAAATAATGTTTGTCACAAGAGGCTAATTTTTATCTGTTGTTCTAATGTCGAATCTAACGTCATCTAATTCAAAGCGCAAAACAAATAGAGCCACCATCCACCAGCACCAGCCTGGACTATGTTTTTCAGAGAGATTATTACGTTGCTGTTTGATGTGTGTGGTAAAAGGCCACGGCCTAGCGTTTATTAGCAGTGGTTGATTCCGGGCCCCATGGGGAAAGACCACATTGGACACCCGAGGCAGCTGTCGTCACGACATCTCTAGGACTTACGTAACTGACTCTTACCAGCTAATTTTATGCTATTTGACTCCAACATGAATTTAAACCTCGGTCACAACCATTTCACCCAAACCTGACACCTGACTGTGTGGCCAACATGCTAATCACTTGTCCATTGTGCAGCTCGATTTGAAATATTCATTTATTTTCTACCGCTTATCCTCATGAGGGTCGCGAAGGGTGCTGTCTTCGGGCGAGAGGCGGGGTACACCCTGGACTGGTCACCAGCCAATCACAGGGCACATATAGACAAACAACCATTCACACTCACATTCATACCTATGGACAATTTGGAGTCGCCAATTAACCTAGCATGTTTTTGGAATGTGGGAGGAAACCGGAGTACCCGGAGAAAACCCGACATGCAAACTCCACACAGAGATGGCCGGGGGTGGAATTGAACTCCGGTCACCTAGCTGTGAGGCCTGTGTGCTAAGCACTCGTCCGCCGTGCAGCCGATTTGAATTATTTTCTATGAAAAATAATTGTTTCCAGAGGAAGTCACACTGGAAGGTCCGATCATGTGCACAAAACGCAGCCAATCCCGCCCGGCGGCGGCGGCGGCGGCGGCGGCAGTATAGCGGCTAGCGCTGTCAGCTCCTTTACATGTGACTCTTCACACATTGACCGGAGGGGTAAACAAAGCACTTGTAAGTACAAACTACACACACACACAGACGCAGGAGCGTGATCAACACTATGACAGATTGTCAAGCCCCTTCAGGGGGCTTCAGTGATAAATAATAAATGGTGTCATTGATTTAGTCTTCAGAAGGAACAGCTGATCAACACACACACACACGTCATGCCACAATGAACTTGTGATCACTTCTATACACAGCTTTTAAATAGTATTCACACTGTGTCTGCCCATCTGGAAAAAAATTAAAAAAGTAGCTAGCCTAGTTTCTTCTTCTGTTGTTTCCAGGTAGCTCAGGTGTCCTTTGGCACACCACTGCCCCTCACAGGTTAGATGTGGTAATACATCAGGTTAGATTCAACCCAGGTCTTATCCAATGCGCTTCCGCTACCTTGTTGATGTTTTTATTGGCTTGAAACTGCTGGAAGAGTGACATGCATTTGCATCTCTGCAAAACATATAACCGTATAAATGCGTCTTTGGTATTCAATGAGGGAATAGAGCCAATTATTAGCAAAAGCAAATTGTACATATTTTTTGTCCTGTCCACACACCCCAC
This sequence comes from Doryrhamphus excisus, assembly GCF_037039965.1. Taxonomy (NCBI): domain Eukaryota; kingdom Metazoa; phylum Chordata; class Actinopteri; order Syngnathiformes; family Syngnathidae; genus Doryrhamphus; species Doryrhamphus excisus. Next base: position 10,864,773 of record NC_136366.1, on the reverse strand, counting down.
TCAGCTCCCCTAGCACTGGAACACATTTATAGCAAGACAGAGTCTTATTTGTGTCTTCTTTTCTCTTATTATAGCTTCAATATTGGGTAATAGAACCTTAAAGGTTATTATAGGGGTGCTATGTTGTGTCTTGAGCGCTCTAATGATGTTAAAAAATGGTATTTAGAAGGTCCTAAACAGGTTTTCTATGCTGCAGCTATGAAAATATTCAATTTTTAAGGTATTCTATTTGGCAGGAATTGACTGATCACTTATCTTATGGAACCAATGAAGCGTGATAATGAAGGATTACTGCAAAAACGTCATTTTTAAATACTTCTTAGTCCCATGGATTTACTTTTTTTTTTTACTATCTTAGCATTCATTTGTATACGAAGAAAACGCTGATGCTTTGTTGTAAACGTTTGATGGTCTCCTGGTGAATTTATGAATTGAGTATATTAAAAAAGTATATATTTGTCTATCATAAAAGTGAAGATTATTATGTTGTCTATGTTGACAAGATTGTGCAGGTGCATCCAGTAAACATCTAAAGTCCTTGGCAATGAACCAGCACATATTTGAGCTCCAGCCTGTGATGTGTTGCATGCATGCGGAGCTTTCTAGGCAGCAAATGACGTTGCCGTCCCAGCTGGTGACGTTCAGTGCCCGGCGTGAGGTGGTGCTCTAGGGGCCTATCAGCATAACAAGCAGGCCTCGTCATGTGTGAGGATGCTGAGCCGCTTGGCGGTTACCTTGACGCCGGTGTTGCTGGTCTGCGTCTCGGCCTCGATGAGGACGTGCGCGCCGCCGCTGTTGCCGCATCCTCCTCCTCCTCCCCCTCCTCCTCCTCCTCCTCCACCACCGCTTGTCTCTCTGTTCTCCCGCCGGGAGTTGTAGCTCGAGTGGCAGCTCTGGTAGGCAATAACGGACGGAATGGTGTCGGCGGCGTCGGTCTTGATGAAGAGGCCGTGTAGCACGCCCCCGCCTCCGCCACCGCCGCCGCCGCCGCCGGTACCCTGTGAGATGGTGGTGGTGGTCTGGTGCGGAGAGTTGGACTCGTCCGAGTCGCGGCAGTAGATGACGCCGCTCTGGGAGACGTGGATGCTGGGTGCGCAACCCATGCCGAGTCAGAACCGGGAGAACGGACGCTGGGGCGGCGGCGGTACCCCCTCCCCTCTGGCGGCTCCGCCTGAGCACACGCAGGGTGGACGCGGAGAGCTTCTCCCTGCTCCTCTACGGCAGGAGGCTGGCTGTCATTTTCATCACCGGGACGGTGGTTCTGCTGTACGCTGTGACGTTTTTTGACGCCCAGCGCATCTATTAAAATGGCTATTAGTTCAGTTCATTCATTCTTTGCGGCTCACCTGCATGGATGTTTTGCACCAGCAGCTCCTCTGGAACATTTTAGAAGAAACTTTGAAGTGACATCTTAACTTAAGTTACACCACCACCAACATCCCACCCCCTTCACCATATGACATAATATCCCCTCCAACTAAAAAAACAAGTCATAAGATAACTTCATGGATGTTTTCCAGGGCGTACTGACATAAGGAATGGAGGTAGTGACACAGCTGTGAAGCCAGTGGTGTCTAAAGTCCGGCCTGGGGGCCATGTGTGGCCCGCAGCTCGTTTTTCTATTGACTTTTAGATGGGATGAGAAAAAAAGCAACTCTAAACGATGATCCTTTCAGCAAACAGTACAGTGTGGGACCGGCAAAACCACTACCACGGCAACATTGGCACAAATAAGCACACTTTACAACACATGAACTCAAAGACTTGCACCGGGGGAAAAAGAGGCATCATGTCATGGGACACACCTATAAAGTCTTCTGAGAAACCCTCCAAAAAGGGCCAACAATGCGGGGTGAAGGTAGTAGCATAGCCATATCTGTACATCTAAACTGAGTGGGACATCTAGTCCGGCTTTTTAAAGCCTTTTTTCCAACGGCAAGTATTATAAATTGCACACGCAACTCAGCGACTCTTTTGTGATTCATGATAGAACTTTACAACAAACGCTTTAATGCTTAAAAAAAAAAAAGCTATCAAGCAAAGCGACTCACAACCGAATTATGTAAAATCTAATTTCTTGGTCATGGGACACTTTTGCCGCCACTTTTTGCTAGACTGAATTCACAAACTGACAAAAACAACCCCGCCACTGTTCTCGTTCATTTTTCGCTTTTCAATATCGTACAATTATTTGATTGTATTAGTTGTTTTATTATTTTTGTAAATGATCATCTTTGTAACTTAAGCTTTGGTGGCGTGAATGACAGCAGCCTCTCTTCTTCGTGAACGTCAAACAGCGACCTCCTGTGGTTACACTGTTCCATACGTGTTCATTTACTGGGAGAAATGGGCATTTTTACACGATTTTTGGGGTGAAAATATTTATATTATTAATTCATTTTCTACCGCTTATCCTCACGAGGGTCATGGGGGTGCTGGAGCTTATCCCAGCAGGGTACACCCTGGACGGGTTGCCATCCAATCAATCACAGGGCACATATAGTCAAACAACCATTCACACTCACAGTCATACCTATGGACAATTTGGAGTGGCCAATTAACCTAGCATGTTTTTGGAATGTGGGAGGAAACCGGAGTACCCGGAGAAAACCCACGCATGCACGGGGAGAACATGCAAACTCCACACAGAGATGGCCGAGGGTGGAATTGAACCCTGATCTCCTAGCTGTGAGGTCTGCGCGCTAACCACTCATCCGCCGTGGAGCCCATATTTATCCCAGCTGTCTTCAGGCGAGAGGCGAGGTACACCCTGGACTGGTCGCCAGCCAATCATGTTCTACTTGAAATGTGTAAAAAATTATGTCTGTAAATTAAGCGTAATTATGCGTAATTGCCTTTTTCATGCGCACTCACTATTGGGTCTCATTAGAAAGTGCAGGCCTTCACTATAAAACCTGCAAAAAGTGCCTACATTGGCCTATAGAAGAAGGCCACTTATAGGATACGACATAAGCAAAGTGATAATGACAAAAGTCCTGAATGCAAAGCACACAGGAGGCCGAAGATGCTTTCGTGGCGTTCAACAGGAAGTTGTGGTGGAGCCTCTTCTCCTGGCAGGATTGAACAGCTTAACGCGTTATGACATAAGCCGGCCTTTGTTGCCTTCAATCTGAATTATGCACGGCTGAACTGAATCCGCCTCACACACACACACACACATACAGTATATTGCATGTGAAACTAAACACCTGAGGGCCTGAGGTAGCTCTACATCGACGCAAACATGCGCCAAAACAATTCCCTGTCTGACTTATGTTTCCTTTTTTTAAATGTTGAAGCTCTACTTCGAAGATTCAACAGTGCAGAATGTACATTCTTGACATTTTTCTACTGGTATTGACATTTTGAATGGAGTGTATTCTTGAATGTCAATGAAGGACAGAGTCAACGCGTATCTGATCCACAAGAGGGCGGCAGACTTCATTTTGTCAAGTCTGCAGCTGTGCACTTTCTAGACTGCTTGCTGCTGCTGAGTACCACACCAATGTAGTAAAAAGACATATTTCACTTAATATATCTTCGAAGGTGTGACGTCAGTATGGGCCTGGTTTTAATGGGCGGGTTCTGGAGGCGAGCTTTTGTGACAAATTAGTGTTTTTTTTTATTAAAATGATGAATAAGATAATACAGTCAGGTAATGGAAGTGATATCATTGCTAAATGTGGCAGTTTAATTTTCTATTGGCCCTGCAGGGGTATGATAATGTTTGATGGAGGTTTCAAGCTTGCCGGGCGCACACACACACACACACACACACACATACACACACACACACATATAGAACTTATCTCAGACACACTAACATGTTTTTCTGTGCCACTCGGCACCAGAAGTGTGGATTACACGGAGGCCCGCTTGTAGCATTTCAATACTCTGACCCTCAGAGTGAGGTCCTTGAATGCAACATGAAAAGTGAGTCGGTCATTCACGAAACCCCACCTGAGCAGCTTCACCGTGCTGTTTTATGGATCCAGCATCGCATGGCCAAGCCTTGCAATCGGTTTAGTGCGGCCGTCATCCAATTTAGGACTTCCATCAGTTGGTGATGAATGCAGTTCCCCACTAGATCCAGCAGAGGGTGCTGTGCTGAAAAAAACATTCCAGAATGTTCACATAAACCTGCGTAATATGATGGTCCCATTCATGCACTCTTTCTTACCTGCAGTCTGTCTTCCTTCCTGTCCTTCCGCCTACTCAGGTAACGTAGTTCTTGGGCGTAACCAGTGGCGGGGCAAGGGTCCTTGGGGGCTCAAAGCAAGAAACTCATGGGGTCCCCATCCCATCCATGCACACTGAAAAAAATGTGTTTTTTTGCATAAAATTTCTGTCTCTCTCAAGTGGGGAACTCAGTGGCCGATAAACAAACATTGCGGCTTGCAATAAGCTGAAGGCAGCTAGCGCCATGCGAGAGGCCCCCCCAAGGGGGGTTGCTATGTCGTTCATTGTTCATTGTCATTCATCGGTGTACCTGGTCTCCGGGGCCCCCAGGCTAATTGCCTGGTTTGCTTGTTGGCACGCCCCGCCTATGGGCGTAATTATGTTAATAGCAACAATACTCACATTGTTGCTGTAGCTTGGTTCATGTGCAGGTCACATGACGTAAATGGAACGTTGTTGGCGCTTTTTTCAAAAGGTTTTATCGTCAGAATGGGTGCGACCCGTTACTCTCATGAATTAGCTGACTCTTTTTTGCTGCTTTAGAAGGCACGTGCCTCACTTAACCCTTAGATGCACGAGTGACTGGACCCTACACTCTTCCATAAGTGGGTCAAAAATCACCCATACTAGAATCAATGTGTTTTTATGCCAATTTTGCCATTTTGGTTAGGAATAATCACTTGTATGATATTTAGTATTATATTTAGGACCACACAATAATGATTTCATGTTAGAAACAATTTTTCACTTTTTTCCATCTTTGAAAAAGAAAATGACCCCATACAACAATAGAAAATGTGAGGATCCATTGTGTGTTGCATAAAGGTAAGTTAAAAATGTGAATGGCATGATATCAAAAATATGATTTTTGAGGAATACCTGGAATATGAAATGATACCAATTTTTCATTACAAAGATATTTCAAGAAAACAACCTGACCAGGTCATTTTTGACCCACTTATGGAAGGTTGGGGTAATAACACAAAAACAAAAAATTCTTAAAATGTATAAAAGGTAAGTTAAAAATGTGAATGGCATGATATCAAAAGCATGTTTTTTGAGGAATACCTGGAATATGAAATGATACCAATTTTTCATTACAAAGATATTTCAAGAAAACAACCTGACCGGGTCATTTTTGACCCACTTATGGAAGGTTGGGGTAATAACACAAAAACAAAAACTTCTTAAAATGTATAAAAGGTAAGTTAAAAATGTGAACGGCATGATATCAAAAACATGTTTTTTGAGGAATACCTGGAATATGAAATGATAAAAAAAAAATTCATTACAAAGATATTTCAAGAAAACAACCTGACCGGGTCATTTTTGACCCACTTATGGAAGGTTGGGGTAGTAACACAAAAACAAAAATTTCTTAAAATGTATAAAAGGTAAGTTAAAAATGTGAATGGCATTATATCAAAAACATGTTTTTGAGGAATACCTGGAATATGAAATGATAAAAAATTTTCATTACGAAGATATCTCAAGAAAACAACCTGACCGGGTCATTTTTGACCCACTTATGCATCTAAGGATTAAGGATTGTGGATGATGGGCAATTTGTTTTTTTTTAAGTGTACTTTTCCTTTAAAGTATTAGGTTTTGAAGTAGTTTTTCCTTTGACTAGTCTGCGCCCTTCTATAAAAACATGTGTTGGGGCTTTGGTAAAGCTACAATGCCACGCCAGTCTTTTTTTTCCCCTCCTATAGCTGTGGGTTTTCCACAGGGGATAAGTCCACGTACGCTTTACTCTCCTCCTCCATCCCTGCTCTGCATGTGATCTTCTTTACGGATCATCCGCCCCTCCTCCTCACTGTCCATCTTTATCGTCACAACGACGCAATGACTAGGTAATGGGGGCTTGTGCTTGGGGGTGTCCACGGTGGGCGACTTGAAGAACTTATAAAAGCGGCTCCACGACTGTCTGCGCTCAGGTGCGCCTTTGACGTGCAGACATGGAGCGCACTTTCCGCCAGCAGATCCTCTTCCTGCTCTTGAGTGTGTGCGTCCTCAAGGGAGACTGCAGACACATGGAGGTAGGTCCTCTGGCCACATCATCATCATCATCCTTGTCACTCGCGCCTTTTGTTGTCCTCTGTGCAGGACAACGACATCCTGAAAGATGAATTGTACTCCTTTTTTAACTCGGAGCTGCGCAGGGAAACCCCTCAGGAGGTCATCATGTACCGCCGACCGCTACGTAAGTCGCTCGCCACGCACTTTACTACTATCAATAAACACTCTATGTGCAGGTTTGGATGTTTTCTGGAAGCTAAAGTGCATCCTCTTAACACTTCAAGTATTTTTAGCTCTTCACACCATAAACTGCAAACTTCAAGTAAACTAATGGATCGATCCAAACCAGACCTTTAAAAAAAAACAAAAAACATATCAACAACTATTTTGTCTTTATTGTGTTTTGGTAATCACCTACGACAATTTGGTCTTTAACCAACCTGACGTTCGTGTTTGAGTAATCATCAATTACGTAGCCTCGAACAACGCAAACATACTGTACTTGTTTTATAATCATTTCCGACAGTTTTGTCATGAACAACCCTAACATATGTGTTTTTGTAATTGATGACGACCTCGTCTTTGATGGACTCAACATACAAGTTTGAGTAATCATCGATGACGTAGCTTCGAACAAATCAACACGACTGTGTTTTATAATCATTTCCGACATTTTGATCTTTAACAAACCTAACGTACCGCACATGTTTCTGTCACCTACGACAATTTGGTCTTTAACCAATCTTTTGAGTAATCATCAATGACGTAGCCTCGAACAACGCAAACGTACTGTACGTGTTTTATAATCATTTCCGACAGTTTTGTCATTAACAACCCTAACATACGTGTTTTTGTAATTGATGACGACCTCGTCTTTGATGGACTCAACGTACGAGTTTGGTCTTTAACCAATCTTTTGAGTAATCATCAATGACGTAGCATCGAACAAATCAACACGAATGTGTTTTATAATAATTTCCGACATTTTGATCTTTAACAAACCTAATGTACCGCACATGTTTCTGTCACCTACGACAATTTAGTCTTTAATGACCCACGCATACAGGAAGTGGTTCTGTAATGCTGATTCAGTCTAACTAAGCTTGCTAATCTAAGCTTTGCTAATCATTTCCGACAATCATTAACAAATCATTAACAAACCCAACAAAGTGTTTTTGTAAGGGATGACAACTAAAGTACGTCTTTTCGTAAACATATATGACAATTCAGCTTTCGACAAAATCAACATTCGTGTTTTCGTAAGCATCTAGGACAATTTAACCATGAATGAGCTTAAACATACTGTACGTGTTTTTGTAATCATTCACAACAATTTGGTGTTTAAGGAACCTAAGGTACCATATGTCGTTTTGTGATAATTTCCAACAATTTAGTCTTTGACAAATCTAGCTTACAAGAATTTAGTTTCTGACAGACCTACAACCTACAATTTGATTTTGAACAAACTGATCATACGATGGTTTCCAAGCATTTCCGACAATTTAGTGTTGAGCAAACATAGCATGTGTGCTTTGGTAAAAATCTACTATTTTTGACAAACCTACCTTGGTAAACATCTACGACAATTTAGTCTTTGACTAACCAATCAGTGTCTTTTTCTTCTGGCGACTTCAAAAAACAAAACAAAATTTATAACAGTCGAAGAGCAATGGCTCTTCAAAAAAGTAGTTCCGTCAACTCAATGTGGGGATTTTTGTACCGATGAAAAATCCGGTATATTGAAGGTATCTCTGTGTAAACATGTCTGGCGTGATGTACAAAAGGACAAAAGAAGCGAATGTTTTGTATGAATCATTTCACACCATGGCTTAATCCACTTCCACACGCCGCACCGTCACGGGTCTGATGCTACCTCTGAAGGGGTAAAATTGCGGCTTGGTAGACTTTGTCCTCCGCCTATGCTGTGTTGGTGCTGTGTAAAAAAAGGCTTAAGGAGTACCTTTTCCTGTACTGAGTGCAGGTTGTGTGGACATGGTGGCCGTTGAAGGTCGCTTCACCTTCACAGCCGAGCATCCTCAGCTCAGCTGCGCCGCTTTCTTCATTGCCGAGCCCGACGAGATCATCAGCGTGGAGTACAACAGCGTGGACATCGACTGCCAGGGTGGAGACTTCATCACGGTGAGGCCATCGCCAAGACAACCAAGGGCCTTGAAATCATCTCGATGTCTTCTGGTTCTCCTGTGCCAAGGTGTTTGACGGCTGGTTGATGAAGGGGGAGAAGTTCCCCAGCTCCCAGGACCACCCGCTGGCCCCACACGAGCGCTACGTGGACTACTGTGACTCGGCCTCCCTCAGGAGAAGCGTGCGCTCCTCACAGAACGTGGCCATGATCTTCTTCCGCGTCCACAACGCCGGCAGCGGCTTCACCCTGACCATTAGGAAGTTGGCCAACCCCTTCCGTGAGTGCTTGTAGTCTCCTTCGACTGCCTTTCTGAAATAGAACACTTCAATTAGCTAAAATGCTAGTAACATATCATAGCACTTCCAGGGTATAAGCAAACATGCCCCCTAGTGGCTGCCAATTGTATATCGGATGATCCCCATAGCTTGTATAACCAAATCCAAATTATGGAATCGATAAATGTTTGGCTGGTGAAAAGTAATAACACACTTACCCCAAAGCACACACACATTTTAGTCTTGACTCGGTTTAAATCGGGTGACCCATTTCAATGTTTACGATATCCAAATGTTCGGTTCTATTCGAATTGAACATGACAGCGTATGAATGCCAGATTAAAGGCATCCACTCGCCTCCCTTGCAGCCTGCAATGTCATCTCGCAGTCACCAGAGGGCAGCTACACGATGGTGATCCCCCAGCAGCACAGGAACTGCAGCTTCTCCATCATCTACCCCGTGGAGATCGACATCTCCGAGTTCACCCTGGGGCTCCGAAACTTCCCCAAGGTGAGCCACTTTCCTCTGGGGTGAAAAAAATGAATGACCTTTCGGTGTCGACTTGGTGTCTCTAAGGAGGAAGCGCCGGCTTTTGCCCACGTTGAGCGAGGAGATGTAAATATTAGCTTGGTCTGACTGAAACTTGACTTTGGAGATACAATGGAACGTCTTTAGACCAAATTTAACCAAACGTTATGAACAAAAATAGCTATCATGCTAGTCTATGCTAGTTTTTCCCAACAAACCTAGCGTACGTGTTTTGGTGATCAACTCTAACAATTTAGTTCTTGACAAACCAAAATCAAAAAGTGTTTTCGGTTAACTTTAACCAAAACCAAAATTTTACACAAGAGTTCCCGACAAAAACACCTGAGTTCAGCGAGCATCAAAGGATTAGCGCTGCATGTTTTGCTATTTACTGTTATTTGTGTTTTTCAAAAGAAGCAGTGGATGCGAAGATAAACTGTTATGTCATTTTCACGTTTGTCTGTGGTTTACGTCTAAGTAAAAACTTTAAAAAGATGGTGTAGGTGCAGATCTGTGTTGATAAGGCAAGTGTTTGTAAATTCGTGTTGGACCTTAAGCGTAGACTCGGTGGCAGGCCAATGAAACGTCTTCCAGGTCTGTGTAGACTCGGTGGCAGGCCAATGAAGCGTCCTCCAGGTTTGTAGACTCGGTGGCAAGCCAACGTCTCAAACGCCATCTTCCACAGAGATCCATGGCGGGATGTGCGTCCGAAACGGGGGATTTTGTGCAACTCCTGGGAGGAAGCGGTCTGGACACGTCCAAGCTGCTGCCCATCACGGACCTCTGTGTGGCGTCTGCTGGTCCCAGTAAGTACCGCATCGCTGCTGTTATCCTTTCCATTGAAGGAAAAAATACAAAAATTAAGTGTGTGTGTGTGTGTGTGTAGCTCACGTGAAGGTCGGCTGCGACAACACGGTGGTGCGGATGGTGTCCAGCGGCAGGTTCGTCAACAGGGTGTCCTTCAGCTACAGACTGCTGGACAGCCAGGAAGTACAGCAGCTGAAAGTCAACAATGTGGAGGATTTTTGTTTCAGCAACTGATGGTGATCCGTCAGGGAGAACACAAGGTTGAAGTGGCCACTTTGTGTGTTCTTGTTGTGTCCACACAACCCAAAGACCGACGTGACATCCATGAAGCTCCAAAAGCTGTTTTATGTTTATTCCCATTATGCATTGCAATTTGTATACACTGCTTTTTTGTAATAAAATATGCCTGCATGATAAAGCTCTCCCGTTTGGGTTTCTTCTTGCGTCTGAAAATCTAGAGGCAAGTCTTTTCAGAAGAGTGGAAGCAGTGACAGTAATGTCCGTAACCTCGTAAGATAAGCTAGGCTAACACCGCAAACCTTGTAACATAAGGTAGGCTAACATAGCAAACCTTGTAACATAAGCTAGGCTAACACCACAAACCTTGTACATAAGCTAGGCTAACACCACAAACCTTGTACATAAGCTAGGCTAACACCACGAACCTTGTACATAAGCAAGTGAAGGAAATCTCAACCTCCCTTACTTCGAGGCGATCTCCTTGTGTACTAAAAAACATCGTCATACGCTATGTGCTTGATTTTAACTTTATTGTTAGCTAGCCAAAATATGAGCAAATACCTTCACTAGGCTAACATCTCAAATCTTATAAGGTAACCTAGGCTAACATCTCAAACCTCATAACTTAAGCTATAGGCTAACACCTCAAACCTTATAACGTAAGCTATAGGCTAACACCTCAAACCTTATAACGTAAGCTATAGGCTAACACCTCAAACCTTATAACATAAGCTATAGGCTAACACGTCAAACCTCATAACATAAGCTACATAAGCCATGGACTAACACCTCAAACCTTATAACATAAACTATAGGCTAACATCTCAAACCTCATAACATAAGCTATAGGCTAACACCTCAAACCTTATAACATAAGCTATTGACTAACACCTCAAACCTTATAACATAAGCTATGGGCTAACACCTCAAACCTTATAACATAAGCTATAGGCTAACACCTCAAACCTTATAACATAAGCTATTGACTAACACCTCAAACATCATAACACAAGCTAGGCTAACACCTAAGTAGTGTTAGCTAAGGGGTGTGAGTCGACATGTTTCCTCATCCAAACTGATGTGCAAGATGTCGTTGGCCGTGGGCATAGCAGACGCTATCTGGAGGAATGATGGTTTCGGGGGTGGGGGCATTAATGGAGGGCAGGTGCTTTATCTTTAACAGACACCTGCAGCCATTGTTACTGATAAAACATGTGTGTGTGTGTGTGTGTGTGTGTGTGTGCGTCATTCCTCATGGTCTCCAGCTAATTACCTCCATGGAGGAGATAATCTTCTTGTTTGTTTGTCAGGATTAGACAGAGGAAATGGGGGTGTATGGATAGAATTTAGGTGCAGGTCTTTGTTTATCATGTAGAGTAATCCTTCATTTATCACTATTAATTGCTTCCAGAGCAGATCGGGATAAGTGAATTTCAGTCTCATTCATCCCAGAGTAAACATACGGCTGTGAAAAGATGTTTGTTGAAGATGTTTAAGGCTTTGCAGCCTTGTCGCTATCATGGAATAGTGTTTAGAAGTTCTGTGGAACCTTTGACGTCATTCTTGTATTTTTATTCCTGTATATCGGTGAAGTAGCATCTTTCTTCAAAATATGTTTATAGCATATGTTCAAGCCAAATGCTGTTCCTTCATAGCAGTAATCAGTGAAATGATCACTGCAAAGAACGTAACTGCCCTTGCTTGGTCCTTTGTTGTCTTAAAGCTGCCTCCCTTGGAAACTGGAATACTATGAACATCCAGCAGCAACACATCATTTTGGCATGACTGCTATTTGGATGAAAAATATAATGAACCAAGTGGACCACCCCTGATGACCTCACTTCCGAAAATGAGACATCAACTATGTATGTCATATATGCACATTTAACTGAACGATGTAGTAGAACATAACCACAAAGGAGAGAATGGAGTGAGGTTCCCAGGCTGTTGAAGTTAGCATGCTGGCAAAACCCCAACATGCGTTTCACTGCGCAACAAGAATCAACAGGCTGGACCTGCATTATTTTCTTACATTTCTAGCAGTGCATTTGAAAAGTAAAATGTTTAGCTCTGAGCCTCAGGTGCTGCGAGCTGAGTGTTGGTCAAAGTTTAACTAGTGACAAATGGTTAGTAAACACGACATTGTAGGTATTTCTGCTACCTGAAGTGAATATAAAAGGATGCCAGTGAGCCACAGATCAGTTTATGTCGTTAGCATGTAATAGCTGCCAGTAATAATAACACCCACCATGACGCCTCTGATTGATTGTAACCTTTTCAGAGCTAACCAGAACGCGTAATTATGGCATGGCATAATCCTGGGGGTGGGGGGTCTCAATCAAAGCCAATCACGCCCTCGCTAACGAGACGCCGGCACCAGCTGGAGGTATAAAAACCTCCCACGGTATTTTCTGACGGCACGTCACAGCTGAAAATGTCTTTTTCCATCGTGCGGGAAAAACCTCCTGTTTCAGAGTTATGACTTGAGGCGGGGAAACATGGCCGACGCTGCTGGACCCAGGTGGTCGGTGCGTCAGACACACATGGCGTTGTTTCCCGAAAAGCACAGCCGTGTTCTCGCCCCCCGTCGAAATGTCACCAGACATGGAGGTGAGGTTCACACACGCTCGCTTCAGGAAAACAACACATTGTTGTGCTTTTGGAGCGGTTCCTGTCTTCTTCCACTTGTACAACATGTTCGATTCCGGTGTAAAAAAAGGGTTGGCATGCTAACCAATACATCCCAAGCAACACAGCCTGGCATCAATAAGAAAAAAAACGTCAAAATGAAGAACACAAGACCTTTTTTCCATGATTCCACGTTTGGAACATCACAAGGAACGATGCTTCCTGATGATCAGTTTTTTCCTAAAATGGAAGAAAAGTCAGACCTGGGGTTGCTTGGACAACAAAACCGCATTTATTGACAAGAATGCTGAATGGACCGTGCTGCACAATCCAATACAAGAACATTTGTAACGGGTGATTTACACGCCACAGTCTACTTGCTCTTCTTCTTCTGCTCCTGGAAGAAGTCGTTGCAGGCGACAGTGAGCGCCGCCACCAGCACCACAAACTCGTTGAAGTCCACCTCATTGTCTTTGTTGGAGTCCAGATCGTTCATGATCTTCTCCACCAGCAGCGGGTCCTTCTGGGACTGAAAGACAACACGTGTTAAAGCACCGCCAGCTCACCTTCCCCATTTATATACAGTATATACAGCATATATTGTATATACAGTATATACTGTATACACAATATGTAAATGCAATTAAAGGTGATGTCCGGAATAAAGACGTCCATTAATGACAGACTGTCTTGCGAAGGTCTGCTCCGCTATCAGACATCAGCTTGCAGCCTGAAGGGCTGTGATGACATCACAGCGTCTATATTTGGAGGCAATATGTCTCCCCGATGATGATGATGCGCCAACACCTGGGGCTTCCAGATTCCTACGCCACAGAATCGAAATAATACAAATATAAAAAAAAACATATCTGAGGCCATCAGAGCTTTGAGTCTTAAACTCATCAATCTCCATGCCAGGAAGTGGCGTAGTATCTTGGGGGGCTTATCTGCAATGATTTCATGTCCTTGTGTGTCCACTACATCCCATAATGACAGCATCAGTGACAAACACAAGGTCAAAAGGCGGCTTTCTTGGAGAAGGTGTTTGTCATTCAAGATGGCGGCCTTGACTTAACGTGACAGCCATCAGTCTTAGGCTGATGATTATGGTGCACACATTCAGTCATAAGTTGAGAAGACATTCAAAAGAGCTGCACATTCTCCTGATCTTCATTTCCCCTTTCCTTTTCTTTGGCGTGCTTCCGTCGGCCGCTTGGGAGACGCGATGAAGCCAAATAAGAAGTGAGGTTATTCTTCGTTAAGTCGTTCTCCAGCCACACTCATCTTTACAGACGGAAATCAGATTTTTAATCAAGTGGGCAAATCAAGCGCACCTTTTCCCTCCTGTCTGTCACGTTAAAAGCCTATCGAGCTCAAATGTTCACCTTCTGAAGACGACATGTACCAAATGCTGTGCAGCGTTTGAAAAGTGCAAACGTTGTTCCAGAGACCTCCGTAGCGTCACAGCGGCTGCTCAGAGCGTGTACCCGAATACAGTGCACCTTGCTGGGCCACAGCAGGTGGCTCTTCCCTCCCTCTATACTCTGCTTCTCCTGGTCGTAGTCACGTCATGATATTTCTTTCCTTCTTACCTCCAAGTGTGCACAAACTATGCAGTATTATTATTATTGTTTTAAAAATATAATTTTTAAAATCTCTAATTTTTAACACTATACCAGTCCTGAAAATGCTAAGTACTTAAGCTTCATAGGAAAAGATAAGCCTGACCCACAGAGGAAAGCAGGCAGGCATAGACAGCTAGCAAACAATAAGGTAAATAATAAGGTAAATAGCAAGCGAATAATAAGGTAAAACAAGGTAAATAAATAAAGTGACAGTAGAGAAGATAGCATGAAGTAAAAGTTGGACTTTACCGTGAGGAAGTCGGTGAGCTCGCTGTGCAGCAGCTGCTTGAGCTCGCCCTTGTTCAGCTTGTACTTGTCCCCATCGTGGCCCGAGTAGTTGTAGAAGACGGCTATGAGCGCGTCCATGGCGCCCTCCAACTGGCTCGGCATCCTGCCGGGCCCACCAGACGAAGAATAGCAAAGCAAAGTCGAAAGAACACCAGGGCGAGGAGGACTGGTCCTACCTTTGAGGAGAGGTGGTCAGGTGTGATGGCGTAAGGCGGCTTGTTTGTCAGGAAGCCAACGCCGGGGCGGTCCGTCTTGACCCGGCGTCTAATTAATCCCTGGGGTGAGGTGCCAGTGGAAACCGCCTTCCTTTTCCAGGCTCATTGAAAAACAAAACATGTGCTGGTGTGACCCTGCCGCCCCTGGGGGGGGGCTCATCAAGGCCTCCAGCCCGCAATACAATTTGCCGCCCGTGTGAGTCTACTTTTAATCCTTGCAGTGTTTCCACGCGTCCCCACGAGACGGCACACCGGTGTCTCCGAGTGCGGCCCGGTCTGCTCTCCAGCATTCACATCATCAATGTCACTTCCTTCCTTGGGGTTGTGTGAATGCAGAAAAATAAGCCCCAAAAATATGACTTGTTGTGGTGATGCTGGTGTGAATGCTTGTCTCTCAGCATCCGATCTCACTTTGTGTCAAAAACATGTTTGCTTCCTCAGGTTGTGTGAATGCAAAGAATCACGCCAAAACAAACATGACTTAGTGTGGTGATGCTGAGACAAGCTTTTTTTTCCATTCCACCAAGACTTGCAGAGACTTGTTTCTTTTCGCCTGTGTGGCAATCCTGCCATGTTTCTTTGTCCCCTTTATTTTTAGCAAAGGCCCGCTTTCGTCCTTTCATCATTTTCAGTCCATCCTCCAAGGAAACCAACCCCCCGGAGGATATTCAGGTGCGTGTTCCACTTGCAACAAGTTTCCATTTATTACAAAAGCCTCCACTGGGTGGGGTGGGGCAGCACCAAGTATCATTTAATTTTTTTTGGGGGGGGGAATTGAAACACTCCTGAGATGAGATCATTTCCAATGTGGACGTGTTTCAATACATCCCAGCGTCCGACAGATTAAAGGTCACCGAGGGCCTGACAAGAGGTCTCACTCTCCGTAGAAAACTTTTCATTTCCTTTCCTCTCTGTAGCGTCATTGGCGAAACACTGATCTCGGATCTTCGGATAGATAGATGTGTATCAGCTCGTGTGCAATCACATCCGTGGGCTGTGGAGGACCCCTCATATGTCCTCCAGATGTCTGGGAATGGGGGTGGGGGTGGGATGGAGTGTTCATCAGCTGCACTTGTTGATGCAGGACTTCTCGCTCCCCTGCTTATCACATACTAAGGCTTCTTCTTCTCGGTTCAACGCCAAATCCCGAAAAAAAGACCTCAGCAAATGAAGCGCTTGCAGGTACAGTGTGCAGTGTACAGTGTACAGATCCGCTGCCCTCTAGTGGCCCTGTCAAGGTAGTACAGGATTGTGGCTGGGTTGTTTTTCTTCCCATAGGAAGCAGAAATAGTCCGTTCTAGGGTCAAGCTGCGCCTGTACAGGCAATGAAAAAAATAGAGATGGATCGATGCGATAATGAAATAAATGTCAAAGGTGAATGAACCTTTTTGGGGTTTGCGTTCATGTGTTTTTCCCGTGGAATATTGTTGACATGCGACTGCTGCGACGATGGCTGCGGCTCGGCTTCCGTTTTTCCAGCCAGGACAAAATGTTTGAAAGAAAAGTCAAACTGAGAGGAAGTGCTATTGAAGTTTGACAGCGTCAGTGTGATTAATTAGCTTCCACGCCGCGCGCAACACGAACCCACTTGCTGCCCCCAAATGCTGATTGTTATTTTTGAGCAATATTTTGGAAAGCCTTAAAATGAGATGAAATACCCAAATGAACACTTGTATGACTTAGGAATAAAGAGACGAGGAAGTGCTGGAAGCGCTGGAAGCATCAGTGGGCCCATGTCCTGGGTGCTGGCTGCCATCCTTGTGTCCATGAAAAGGGGGTCTTTACAGAGCACCCTCTTTTTTTGAAAGCATGGAGGGTGGGTGGTGTGAGGGGGCTAGGTTGGAGGTGGGGCTTGACCGTACATAAAAGCTCAAGACAGTCCGGCTGTCCAATTTGGCACAACATACGCACACACTGTTTGATTGGAGCGTTCCTTTTTAAAAAAAAAAACCCTTCAAAGAATTCTCCTTTTTTCCTGGAATGAACGCGACAGAGGGCCCCTCTCGGAGCTTGGTCCTGCAGCCGGCCTGGGACTACCTCCGCCAGAACCACCACGACCTCCTGAGGAGCCCACTGTTCCCCGTGGTGCTCTCTGTCTCCACTTATTTCTTCCTGGTGGGCGTCTACACCGCCCTGGACCTGCTGGCGCCCACTTGGCCCAGCATCAACCGCTACAGGTTTCACCCGGACAGACCCGTCACCCGGCCCAACATCTGGACCACCCTGGTGGTCACTGTCTACAATCACCTGCTCTACATCTTCCCCGCCGCTGTGGGACAGTGGCTGTGGAGGCCGCCCACGCCGCTTCCCCGCCTGGCCCCCTCCCTCTTGGAGTTCTTCCTGGGTATCCTCGGCTGCATGGTGGTGTTCGACTTCCAGTATTACCTCTGGCACCTGCTGCACCACCGCGTTCCTTGGCTGTACCGCACCTTCCACGCCGTGCACCACCAGTACCACCAGCCCTTCAGCCTGGTCACCCAGTACTTGTCCGGCTGGGAGCTCTTTAGCGTGGGCTTGTGGGCCACGGTGGACCCGCTGCTGCTGCGGTGCCACTGCCTCACCACGTGGGGCTTCATGGTCTTCAATGTCTACGTGTCCACCGAGGACCACTGCGGCTACGACTTCCCCTGGTCCATGCACAATCTGGTGCCCTTTGGCCTTTGGGGGGGCGCCCCTATGCACGACGCACACCACCAGCGCCCCACCACCAACTTTGCCCCCTTTTTCTCCCACTGGGACCGGCTGGGGGGCACCCACGTTGTGCTGTCTCCCCCAGGACTCAACGATCAGGATCAGGAGAAAGCCAGCAAGAATATTTGAGGAACTTTGCCCTGTTCTTTTATTTTGAAATCTCTAACAATGAGGAAGTAACGGTTTAAGGACTATGTAGGAGTGTTTACTTTGTTTACGTAGTATTTACTGTGGCTCATTGTAAAATGTTATTTACAGTAACAGTTCTCAGGTCTTCATTTCCATCAAGGGAGATAAATAAATGCACTTACTTGCTGGCTGTGTTGCTTCACTGAATGACTCTCAGCGGGCTGCCGGGTTCTGTGTGATCTCGGCCACACTCGCTCGCACGTTCTCCTCCCTCGCCGTCTCCCTCCATGCCCATGAATGGCCGCCTTTTAGCAGCACCACGGCTGCGACACGTTGCCTGCAATACTAATCTGTCGGCGGATAAACAGACTCTCGTTACAAACCCCCAAATAAACATATTAGTTCCTCATAGACTACTCTGCTCATTACCTCTTCATTAGTTCCTCAGTAACTACTCTAAATGTACATATCTTCATCTGTTTCTCAGTAACTACTCTAAATGTATGTTCAGCAGTTCCTCAGTAACTACTCTAAATGTATGCCCCTTAGTCTTTCAGTAACTACTCTAAATTTATGTTCTCAGTTCCTCGGTAACTACTCTAAATGTACATTCCTTAGTTCTTCATTCACAATTCTAAATGTACGTTTCCTAGTACATCAGTAAGTACTCTAACTGTATTTTATTAGTTCATCAGTAACTACTCTAAATGTGCCTTTGTTCCTCAGTAACTACTCTAATCATTAGTTCTTCATCAGCTCCTCAATAACTACTGTATTTTTGTATACCTTATAGTCAAGTGAAATCCACTGCAACTCAGCACACGTTAATTTGATATAAATACCGGGCCAGCATTGTTGATACCAACGCTTCTTATTTGAACATTTTCAAGCGCACTGAATGATTTTGCCTTTAATTTGTTCTAGAAGTGCACAATAATCATAGGACCCATATATCCAATAACATAAAAAATACTGAAGCTCAGATAACTGATCATTTAAAAGAAACGCTCCAATTAAGTGAGATAACCCATACTTTGGGACCAACAAATCAGCTAACAGCGTTTGAAAAGGGGAAAAGGTCTTCTGGAGACCTCTGTGGCATCACAGGAGGCTGCTCGGAGCGTGTGCCCGAATACAGTGCACCTTGCTAGGCCACAGCAGTGGCTCCACCCCCTCTGTACTCTGCTTCTCCTGGTAGTAGTCATGTCATGATATTTCATTAGAACTAATCAACAAATCCTCATTTCTTTCAGTCCTTCTTACCTCCAGGTGTGCACTAACCACACAAATTCAACCGTGTCTGACTGGACATTCTGACCTCAGGTCAGCCAAAGTTGCTTGATGATTGGCCCAAATGCTTGTGACAGTTGGTGATTGTTTTTATTTTTAACCCCACTGATGTAGCAATTAAAACCGGACTATTAGCTCTTGCACTTTAATGAATTCAGTGACTCAAA
Source organism: Doryrhamphus excisus (assembly GCF_037039965.1). NCBI lineage: Eukaryota > Metazoa > Chordata > Actinopteri > Syngnathiformes > Syngnathidae > Doryrhamphus > Doryrhamphus excisus. Next base: position 10,845,545 of record NC_136366.1, on the reverse strand, counting down.
GCCAAGCTGCCAAGAGTCCTAACCTAGCCCCACCCTCTCGCTCTCTCCTGTGGACCAAAGGGCCAAAACTGGTTTGTCGTGTTTTGTGGTTTACGAGCAACTTTGCTGTTGCAATGGGGTCATGTTTATTTCAGCGCCGTTGCATTTGTGCGCCTCGGGCGGGTTACGTCTGTGTCGTCACCATAATGCACACGTCACAGCCAGTCAACATTCTTTGATAAGAAACTAAGAAGCAGGAGAGCAACGTGTGAGGAACTCCTTCACATGTCAAACATGTAAAAGTGCTCTACCGCGCACGTGAACCCTGCGGTTGAACGACTTTGGGCATTTACCAGAAGCTCAGTGCATATAGCGCTCACATTGCAACACGCAAATACGCAACAACACACACAAAGTAACACAAAAGTACATATGCAAGTGCATGCAGAAGTAACCATACATCCCTTTTTCTTTAAAAAAAAAACACACCATGCGGTATTTCCAAACTTTGTTTTCAAGGTCAATACACCACACAGAGACAAAATAAGGGATGGGTTGGGGGGGTGCAGCTTTTATGCAGGTAACAACAAAACCAGCTGCTGTAAAACACACACACACACAACACAAAGCTGCATGTTTTGCATTTCTCCCAATCCAATTTTCATTCATTTTACCAAGCAGTTACTCACACGAATGCATCATTGCAGCAAACTAGCATGCTAATGTCAGGGGTTTACTTCTTTTATACCACGGGTGTCCAAAGTGCGGCCGTGTGGTTAGTGCGTAGGCCACACAGCTCAGAGACCCAAGTTCGATTCCACCCTCGGCCATCTCTGTGTGGAGTTTGCATGGTCCCCCTTGTGCATGCGTGGGTTTTCTCCGGGTACTCCGGTTTCCTCCCACAAAAACATGCTAGGTTAATTGGCCACAGGTATGAATGTGAGTGTGAATGGTTGTTTGTCTATATGTGCCCTGTGATTGGCTGGCCACCAGTTCAGGTTGGACCCCGCCTCTTGCCCCAAGATAGCTGGGATAGCCTCCAGCACCGCCGTGACCCTCGTGAGGACAAGCGGTAGAAGATGAATGAATGTCCAAAGTGCCACCCAGGGGCTGAGAAAAATTCACATTAAACAACACAATTGTGTCACAATAAACAACAAATCTAACAAAGCAAATCCTGTTTACATGCTTTGTTTACATGCTAGCTTCTTGCTAGAGCGTGTTAGCTTCTGGTCTTCAGACTCCAAATGTGACTTTTTCAAACAAACAAGTCATGCAATTAGTTGGGAGCTCCTTTTTGTCCCCAGGGGACAAAAGGTGTACGTAGTGGTTTTACAGACGAGCGTTGATTCTCGCAGCAATACGGGACCACCCAGGTGTTGACAACACAGCACAAGCCCAAAAGTATAAAAAAGTATGATTCAATAGCTAATCTACATTTACATGCAATATTTGCAATGGTGTTCTTCTTTTAAACACCGGCAATTTAAGGTTCGTCAGGTTCTTCCATGGATTTCATGTGAGCTGCAGTTTTATTTGGTTTGTGTGGCTAAAGTTTGACAAATGAGCAAAAAAAAAACAAAAAACTGAGCAATCGGTGACAAAAGGTAACATGACACTCAGCGGCAATCATTTACCTCCTCAACGCAGCCCGGGGGCATCGCCTGACCCCGACGGCCTTTCATTACAGACCCAGGGGGATGCGGGGGATGGTCCTGTGGGCGGGGTCTTCTCTGTGTCTTATCTCAAAGTGGTCCAGGGGTGTCCAAACCTTTTCCAGCGGGGGCCTGTATACAGAAAAATGGAAGAATGTAAATAAACACATGACTATGGGACCGTCTGTGAATGACTCCGTACAGTAGATGCCGCTTCTTAATAGGATAGATACACGTATTCAAACTAAATGTAGTGACTTTTCTGCTCTTACCAGATACTCAGAGGAAAAATCAAAAGATTAAGGTGCCACGTTATTGTAGAAAAAATAGCCTTCATCTCAGCTGTTATTGGTGATAATGCGACATTCTCTTTACTTTACACTTTTTGCAGCTTTTTTTTAAAAAAACAAATACTTAAACTTTCTCCTTTATTCTCATATTTTATTTTATTTGTGTAATAATAGAACTTTTCCCCCAACCCAATTTCCCCAAAATTGCAACTAAACCTTTAAGCCATTTCTTCAATATGTGCTTTTCATTTTTAAACCTTTACTCTAAAGTATTTGTAAAACATAACTCATAAATGAATAAAAAACCCGGACTACAACTTCTTCATCTGTGACTTTGAGAAGCCCCAGATGACACTGGGAAGCAGCATTCCGTGAATTCTTGTCATTTCCATGCAGGCCAGCCAGGAGCTCCGTGACTCAAACCCAGTGAGTCACTACAGGGAAGATGAAAAAGAGTATCACAGAAACCTACATGTTTTATATTTAGCATTTATTTACCAAAACAATACACTGTAACGCTAAAATAAATCTGCACATGAAGCAAACACTAAAGTGGATAATGAGGTTAAACGTGTCGAGGCTCCACTCGCTGCTCCTCCATATTCACAAGGCTTAAGTCCATCCCAGCATTGACGGATGTTTCAACATCTTCCTGATGTCCACACACAACAGAGTGATTAAAAAAAACTATGTTCTGTTGTGGAAAAATACTTTTAAATTAAGCAAACAACACAAGCAAAAAGCACCGTTTTCCACGTGTCCACAAGAAAACTTCCACAAGTGTTTTCCAAAATATCCATTGTGAAGTCAAATCTGATTTTTTCGAAACATCCGTGTCCATTTGGCCTAAAATCTTTGGTTCCCGGTCATAACCAGACGTACCGGCGTGATCCTCGCACGAGCGTCATTGGGCTAGCAAGAGCTGCTCTGTGTGTTCCCCGACTCAGACACATAGGACTTGCTCTTCCGGGAGTACTTCATGGAGCTGAAGGAGACCCTCATGCGCTCCACAGTCCGGCTGCTCCTGCACAGTAGCGTGTTCTTCACGTGGTTGCGGAAGTCCTCGGACACAAAGTAGTAGATGAACGGGTCCAGCACGCTGTTGAGGCTGGCGAGGCACAGCGTGGTCACGTAGAAGCCGTAGCCGTTGTTCTCCACGCCGTCCTTCAGCAGCGAGTAATGCACCACCAGCATGATGTTGCTCGGGACGAAGCACAGCAGGAAGGTGAGCAGCACGATGATGATCAGAACCACCGCCCGTCTGCGGTTCTTGGCCGCTGTGCTGTCATCCAGGTTCCGACCCAGGGCTCTCAGGAGCAGGATGTAGGCCACCACAATGATCACGCACGGCACCAGGAACACCACCAGGCCCATGCAGATGAAGTAGAAGAAAGGCAGCTGCACGGATGGGAAAGGGTCCAGCGGGTCCTCGATGATGTTGACGTCGTGGCAGGTGGTGATGGCGGGCTCTCGTAGTTGGGCCGTGTGCTGGTAGAGGTAGAGCGGCGTGGTGCTGAGCCACATGAAAACCCAGACGCCCACACAGACGCCAATGGCCACCTTGTTGTTCTTCCTCTGCTGGGACAGCGGGTGGGCCACCACCCAGTAGCGCTGCACGCTGAGGCAGGCGATGAAGATGATGGAACAGTACATGTTTCCGTAGAAGAAGCCCACCAGAACCTTGCACAGCGGCTCACCGTAGATCCAATTGTTGCCGCTGAAGTGGTAGGCGATCTTCAGCGGCGTCCAGATGACGAAGAGCAGGTCGGCCAGCGCTAAGTTGGCCATGTAGATGGACGACGGGTGCTTCTTCTTGGTGCGGAACAGAAACACCCAGATGGCCATGGCGTTGGTGGGCAGGCCCACCACGAACACCACGATGTAGACCACCGGCAGGAAGACGGTGGTCAGCTGGCTTTGCAGTGTCTCCGCCGTGGATCGGTCCACGACCACCAGTTCTGGGTTTTGGGAATCTATGACCCCGACGAAACCACGTCCTTTTCCTGGGCAGCAACAAAAAGCAAAGTAGGGAAGCATCAATAAAATTCTTCACCCATGTTCACGCTGAACCTGAAACGGAAAATTAACCATACGTTCAAAACTGATCCTACTTGTCGCTTGGATCAGTTCTACTCCACTTTGTTTACAAGTCAAAACGGCGCCGCAGGGAAACTACCAAAACCAGGCCGCAGCAATGGAGGACAAAGCTTCTCTCTTGCATTTCCTTCATCAACGACAACATTACTGCCAAGGAAACCAAGGGCACCGGGAAAATGAAGCATGGCAGCAAAATGGAGACGATGGAGCACCTAGCACTCAGGCTAAGCTAAAATTAGCATGTGTGTTAGCATGTTTTTTTCTCTAGTTGTACAGCCTCAGGAGTACCAATTGTGCCAAGTAGTACCTTATAGTACCTGCTTGTAGGTAGTGTAGTATGGAAAGCTAAGGCACAGCAACAAGCCAAAATAACTTTATCTTATATATATTTTTTGTCATTTCTAGCTATACAGCCTTAAAATATCCACTTTTGGCACAAAATAGTACCTTGTAGTACCTGATTTAGCCAATGGAAATGCATAATAGGTAAGTGGATCTGAGTTGGTACTGAATAATGTCTAGATTCTCTGCAAAGCTAACATGTATGTGGCTTGTTTTGATTATTTTTTTTAGCTGAATGGTGTCAAAAGGCAATCATTAGTAGCACACCTAGAAATTAGAGAAACTGCTTTAACAGAGAAACAACATCCTTTATAAAACAGTTAAAAAAACACATTAGAAGTCTTTAAGTGGTTAAAACTTGATTTTTAAATAGCTCGTCTGCTCGCTTATGCAGAAACTGTCAACAGCGTGGTTGGCGGTTAGTACTTTATTATTCCATTTCATTTGAATGTTGGTTCAGACTAGCCTCCTACCACATTTGCCAACAGGCCGGACTGACGGACAGGGAAGCCGAGATTTGAGCACCAAATTCGGTCAACAACAACGATGACAACACAGTTATGTATCTTCCTCTAGAACAGACAAAACCTGAGCTTACCTGCACCATCCGCGACCCAAAAGTGACACAAAACGATCAAAAGTGTCCAAAAGTGAGCAGAGTCCATTTTTAGTTAGTTCCGTCCAAGTGTTTCCTTAGCGAGTTAGCGCCTGTCTGTCTCTGTCCGCGCCCTGAAACAACTGAAACACATCCGCCAGTGCGTCCTTCTCCTCCTGTACCGGAAAAAAAAGGCCACGCCCCGAGACTACCTACCTACCTGGGCGTGGTGACGTCATCAGCAAGCAGGCGAGCCGGTCTTCGATTTAATGACGTCAGCAGGAGGATCACGAATTGGTTCAATTATTAAAACAATTAAATAAATCATCAAAATGTTCACTCAATGTCACAATATGACATACACAAAATCTTTCACAATTCATTCACAACTAAAATGTTTACTACTAAATGTGAACCTTTTACCACCTACTTGTTAGCTTGTATAATTAAGTGCTAAGTGCTTGTGCTAATATGGTGGTTAGCTTATTTAGCTACACGCTAAGTGTACAAATCAGTACCCCACTACAAACTACAAAGGGATTTATTTATTTAAAAAAACAAAAAAAATTCCCTTAAGGCCAGAATATGAAAAACACAGTCACACACCATTCCTACACAATTCTAGCCGTTTGATGAGTTTCTGTCCATTTTTTACGAGCTACTTGCTAATATTTTTTGTTAGCTTATTCAGCTAGATGCTAAACACAGGCATTAGAAACAGTACACCACTGCAACCTACAACCACAACCACATACTGTTAAATTAATACCTGCGTTGAATAATAATAGTGACTATTAATTTATTTGTCAAGTCAAAACTCTTTTGAATCACATTAGCTTGTGGAGGTGTACCTAATCTTTTAGTAACCTTTTAGTAAAAAGATCAAATGGCTGAAATATGTGGTAATGGAACATGTGACAGTTGTATGACCACTTAGCCTAACACACACAAAAAGTACTTAAGAACTTTTAAAAATATGGCTTCATATACGTACCTAAATGAAAAACACAGTGGTCTTAAAGGCTCAGTAGCGGATGAGTGGAAGAGATCCAGTGAATGCTCCAGGTTCATCAGTTAAGGAGTGCTAATACTCAACTCATCCCACGCCACTGGACACTTGAAACCAAAAAGAATATGCAAAACGTTCACTGACAAAAGTTATGCTACTGTTCCGTAAACGTTGTTATTCACACATCAAAAGCAGTAACTGCAGGGAGTGACAGTACATTTTAAGGGCAACACTGTTAACGCGGCTAATGCTAACACTCTGTGCTCCCCGTGTTGGCCCCAGAATCGGACGTGTAGGTGTTGCTCTTCTTGGAGAACTTGAGGGCGCTGAAGGACACCCTCATGCGCTCCACGGTGCGCTCGCTGCGACACAGGAAGGTGTTCTTGACGTGCTGGCGGAAGTCGTCGGAGATGTAGTAGTAAACGAAGGGGTCGATGCAGCTGTTGAGGCTGGCCAGGCACAGAGTCGTGATGTAGAAGCCGTACATGTTGTTCTTGGCCTCGTTCAGCAGCAGCACGTAGTGCACCAGCAGCATGACGTTGCTGGGCGCAAAGCACACCAGGAACATCAGCAGAACGGTGACAATCAGCACCACCGCCTTGCGACGCTGCTTGCCGACCGTCGGGTCTGTCATGCTGCTGCAGAGTGTCCGCAGCATGAGCACGTAGGAGACCACGCACACCACAGCCGGTACCATAAAGCCCACGGTGCCCATGGTCAGGAAGTAGCCTGCCGCTATCTTCCTCTGGCCCGGGCGGGTGACATCATGGCAGGTGAGGATGTTGGGGTTGGCGATTTGGACCTGCTGATCATACAGGTAGAGCGGGATAGTGAGTAGCCACACAACCGCCCAGATGCTCCCACAAACGATGTAGGCCACGCAGTTCTCCCGCCTCTGCTGGACCAGCGGGTGGACCACCGCCCAGTAGCGCTGCACGCTGATGCAGGCGATGAAACCCATGGAGCAGTACATGTTCCCATAGAAGAAGGCCACCAGAACCTTGCACAGGCCCTCGCCATAGATCCAGTTGTTGCCATTGAAGTGGTATGCTATCTTCAGTGGGACCCAGATGATGAAGAACAGGTCAGCCAGCGCCAGGTTGGCCATGTAGATAGACGATGGGTGCTTCTTCTTGGTGCGGAAAAGGAACACCCAGATGGCCATGGCGTTGGTGGGAAGGCCCACCACGAACACCACGATGTAGACCACCGGCAGGAAGACGGTGGTCAGCCTGCTGCTCAGAGCAGACACAACCTGGTGGTCCACCAAAAGACCCCTGTTGGTCTCAGTGCCTGTCCAGCCTCGCAGAGAATCTGAGGAAGGTCATTGGAAGGTTGTCACACAGCAATCAAAAAAAGCTATGATCCGAAATATGTGGTAATATAATTTATTTATCCTGATTTCATTTGGGCGGCACAGCGGTCGAGTGGTTAGCGCGCAGACCGCTAGGAGACCAGGGTTAGATTCCACCCTCGGCCATCTCTGTGTGGAGTTTGCATGTTCTCCCCGTGCATGCGTGGGTTTTCTCCGGGTACTCCGGTTTCCTCCCACATTCCAAAAACATGCTAGGTTAATTGGCGACTCCAAATTGTCCATAGGTATGAATGTGAGTGTGAATGGTTGTTTGTCTATATGTGCCCTGTGATTGGCTGGCCACCAGTCCAGGGTGTACCCCGCCTCTCGCCCCAAGACAGCTGGGATAGGCTCCAGCACCCCCGCGACCCTTGTGAGGAAAAGCGGTAGAAAATGAATGAATGAATGAATGAATGAATGATTTCATTTGCACCCATACTTGTTGCTAGGCAGAGTTCACGGTGCTCACACTCAACTGCCTCGTGCACAAACATGAGCATCCATCAGCCTTGCAACCTGTGTTCCTTAAAACTGGGATTTCTGATTTCTTGACCAGGAAAAGTCAATGTTGCAGAACTCGGGGAGAATCAATATCATATCCCAACTTTGTAGCAATGCGATCAGCTCGCAAAGACGCATTGAAAGACTTTATCAATCGCTTTTGCTAGAGGCTAGCTTTACAATCACAATTTAACGTAAGTCAGTTAAAAACATTATTCATTAACGACACTTGAATTTGGAAATTGAAAGAGCATACAACGTGTAAGACAAAAGCACCTGCCCCTCTAAGGCAGATGGACAACAATACGAAACAGCAGGATACTATTTCCGGTCATGTGACAGCACTTTTATCAGTACAGTGGTCGTACTGATTCACGCACCCGCAATAAAATTCTTCATATGAAATGAAATATTGTAATCAAATACGCTACACTAACATAATTTAAGACACAACGTGTGTTTTCATAAGAACGAACAACAAACGTTCCGTCCAAGAAGGTAAATAAAAGGAACTCACCTGTGTCGTCGCACAAGCATGTGTGTAGACAACAAAGAAGGACGAGAAGCAGACAACAACTCCAAACAGTCATGGCTGAGTGTAAAAGTAGAATAAACAGCAGCGACTACGACGACGACGTATTGTCCGCGGGAGTGGCGCCTTGTGGCGGCTTCACCTCCACAGGTAGACAGACAGCAGCTGGAGAGGGTGGGCGGATCGAGCCAAATAGCGACATTGTCGATACCGAGGCCAGTGGCCGTATCGGATTGATCCCAGCGTGATAAGACCGGTATTTTGTTGTTCTCTTTTCTATGTTTATTTTCACACACATATGTGTTTTGCTGTTTTGAATAGAGCTACCAATCGCTAACCTCCGGCCCAATATGACAGCACTAACCATGTTGATAGCTAGCATGCTAAAGTTGTGAGAAGCATGAGGAAGTATAAGTGAAGGTCCATAATGAAGGTTGTGATACTATGACAACACTAATAAATATGACTGCAACTATGACATAAAAGTTTAAGTATTCAAGAAGTACAACTATACTATATATCTACACTGTGGTGTCGTTATATCGACACTCACGAGTATCGGTTCAGTATCCATTCAAAACTGCAAATCACGTGACAAAGGCACACTGGGACAAGTATTCTTGTCGCAAGCGTACAAAGTTAACCACTGTAAAACACGGAAGTGTACAGCAACATGCCTGTATATGTTATATCAAAAAGCCAAATAAAAAGCAAAACAAGTCAAATGCTATAAAAGGTCACAAACGTTCTTGTCAAGCTGTGTAAGACCCCTCGAATGCTTATAAATAAAAATATAAAAAGACAAAGTGCTTGAATACATACTGTATATAGTTTTCATACATATTTTTGAATGTTTTTTTGAATTTTTGAATCGTTGTAATTGTAAAGATACATTTTGCCGTACAACAGAACACTAAACAGATTTGACTGGTCGCCACAAATATTTACTCGGTACATTTTTGCCATCTAGTGGCTAAAAGAAGAACCTGCAAATGGGTAAGTGGTGCACATTCACCCTCTGCCCGCAGAGGGCAGCAGAAGCAATGAACTGTTATCTCCCCATTCAGTAAGACAACCATGTTTACACACAGGGATAAGAAAGTGCTTTAAAAAAGGCGTTTATTTTTCACTTAGGTGTTGACACGAGCAAAGAAAAGTGCAAGGTGAGATAAAAGTATCAGAACGAGAACATACAAGTACTATTGACTTTTCACTGACGTGACAATGGAGCTGTTTCACTTGCATCTTAAATAATCCTGTGCAAATCCAGTATTCCTTCATTGTGTTTTAAACTTCTTTTTAAAGATATTCACAGTTCTGAAAGATACATACTACGCCATCATTGCGACTTTCACACGTCTTTAAAGGGTCCCGACATGATTTATCCTCTTTGCTGCAATATGATACTCTATATGTTGTTTGCAATTATGTTCCAACTTGTTCCAATGGTCATTTTGCAAAATTGACATTTATAGTTGATGGGGCAAAGCCATGACAATAGTAGCTCGCAGCAAGTGACGTCATCGGGGAAAGTTCCAAACAATATTTAAGCTATTGAAGCAAAGTTGATGTTGAAGTTGATGTTCAGTTGATGAATCATGTCAGGGATCCTTTAACTAGTGTGTTTTTTGTCTTTTGTAGTAGTAGTAGTTCCTGTCATATAGAGGATCTTTGGTTCTTGTGGTCCAAAACAGGTTCCGAGCTACTGGTATTTCACAGAGGGTCTATTTAAGAATAGGCCTTAAACCCTTCATCTTGTACAGTTTTGGAAATGCCTTGAATCAAAACTGTTGCAGAGGAGTATGAATGACCCTTGACCCCGGTTCCCACATTGAAAACAGACAGGCTTCCGGGATGGTGGAACCTTCAGTTTGCTCGAACACTGAAAACCCGTCAAGTCCATGAGGTCAACTAGACGTGGAGCTCTAGTAGTCAGACCAGGAGCTTCTTGTACTGACCGCCGAGGTTTCCTTGCAAAGAATCCTGTTTGGCCACAAAGGCGTTGATCCTTGAGGTGTCCGTGTGGCCGGACTTAAGAATGGTTCTGGTGCTGGATCTGTACGAGTCCGACGAGGACCTGCTGAAGCTCTCCGCTATCTTCTGACACCTCAGCAGTCCGGCCAGCTCTCTCTGGCACTGAGACGAGCCAAAGAAGTAGAGCAGCGGGTCCAGGAGGCAGTTGAGGCTCCCCAAGCACAGAAAGACCAAGTAGGCGGCGTAGGAGCCTTCGGGAGCGTCCCGGGCCCTCCTGTGGAGTTGCACGTAGTGATACAGCAGGAGGCAGTTTGTGGGCGCGAAGCACAGCAAGAACATCACCAGCACCGTCATGGCCATCACCACCGCCCTGCTTCTTCTACGGGAGCGGGCGGGGACACCATGTGGCACGGTGCTCAGAGACCAGATGACACGAGCGTAGGACACCACGGTGACCAGCAGGGGGACCACGAAGAGGGCGCAGCACAGCGTGACGAAGTACACCTTGTAGTGTCCGATGAGCTGATCCATGTGCTGGACGTCGTGACAGGTGGTGATGTTGGGCTCCTTCAGGTGCACCGTCTGCTCCGAGATCACCAGCGGCACAGAGGCGGCCAAGGACAAGATCCACATGGTCACGCAAGCCGCCACGGCGATCCCAGGCCTCCTCCACGTCAGGGAGTCGATGGGGTAGACCACGGCGAGGAGGCGGTCCACGCTGATGCAGGCGATGAGCAGCACCGAGCAGTACATGTTCCAGTAGAAGGCGGCGGTGACCACTCGGCACATGACCTCGCCGAACATCCAGTTATTGCCACCGAAGTGGTACGCCATCTTGAAGGGCAGCAGCAAGGCAAAGATGAGGTCTGCACACGCCAGGTTCAGCATGTAGACGGCGGCCGGCTTCTTGGGACGGATGCGGCGGGCGAAGGCCAGCATGGCCCAGATGTTGATGGGAACGCTCACCGAGCAGACCAGCGTGTAGAAGGACGGGATGAGGACTGTGGACACGCGGCCTGTCAGGAACTGCAGCGCCGCCTCCGAGATAGCAGGCTCCCTCGTGGTCCCATTACCGACCCTTGACATTGGCTTCACCTTCAAGTCCATGTCGTGGTCGTAAAGGTCCTCGAGTGTGAAGGGTTCATCTGTGAAGGACGCGTCGAAGAGACCGAATGTTCTTCCTCTTGCGGTACTTCCTGAAAAGGAAACACACAGGATGTTATTCTATTTTTATTAGCATATCGAACGTTTAGAACATTCAGTCATTCATTTTCTACCGCTTTTTCCTCACGAGGGTCGCGGGGGGTGCTGGAGCCTATCCCAGCTGTCTTCGAGCGAGAGGCGGGGTACACCCTGGACTGGTGGCCAGCCAATCACAGGGCACATATAGACAAACAACCATTCACACTCACATTCATACCTATGGACAATTTGGAGTGGCCAATTAACCTAGCATGTTTTTGGAATGTGGGACTCCATACAGAGATGGCTGAGGGGGGAATTGAACTCGGGTTTCCTAGCTGTGTGGCCTGTGCTCTAACCACTTGACCGCCATGCAGAACAATTCCAAAAAATAAGTACACATTTTAAAAAGATTTTGAGGCTCAGAATTCCTGGGAACATATGTAACTTCTTAGCATATCTATCCAAAATATGAAAGTTGCAACCATGCAAACATTCCAATATATGGGCCATCAATACGTGTACTGTACTGTACTGTACTGTACTGTACTGTACTGTATATACGGGGAAGTGGTAGTTTAATGAATAGGTTTTTACTTTGTATTATTAGTGAAGCACATTTAAAAGCCACTCACTGTTCCCTCCCGCAGCCGAGGCAGAGCACAGCAGTCCCAGCAGTCCCAGCAGTCCCAGCAGGAGAGTTCTTGGGAAGTGAGCAGGCATCCTACAGCGTGAAGAACAAAGCCAGACTAAGTCCCAGAAAGCAAGTAAGTGTGCAAATTGTAGCGGCCCTTCCTTCTGTTTGTGTGGTGCTGCTGCTTTCCCAGGATGTTCTGCAGCGTCCGCCCCCACACGCCCTCCACCCTAAAGCGGGCCCCAATCAGGAGAGGCCTGTGAGTGCACTGAAAATTCTTTTGGGATGACGTCACTTTTCCGGTCATTCCTGCGACCGGATCCAACTCCGATACAGTCAGACTGTCATCAATTTGTCTGAAATGATCCAAAACAATAACAACATTCTTTAGTGATGATGATACTGTTGACATTATTAGGATACATATAAACATACATCTTATATAACTATTCATCTCCAAGTGTTGTGATATTTCAAAAATAAAAAAAAATCTAAAAAAGTAAAAAGAAAACAAAAAAAAATCATTTGGTAATAAATTAATTTCATGCAAAAAAAGTCAAAATTTCCATGACTCTTAATTTGACAGAGAATTCCAAGAGAACTCACAACAAGGTCGTCATTCAACACCGCAGTCTCACTCATTGTGTCGTAAAAAGGGGGAAAAAAATGCTAAAATCATCACACAGCAACTTAACAAGCAACAATGTGAACTCAAAGCATGTATCTTTAGAAACTATATACAACACAGTCTAGCAAAGCATCGTGGGTATCATACTGTATTCTACTATACTACACTAGCATATACAGTTTTTATATACAACAAATTTATAGATGCACAATAACTTTCTGCTTCTCAAGACCAATATGATACCGATCATTTTTTATATCTACTTTTTAAATCCAAGTGTCACTTGTGCACACCTGGAGAAAAAGAAGTGGAACAAATTGGGATTTGACCATGTGCACCTTTTATATCATTACTAGTAGCACATCACTAGAGAACAGAACAGAGTATAGAGTGAAGGGATGCTGGAGCCTATCCCAGCTGAGTTTGGGCAAGGCGTACCTGGAGAAAACCCACGCACACACGGGGAGAACATACAAACTCCATACAGAGATGCCCCAACGTGAGATACAAACTCAGATCTTCTGGCTGTATGGCCACCATGCTAACCACTAGGCCACCGTGCAGCCCTATTCTATCTGTCATGCTATTGAGTGAAATACAATAGTCCTCAGCTGTTTGGTGGCAACCTTCCACCTGCATACTGTATTTGTCTAAGTGCATCTACCGCCATCTGGTCCCCATTGTGCAAGTAGAGCACTTTAAAGGCACTCCATAATGTAATAATGATGTGAAAATGTGATTGCGGAGCCTCTCTGTGGTTTGTGAAGTCTCCGTTCATTTTACCCCCCCCCCCTTTTAAATGTACAAATAACTCAGGAGGTCACGCTGTACTTCTAAACCCACAAAGTCAGGAAGAGGCCAGCGTGCGGTGACATGCTTACAGAGCTATCAGGAGAACAAGGAAAGAATCCAACATGTCCTACGTGTCCGACGTCTGTTACGGGAAGATGAGAGCCGCCCCATCTCGTCTCCCGTAGGAGGCGTCTTTTGGAACATCAACAGGAAATGTCACATGTCGTAATGTAGCGCTATATTCTTGGCATTTATACCAATCAATACTAATACTCAAAATTGCTTTATTCCCAAGTAAAAACACTCTTGTTTTTTTATGATGCTAATTTTTGTTTGTTGTTTTTCATGTACAGGGTCAGGCAAAATAATCTGACGTATTTGTATCTTAAATAAAAGGCAAATAAAGTAAAGTAACAAAAAAGTATTTTTATTTTTGAAAAGTACATATAATGCCATTCTGTTTCATTCATTCACTCATTCATTTTCTACCGCTTTTCCTCACGAGGGTCGCGGGGGTGCTGGAGCCTATCCCAGCTGTCTTTGGGCGAGAGGCGGGGTACACCCTGGACTGGTCGCCAGCCAATCACAGTTCTGTTTCATTATGTTTTAAAAATTAAGTCAGTTCTGGCGGTGCAAGGTCAGCCGGTTAATTTTCATTTCAATGCAGATCCAGTAGCTCTGAAGTTGGTAATCCATTTCCAGCTGGTACGGGATCATGTCTAGACTCAAGATCGACGTGCAAACGAAACGCTCGTTGTGTTGCAGTTACAGAATTGTTTGTTTTGATAAATGTTTCCACAATGAAAGCGCAATACTCACAAGTCTAATTCATGGCAGCAACTGGAAAAGAAACCAAAAACAATGGCATTATATGGAAAAAAATGGCATTATATGTACTTTTCGAAAATACTTTTTTGTTTATTTGCCTTTTATTTAACCAACAAATGTGTCAGATCATTTTGCCTGACCATGTATATGAGTTCTCTACCGATTTGAAGCAATCTATAATACTACTGATTTGAAAGATAATACACATGCTTTCCTTTGAAGGTCAAAGCGATCCTTGTTCCCATTCAACTCTTTACACATTTCAATCAATCCATGTCACATTTTCAAGGATCCTTTTTTTCCCCTCAGAGAAATTCTAGTGACTTTGAATTCCATCTATTCCAACAGGCGAAATCTGATGTTTACGTGTTATGTTCAACTTTGATTGTTAATGTCCGGTAATTTGACCCAATTCTTACATTTTTAGGGATTGTCATGGGATTGTTTATTTTTGTCCCCATAGCAAGAATCCAGCTGATTTAAACATAATATAGATTGGTTTTAAAGTCAAATCAGTCCTGTTTTTTTTTTTTGGTGCCCGCTCAGCTCTTTACATATTTGAACCAATCCATATCCACATTTTTTCCAAATTTTCCAAGTCTTGTTTGTTATTTGTTTACCAGGAATTCTAGTGATTTTTCATTCCAACAAGCATGGGGTTTAAGGGTAAACATTTGGTTTCCCCCCATATATGGGGGGGGGGCAATAATCCTGTTGATTTTAAAGATAATACTAATGCTTTGGTTTCAAGGTCAACCAGTCCAGGGTGTACCCCGCCTCTTGCCCAAAGACAGCTGGGATAGGCTCCAGCATAGAAAATGGATGGATTTTTTAAATTTTGGTTTGGTTTGGTTTTTTTTTTTGGTTTTAAGGTCAAATCAGTCCTATTTTTTGGTCCCCACTCAGCTGTTTACACGTTTGAACCAATCCACATCCAAATTCACGTCTTATTCTTCTTAGGGCTTTTTTTCTTGACCAGGAATCTAGTGATTTTCAATCCAATACAATCCAACAGGCTTGGGGGTTAAGGGTAAACATTTGTTGTGACATATGTATACGTTAAATATATATGTTGTAATGCTCAACTCTGATTCTTAATGTCTGGCAAAGGTAAATTTGAACCAATGAAGTTTCCCAGGACTGCAGTTTTTTTGTCTGCCACAGCAAGAATGATATTGAGATTTGACAGGTGACAGGTGACAAATTTGAAGCAATTCTTATCAAACCTGAAGAAACTGTTGACATTTTGTCACAATAGAATAGAAATAGAATAGAATAGAAAAGAATCCTATTGAATGTTCCTTATCCTTCTTTTTCTGACAAGCTTTGTCTTAATGAGATAAAAGTGCTTCCTGTGGATTTCCACGTCAGGGAGACCATGCACTCATTTGCTATTTGGGGATCCAATAATAAATATAAACCAGTCGCCATTTCCCCCACCGCCCTTTTCCTTCCTGCTGTCATGACGTCATCAACAAGGACAAAACATCAACGCAGCAGGGATGGAGGACATCAACATGACCCCCTGCTCGCTGGATGAAGAGTCAGGCCACATGTGTGAGCAGCGGGGCTGGTTCTAGGCATGGGGGTGGGGGGGGGGTCAGAAATGTGAAGTGGGCGTTACATAACGGTGTTTTCATAACGGCATGGGTTGTTAGCTGTGGGATCCAACCTGGGGTGGATAACTCTTTGTTGGCCTCTACCCTGACACCTGAGGACTCAGCTTCTGCTGGTTTAGGTCGCATCCAGATTTGAACAGCCGACATGAATCTTAACTGGATGGGCTAATTACACAACTAGAGTTACACAACACAAGTTGCGATACAAAGATACAAAGCAGAACACTTTATTACTTTTGTTTTCCCTTTGTTGCTTTGGCTGCGTTTTGGCTCATTTGCATACTAACAGTGATTGGATGTTTACCGAGGATGTTTACTCATCTGGGCTGTGAAGACACATGCAGCACGGCCACAGAGATGAGGGGAACTGTCTTGTGTTTTTCTGGTGTTTTCACCTCTAACATTTCTATGTAGGGGGGGGGGCATTTTTTTAGGCCCCCCCCCCCCCCTTGCCGAGTGTGGAACGGACCCCGGAGAGGCAAATGGATGCTGATATCTGAGCTGGATCTGGAGAGAACTTTGTTGAGCTGAAAAGTTGGTTAACCACGCCAAGAGACAGACTGTGTCCGGAAGTGAGGGAGCTCATGTTGAGACAAGCTTATCGTTTCCAGGCAGAAATTTCCTCTCCACGTATGACCTCACGCCACACGCGGATCATATTTCTGGGCCAACGTGGAGATAAAGAACTTACTTTACTCTGAAGTACTAGCTTCCATTTGGGAAAAAGGACTAGTAAAGCGCAGGTGTGCTTTGCAAAGTTGAACATCCTAAAAAAAACGGAACTGGAAGACGTTTCACTCTGACTGGTAAAACAGACACCAACCCAGTCACATTCACCCAGCTGGTTATTGTTGAGTCGGCTGTTTCTTTTGGCCGAGACCCAGGACTGAGCAGAGAACACGGGGTGAGCGTGTCCAGAAGCGATGGGGAAATATTTATTCTTTCTGATTTTTGTCCTCTGTCTTAGTGCTACGCTCCAGAAGAAAGGTAAGACACTGAGGTAAAATAACAGTTATGTTTTACTTTTGATATGTGCTCAATTCATTTGTTCAATGAAGAATTAGGACCCATATACCAAAATGTGTAGCGTCTATTAGCTATCAGAACTATGAGAATTATTGGTGCATTTGAATTTGTCAAAAATGTAATGACAAATTTTAAGAAAATAGGTGACACGGCGGTCGAGTGGTTAGCGCGCAGACCTCACAGCTAGGAGACCAGGGTTCAATTCCACCCTCGGGCATCTCTGTATGGAGTTTGCATGTTCTCCCCGTGCATGCGTGGGTTTTCTCCGGGTACTCTGGTTTCTTCCCGCATTCCAAAAACATGCTAGGTTAATTAGCCACTCCAAATTGTCCATAGGTATGAATGTGAGTGTGAATGGTTGTTTGTCTATATGTGCCCTGTGATTGGCTGGCGACCAGTCCAGGGTGTACCCCGCCTCTTGCCCGAAGACAGCTGGGATAGGCTCCAGCAGCCCCGCATCCCTCGTGAGGAAAAGCAGTAGAAAATGAATGAATGAATTTTAAGAAAATAAATATCCCCAATCATTAAAGTTACCTAAAAACTTTGTTCAGCAAAATAGTAGTTCATTTTTTTGTAGGGTATCTTACTAATTTCCAGAAATTCCAGTGGCAATATTCAAATGTCAAAAATTTCTCAATATTTTACAGAATTATGTAATTGTTTACAATTCCAACCTCGGCCATCTCTGCCCGTGCATGCGTGGGTTTTCTCCGGGTACTCCGGTTTCCTCCCACATTCCAAAAACATGCTAGGTTAATTGGCGACTCCAAATTGTCCATAGGTATGAATGTGAGTGTGAATGGTTGTTTGTCCATATGTGCCCTGTGATTGGCTGGCCACCAGTCCAGGGTGTACCCCGCCTCTCGCCCCAAGACAGCTGGGATAGGCTCCAGCACCCCCACGACCCTCGTGAGGATAAGCAGTAGAAAATGAATGAATGATTGTCATTGTTTAGTGTTTGATTCAAACACATTTAGTAAATTGAGGTTACAGCGGCCTCGCCTATGGTCACAAGCTTTGGGTAGTGAGTGAAAGGACAAGATGACGGGTACAAATGGCGGAAATGAGTTTTTTCCGTAGGGTGGCTGTGTTCTCCTTAGAGATAAAGTGAGAAGCGCTGTCATTTGGGAGAGACTCTTGAGTCCAAGCGCTGCTCCTCCGCATTGAGAGGAGTCAGTCGAGGTGGCTCAGGATTCCTCCCGGGGAAGGTGTTCAGGGCATGACCAGCTGGTCGGAGGCCTAGAGGAAAACCCAAGACCCATGTTGGAGAGACTATGTCTCTCAGCTGGCCTGGGAAGGCCTGGGATTCACTGGGAGGAGCTGGACAAAGTAGCCAGGGAGGGAGGGCAAGTTTGGGCCTCCCTGCTTGGTTAAGCGGATGGATGGATGGATGGATGGATGGACCAAATGAGAACAGTTTGTAATATTTTGGGGTATTATCTTTACAAAGCAGAATTTGGTATCAGAGGTCATCAGACTGCGCTAATAATTGTACCATTCTTGGAATTGTTGTTTTTGTTACAGTCAGAAAAGGACTGAAACAGCCTAAGAACACCTCAGAGAACCTGTGGCCCAGAACCTTCAAAGGCCACCCAGTCATTCAAACCTGGTTCTCTCCGAACTGGACCCAAACTCCCGGTTCACCACCCTCCCCTCCGAGGCTGCAGTTGCTAAGCAACAGCACAGCATGGTACCTGGATGGCCCCCTAAGCACCAAGGTCATCCCCATTGTTTACATGCTGGTCATCGCCGTGGGGGTCCCCGCCAACATCGCTATCCTGAGCGCGCTGGCCACCAAGATCCGGAAAGTGTCGTTGGCCATCCTGTACAGCAGCCTGGCCGTCTCGGACCTCCTCCTCCTCATCTCGCTCTTCTTCAAGACCTACTATCATCTCCATGGCAACCACTGGGTGCTGGGAGAGGCGGCCTGCCGGGTGGTGACGGCTTGTTTCTATGGCAACCTCTACTGCTCCGCACACACGCTGGCCTGCATCAGCATCCAGCGCTACCTGGCCGTGGGGCACCCCTTTATGTACAAGCGTCTCCCCAAAAGGCATTACGCCGCCTGGACCGCCTTGGCCGTGTGGGGGGTTTTTGGGGCCACAGTCCTCCCTGAACTCCTGGTCCAGCAGAGCTTTTGGATCGCCGAGCTGGGCCGCACAACCTGCCACGACGTGCTCCCACTGGATCTCAGCTCCCACATTTTCCTGCTCTACTACAACCTCTTCCTCACCCTTGTAGGCCTCCTGGGGCCGCTGGGGGTGACGGTTCTGTGCTACGGCCGCATCATGTGTGAGCTGAAGCGCTCTCAACTGGACTGGGCTGTCTACATGAGGGCCAGCTCTTTGGTGTTCGCCATCTTCCTGGTGTGTTTCACCCCCACCGGGGTGGTGCACTTCCTCCACTATGTGCAGCTCTTTGTGGATGGGACAGAGGGTTCGTACGTCGTCTTCAACGTCGCCGTGTGCCTGTGCTGCGTGCACGCCTGCCTGGATCCCTTCCTTTTCCTCCTCATGTCCAGATCTGTGGAATCTAGATTATACTACGACGCCTCCAAGCCCACAAGCCTGAGTGTATCTTCTTGAACACATTTGACATGAGTGGGTAGTGTTCTAGTTGTTGTAGCAGTCTATGTAACTGTACTGTAGTTGATGAACACAGTTGGAAAGGGGACACTTCATTAGGAACCCAGCCTTCAGGCCATTCCGTGTGAAGAACCACCATGATATCACTGTGGAGCAGGATGGTCTTGTTCATCCTGGCAAACTGGTGAGGTTCGTGTGGCCTTGCAATCACCGCTTGAGGTCTCCCCATAAAGTGAGGCGATGCTGGTCTCATCTCTTGCTCGTACGCCGACTTTATGGCTGTGCCGTGTGGAGGGTATGAGGCAGTACTTTGGTCACATCTGGCAAAAAAGCCGTTATGTTGTGACGAGATACCCCCATTTTACTGGGACAACTCATGGATTTGGTCTGAAGGTGAGTGTTGCTGAGGTACGCCCCCTCCAACTGGCATTCACACGCACCACACCACAGTTAACCGTAATAAGCTCTCCTGCTGCCACCGGCTTTGCCACCGCGTGCCCCTCATGTATTGCCCCCCATGTAATGTTGTGATATTGCTGGGTGTGTGTTTATGTTCATTTCATTGAGTTCATACTTTCCACCGTGTTTAAAGAATCCATGACGTGGGGGGTGCTGGAGCCTATCCCAGCTGTCTTCGGGCGAGAGACGGGGTACACCCTGGACTGGTAGATGTAAACATCTTTTGTGAAATTGTACTCCTAAGCTCGTAAAATGATAGTTGAATGCTTCAATATTGCCAGTTATCTACTTAGTGGTTCAGAACAATTTCAGCTTCACTCTGTGATGATGGTGGCATTTCCTGGGCTTCCTGTTACAGGAAGTGGCAAGACATGCCTGCAATCACCAAGAACTGGGAAACTTTCTTTCTGAAAAATGGAAAATAGACTTTTAGGAAATAAATACATTTGTATACAAGTTGCTATTGTTGAATTATTCTCACCTTTTGGGAAACTACAACCTGGAAAAAAAAGTATTATTGCAGTAGTCATAAAAACCTCTCCCAAAACAGAATTGACAATACTGCCACCTGCTGGTAAGAATATAGAAGCGCGCCAAAGGGTGTTGAAATGAAACATTTTATTTGTAAGACCAGAGTAATCCATTCAAACTTTTCTTCCTAAAATAAGTCATCCACCAGCAGCACAACATACAATGATGTCAACCATACGTGTGTGACATCTTTCAGCCCTGGCATCAATCACATGTTCACGGCCGTGGAGGAAGAGGAAGAAGAGCGGGGGCACACAGAGGAAGGGGACGGATCACAGACGACGAAAAGGACTTTTGTAACAACCATGCAGGGGTTTGGCTTTGAGGTGGCATCAGTAAGCATCCTCATCAACAAAGCTGAATATGGACAGGAAAATGGCGGGAAAAAGGATTCACCCAAGTTGAGTCAGCAAGGGAGTCCATCAAGGTATAAAATAAAAAAACACAGCACATCCCCAAGTCTGAGAAAAGAAAGCATCCATGCGGTTTTGTTTCTGCATCGGGCGCAGTATGGCTACCAGTCAAATAAAACAATGTGATGATGACCAAAGATCCGTAAATGGCACTGACTGCGATGTAGGGAAATGGCGCACCTGCCTCTGACCTGGCTGCTCAGTACAATATGGCCAAAGTGATGGCGACAATTCAAACACGAGTACACTTTTTGGGTGGAATTTTGCCCATCATCCACAATCCTCATGTGAGACATGCACGTCTCTGCTCTTTTCTGCACATTCTAAAGATATAAAAACAGCTAAAATGAGGCAACATGTAATGGGACATGCCTATTAAAACATCTCCAAAAGGATTCCTGGTTTTCCATCCATGTTGTGAGCATGCATTAGCAGGTAGATTCATGATAACATGTCATACTTGGGAGTATTTTGTGAACTTCCTTCTTGGCTGTGGCGATTTCACATAGAAACATGGAAAGGGACACTACACCTAGCCTAGCCTCCAAAACAAAAAGCTCCAATATGTAGCGTTATCATTGGCTAGTGGCCTGAGGCATTGGAAGCTAACCTGTGGCAAAGTGTCACTACGCCAGTAATGTAGTTCTGGGGCATAATGCTATTAACTTAGCTTGGATAATATACAGGTCATTATGCAAATTGAACGTTGTTGGTGTTTTTTGAAGGTGCATTCTTAGATTGTTCTAGAACATTCTAGAACATTGTGAATGATGGGCAAAATTCCCCCCAAAAGTGCACTTTTGGAAGGAAAATATGTACTACTGTCCACCAACATCCTGGCAACAATTATGTTGTACTTTAACAGGTCTTGTGCATGCGCCAGCCCTTTAAAAATGTCTTTTCATCTTATCAGAATGCAGAGATGAGCGTTGCACCAAAGCACTCAGTTTGGGAGAACGAGAGAGCGAGTCTCCAGATTAGAGAGCTGTTTTAGGAGGGAGGGGACAATACCACACAAAGAAAGAGACCCCATCTGGGAGGTGACGCAAGACAGAAGAGGAGCTTTCAACAGGAGGTCTTTGAACACAACACGGACACAAGGGGAAGCGGTTAAGAGCCTCACACGCTGCTGCGTTAAAAAGCAGAAAATGTAAACTTTTTTTGTCATTGAGAAATTCTGCTGCAACCTTTTTTTTAAAGTCTACATATACAGCGTTGTTATTCTTGCAAACCAAGCAAAAGGGTTGAAAGGTCACACTGGAATAATGGCAGAGGGCTCTCGTATGTGGATGTAATAGAGTGGAATTTTGTAGGAAATCCTACAAAAAAGAACCACATTGGGGTTTATCGCTAGACCTTTTTACAGCATTGTAAGCCTCATTTTGCAAAAGCCAGCCTCTCGTGGAGTTAATATCATGCCTAAACCTCCCCAACACACAAAACATGTTTTACTCACACCCAAAGACTAACTCATGGATTTTGCTTTGCAAATAAGAAACCTACCTAACAAATACAGCATGATTTATACATACTGTACAAATTTTGTACATATTTTGTGTGTTTGTGAGGTTTTGGGATGATACTCCCTGCACAAACCGGATTATGTCCAAAACAATGGCAAATAGCACATAAAAATAACTTTTTTTCCTCACTAAAAATGCTACATTTGCTATATTATCATTTTAAAATAGGCCACTGTTACTCTGAATTATTTTATATTTAATTCATAGGAAATTTTAAAAACATTTGCCATTGTATAAAGTCAGTTTCATATGACTTAGTATATCCCACCAGGGGATACCGGTTGTGTGCCTGTTTGTGTGTGCTTACTTGTGTGCTTCGCAGCAGTGCTTGACATGTCGACATGGGCCAATATGGTACTGTATATCTGTCTTCACATTTGATGACGTTAGGACGTTTTTTGTTCACAGGAGGACAGCTTACCTTATTATCGAGGCTGTATTATTGATCTTTTGCATGAAATCCGATTAAATCCGTGGGATGGAGGGCTGCACAAATACACACGGCAACAAAACAATAGATAAACGACAGGGACAAAAAAAACAGGCATAGAAAGAAAAACTTGCTTAACATGGAGATAGTGTACATGCTTTTCATTGGACTGCAAAAACACGTACATAACAGCCGCAGAAATGAATAAACATCAATAAATAAGGACAGTTGTCACAGTACTTGACGTGTGCAACTTTCGTGGTTGTGCGAGTTGCAGGGAAAGTAAAGCTTGAAAAAACTGCCTTAATAGCTTTAGTGTGACACTGCAGTCATTAAACAATGCAAGGTGCGGTGCGGTGCTTGTTTCAACCGATGTGCTTTGATGTGTAAATCAACTTCATCCAGCTACGTTATGCAGCACAGAAGCAGAACGAAAGGATGCTCAGACACTTTGCGACAAAACTCGGAAGAGAACGAGACGCCCAGCCAAAATTCGACGAATAATCAAATCATGTGCAAATAATTAGCAAACTTTTGTGACAAAGGAGTTTGCATCGCTGCTCAGCAAAATGTAGCGCAGGCCTGGTAAACAACACACACACACACACACACACACCGCTCAGCTTCACATGAGGACGTTGGCCCGAGTATCGGGCAGCCGAAGGCCCACCAGGCCACCGCCGACCAACACGCACGATGCCAGAAGGATAGGGATAGCCTTGGTGATGCCCACCAGCGATCCGAAGATCAGGTTGCCCAGCACGGCAGACAACTTGCACATGGCGTTGCAGAAGCCGAAGCCGGTGCCTCTGCAAAGGCACACGTTCAATTACTCTGGACACCTTGTCATTCGTGCTACAAATAACGCATGTAGTCATTTAATCTGATAGAGTAGCTGGGAGCGTGGTCTATTATTAAAAAAAATTACCTACATGGCAAGCATTCAGAAAAAAAAGAAAAGTACTCATGTCACACAAAAAAAATCAAAAAAACAGCATGCATACCATGAACTTTGCACATGTTCTTGATTTTTCTTTGGCTTTTTGTGTGTGAAACTAACTAACCAACAGAAATAGCATCTTCAACAAGGAGTGTTAAGAGTGTCCCACTAATTCTGTCCCAGTGGTGTCCAAAAATTTATATGATGTGACGTTTCTGAAAATGGCTTACCTACTAGTGCACTGGTAGTCAGTGGTTAACTTCTTTTTACACTTGGAAATTGATTTTTTTTTTCTTGCTTGTGAAAATAAATGACAAAAACTGCCATTAACTTTGTTTTACAGTTGTATGACAGTTAAGTAACTGTGATTTCAAACCTTGCCAAGGTTTTACGATGTCCAGTTTGACCCTGGAACAGATTATTTCTATTTCGATTATTTTCTATAGGGATAAGTGACATATATTAGATATCTACCAGTGTAACCTGGTATTATCCGACTGGAGTGTCTCTCAGTGATGGCTCTCAGGGTCCAAGCAGACCCCGTAGGAGGACTACCAGAATCCAAGTGCAGGTCCACAGAAAGAGTGTAATATGGCTAGTTGAACAGTGCTGAACAGTGAGTGTCATGTGACTAGTTAGGTAAATAAATGCCCCAGCTATACTTAAAGAGTATTTTTACAGTCGTCCACCTAAATCGGGGCCAAATGTGGCAGTGACCCGCCAGACCCAGTAGATGGCGCTATGGTGCAAAAATAAAGGGGGTTGAAACCCATTCACCACGTGCATTACCCCCACCAAACGACCCACCTCCTGTCTGTGGGGTAGAGCTCCGTGGTGACCACATCCAAGGAGTTCCACGCGGAGATGCTGAGGCCGTTGTAGAGGCACAGCATGAAGATCATCATGGACTCGCTGGTGCCGAACCACAGGAAGAAGCAGCTGATGCCTGATAGCACCATGGAGCCCCCTGTTGGACACACGGTCACATCTCAGACGTCACGCATGTCCAAAGGCCAACATGACGACATTTAGCCGGCGAGGGATGCTATTTATATTTCTAGCGGGCAAAAAAGGCCACGTCGTACCTAACATGCTGAGACGGCCTATTTTGTCCATGAGAAGGGCCGAGACGATGTTTCCAGGCAGCACGGCCAGCGTTCCCAGGAAGTTGACGAAGTAGACCCAATAGGCACTGTAGTCGTCATCAAAGGTCATCTGACAGCCCGTCTTGTTGTGGTGGAAGGAGCTGTTGATCACCCTTGAATTTGTCAGCTTGACATCGTCAATATCTGCAAGATAAATGTTTCTCTCATACTTTTGTTTTTAGTCGGAGTGGAATAATAGTACACCAGTTTCTCATTTGTAAAAGGTAATTTTGTCATTTATCAGCTGTTATGGCTGCTGTAATGCCCACTTTCGACAGCAGGTGGCGCATTGTCCATTTCATAGCATTACAAAGAAAGTGCAGCGGCTGAGAGGCAGAGGTAACGTAGCCACTTTATGTCTTTCTGCACTTCGCCTGACAGGTGGAACACATTTGAATTTATTCAACTGAAAAATCATATCTGTAAACAGCCTTTCCCATGTCATAGAATTGAATAGCGTAACGGTAAAGTTAAATTACCTTAATATGGCGGACACTGAGCTGATATTCAACATGGCCGCTGCCAAATTCAGCCTCGATATTTTAATCAACTGTATTATGTTTTACAAGAATAAGATGTACCGCCTACTTTTTGAGGTTTTGTGGGGAGGCACAATGACGACTGCAGCCACAACATTGGCGTGAGAGCCACAATGTGAACAATGACATAGCTAACTTTATGTAGCTAGGCGCTAATTGTTCTTCCGGTCTGCCATTTCCGGGTGAAAATGCCCTTTCAGTAGAAATGTGCGATCCCACTGATTTCGTTTCCGGTTTGATACCGAGTCAAATTCAGGTTGGGATACTTTGTGCAAATCTGTCTGGTAAATTTTAAAAAGTAGTGTATTTCACATACCAAAAATACATTTAAATCATGGATGAGTTAAATAAAATATTTTAAATTAATTCGTAATTTAAATAAATTATTAAAATACATTATTTAAAATGATTGATAATTAAATAATAATAAATTAAATAACAATTAAATGATAATTTAAAAAATAATTTCAATGAATTAATAATTAATTTAAGTCATGTGTTTATTTTAAATCCTGAACCATACTGTTGTAAGTAGGGTGATCACGTCCTTTCAGAATAAAATTTGGACTGGAGAAAAATATGAACGTGATAAACCATGATAAAAAACAATAATCAACCTATTTTCTGTCAAGACCGAGCATTTTAACCTTGTTTAATGTTAACCGCTTATGGAAACTTACATTTTTAAAAACATATTCCTTGCCAGATGATAAAGGGTTAAACTGCTGTTCTTGTTTCCACCATCTCACGCTGGCATGATGCTGGGGGGCAAAAGAGACTTGCTTTCCCTCGGTGCATTGTCGGCAACCTTATGTGCCTTTTTGTGTTTCCATGTTCAGCATTTTCCTGAGTGCTGCAGGGAAATCATTTTCAGATGCAGACTCCCACAAGGTCTGATTCAGCTCCGGCTCTCTCTCTCTCTCAGAGCATTTATAACATCTCCACCAACTTGCAGCTCTGGAATGTTTGGGCTGCACTCGTGCAACACAGCCTGCACGCACGTGTTGGATGCCATCTAAGTTGCATTAAGTGAAGCCGTAAACGCTTGAAGCTCTTCTCTCTCCTTCAAACCACATGAAAAGCTCAAAGTGGTGTCGGAGATTGAGACTTATGTGATTGGCGTTGGATTTTTGTGGCAGCCGGATAGGATCTTGGAAGAAGCCGAACAGGCGCAAACGTACCTGTGTTGTAAAAGAAGGAGTCCAAAAAGGTGCAGTTCTTGAAGGAGGACCCCACCGAGGAGACGTCCTCGAAGTAGCAGTTGAGGAAGGAGGAGTTGATGAAGGAGACAGCCTTGAATTTCATGCTGATAAACCTGGATGGAGGAGAAGAGGTTTAACAAGGCTCTGTTTGCTCATGTTGCCGTTGGGGGGGGGCAGGGGGGGGCGACTTCTTGCCTTCTTGAGGCACAGTCATCGTTTTTTTTTTTTGTGTTGTCATTGTTAATGTCTTGCGGTGTCTCCACTGAGGGTGACCAACAACAACGTGTACACGTGAGGCACAGTTGATAAGCCTTTTCATTTCCTGGTAGAGGCGGAGATAAAGGAAGCAGAATTAATATGAGCTACAGGAGTGTGTGTCTGTGATGTGCGGTCGTGACAAATAGCGCTACATGGTCCATGGCGACCATGAATTGTTTCATGAAAAAAAAAACATTAATTCATTCATTTTCTACC
This sequence comes from Doryrhamphus excisus, assembly GCF_037039965.1. Classification (NCBI taxonomy): domain Eukaryota; kingdom Metazoa; phylum Chordata; class Actinopteri; order Syngnathiformes; family Syngnathidae; genus Doryrhamphus; species Doryrhamphus excisus. The sequence goes on along the minus strand of NC_136366.1, from coordinate 10,818,267 downwards.
GCTTTTCCTCATCTTGGGAAAAATCATGCCAAACAAAAGCTATGAACAAAAAAACACAAAAAATTACCTGCAAAGACAAAAAAGTGCCAAAAAGTGAATGTAAGGCGGCTAGTTAGACAGTACCAAATATTGAGTGTAATATGGCTATTAATAATAATCAGTGCTGAACAATGAGATCATGTCTGTTACCTGTCATTGAGGAACACCCCATTTCTATGGATCTGGTTCTCCAGCGTGAAGTTGAAGGTGAATTCCTCGATGCGTTCGTTGTTGTGAATCTTCACCCTGGAGGCGTACTCGTCTGCCTGGAGGTGCTTGATCACATCGGGGAACCACACGGACAGCCCATAGTACCTGCACACTCCGGTTTTGAGATACTAGACACATCTAGTCCCACGTCAGCATGCTCGGTAAATGCCCCCGTAACACGAACAAGAGGCACAAGACGGGACGCGAGCGCTTACCCGAACGAGAGTGTCAACCAAACCGCTGCCAGCTTCTTAGTGTTGTCCTTCACAGGGTAGTCGAAGCACCTCATGAAAGTGGACCAGATCTGTTTGAAAAGAATCATTGTCATCAGGAGATCACGACAGTTTAAATACATGACACTAAATCACTTTCATTTATGCTTACTCATAATGTTTTTGTCTCACTCCCATTTTTTCCTTTTGTATTTTGAAGTTCTACTTAGAACTTCCTTAAGATCCAACAGTGCAAAATGTACATTGTTGCCATTTTTCACCTGCCAACTTGATGCATGCCCAGCATAAATGTTATGCATTGAGACACAAACTCACCCCCCGGAGTTCTGCCTTTACTTTGAAGAGAACTTTGAGGACCGGGTGGGTCGACTCACTCTGCATCTCCACCAGCTCGTCCAGCTGCTTGGGGATCTTTATGCGGTTGACCTGCAGCCGAGGTGAGACATTAATTACCATTGGCGCACTAGCCCCAAGGGGGCGCCCTGACGCGGCGTGGACTCACGGTAAAGACTCTCTCGGGCTCTCCGCGGGCTCGCATGTTGGTGTCGTGGATGTGTTTGAGGACCATCCAGGCCTCGTCATGTTTGCCCATCTAGACGAAAGAGCCGGGCAGCATTGCCGTCCTAACTATCGTTACATGTGTGTGGTGGGTGTGGCCAGTGCGGCTCTCTCACCTGTAAGAAGAAGCGAGGGCTTTCGGGCATGAACGTGAGCGCCACCACCGCTGAGACGCAGGGTAGCGCACACACCACAACAAACACTCGCCAGCTGTGGAACTGGTAGGCGGAACCCATGCTGAAACTCCAACCTGCACACAGAAGGCGTCAAATTAACACCAGACCTCAGATCAGTTCAGTTTCTCCCTGTTATGCATTATTGGAAGGATGATACATCATTGATTAATGTGCACAATTGCGGTTCGAGTCATGTCATTTCCATATTTTTCCCCTCCTTATTCCATATGTAATCATGTGAACAAATCGTGTTATTAAAATAGTCGTTAGTTAAATGCTCAAGGCCCCATGGACAGTTAGTTGCTACATTTTTCTTGATGGCGGCCAGGTTTTTCAAGCAATCTGGCTTAAATTTTAAACACGTGCATGTCGGTTGCCTAAATGTGTGTACCAAATTTGGTGGTGATTCGGCTAAACGCCCTCAAGTTACAGTCAGGTGTTTTACTGAGCGCAGAATTCCCACTTTCATTCATTCATCTGTTCATTTTCTACCGCTTTTCCTCACGAGGGTCGCGCGGGTGCTGGAGCCTATCCCAGCTGTTGTTGGGCGAGAGGCGGGATACACCCTGGACTGGTTGCCAGCCAATCACAGGGCACACCACGCATGCACGGGGAGAACATGCAAACTCCACATAGAGATGGCCGAGGGTGGAATTGAACACTGGTCTCCTAGCTGTGAGGTCTGCCGCGCTAACCACTTCAACCGCCGTGCCGCCCAGAATTTCCACTTGTGGATAGTAAAACAATAACTACACCACCTAGTGGTGTATTTGTTTGGAAATAATAGAACAGGCAACACAGTCGGCGTGCATGCCTTTTTCCACCTTGTATCACTTCTTAGCATAGTTAGCATACTTAGCATACAAAATATCAAAGCGTCAAAGTTGCATCCTTTCATTTTTCACTATGGGGACCTTGCTGGAAAATGTTAGGACACCCCTGCGTTAAGGTGAAGAGGACATGAGCGTGTTTGAACGCGAGCTTCCTTCAGCGCGGTCCGGTAAAAAGCTCATTAGGAGGATTACAGCTATAATGGACCGGTGGCGATGGCTGACTGGTTTCGATACTCAACATGATTTATGTCACTGCTCTACAGTGAGTAGGAACGCCTCCGACACACACACACACACACACACACACACACACGAAGGAGAGCATCCAGACAAATATTTCTTACACTGCGACAAACACATACATTTTAGACTGGCTTCAGCAGCTCATTTTTTTCTTCTTTAGTTGTTATGGAGAATAAAAAAAAGACACACACACACACACACACACACACACACACATCTGGCCTTTACTCGCCAGTCAATGTAAAGAGCACTGCGGCGAAACCTATTACCCACAAACCACTGCTTCTTACAGGGAACAAAAAAAGTGGCGTCTAATCAACTGACCTCTGCCGCCGGCTGAGTATACTTTGTTACGAAAGACAAAGCGATGCTTCCATGATCACTTTTGGACATATTAATGGTGTAGAAAAATGTACACCCTTTTTTAAAAGGTCATTTTTTTATCCGGACTTAGTGGTTAGCGCGCAGGCCTCACAGCTAGGAGACCCCAGTTCTACCCTCGGCCATCTCTGTGTGGAGTTTGCATGTTCTCCCCGTGCATGCGTGGGTTTTCTCCGAGTAATCCCTTTTCCTCCCACATTCCAAAAACATGCTAGGTTAATTAGCGACTCCAAATTGTCCATAGGTATGAATGTGAGTGTGAATGGTTGTTTGTCTGTATGTGCCCTGTGATTGGCTGGCCACCAGTCCAGGGTGTACCTCGCTTCTTGCTTGAAGACAGCTGGGATAGGCTCCAGCACCCCCGGCGACCCTCGTGAGGATAAGCGGGAGAAAATGAATGAATGTTTTTATCCATCTTCTGTCCAATAAATGCCCCCATCTTTGATGGGATGAAAAGGCCTTATGGTTCGGAGGTGTGTGCGCCACCTGTTACTTCCTGTGCTCTTCACCGTCTGCAGATGAAGTTTTGTGGGGGTGAAGCCATCATCCAGAATTTCTGTCTACATGTGCACATAGAACCAGTCCATCTTGATTCAACGCACGTATTCCCTCCTCATAATCTTTATTGTCACATCCCTTCTATAAGTTTAGTTTTGTTCCGGAACCCGGCGTCTATTTCCTCAAGTGTTTGTCTTATGACTCCCCAGATAAGTGCTCCACCCGGCCGAGGCACTTCATCACCGTGGCACGTTATAGAGTCGCACAGGCGAAAAGCCTTCCAGCGTCCATTCTTTCTGCCGTTCCATTAAAGCCGCTTCGCTGCGGCCATTCCTCGTTGTTGTTTCCTTTGTATCCCTTCACCTTTCCATTATCCCTTACAAAGGGTACATAAATCAAGTGCCCCTGCCCGCCATCTCGACCCAGCTCTTGTCCTTCTAATCTCTAGTTGCCGCACCTCAGTCGGATTTCATTTCATTCACGGACGCTTGATACACGTTATGTACAAGGTTAGTTATACAGTGCATCCGGAAAGTATTCACAGCGCTTCACTTTTTCTACATCTTGTCATGTTACAGCCTCATTCCAAACTGAATTCAATTAATCTCTTACCTCAAAATTCTACACAAAATACTCCATTATGACAATGTGAAAAAGTTTTTTTTTTACTTTTTTTTTACTCTCCTAGAGGAGAGCCTTCCAGAAGGACAACCATCTCTGCAGCAATCCTCCAATCAGGCCTGTAAGGTAGAGTGGCCAGACGAAAGCCATCAGACCAGAGAATTTGGTTTCTCATGGTCTGAGAGTCATTCAGGTGCTTTTTGGCAAATTCCAGACGGGCTGCCATGTTCCTTTTACTAAGGAGTGGCTTTCGTCTGGCCACTCTACCATACAGGCCTGATTGGTGGATTGCTGCAGAGATGGTTGTCCTTCTGGAAGGCTCTCCTCTCTCCACAGAGGAACGCTGGAGCTCTGACAGAGTGACCATCGGGGCCTTGGTCACCTCCCTGACTAAGGCCCTTCTTCCCCGATCGCTCAGTTTAGAAGGCCGGCCAGCTCTAGGAAGAGTCCTGGTGGTTCCAAACGTCTTCCATTTACGAATAATGGAGGCCACTGTGCTCATTGGGACCTTCAAAGCAGCAGAAATGTTTCTGTATCCTTCCCCAGATTTGTGCCTCAAGACAATCCTGTCTCGCAGGTCTACAGACAGTTCTTTTGACTTCATGCTTGGTGTTTGTGCTCTGACATGCACAGTCAACTGTGGGACCTTATATAGACAGTTATTATATTTCCAAATCATGTCCAATCAACTGAATTTACTGCAGGTGGACTCCAATTAAGCTGTAGAAAGATCTCAAGGATGATCAGTGGAAAAAAGATGCACCTGAGCTCAATTTTGAGCTTCATGGCAAAGGCTGTGAATACTTATGTAAATGTGATTTTTTTGTTTTCTATTTTTAATAAATTCAAAAAAAGTCAAAAAAAAAACTTTTTCACATTGTCATAATGGAGTATTTTGTGTAGAATTTTGAGGTAAGAGATTAATTTAATACAATTTGGCTGTAACATGACAAAATGTAGAAAAAGTGAAGCGCTGTGAATACACTGTATGCTTGTTTTTTGAGCGGGGATTTTATTAGTACCCTGCCCCACAACAAAAATCTGGACGGACAAAAACATTCAGTGCTCCAGTGTTTCACAGCCTTTACTGGGTCAGGACACAAATTTTATATCAAGGGTTTTCAATTACCAGCCGGGCGCTTATATCTCCTTGAAGCTTGGGTGCTCTACCAGTGGCCTGGGAGCTGCAGGGTTCTTAGGATCTGATCTAGCAACATCAGAAAGAAGATCTCCCGATCAGGAAACTCGCCAAGCTGGGTGGATGGCCCCAGTAGAAATAGCTAAGATCCTAAGAACCCTCCAGCTCCCAGGCCACTGGTAGAGGACCCAAGCTTCAAGGAGAACCGCCCGGCTAGTAATTTAAAACCCCCGATATAAAATATGCTGGATACACCATACACCGGGTTAGGATCGGGGGTTTAGGTTGGGGTAGTTAGAGGGGTAGGGTTAATGTTGAGTATGACAGTATCTTTGCTAATTTGTTTTGCTACAGCTCTTGTGTTGAATCTCAGGTGTGCTTCATGTGAGTTGGTGTTTTGGAGCACTTGATTCACAAAGGACTCACTCCATAGAAATCAATTGGACACTGTCCTGCCGGGCAATCAGTTGCTACGACAACCTTTCCTAAAGAACATACAGACTGGAAACTGCAGTCTTGGAATTTCCTGTCTCTGAACTAACCTAAGCCGTATTTGGGGATTCGTATCTTTGCTTTTCTTCCTGATTTTGACAGAATGGACTTCCGTTGGGTGCATAGAGTTTGATTCCTGAATCCATTGTCTTAGTTGGGCATTCAACAAGAAACTGTTTTTCCAAAACATACACACTCATGCTCAGTCAATGGGTGCGCTCCTGCTGATATTCAGTCCCTGGTGACCTGCTTTTTGTTTGCATGCCTGCCCGAGGCTGCAAGAGAAAGGCGGGAAATATTTGCAAATGATCTCACATGTTGCTTTTTATTGGCATCTCTGCGGCAGGCACGGAGCATCATCTTCTGCACGCTCCATTTCTGTTTGCAGCATTGCGACATTGTATTCCCGAAAATGCAGCTTTAAGACATAAGGCATTAAAATTACTACACACTAGTACATTTTAGGTTGACCCTGGAACGTATATCTGATATATTGGGAGTAGTACTTTCATTTCTGTCATGAATTTTGGAAGAAAGAACAGTACGATGTGATGCTGATCAGGTTCCAACTGTTAATAGCTACCCACACTATACTTTTCCATAGTTTGGAGTTGTATATTTTCATCTGCCCATTTCCTCTTGTTATTCCCTTTCCTCTCAGCGTTTTATTGCCTAGTCATCCTGTCCTGTCCTAAACGTATGGACAGGTGATTGCATAATTTTGCTTCTGTGAGTAAAAGCAAATCTAATGATGATTCTGAGGACTCATTCTGATCCTAAATGTGATCTCAGGGAAGAACTAAATTTGAAAAACTTATATGCTAGGACTACGTTAAAAAGCCATAGCACTTCAGTTTGTGGAATCAAACTATGGAATGGATTGAGTAAGGAAATCAAACAATGCACAACGATGAGCCAATTCAAGAAACAATACAAGCAGTTGATGTTTGCTAAATACAAGGATTGAACCAGTCATGATGTGCTATATATATCACTATATTGACACTTACTATGGTACACATTATGGCATTGGATGCTCATATCACCTCCTACTTCGGTACGAGGTGCATTATTTAAAAAAAAAACAAAAAAAACAACTGTATTATGGAAAGCAGGAAGTGAACAAATGTAACAGTTACTGATTGTAAAGTACCAGATGGAGGGGTAGGATTTAATAAACTTTGCTTCTTCCTACTCCTTTTGGACATGTGGAACTGGGAACTGATTATGGGATGCACTCAATTGTAATCTGATGCATGTTCAAATGAAATAAAACCATTACCATTACCAAATACTTGCCATTAGAATAGTTATTTGGGCGTCGACTGGGTCATAACCTCACTCACCGTAGTGCGGGATGATGGCCCACGCCATAGCAGAGGCATAGATCCCTCCGATCATCCAGAACATGCAAAGCCAGCTCAGGTGCTCGCCTCGCTTCTCCCGGGCCAGTACCTCGGCAAAGTATGAAAAGACAATAGGTACGGCGCCGCCAATCCTGCAAATACAGCCACAAATAATTTCCGTAAACTCTTGCTGGTCTGCGTTTCTCATTGAGCCACTTCAGTACGTGCAGGGTTCACGGCAGTCAAATATCAGCCAAGGTCAAGGATGCTGCCTGACAAGCAGACTGAAAGGAAATGGACTCACCCAAATCCCGACAGCATACGGCAGAAAAGGAACATGCTGTAGCCTTGGACGAAGGAGGAGAGGAAGGCAAAGAAGCCGTTGACCGACATCGATATCAGGAGGCACTGTTTGCGGCCCAACCTGTCTGACAGGCCGCCCCAAAAAAAGGCTCCGAACATCATCCCCAGGTACACGATGCTGCCTGAAGACAACCGGAAAATGAATAGGGGGTTATGATTTTACGCCAAAGTCAGCCGGGACGGTCTCCAGCTTTAACTGTCACCCAGAACAGGGATGGATGTATTTTTAATTTGATGTTGTTACTGTCTGGGCGGCACGGTGGTCGAGTGGTTAGCGCGTAGACCTCACAGCTAGGAGATCAGGGTTCAATTCCACCCTCGGCCATCTCTGTGTGGAGTTTGCATGTTCTCCCCGTGCATGCGTGGGTTTTCTCTCCAGTACTCCAGTTTCCTCCCACATTCCAAAAACATGCTAGGTTAATTGGCGACTCCAAATTGTCCATAGGTATGAATGTGAGTGTGAATGGTTGTTTGTCTATATGTGCCCTGTGATTGGCTGGCGACCAGTCCAGGGTGTACCCCACCTCTCGCCCGCAGTCAGCTGGGATAGGCTCCTGCACCCCCGCGACCCTCATGAGGAAAAAGCGGTAGAAAATGAATGAATGAATGAATGTTACTCTCTTATACATAATAAATAAGACACATTACATCGTTGGGTGGGTCAAAAAAAAGTTGGGGGCCCGAAATAGTCATCCATCTTTTACTATAAGAACGGTTGACATCTGTCGCCTGATATTTTTTGAAGCATGCGTGCTGCCATCTTTGACCTCACGCTCCTGCTTTCAAAAAAATTGTTATCTTACTGCGACTACAGGAAGTCACGGTCATTTCTCTTCCTGGGAAAAGGTAGCGGGCACGGGATAGGTCTGTTGTCAGGCTAGTAAATAACGCTGCGTTGTGCTAATAAAAATGCTAATGTCTTTGGAAGCGGGAGGAGGTGCGCGGTGACGGTTTGAGGAGGGCGTCTCTTTTCTTGGGCCGTGTTTGAGGTGATGGGACAGATAGGCTAAAAGTAAAGGCTCTTATCGAGCGGCGCAGACACCACGCTGAGAGCGAGCGATTCATTACCCCGGCGACAGCTGCTAGCTCGCCACTGCAGAGGAGGCCGTCCGAGCGGCGGCGGGACATAAAGAGCGAGCCGGCGGACATCAGAAAGTGCCGCATTCGCGACAAATGGGGTGACATCTTAAGATGGGTGTGCATGCAAACAATGCGCTCCCCCGAACACACGTGACGCTCTATCTGGGTGCGCCGGCTCATTTGTTTTATGGCTCCCCTCACGTTGAGTTAGGATGTGTAATAAAGGGAGTGGGGGGCGGGGACGGTAGGACTCTTCCTGAGATTGGATTTGTTATTTGCTAAGGGTTCAAGAAAAGGTCAAAGCATTGAAACAAGCATTAGCTTTATTGGAAATGAAAGACGGGGCATTAAAAGGAAGTGACTTCTGCAACATTTGGCAACATCTTCATAAAGAATGAAGCACAGTGGAGGTTTTTAAGTCTGACGGTCGCCAAGAACTTCTTACAGGGTCCTGGGTGGGCCACCTTGCCCTTTTTCTTGTGCCGTCATGTCTGTTGCTGCAATTTCCCTGACTTTGTGGATTATTCATATAGTCATATTTAGAGTTGCTGTAATTATTTAAAGTGTGGAAGGTGGCGGCTGTCATTCATTACTTGCCAGAGGTGCGATCGCATTTGTTAATTTTGTGTAAATCTTCATTATGCGCTCATTGCATGCCATGGATTTTTGACTTCTAGACGTCCCTCGCTATATCGCATTATTGCTCACTCAATTTATCATGTTTTTTTAATGTATGAATTAATTAATCATGACCAACGATGGCCAGTTATATATAGTATTGTGGTCATTAAGCATTATTAATGTTATGAGACATGAGGTTAGATGACATTAATTTTCACACTGCATGGGAAAAAGTGTGGAAGTGGTACGTTTTGGGCCTCTTTGTCCTTCTTTCCCCACTCAATTTGAAACACTAAGTTTTTGAATATGTAAATCTGAGAGGCTAACTCAGGAGTCCCGTTAGCTTGCTATGCTAGCAGCGTCTGCCTCTTGTCTCTGTATTGATTGGAGTGTAAAAGTAGGGTTGTTATATCATGTCTACAGGTCTCTGATAATGTCAAAAACCCATATTTAAAATGATAAAGAATTACAAATATGCACGTTTTTTCATTATTCATGCATAACGCAAACTGTACCAAAACTGACATATCAGACAAGGTTGTTGTAGCAGGATTACACTAACGTGGGTGGGCTCGAATACTGTATCAGAGGGGCGTAGGAGAACACAGAATCAGACTAGATGTTTTCTTTCTGCACTGGGGAACCAGCTGAAAACAACCCAGACTTTACTCCTTTCACCGCAACACCGCACAGCTTCTTCTCCGGGGGGATTACTCCCGCTAACGCTTAAATCGTCTCCACGCTCGCTGATTTCTGCTTCCTATTTAAGCCCAACTCCGTCTTGACACCTTTGCACCGTGTTCTCTCGCCTGGCATGAACGAGAGGAGGAGGAGGAGAAGCGAGACGAGACGCTAATTTCCTCATTGAGGACATGAGGAGCTGCACAGATAGGAGACGATCCCCAGAGGAGGGCCTGTGATTGACAGGAGCGTTTTGGCAGCGAATGAATGAGACAAACTCCCCCGAGGAGAAAACGCCATTCCTTCAACGTTAATTACAGCAACACCTGCCCTAGCTATCATCCACTTTTAATCTACAGTGTTCCGTCCGCACAGGGTGCACTCGTGCTGCTCTGCACCACAGCGGAACTTGTCGACTCTTCAGAGAAGTTGTGTGTATTTTGATGGTGGAGATCGCAGGTTATCATTAATAACTGGCAGGAGGAGCGATGGCATTGATTGTATCGTGGCGTGTGTAGAAATCGCTATGGTGGAAGATCAAAGGCAGGGGGAAACCACAGGAGGTCTGTGAACGCATCCCCACTCCAGTACGGTAAATTATCTTGCAATTGATTCTATTTATAGAGCGATTCTTTTCAATGAGTCTTTGTTTATTTAGCATACACACATTTATGTGTGAGTTGGCCATGTATATGACTCATTCTCTTCTTCTCTCCCTCTGTCGTCTACCCGCCGCGAGATGACTCACGGGTGGATGGGAATGATTAATACAAACCACCCCGCAACATAAGGGCCGCAACATTAGGTACACCTGCACGCACGTCTCACGACATCCGACGCCGGGCTTTGACTGATGCTCTCTGAGGTATCAGTTGTGATATTGTTGGACCTCATAAACAAGAGTGGAAGTGTTCCATTGTACTTAACGCACCTCCTACTCGTGTATCCAAAATACCTGGTGCCATGACAACCACAAGCAATGACATTACTGGTGACTGTGTTCCATGTGCTACCAACAACGTTTTTGTGACTCGACGCTACTGCTCACTATCTATCGTGTATTGGCTGTCTCAATTGGCGTACACTTTAAGTGCACTCACACTGAGAAGTACGGCGAAATGTAGTGCACTCAACCTGTGGCTACATGGCAGTTGCAAGTCCCCATGAAAAAGGACGGCAGACTGAGTGAAATCATCATATCTGATTTGGGAAAGCACTGAGTTCATGTCTCTTATAATGATAGTAGATGATGGGTACAATTCATTCCAAAAAGTACACTTTTTTTATCAGTTTCTTTTGTAACTCTAAAAAATTCAGCCGATGGTGGCCTTGAGATATTTTTTATTTTTTAATTTCAATTAAGCGGCACGGCGGTCGAGTGGTTAGCGCGCAGACCTCACAGCTAGGAGACCAGGGTTCAATTCCACCCTTCACCCTCGGCCATCTGGAGTTTGCATGTTCTCCCCGTGCATGGTTTTCTCCGGGTACTCTGGTTTCCTCCCACATTCCAAAAACATGCTAAATTGTCCATAGGTATAGGTATGAATGTGAGTGTGAATGGTTGTTTGTCTATATGTGCCCTGTGATTGGCTGGCAACCAGTCCAGGGTGTACCCCGCCTCTTGCCCGAAGACAGCTGGGATAGGCTCCAGCACCCCCCGCGACCCTCGTGAGGAAAAGCAGCAGAAAATGAATGAATGAATTTCAATTAACAACTAGTAAGTCTGCTATGGCCGTCGGGTGCATGATCTACCAAAGCAAACCCTGCTGGGGTTTCTTCAAAAATGGTGGTGGGCAACTTCCTGAGGTGGTTTTTGTTAGCTGCACCAGATGGCTGCATGTGAACTATCATGAGTCGTGGTCAGCATCCAGCAGCTTCATCTACCTCTGCAAGAACTTTAAAATGTTGCAACATTGGTTCTCTGCTTGCTAAAAAAAGAACTTTGTCGCCTTCTCATACACTTGCCCCTTAGTCACCCCCCTGGTGGTATTTAAGTATTTGAGTTCTTATGTCGTAAAGTGTGCTTATTATTCACTTCTGACATATCAATCGGGAAGAATCACGTTTCCGCATACCCTTACCGAGCCATCCTGCACCGGAGTTGGGGACGCACATGTCGGTCTCGGCGCTGGGCAGCACGAATCCCACCACGAACACCTCCACGCCGTCCGACATGAGTGCCAAGCCGAGCACGAAGAAGAGCTGCCACTGGAACCTCCCATGGCCACACTCCTGCATGATGAGCTCATATTGTTGCGCCAGCTCCTCCTCGTCGGCCTGCCTCTCGTTTTCCAACTCCTTGTGGCTCTTCAGGCTGTCGCTCGCAGGCTGGCCCAGAGCCAGCTGTCTGTCCTGGGCCTTCCCGTCCTGGCAGGCGGGCACACCTTGGTACTCCCCTTCGTAGATCTCGTCTTCGTCATCGTGGCCCTCCGTGGCATCGCTGGACGCCGCGTCCTCCTCGTCGTTGGCTGCGTTTTCATCGTATCGGCCGCCAGGCTGTTCGTAGGAATTGTAGTCCTCCTCGTCCTCGTTCTGGAATCGATTGTAGCTTCGATGGGTTGAGTATTCATCGGATGCACGGTCTACTGCCTTGCTGAAGTTCTTGGCAGCTTGCCTCTTGGCCTCCTTGGCGATGTCCTTGGCGCCTTTGACCAGGGAAGTCCTGTTGTTGTGCGTTTCATTCATCTTGACACAGACAAAGCTCAGCACTAAATGTCTGGAACGAGCCTATTCCAGCTCTGGGTACTTTATTGCGTCAAATCACCAACAGCCGGGTACGCCGCTCGGGCTGCCGGGACACTTTTAATTAAGTGCGGAGGTCGAACCCCATCTAGCGGGAGCGGCCGGGAAGGAGGCAGCTGATCAGTCCTGGAAGAGCCCAGCAGACGAGGCCGTCAGCCTGCAGGAACACAAGGAGAAGACGCGTCACTAAAAGTTAGGCGAACACATTGGAGGTATTTTAGGTTTTAACATGGCGCACTTGTACGAGCTCACGTCTCTCGTGCATCAAAGCTCATTCATTTCGGCTCCATGACTCCATGAACCGGGAACACATTTCAGCTTCGTGTGAGCGAGTGGTCTCATCAGAGACCTGTCAGCAACATCAAGACTCTGTCGCCTGTCCCCGCCCCCTCACCGCACCGAAAGACCCTTTAGTAACTCTGCCGGTGACGGGGCAATTACACGCTGTGTGTGAAGCAGGGGACATTTGAGTGGGAAACACTAAATCTACATTCTGTCAATCTCTCAAGATGACAGGTTGGAATGTCCAATGATATCGACTGATATCATTGGACGATGTTAGAGTGCGTTCACACAAGAAAAAGGTACTGTGCTGCGTCTAGTGCGCTTCTTTTGGTCAAATGTGAACGCCATCATCCCGGTGTGCACCAATCACTAACCCATCTCTCAAGGCGTCTTGGTCCGCATGCACTTAAACTCCGATAGCTTTAACTCGACTGTGAACGCCACACGCACCAAAGACACGAAATGACAAATACCGTATCTAAGAGTGCATGTTGCATGTTAGCATGCAACAAGGCTCTGCAAGGCAAGGTTCTGCAGCATCTGCTGTAGAACAACCAGGTTTAGAGACAGTGACTTCCCCCTGGCCATCAGACTGCTCAATGCCAAATAAGTCATCTAACCTGCCCACACGCACATTATTTATTCAAAATTATTTTAATTATCTGTACAAATTACTGTTGATCACATTTGATGTCATCTATTTATTCTCCACATTATTATTCATTCATTCATTCATTTTCTTCCGCTTTTCCTCACGAGGGTCGCGGGGGGAGCTGGAGCCTATCCCAGCTGTCTTTGGGCGAGAGGCGTGGTACACCCTGGACTGGTTGCCAGCCAATCACAGGGCACATATAGACAAACAACCATTCACACTCACATTCATACCTATGGGCAATTTGGAGTCGCCAATTAACCTAGCATGTTTTTGGAATGTGGGAGGAAACCGGAGTAACCGGAGAAAACCCACGTATGCATGGGGACCAGTCCCGCGATCAGTCCAGGGTGCGTAGCTGGGATAGGCTCCAGCATACCCCCTCAACTCCAATGAGAATAAGCAGTATAGAAAATGTATGGAGTATGAAATAAGATGGTAAATATACTGTAGCATGGTTTGAAATAAGCTTTTTAACATGCGCATTGAAGAGCGTTGCTGCATAGTAAAAGTGTATGTGTAAATGCAGAATGCGTAGACTGGACTACGTGTACGCTTGTCATTTACGCACACACTGAGAATGAATAGTCGGCTTGCGGAGCTTCTAAAAATCCATCTTTTCCACCTTTAACGCCGGCACTCTTGTGTATTTGCATCCCCCGTAGCAAAGGTCTGCAGACGTTGGGTTAAGTGGCCAAATAGACGCTGGCAGGTTGATGTATGGCGTCTCCGCTCACCTCTGCTCGGCGGGATGAGATAAAACATCAGTTGGGATCAGTCATTTGAACGCCGGCGCCCGGGGGGCTAGCAGGAGGAGTTTGCTGCATTGCAGCAGCCAAATGAAGCGGGAAATGGCTCATAACTAACTTTCTACGGCGCGTTCCGGGTGATGCCAGAAGGCGGGCTTGACCCTCACCGCGAGCGTACGGTGCAATGCCTGCGGGGTTGCTTTGTGCTCCGGCGACCCCGTTTGCACGGATGGGGCTCCTCCAGGGGGCAGCAAGGGCCACATACTCAACAATCAAAGGACGTGGGGGCCATTTTCATATTTTTAAATTGTTAAAACAGTCTAAAAAAATGACTTTTTGGTGCCACACTTTCAATTCATCAAGAGACTTCCCTATTTGGAAAAATCAGAGAGAAGTTTTTAAGAATGGAGAGGTGAATAATGGCGCCGCATAATTCCTACTCTCCATTCACTTCACGCTTTTCCTGACGTGTGGCCTTCCTTCTGCCATCCGTCTCTGCCTCCTTGCTTCCCATCTCAACAATTTCAAAGTCATCACGTCGACATTCCTCGCTGCTTGACGTTTTTGTCATCGGTGATAGGCCGATGACAAACCTCCATTACTTTTCCCCTCATATGTAATGTGTCTTTTTTAATGTATGTATTTCACCCCCTCGTTCTGTTTGGGGTTATTCCGCATTGTTTCGGGGTGCGATTTTGGCAATCAGCAGAAATTTCCGCAAGCTCCGAATCAGCAGGGAGGAAAGCGTTTCCTCGGCAAGGCGCTGTCACGGCCCGCTGACGGCGTGGCGCCACATTCATTAATCACCGACCAGCGGCGAGGAGACGTACGCTGTACTCCATGAAAAGGGTTCATCGCTGCTGATATCGTTTTCATCAATGGCGTCCATGCGGTACGTCATGCATGCATGCATGCGACATGCGGGCTGACAATATGGAGTGACCCTTTTTTTTTTGTTTTGCGAGGGCCCTGCAGGCTCGCTGCGGCGCCCACAGATGGCCGCAGTGAGCGTTGGCTAATGCGCATCGTGCGAATAAAACGACACGCCAAAGCTCTGCTGCAGATGCTCCACAAGCCTGGCAGAGACGCTCCTGCAGCTTTGTGTCAAATACATCGCTTGACGATCGCTTTACGTAGGAACGCTTCACGGCTACTCTTGACTCGTCACTGATTTTGTATTGTTGACAACCGGACCACTCGGGTCCAACAATCCACCCAACAGGCTACATCAGTGTACACCAGGGGCGCCCCAAACCTTTCCATATGAACCTTTCTAGTCCAATGCAGCTCAGTCCTACCTGGTCTGGTTTTCGTATAATTATTGCTTGTAACCTACTTGTCGGTTTGGGCCAATAAAAAAAATTAAATGCGGGCAAAGATACATTCGGGCTGAACTTTGGACACCTGTAGTGTAAACTGTACAATTTGGGACCCAAACACGTGAAATGATTTTCTGTCATGTAGAATTTGTAGTTTATTTTTGTAGTTTTAGCATAGAAACCTGTTTATGACATCATAAATACAATTACAGCTACGTGTTAGCATGCTATGTTAGCATGCTAATGTTAGTATAGTAGCATTTTAGCCGTTTTCATAACTAAAATAAAATGATAAAATTGTGATAAATATCATGATGTCAATCTCCCTTCCACATCCACAGGCTTTTCCTTCGTAACGATAAGAATCATTTGTGGACGCACTGAAATCCATGATTCATCGACACCACGGCTGCCCAAAGTGTGGCCCAGGGGGCCTTAAGCAGGCCGTAGTGCAGCACGTTTTCAAAATACAGGTAAGCAAAATACGGCAAATGTTGGAAAAAAGAGCATACCGTGATGTTGATACTAATAATGACTAATATGTTGATACTAATAATTAATAATAATGTGGATGACTTATTTACTGAGGCTGCCACGAGACAAGATTGGGTCGATGAGACTCTTTTTATGCAGACAGAGGAGGAAGTAAGTACTCCAAACTAGGAATGAGTTGTACCACCTGCCAAGGCTTGATCAGCTTCCATTTCTGCACAACAGTGTTCAATTCTTGATAAGCGTTCTAAAACCTTTGACCGGTAGTGTAAATGTAAAAAGGTAATAAAAAAAAACGAAACTCTAAAAAAACAGAATAAGGTAAAAAAAAAAAAAAAGCTGCATTGACATCAGCACCACAGGATCCAAGAGAAATGCTGCTTTTGTGGTTTTGGCATCATTTTCCTGTTGCATGACTTCTGTGTTTGGAGCACGGGGAGGGAATCTACGGTATATGACTCGAGAGCTAGTTGTGGCTATTCGCTCTTTTCATGACCACATCTGGCTCTCAGGCATTTCTTAACACCGTAGCATTCATTTCTTTCTCTTTTTTCCCAATTCCTGGTCAAAATCTCAAATATTCTCATGCATTTGAATCCATCCATCCGTCTTCTACACCGCAATGCGGGTGGCCGGAGCCAAAGCCAGCTGTCCTTTCGGGTTAGACGCCACAGCTGGATTATTAGCAAATGATGCAGTAGCCGATCCGGGTCATTGAGAAGCCAGGAACTCAACTTCCCTCCTTGAGCTTGCTAATTCTGCAGCGCAAACCCTTTTTGACAAAGAAGATGGCAAAATATCATATAGAAAAATGATGGATGGATTATTGGTTAGCTTCAGTTTTAGATTATTAAAAAGAATACATTCAGGGGCTTATTCATTTTTCATGCTGGAGCCTATCCCAGCTGTCTTCAGAGCGAGAGGCGGGGTACACCCTGGACTGGTGGCCAGCCAATCACAGGGCACATATAGACAAACAACCATTCACACTCACATTCATACCTATGGACAATTTAGAGTAGCTAATTAACCTAGCATGTTTTTGGAATGTGGGAGGAAACCGGGATACCCGGATAAAACCCACGCATGCACGGGGAGAACATGCAAACTCCATACAGAGATGGCTGAGAGTGGAATTGAAGTCCTGTGTCTCCTCGCGCAGTGGCTTGAGCTAACCACTCGTCACCGTGCAGCCTCAGGGACGTTTTATATTCTAAAATTGTAGGCCGCACATGAAAAGGCTCGTATTTAGTTGTATTCTGTGTTAAAAATATCTGATAAAGCTCTCACGGGAATACGTTTTAAACTTGTTTGACCAAATAACGCAGACCAAAATGGCCGACTTCCTGTTGGTTTGGGAGTATGCGTTCTTGAGACTTTTTTGTGCGTCCTGTCATAACTGACGTTTCCACCAAATTTCACGATGATCCATGAAACTGGTGGCAGGGGCTAATAAAAAAAAAGTGACTTTTGGGAGTTTGTGTTTGGGACCCATGAAATTTTTCGTTGGACAAATTTTGGTGATTTTTCATGCATGTGAAGGCTCTCAAAAATGCTATTAAAACGTGAGAATAATCATAATAATAATAATAATAATAATAAACAGTTTCAAAAAGGGCCTAAGTATGTGGCATTCATGGCCCCCCAACCCTGATTCGGAGGTTTCAGCGTTTAAAGTTTGGACACCCGCGTTCATGCATGGAGGACAGTCCACCTGCTCTCCTGCGGCAGCTAAAGCAACCAAACGGAAACCATCCCGCAACGCGGTCCAAACTTTCCAGCGGAGGACTTTGGAGTAAAAAAAAAAAGCGCGTCCGTTTGATGCGTCCTGCATCTTGTAATCACCGAGGATTTCTGCGGGTTGTCCCGCTCAGTAGGCATCAATCCGCCAAGAGCTTCTGTGACTCCCGCTCATGCTGCAGAGCGCTCCTGAATAATGACTGCATGTGTCCCCCCCCCACCACCACCGTCACCCCCACCTCCCTACACACCCTCTGCAGCTTCACGCCACGGAGGCTCCACTACGACCGCACGCCTGAGAAATAAAATAACTTTTCAAGCTCAAACTCAACTTTTCCATCCATGGAAGCAAACTTCTGTCAGTTTGAGCACACGGCGTCTTCGCTTCCGTCCATGCATGAACACCAGGGATGCCGTTGATGCTGCAGAAGAAAGACGGAGGAGGAGGTGGGGGGGGGGGGGTGGTAAAAAAGAAGCACTCACCGTCTTATCTTTGAGACTGCATCTCAGCAAAGCGTGGGGACGTGTGTGAGCTCCTGCAGGCACGCCGCCGCCACCACCGCCACCGCTGCCGCCGCCGTGATGTTTCTGCTGCTGCTGCTTGATGCTGCAGTCCAGCAAGAGCAGGAGGGCGAGAGAGAGGCTGCTGGCTGCCGGAGGTGGGAAGCGTGAGTGAGGTGCTGGGGGAGGAGGGAGGTTGAGAAGGGAGGGAGGGAGGGAGGGAGGGAAGGAGGTAGGCGGGATGGATGGGGGTGGAGGGGTGCATGGAAGTGTCATGCTACGGCATCTACCACAGTGGGACTAGTGGGTGAAGTTTGGGAGGGGGTGCCTGAGACGGGACCCCAGGGAGGAACCTCCTCCACTCCAGGACTATTTCATGAAGTTCTTCTTGAGTTTTCACTTTTCGCTTTGGTCGGTTTTGGCTTAGACTTTACGGCGGATGCCCTTCCGTGGGAATCAAACCCATGCTGTGTGTAGATCAATATTAGATCCCAGACCTTCTTGGTCCCCCTCCAGCTCCACCGGGAAGACACTAATGCGTTCCCAGGCCAGCTGTGAGACATAATCCCTCCAGCGTGTCCGAGGTCTGCCCCGGGACCTTCTCCTGCAACCAGGAGGCATCTGGACTAGATACCCGAGCCACCTCAAGTGGTTCCTCTCAGTGTGAAGGAGCAAAGTTTGGACACTCCCGGTTTAAACCGTTTGCGAGTAGGGGGCGGCGGTGTGGTTACCAGAACAGATTCTACCACCTCAGGCCCCCCCTTTTGCTGGTTATTAATATCCCAGGAAGTCATGTGACAACACCAAATAAGCAGCTGGAAGATTCCAAAGCAGATGTCTGACGGGTGAAAGGACGTCCGTGATGGAGGGCCATTCTAAACCATCAATGAGCAAACCCTCCCCGTCCTCTTCTCCTAAAATAAGCACATCTCAACCAGTGAGGAAGGAAGACGAGGAGGACATCCCCTTCGCTTGCATTTGCATTTCAATCCAGCAGATGCTGATTAAAGGCCACTTATTGCCTCATCGGCCAAATCAAGACTGGAGCCTGCAAAGTCATCAAGTGCTTCTCTTTCAATTAGACCCTAAAACTGTTCTCTCCACTTGTATCTCCACACAATAAATGTGCTTTTTTACACCCTGAAGAAGCCATCAGTCGCGGCGCCTTCAATAAGATGGAATAGACGCTGCTGAGTCGGCATTGGGGCGCAGCACAAGGCGTCCTCCCGCTCATAAAAAGCAGCCTGCCGGGGTCCAGATACAGTCAAGTGCTGTTAAGTAACAAGACAGATAGCCTGGAGAATAGCCCGGCGGGTTAACGCAAGGTTAATTACATTTCTTAAACACAAATTGGGGGGCGGGGTGGGAGGGGGTGCAGTCAAAAGACAAAGAGGGCGAGTTAAAATGTGACATGGCTTATTAGCGCAGGAACGTCACAGATGGACACACGGAAGATGAGTTGCAATAAGCATTTGGAACTTGAATTTTCTCGTTTTTTGTCCCCAAAGCGGGCACCACATGACCGATTTGTCTCTGCGTCACACCAGAGGCGGGTTGTGCGACTCTTCAGGAGCGTTCCACTTGTTTCCGTGTGATCTTTGCTGCATCCCCAAAGAGACGAAAATGCCGAAATGTCAAATGTCTCTGCTCCTGAGAGCGAGCCGTGACGCAGGCGCTCCTTCAAGGACCACGAGGGCTTCCAGATGTCCAGCCCCGTCTGACTTAAAAGCAGCTGACGTCGCCTTCATGCTCCAATCCTTACTCTGTTTTATCTTGGGTGTCTTCAAAGCAGATCAATGATGTTCAACTATGTCTTTTTTGGCTGTCACATGAGCAAAAAGAAGAAGGAAGAAGAGGAGCAAAAAGCATGACATCTGTTCATGAGTGGGTGAACACGCTGTCTAGTGCTAGCGTGAGAACGTGTTGGCATGTGCAAGCTAATTAAAACGGAAAGAGAGTGTGTGTGTGCGTGTGTTGTTCTTGTTGCATTGGACAGAAACGGTTTGTGTTTTCTGCTGTGGGTTGAAACGGACAAAAACAGGCCACATTGAACGCATCGCTATGTACCATTATTCATTCATTCATTCATTTTCTACTGCTTATCCTCACGAGGGTTGCGGGAATGCTGGAGCCTATCCCAGCTGAGGCGGGGTACACCCTGGACTGGTGGCCAGCCAATCACAGGGCACATATAGACAAACAACCATGCACACTCACATTCATACCTATGGACAATTTGGAGTCACCAATTAACCTAGCATGTTTTTGGAATGTGGGAGGAAACCCACGCATGCACGGGGGGGAACATGCAAACTCCATACAGAGTTGGACGAGGATGGAATTGAACTCGGGTCTCCTAGCTGTGTGGCCTGTGCGCTAACCACTCGCTCACCGTGCAGCCATGTACCATATTATTATGATAATATATTTACAGCATGGGGCTGTACATAATGTAACTCATCTTATAAAATAAGCTAGCATTAGCTTGTTTATTATCATTTTCATCTATTTCACCCCTGAGCTGCATCCTGAAAAATCAAAGGATACAGGGACTATTTAGATATTTTTAATTTTGGCGAAAAAAAGGCGGGGGCAAAAGTTTTTTTTTGACATACAGTGGTTACATGTTACGTGCAGTATGCTAACCCACGGGTCTTAAAAGTGCGGCCCGGGGGCCTTTGTGGACTATAGCTGTTTTTCCTTGGATGCGTTTTGAACACTTGACCACAAGTGTGTGTTTGTGTGTGTGTGTAGGCGGTTGCTAACTCTTAGCGAGGTGTCGGAGGCGGTCCATGCAACGTAGCGCGCTCCTTCATTTGTCATCTCCGCTTAAGATGGAGGATAAGAGATGGATAGTGACAGCCATGTTAATTGCTTCTCCTTCTCGTCAGCTGCGAGGAGGGGGGGGGGGGTGTTGGCAACCATTAATCATCTTGTTGTTGTCTGCATGTGTACACAAATTCTCGTACTTTCTGCCTGGGTTTTGACGTCGCCACCCTTGGAAGAAACACTTCCTGCTTGGAATTTCAGTCAATCATCTCCGCACTTGTGCATAAAAGGTGGATGAAGGGTCCCGGGCCCTCCCGAATGAAGGCAGCGTGAAATACGTCGACAGGGGCGTTATGAAGTATTGACCCGACTTCACTTGAGGGTGGCGTCTGCTTTGTCATTCAGGGGAGACAAATGGCTCTGTCGAGGGTCATACTGGATTGTTGTGGAGGGGCTCAACCTTTACCTGAATGCATTGCTTTGTGTGATGGAAATTTCCTGATAACTCGAGCCGGCTGGCCTTCTGTGCCTTATGTACAGCATGTTGCCTTTTACTTAATTTAGCGATTTTTACGAGTGAAAATGCATAATTTTAGCAAAATGTATTGACTTTTAATGGATCCTATTTTACCACAAAACAGCCATAATGAATATTCATTCATTCTTTTTCTACTGCTTTTCCTCACGAGGGTCGCGGGGGTGCTGGAGCCTATCCCAGCTGCAAGAAGCGGGGTACACCCTGGGTACACCAACCATTCACACTCACATTCATACCTATGGACAATTTGGAGTGGCCAATTAACCTAGCATGTTTTTGGAATGTGGGAGGAAACCTGAGTACCCGGAGAAAACCCACGCATGCACGGGGAGAACATGCAAACTCCACACAGAGATGGCCGAGGGTGGGGAAAGACAAAATAAGAAGCCAAAAAGTTACCACTTCCACACAAAATAGGAGGAGAACTCATTCATTCATTCATTTTCTACCGCTTATCCTCACGAGGGTGGCGGGGGTGCTGGAGCCTATCCCAGCAGTCTTCGGGCGAGAGGTGGGCGGGGTACACCCTGGACTGGTGGCCGGCCAATCACAGGGCACATATAGACAAACAACCATTCACACTCACATTCATACCTATGGACAATTTGGAGTGGCCAATTAACCTAGCATGTTTTTGGAATGTGGGAGGAAACCGGAGTACCCGGAGAAAACCCACGCATGCACGGGGAGAACATGCAAACTCCACACAGAGATGGCCGAGAGTGGAGTCGAACCCTGGTCGTCCTAGCTGTGAGGTCTGCGCTAACCACTCGACCGCTGTGCCGCCCCTTATTAATGAATATATTTTAGAAATTTGAAGTGCACAGTGGTGATGCATTACTGTATCATTAGTTACTTCTTTATTGACATATTTGTATTTTGTGAGTATTTTAGAGATTTGTGGTATTGATTTGTAATTTGTTGAGCATGTAAAGTGGGGGGCAGGTTATCTTATGAACAGCAAAACAATGCCATTCTAGTTCTTTGGCAAGTGTTTGTAAATTGGAGGGGTGGTGCTAATCGTTCAATGCAATATGACTGGGTAATAACAGTGTAATAACAAGCCGAGATGTGGAAGGGGATTGGAGAAGAGTCGTAAAGGAAGTGTTTTCCTTCTCTATCATCAGCTCTTTTCTCAACTGCGCATGGAAAATGCTGAGAGTCTCGTTTCAGAGACGAGGCGGATGGATGAGCGATGAAGGGAATCGACGGTGGTCCCCCTTCTCCATTCACCCACCCCCTCCCTCGTGTACGCTGCTCGCAAAACAACAAACCATCTTGGTGTGACTCACAGCTGGGAATTCCTTGGGTGGCGAAACGGGGTTGCGGGAGCGCGTCTTCGCCTCAGCGCTCTCCTCTTGAATGGAGATGACAGCTGGGAGCGGAGCGCTGGGGCCCGCTCTTCATTACTGAACATCCACAGGAAGCATCTAGCATGATGTGTGGAAGGCAAAGCTTAGTCTTTTACCATCAACCACCACCACCAACTTGCACAATGAGATCAAAAGGGTGAAGGAAACTACCGTTATTGCTCCACCACCTCACCTGAGGCCTCTGTGTACTTCACTGGACCTCCATTCAGCCAAAGTCCAAAGAAGTGTCCTCACATGTTGCTTTTTTTGGCTCCTTCTTCTTCCAACACAAGGATCGGCCTCAACACAGGAAAAAAAATATTCACACACACATCATAAAACATGTGTCTGTCGTTTTTACTGACCTACACTAAAAACACCAGACCAAGATCATCTATATGACAGGAGCACTCTGTTTATTTAAGGGTCTGTTGCAAAAAAAAAATTCTCAGCAAAGATCCTCTATTTAAAAGGAGTGCTCTGCTGTTTCTTTAGCACTTACTGCAAAGAAAGCCAGTCAAAGATCCTCTGTGTGACAGGAGCGCTAGCTTGTTTCTTAAACGCATACAAAAAAATGCCAGCCAAAGATCCTCTATGCAGTACGTCAGGAGCACTCTGTTGTTTTTAATGAGCTACAATAAAAACACTAGACCAAGATCGTCCATGTGACAGGAGCACTGTTCTTAAGCACCTAATGCAAAAAAAATGCTAGTCAAAGATCCTGTATGTGACAGGAGTGTTTTGCTGTTTTAAAGACCTGCACTATACCAAGATTGTCTATGTGACAGGAGCACTGTGCTGTACTTCGGCATCTGCTGCAAAATAAAAAATAATAATTCTATATTATTATTATGTCAAAGATCGTCTATTTGAAAAGAGCACTCTTCTGATTGTTAAGGAACTCCTACCAAAAGTGCATGAACGGCAACAGGTGTCTATACAGGTTAATGATGGTCATTCTGCCATCTAGTGGTCGAGCACTGAATGGCATTCAACGTCATTCAAGTGTCCTGTGAGTAGCCAAGATGAATACGGCTGCAGAACAGCAGTGCCGCCTGCTGGCCGATTAGCATATTACCGCTAAAACAGCACTTTGACCCTTGACCTGCCAGTATGGTGATAATTAGGTTATAGTGTGGCTCGTAGCAGCAGTTATCATATAAAAGCTGCAATTTGAACCTGAGCAAAGGTATTGTTTTTCACGTGCCTCCATCTTGTCCCATGTTGAGGGAAGGTGGGGGTGCGTGGCGGGGTTCTGGGGGCAGCCGCCATTCTCACTCAGGCGGGTAACGACCGTAACCCGGGCCAGGGAATAGGGAGAAACCGCTGAGCTGGCAAAATCCGCCTGTCCCGGGAAGGTCAGCGCGTTGCCGGTGAGGCTGACAAATGACTTGTATTTCGCTCGATGACGTTCTGCTCTGTTGGCTTTAACCAGGGGATGTGGGGGGTGGGGAGGAGGAAGACCGCCGTGGTACAAAAGCAAGCATTGTGGTTGGCAAGTCATTACATGAGGATGCTGTTTCCTAATATATATATATATATATATATATATATACATATATACATACATATATATATGCCTCTATGCTGCTTGAAATTGTACCACTACATTCAACCCCTTCAGGCCCATTCCATACATTTTTATGCTATATTTTTTATAGTATATATTTTATAGTATATTTTTTTTATAGTTTTTATGATTTTTATTCCTATTGAAATATATTTTTATCATAATTTACAAATGTTTTAATAATGATTAATTTACTTTAATATTATATTTGTGTGTACTTATTTGTGAGATATTTGGTGTATGTCTTAAAAGTGATTTAAATTACTACAGACTGATTATTATTACTATGATAATAGTGTAATGTTTATCTTGTAAAATAATTGAACTTCTCGTATCGGCCAGGAGAGGGCACTATTTCACAAGTACAACACTGACAGTACAGCACAGTACTGCATGCAATGCGTGTAAGTCGTTGCAACCAGCTGCCAGCAGAGGGCGCTTTTAGCTTACAATATGACTGAAATGACACACAATTATCATTTTAATTAAACCTGCAATATAGGTCAAAATTAAAGCACGTCAAGAAAAAATATTTAAGAAAAATTGTGCATTTCTAAGCAGTTGTGCACTTTCCACTGTGAGTCAAAATATTCCTGTTTGAGCAAAATGCGTCTCGAAAGAGGACGTGATCTAATCAAATTGCAGCTTCATCAGCACAGCTTGAGTCATGTGTCTGTATGGGCTTTAGAATGAATCATAAAAAGACTATTTATATGTTACCATGGTCACCTGCATCATGCATGCCTGATACTTTCTGCAGTCGCAGTATGTTTTTGTGAAATGTCTTCCTCCGGATGCTTGCAACAGGAGTTACATTGTGCAGCGAATACGTTGTGATTGCGCAGCAAATGTCTGTCTTGTGGTTTCCAGGTCTCATGATTCAGTGGAATGACATCTGACTAGCAAGAAGAACCCATGACATGATGAAGGCTACACTCCGGGGGAATTGCTGCACAGTGGGGAGCTATGGACCACGTCATATGAAAAGGTTACTGGGGATATACACTCCAGGAAACATAGCATTAAAGTTTCATAATACTTCAGCAAATGGTCAGTGACCCCCTGCAGGGACACGTCGACCACCTTTACTCAAATTTGACATGTCCGTTCTCTAAAGGTGTGTGCCAAATTTGCTCATTCATTCTCCCACTTAAAAGTATTTTGAATGTAAATTTCTGCATCTGCACGTTTACCCGGATTTGCACCAAAGCGTTAAGGCCTCAATGCCATGTGGCACATTGTATTGTATTCTGCGTGGATAATACAATTTCATTTTTAAAAGACATTTTATACAAAATATATTCAAGATGGAAGTTTGGGGATTTCCTTCCAGCAGTGGTGAAGCTAAATTAGGCTCAATAAGCGTCAGTGGAGCTCTCCTCTATTTCCAGTGCGATAAACGCAGGGGGCGGGGCCAGCCTCCCAAATTAGGACGGGCTTTGGTGACGTCACGGGAGCCAGCGCCCCTTGCTCACCGCACAAGTTGGAGCACGCACGAGACCCGCGGATACGTCAAGCGAACATGGCGGAGACCCTGAAGGCTGTCACTAGCATACACAGAGGAAGACACGACGTCGTCTGAACGAACAACACGGATTACCTTCCCCTGAGGCCTCCTGTCAACATTTTTAATCGGCGTTTGGTTCCTGTTTTTTCGCCTCTTCTTGGCCGCAGGCGGCGAAATAGCTTGGAAGGGGGCGGCGGAGCTCAGCTGACGGCAAACAGCAAGCAGCGCGAACATTTGAATATAATGTTAGCTAACCCCTACAGATAGCCAACATTCCCTCAGCCGCCGACAATAAAGTGTCGCGCTTGGAGCCTTTTCTATTATTAATATTACTATTGTTTTATTTCAACCAGCATGCGTCGGTGATCTATTGCTCCGAATTGACGAGTCGCAATCCTGAGGTGTTAGCCACCTAGCGCGCTAACGACATGTCGGACAATCAGAGCTGGAACTCCTCTGGCTCAGAGGAGGACTTGGAGCCCAAAGAGGAGCCGGGACACCCGGTCGGCGTCGGTGAGTTCAGCGGGGTCCTCAGCAAGGTAAGTCGCCTCATTTTCTTAATCGTGTGACGTCACGTCCGTGCTCTTAATCTTTACCCAACGCAGTTTAGCATCAAATGACAATGTTGGATGCGACCACGCCTCTCAATACATGAAAGTTAGCCGACAGAACCGAGTCAAAACTGTGTTGGAAGTTGCCAATAGAGAAAATTTAATTGGTCAGTTCCAGGGTCAAACTGTCACCATCATGTAATCTTTATTGTCTATACAAACAAAGTGTGAGGTAACATTTCACATGACTCTAAAATAAGTTACCCACTGTTAATAATTAAACACAGTGAAACATCTAAAGCAATAATTACCAACCTATTGTTTTTACCACTTTGGTCTTTACTTTAGGGTGCTGCTACTTTGCCATGCACTCATCTTTTAGTATTTTCCCCCTCATTGTCATGTCACAGGAATACAAAAAAAGACAAACCTTCATTTCTTGAATGCGAGTTTCTGACACGACCACGTCGGGGGGTGTGGCAGTCCTGTCTCTTGAGCTGTAGATGACAGCATGTGATACATTATCTATTTAAGTGGAATATAGATTTAAAATGGTCCTTTCATATTTGCCATGTAAATTGCTAATGCTAGCGCATGTATTGGATTTCCAATGTCAATTAGTAAGAAGTATGTAAGTCGTAAGAAACATGCTTTGTTTACGTATGATCAGTAAAAAGGCTCCGGTGGGGTTTTTTTTTTTAATGGTAGACATGTTATCTGTCTGCTGAGTTAGCAAGAGAACACTGATGCAAGCCCTGCACGAGCCTCCGACAACTTGACTTTTTAGACATTTGTAATAAATTGTGGGGACTTTCCAAATTGGATAACCTTGAGGAGTTTTGAGGTTGCACTGACTGCTGCCTGAGTAACTGGGGCAGCAGTTATTTTAGCACATAAGCTATTAAAGCAGTGTCCCTTTTCTCCAGCTTGCCAAACAGACACCGTTCATTAAAGTCGTTAGCATGTGTTTGAGATCCACATCCCCACAACAAGTGTGTTTGACTTGTGTATTCTTTTACTGGCAGACACGTGTGGGTTTTTAACGCCACCGCTTGTCTGTAGACAGATTGCACGCTGACCTGCTAACCACGCAGTATTGCGAGATTAAGCAGATCCACATGGCGAGGAGCTCACCTTGCGCCATCATACAAAGTCCAGTTGACGTCACAGGCCCCAGCCGGGATTAATCTGGGGTCTGCATCTGGTACACAGTTCCACCACGTCGTCAGGGTTACCATCTGAAATGATTATAAAGTACATTGTTAGTGTGCTTTCAGGTGCACACAATATAACAAGAACCAACAAGCTCACTGGTTTCCTTGTTTAACTATGAGAGGGTCAAAGTACTCCGAATAACACTGTAAACTCCAAAATAATAATAATAAACAGCATTGTGTAATGCATGGATTATGTCAATATATCTGTAATGTTATTGAAATGTGTGTCCTTTTTACACTTCTAATTGGTGCTTTTGCTCCCCAGTGGACTAATTACATCCACGGCTGGCAGGACCGCTGGGTGGTTCTGAAGAACAACACACTCAGCTACTACAAGTCCCAGGATGAGACGGAGTACGGCTGTCGTGGCTCCCTGTGCCTCAGCAAAGCGGTTATTACTGTGAGTGTTGACAGTCCTCACTATATACAGTACGGTGTACTACGTTGCAGAGGGATGTAATACCTTTTACCGTACAGGCCTCAGATGACGCTTGAGCAAGCACATTGAAGTTGTCCAATGGTCTTGCGAGAATGTTTGCGTAAGAAGGCCCAGTCCTGACGGGTTTAGGCCAACAAACATCACAAGCTACTGTTGTAAGACGTGGCGCTCACAAGTACAAGCACAGATAATCACTTCCTTGTTGGTGTACGTCACTACAGTCACCTTTTCAAACTCATATGATAACTTTTTTTATATCTACTTATAGTAGAGCATGTGTGTGTGTGTATATATATATGTGTATATATGTATATACTTAAATTGAGATTTAACTCTAGTTTGGAGGTAAGAAAGACTGGAACAAATTAGTACCTGTTGATGAGTCCTAGTGAAATATCATGACATTACTACTAGCACATCGCTACTATCAGGAGAAGCAGAGTATAGAGGGGAGGGAGCCACCTGCTGTGGCCCATCAAAGTGCACTATATTCGGACACATGCTCTGAGCAGCCGGTGTGGCAAACTAAACATTGTGGCGCTGGCGTTTCAGGTGGCTGGTAGCACGCAAAATGTCTTCCTCTGAAAGTGAATGTTTGTTTACAAGTGGGCTCAGGGGAATGCTTCATTTATTCACCCACACAGCATTGAAGCGTTCAAATTACAGATTATCTGGGCTGTTTTTAATGTTACGTGCATGCCTAACGACAATAGTTCCTTTCCACATACACAATCTCAAAGTGCGGCCCGGGGGGGGGGGACATTTAGGCCCCTTCTATAACCTCATACCAGATGTATGTTTGACTCATCATATGGAAATACAGTTGACAATAATGTGAATCAAATGTCACGTTTGCACCCAATGTTTCTCATTTCTGGACACCATCTGGTGACTGTTGTCCCGTGGCAGCCTTAAGACCAGCAAGCATGATCAGGAGACCTCTTCTAGTTACAAAACATTGTTTCTCTGCAAGCTTTATCACAAGACCTCTTGGTGAAGAATGCATCTTTGTGCAGCAAGACTCTCACTTTTTCACCTCACAAAAGATTTAGAGTTCACCGGCAAATACGTCAGCGATATTAATACGCTTTTCACCACGTCTAGTGGCTGCAACAGGCGTGGGGCCACCGCGTCGTCCTGTACAAACACACGCAGAACTTAACTAGTCGTCGTTCACAGGCACTACGCAGCAGGTCCTGCCCTTAACTGTATTTGCTCAGCTTCAAGCATCCTCGGCCAATGTAAATATTAACCTTCATGTCACACACTCCTGTTGCCAATGCAAACACACCCCACAAGTCCAAGCAAGAGATGATGCAGACGTCTCAAGCCTTGTGATAAAGGCAGAGATACTTTGGTCGGACTGACAGTGACCACAGGCTATGTGGGGGGAAATAGAAGCAGGAAATGCAACTCATGTGACTTCCTCTGCATTAGTAGTCATGAAAGGAGGCTGGATGACCACACGTCCTCTGCAGTGTGCAATGTTGCCTTCCTCCTTTCTGACTTTCACTATAAGCGTGACTCGACTTCAGAGTCGTGCTTTCATGGAATATACGACCGCTTATACCAAATATTTTAATAGTTAGGAGGATAGAAAACCAGTTGGACTTCCTATATCACAAGTTAGTTAAATTACTGATTGCTGTTTGGTGGTAGACTATTAGACTGTTATGGTGTGCTAGTCACAACAGAAATACAAATGATATGTAGTATTCTGGCCACTAGGACACATGGCATTACCTTAACACTGCATGAAGTTATCAGGTTAGCCATGGCATGTCCCACCTGATAAAAAGTTCTCCTCCCATCCCATGTGGAAGTGGTAAGTTAGCTTCTTAAGAATTTGAAGCTTGCTTGTTAGCGAGCAGCTGTCTTTAGTCCTTTCAGCGTAAGAGTTGAGCAATGTGTTGCAAACCAAACAAAAAATAACAGGGTTGTAAAGGTGACATTAGGGGTGTTATGTCATGTATACAGCGCTTTAATGTTCAAGGTTTTTAGAAAGTCATAAACAGGTTTTCTTTGCTCTAAATCTGAAAGTATTCTATTTATTAACATCCGATCCTTTTTAGAGGAAATTATCATGGTCGGGTCTGGAAGCAATTAACCACTATAAATGAGGGACAACTGGAATCAGCAAATGGATTGTTATTCCCATCCCAAGTCCTAAATGGAAAACACAATCAAAGATGCTATGTGGCCATTTCGCTACAGCTTTCGTCCCCATTTAGCTCAGGCAGCTGAGACAGAGAAAAAGCAAAACTCAATATCTTCTCTCACAATATTCCAACTCCGAACAATAAAATAATAATGAAAAAAATTCAGTGGTCACAGTTCTAGTCATTGCAGGCTGTTCCAGGCATCTTCAACACACGGTGGGAGCAGCTGTTTTACGATGCTGTGCTGATGTTATTTAAGAGGGGCGTTAGCCATGAACTTCTCCCTGTTGGCCTTAAAAGCACATGTATCCTTACTGTACTGGACTCCCTGTTGACATGCCGTGCTGATTGAAACATGGAAAACATTCCTCTCACATTGTGCACCTGACGCAGACCGCCATGTGTTCAACTGTCTGATAAGAGCAACAGACATACAGCGGGGAAAATAAGTATTGAACACGTCAACATTTCTCTCAAAAAACATATTTCTAATCGAGCTATTGACATGAAATTTTCACCAGATGTCGGCATCAACCCAAGTAATGCACACATACAAAGAAATCCAAACATTTATGTCCATAAATTAAGTTATGTGTAATAAAGTGAAATGGCACAGGGAATAAGTATTGAACACATGAAGAAAAGGAGGGGTAAAAAGGTCTGGAAAGCCAAGAAAGCAGCTGGAGTTTGTCAGTATTTAGAAGGTTAACCTGTCCCCTATTAGTGCAAAGTAATATCGGCTGGTTTAGTCCTGATTAATGCCTTTTAAAAAGGTTTCTCACCAGCAAGGTGTTAGACAAGAAGCATTGCATGATGGGTAAAAGCAAAGAGCTGTCCAAAGACCTACGCAGCCTTATTGTTGCAAAACACACTGAAGGCATTGGTTACAGGCGCATTTCTAAACTTCTGAAAGTTCCAGTGAGTACCATTGGGGCCATCATCCGGAAGTGGAAAGAACACGGCATTACCATAAACCAGCCACGGCCAGGTGCTCCTCGCAAGATTTCAGACAGAGGAGTCAAAACAATCATCAGAAGGGTTCTCCAACAGCCCAGGACCACTCGTGGAGAGCTTCAGAAAAACCTGGAATCAGCAGGTACCGTTGTTTCAAAGAAAACAATAAGTAATGCACTCAACCGCCATGGCCTCCATGCACGCACACCACGCAAGACTCCATTTTTGAAGAGGAAGCATGTTGAAGCTCGTTTGGAGTTTGCGACACAACATTTGGATAAACCCATGACATTCTGGGAGAACATACTCTGGTCAGATGAGACCAAAATTGAACTCTTCGGATGTCATAAGACACAACATGTTTGGAGGAAAAATGGCACTGCACATCACCCCCAAAACACCATACCAACAGTCAAGTTTGGAGGTGGGAGCATCATGGCGTGGGGCTGTTTTTCAGCATGTGGTACTGGTAGACTTCATATCATTGAAGGAATAATGACTGGAGAAAAGTATCGAGACATTCTTGATCAGAATCTGCTGTCATCTGCCAGGCTGCTGAAGATGAAAAGAGGGTGGATCTTTCAGCAAGACAACAATCCCAAGCACACAGCCTGGAAAAAGAAAATAAAGCTGCTAGAATGGCCCAGTCAATCACCAGACTTGAATCCAATTGAAAATCTTTGGAAAGAACTGAAGATCCGGGTTCACAGAAGAGACCCCCGGAACCTTGAAGATTTGAAGGCAGTTTGTGTGGATGAATGGGCCAAAATCACACCTGAGCAATGTATTCGACTGGTTTCTCCATACAGGAGGCGTCTTGAGGCTGTAATCACCAACAAAGGTTTTTGCACTAAGTATTAAATAAATTTCAGTACGCGTGTTCAATACTTATTCCCTGTGCCATTTCACTTTATTACACATAACTTAATTTATGGACATAAATGTTTGGATTTCTTTGTATGTGTGCATTACTTGGGTTGATGCCGACATCTGGTGAAAATTTCATGTCAATAGCTCGATTAGAAATATGTTTTTTGAGAGAAATGTTGACGTGTTCAATACTTATTTTCCCCGCTGTACATGCAATCATTTGTTAGACGACCAGCAGACATCATGTCCCCATTTGTTCACTCAGGTTTTCCTCTCATTTTTGTTTTTTAACTGGTCGCGTCATCAGATCGCTATCACTCAAAGCAAATATTCAACAATATCAGCCACGCAAACAAAACTATGCGGATGTTTTTTTTTTTTCCAGCCCCACGAGTTTGATGAATGCCGACTGGACATCAGCGTCAACGACAGCGTCTGGTACCTGAGGGCCCTGGATCCTGAGCGCAGACACCTGTGGATCGACTCCATCGAGCTGCACAGGGTGAGGGAGTGCACAACCGCTCCGCCCCTTCACTTTAGCACCAATCATTTCAGGGTTGTGTGCATGTGTGTGTGTGTTTATTGTACGCATGCGTGTGTTTCTATCAGAGTGTCAGAGAGGGCAGGAGAAACAAAGGGGGTACACCAGGGGTGGGCAAACTACGGTCCGGGGGCCACATCCGGCCCGCCAAGTGTTTGAATACGGCCCGCCCAATCTTTCCAAAGTATTTCATTTAAACTCAACATACAACCTGGCATCATGGCCTGAGCCAACCTTTTGATGGTTTTATCAATTTCGTTTTTTGACATGGTCTGTTGTTTACAAAGTGCTCCTGAAAAAAGGGACACAAGCACATAATAATAATAATAATAATTATTATTATTAGATTATTATAATTATTATTATCCTGTAATTATTATATTTTATTATTTTTAAAATATAGCATAATAGCAGATTGCATGACAATTTTACAGATACAATAATACCAGGTGTTACGTGTAAAATATATAGTCTGCCCCCCCCCCGTAAATTTTGTCATATCAATGCGGCCCGCGAGTCAAAAAGTTTGCCCACCCCTGGGGTACACCCTGGACTGGTCACCAGTCCACCACATTCACGCCTCTAGTTAAACGAGCAGGGATGATTGTAGGACATGGGAGGATGAAGAGATGAGAACCCACAACTCCAGCCTGTGAGCCAGAACCAAGGTTGCGAACCACAAGGTCACAGTCATGCCCTGCATGCCTCATACGATGGAAAGTTCTCACACACGAGTATTAATAGTTGCTGGGGGTAACTTTACAGCAGCCTGCCACCAGGAAGCATCTCTCTTCCTCCTTTTTTTAAAAAAAAAACATGTGATTTCACAACAAAGTGTTAGTTCTCATATGGCCTTGTAAGCGTGGCGTGAATGTGTCTTGTACATGTCAAAAACACAGCATGGTTTACTCCAGATCAAACGTAAGATGTAGTGTTAAAAGGCAGTATTGACATGGAACATTCGTACTGCTATATGTATATGTATGTACGTATGGGCTATAAATTCTGTGACATTGGCCGCCAAAATAAAAGCATCAGCTTAACCTGTGCTCTGCATGTATCTGAGCCACATGTGGAACTCGCATCGCTACACCGGTCACTTCTCACTCACTGTTTACTTTAGGGAAATCCCCCCCACTCCCCCTTGTGGGCCCCTCCCCTCAGTCATCACCAGGAAGCATCTTGACTCATAGGCAATGACTCAACCTCATGCACATCCAATAACACACACACACACACTTGAGCTGTCATCCCACCCACCATGAGTCACCACCAAAAGCAACCCCCCCCCACTCTTCATCCCTCCCAGCACTTTCCAGGCTCGTGTCTCCCTGGAAACACAACACTTGTTTAAAATGTCTCTTGAAAAGATGTTGTCATTAGCAGGATTTATTGTGGAATTACATTACAGCCCACTTGCTCTTCCAGCGCTGGCAAGATACAAAACGCCACGCAAACAATACTTCAACAGTGATGACAATCTGTTGCGCTGCAAAAGCTGCCCCCCCCCCCCTGGCAGCTGATTTGATTACGTTCTCCTTATCACGCAAAACAGCTTTGTAGCCGTGGAGAAGTGTGGTCAGAGTGTGTGTGTTGAATCAGCAGAAACACTCAACACACACACAGTTAGTGGCAGAAGTGCAACAGGAGGGCTGTCAGCTGACAAAGAACCAGCCCTTTAAAGAGGGGGTGTTGCCATACTCCGCACAAGCAAAGCCGTGCGTGCATGCTACAGATTGAGCAGCCTCGTGCACGCGCACTCGTCACGTCTGAGCTGATTATGTGGACTAGCACACAGCAGTGCTGGCTCAGAAGTCTGAAATCCATGAGCAGTTACTCCTGGTCATTGACCCTTAGTTACCTTGGTCACATGTCTGTGTTTTTACTGCCTCCTGGTGGTGGCAGCGTGGTAGTGTCTCTTAAGGGGGCACAGGCAGATGAAGCGCTGTTGTTGCCATGGTTCCACAAGCTGGAAAGCAAATAAACATCACGCTGAAGATGTTAACACAGCTGCAAATCTGCTGGACTTGAAGGTGCCATTTACCTTCTAGGGCCCCTGTCTGAGCATCTCTTCTTTCCAGGCTGACCCCGGCTACGGTTCCGAGTCCAGCCTGCGACGACATGGCTCCATGCTGTCCCTCACGTCGGCCGCCAGCGGCTACTCGGCCACCTCTACCTCCTCCTTCAAGGTGACCTTCTGCAGTGACTTCACCGTGGATGTGGAGTGACACCAAAGTCCCGTCCACGTTGACCACTCACAGCAGCCGGAGCTCAATCTGATCACGTTGTCTTCCTTCTAGAAGGGCCACAGCCTGCGAGAGAAGCTGGCGGAGATGGAGACCTTCAGAGACATCCTGTGCAGACAGGTGGACACGCTGCAGAAATACTTTGACGGCTGCGCCGATGGCGTCTCCAAGGACGAACTGCAACGAGACAAAAGTAAGCGACCGCAAAAACACCTCGTGGCCCTCAGAAGGCGTTGATGTTCAATGAGTGTTTTTGTTAACCCCCCCCCCACACGCTTGTCTTGGCTGGCTGAGCATTGGCACCTGGCTGCTCGCCACTCCTTTTCTTCTCATTCCGCTCCCTCTCAGCCTTGCTCCATTCTCAAGATGAAACCACCCCATTGTCATCTTGGCGAGCACAGCGGTGTCAAGGCTGTGTCTGTGTGTCGTGTGTGTACTGTAACCCAAGTGCTCTGTCATTCATTCAGTTGTGGAGGATGACGAGGATGACTTCCCCAACACCCGCACTGACGGAGACGGCAGCAAAGACAAACGTAAGTCACCCGGCCGTCAGCGGGCGTAGCCGCATGCTAACATGTGCTTCGCTGCAGTCTTCCAGTGCTCCAACCCCAAGGGCGTGAACGGCATCGACTTCAAAGGCGAGGCCATCACGTTCAAAGCCACCACCGCCGGGATCCTGGCCACTCTGTCCCACTGCATTGACCTGATGGTGAAGAGGGAGGACAGCTGGCAGAAGAGGCTGGACAAGGTGACTTGACTTGCGGCTGCTCCGTGGAGGTCCGTTTATGTCAACTTCCTCTTGCGTGTGTGCTTGCAGGAGATGGAGAAGAGGAGACGAATCGAGGAGAGCTACAAGTCTGCGCTGAATGAGCTGAAGAAAAAGTCCCACTTTGGAGGTCCAGATTACGAGGTGATGCCACGTAGCAGCTACCCACTCTTGTGTGTGTGAACTGTTGATGTGACTTCCTGTTTCCTCCTCGTTGGCAGGAAGGGCCAAATAGCCTCATTAACGAGGAGGAGTTCTTTGACGCGGTGGAAGCTGCCTTGGATCGACAGGACAAGATAGAACAGGTATGCCACTTCCTGTCCACCATCTGCAGTGACGTCATTACAGCCGCTTGGTGACAACATCTGCTGTCTTTTTGGAGTCTAAGTGTTTCCTTAAGTTGCTTTTGTGTGTTCCAGTGTCAGACCGACAAGGCAAGAACCCAGAGGTCCAGTCCAGTTCCACCACCAGACGTCTTTTCCAGCTCTGGCTCTCACAGATTAGCTGAACAGGTTCTCTCTCCTTCTCCTTCATTCTTCTTCTCATGTCTGCTGTAGCCTGTTAGTCTGTAGTCCAACCATTCCAACCTGTCTTCCCCCAGGTGGAGGAGATGGTGCAGAGTCACATGACCTACTCCCTCCAGGATGTCGGAGGCGATGCCAACTGGCAGCTGGTGGTGGAGGAAGGGGAGATGAAGGTACAACAAAAGAATATATACAGTACATGCATGATATTTTTTTTGGTTGTCAGCGATATCAACTTAAAATGTCAGTTCAAGTGTAGCTTGTGCCCACCTGGAAGTTAGGAGGACTGGAACAGGTACCTACCTGTTGGTTAGTCTTCATCAAATACGACATGACTACTAGCACACCACTGTGCTGTGGCCCAGCAAGGTGCACTGTATTCAGGCACATGCTCCATGCAGCTTTTGCACTTTTCAAACATGGTGGCGTGTCAGTGAGCTGATGTCTTAGCTTACATCACACATCCACTCCGTACCTTTGCAGAAAATGTTGCCTGCATTCCACATTTGTTGGACCTCACAGACGTTTGACTTTGGAGGTTCCACTTGTGTTGCGGCGAGATAGTCGAATCTTCCAGTCAATCATCTGTCACGTACTTGTGTGTGTGTGTTCAGGTGTATCGGAGGGAGGTGGAGGAGAACGGGATCGTTTTGGACCCACTGAAGGCCACCCACTCTGTGAAGGGCGTGACGGGCCACGAGGTGTGCCACTACTTCTGGGACACGGCCTACCGCAACGACTGGGAGAGTACGTCCTTGGCCTTGCCACCTTCATTGGTTAAGATACTTTTTGTCTCATTGAATCTTCTCCTTCTCTGCAGCCACCATCGAGAACTTCAACATCGTGGAGACGCTGTCTGACAACGCCGTCATCGTCTACCAAACACACAAGGTACCACCACCACTCTCTGCACACTTGCTGTATGTGCTGTGGGTGGTCCGCCTAATGGCTGTGTGTACCTCAGAGGGTGTGGCCTGCCTCCCAGAGGGATGTCTTCTACCTGTCGGCCATGCGCAAGATTGTGGCGAGCAATGAGAACGACCCAGACACCTGGCTGGTGTGCAACTTCTCTGTGGACCACGATGACGCGCAGGTGCGATGCAAAGCACACAAGGAGGAAAGCACGTCCCATTAGCTGCTTCCGCTGAATTATTTTTTTTCATTTGCTTTCTTTTGCATCCCGCAGCCAAGCAGCCGTTGTGTCCGCGCCAAGATCAACATCGCCATGATTTGTCAGACCCTGGTCAGTCCACCAGAGGGCGACAAGGAGCTCAGCAGAGACAACGTCCTGTGTAAAATCACTTATGTGGCCAATGGTATGTCACCTCGAGGGAGTACATCATAAACACACACAATTGGGTCTACAAGAACAAGACCAGATTTTAACCTGACGTTAAGAAAAGTCCAGTGAAAAGATACTTGGATATATCCTTCTGTGGCACAAACACGCTGAAACCAATCCACAGAGTGATCTCTCTTCCTGCCTGTTTGGTGGAAACCAGACACGCACGCACATTATCTGCTTATCTCCATTTGTGTGATTAATTAATTTATTATCGACCCAGGTTTAGTGTCCAAGTTTTTGTCCCTGAACAAGAAATCACATCTTAATCTTCTGAGACAAACAATAGTACCATATTTCCTCCAATAGACACCATGCTTTAAGTACGATTGCTATACAAGACAAAACAATCAATACTCCAATTAGCTTTACTCTACCTGATCCCATACATTTTAGATTGCTCACCAACAGCAGCACTTACTGAATGGAATCAAATGCACCCCAACCCCCATTTAATACCCTTGACCGCCATGTGGGGAAATATGGTCATCATCCAATAGTAGTGGTGGTCCTGTTAACAGTATAACAGTACAATGACATCACTATTCTGTCACTAATAGTTATGGTACCACAGCTAAAACTATTTTAATTTCATCCACTTCTGTCCACAGTGAATCCTGGTGGCTGGGCCCCCGCCTCGGTGCTCAGGGCGGTGGCCAAGAGGGAGTACCCCAAGTTCCTGAAGCGCTTCACCTCCTATGTGCAGGAAAAAACCGCTGGCAAGCCCATCTTGTTCTAAACATCCCATAAAAAACCCCCACACACATCTTACCAGGTACCAGTCGGTCGTTGTGGTGCCCCCTGGTGGCTACATGATACATAACTAAATCACACGCTTCAGAGAAATGTACGTATGTTGTGTAAGAAATGTGTAAAGAGATTTCAAGCTATCTTTGCTAAATAGACTGTTAAAGACTTTTCACTCTTATTTGTAAAGTGCAGAGGGCTGTGGTCACCTTTTGAGCCCAATGATGTTCAAAGAATGTCCAGCCAATGAACGCGCACCGTCAGCGCTGAGGGTGGAACATGTCCAACCATTGTACACCTTTTTGGAAAGGAACCTTTCAGCTTCATGCTAAATTTCTAAGCAAAAGTTGTCTTGTTGTTATTGTGTGTAAGCCCAAATGCCTTAGGAATAGTTCGAGGTTTCATCAGGAAGTGCTGATAGAACGCCTGTGACATCACTACCACTAGTCAAGTGCCTCGTGGCTGCATTGGTTTGACTTAATTTCATTCATGTGAGGGATTGAAAGGACAACGTTTTGAAAGCGTGTACTTTCAATCCTTCATCGTCATTGTGGCCACTCAAACGATGACCTTCAATTGAAGCACTTTGACTCCATCTCTTTTACCAATCACAAACACTTGTTGCTTTGGAGTCTTGCATAAATGCTATCTTCCATTTCAACCAAGTGGCGAAATGACAACATGAAGCTCAAGTCAACATGTTAACAAGTGTAGCAGTTAGCTAGTTGAATGTTCATACTAAATGCTGGAAGGAGGAGGAGGAATAAATCATCATCAGCCGTGTTTGCTGCCCTCGTGTGTTTCCAATCATGCGCACCCATCAACGTAAGCTTGATAATTTAATATTCTAGAACACACAGAGACTCACAAAAGACGTAAGGCCAGTTCTGAGCTTCTTCTGTTAAAGACCCTGAAGTTACATCAAAGTTTTAACATTATGGCTTTGGGTTTCCCGCCTGGAACACTGATGGCTCTTCTTCATTAAAAAAAAAACAAAAAAGCATTCAGAATGAAGAGAACCTTGCATGAGGCACTGAAGGATGAGTTCAAGTCTTTTTAGTCCGCATGCAGACACTCCAGATGGGGCGTCCAGGAAAACGTCAAGTTATTCCATTTTGTCTTTCGTGGTCACACAGCATCCCCAGGATTTGATGACATAGTTTGTGCTAAATTTAATTTGGACCTGGGAATGAGACGGAATGAGGCCGTGAGACAGCGACACGAGCGACATATGTGGAGGTGGCGGACGGCTCACCTGTTGTGGGTCATGTGACTCTTGACAAGGTGTCCCGCTTCGAGTGCTGCCATGAGGGACAGCTCCCCCGCTAAGACGGTGGCACAGACGACGCGGGCCAGCTGACGAGCGTTCTCTCCTGGCTGGTCGGGCCTGGTGCCTTGGACGCCCAGCATCTAACGGAGAACATGACAGGACTTTGTGGAAACCTTGTATCTCCACTTTTAAAACACGTCATGACGGCCCCTGGCCTGGATGTTTTGTGTATTTGGGGTGCAATGAGGAGGTGAAAGTACCTGCAGGCAGGCCTGCTGTGGGGCCAGGTTGGTGCCCCCTCCCACGGTGCCCAGCTCGATGGAGGGCATGGTGCAGCTGATGTAGAGGTCCTGGCCGTCGGGACCGGTAGCTTCCATCTGAGTGATGCAATTGGAGCTTCCCACTGTCTGTGCGGGGTCCTGCCATCAAACAATACGCTATAAGTCCACTCGAAAGATTGATCCCGTTTTGTTTCGTTATGACTCACCTGCCCACAGGCGATAAAGATGGCCGCTACAATGTTTGCGGCGTGCGCGTTGAAACCGCCGATGCTGCCCGCCATGGCCGAGCCCACCAGGTTCTTGTTGATGTTGAGCTCCACCAGAGACGCTGTGCTGCTCTTCAGAACCTTGACGTTAAAAACATACGACACATTTTACAGGAGGTTGCAAACGCCACAAATCCAAAGTTTTCTTTACCTCTTTGACCACCTTGGCGGGGATGGTGGCCTCGCACACAGCACACTTTCCCCGGCCCAGGATCCAGTTAATGGCGGCAGACTTCTTGTCGGTGCAGTAGTTGCCGCTGACGGAGAGGACCTCCATGTCGGGGTGCTGCTGCTGGAGGCGGAGCAGAGCTTTCTCACAGCCCTGAACACACACCAAGGAAATGACTCGTTAAAACTTGTGCATACATCATTGCACTGTGACGAAAGGTGCAGACGATGTTTATTTCTCTGTGAATAATGCATGAATCCTAACAACAAAATATATACAGTTATCCCTCCTTTATAGCAGTTAATTGGTTCCAGACCTGATTGCGATAAACAAATTTCCCCCATATAGAGTTCAATTTAGAAAATCTGTTTATGGCTTTCTAAATACATTGTTAGAGCCCTGTAGACATGAAAAAACACCCCTATAGTCACTTTTACGCCACATTATGCAACTCCAGTGCAGCAGGGACTCGAGGTGGCAGCTAGCGAACCAACCAGTTATCTTCTAATTTATTTCTTCTAAACTAAGAAGCCAAAAACTTACCACTTCCACACAGATTGGGAACTGTTTTCATGTGGGACTGCCATGGCCGACTTGATGTGGTGTTAAGGCAAGGTAATGTAAGCTAATGTCCCAATATTATGTGTCATTACTGCCACCTAGTGACCAGGCTACGACACATGACAGTGGTCGTACCTTGGATAGCATGTTCATGCCCATGGCGTCGCCTGTGCGAGACTCAAAGCGGATGTAGAGGTTCCTCCCCGCCAAGCCAACCAGCAGCTTCTCCAGGCGGGCAAACCTGGCGACCACAAATGTTTGATGGTGGAGGAGGAAAGGAGGATGCGTGGTGAGTGGAGAGTGTCGTGAGCAAACCTGCTGGTCTCGTCGAAAGCCTCTTTGACGCTGCTGAAGCCGTCTGAGCTCTCCAGCCACGCTTTGACTTCGGCGGCCCGGCAGGCCGAGGGCAGGCGTACAACGGGCCCCCGGGTCATGCTGTCAGCGAGGACCCTGCTGTGGCAGCCCCCGCTCAGCTGGACAGGAGCAGAGAGTCAGCAAATGCGAATAACGGACAGGACAAGTCGGCGTGAGACGTGGCAGACGCTTACAGAAAGAGCCCTGCAGCCTCTGTTGGTGCTGGCCACCAGGCAGCCCTCTGTGGTCGCCATGGGGACATAAAACTGCTTGTCGTCCAACTGGAGTGGACCCGCCACCCCAACCGGCACCGGCATGTACCCGATGACGTTCTCGCAGCAGGTGCCCATCACCTG
The DNA here is from genome assembly GCF_037039965.1 of Doryrhamphus excisus. NCBI lineage: Eukaryota > Metazoa > Chordata > Actinopteri > Syngnathiformes > Syngnathidae > Doryrhamphus > Doryrhamphus excisus. Next base: position 10,776,925 of record NC_136366.1, on the reverse strand, counting down.
CCAGACGGGAAGATAGTTTGTACAAACGGACCATGGAAATAAGAAACCGCTTTGGCGTCCACCTTGGCGTAGTCGTAGTCCTTATAAGGAAGTGAAGACAAGGCGGAGGCGACGGGAAGCTTTGATGACAACATTTCCCTCCTAATGGCCACGCCCCTCTCTGGGGTCTCCAACACAGACTCCAGCTTGTAGTTGAGGATGCTGCGGGACACCACCAGGCTCATCACCTCGGCGTCGCTAAGGCAACGGGCTCCTCGCTGAAGGACGACAAGTACCGCCTTCACTTCCTGACACTGATGACCAAACGCATGCTCGTCCCTCTGTGAGGAGCTCACCTGGGGGTCAGCGAGGATGTCCAGACATTCCTCCAATGTCCGTGGTGCTACATCTGACACGCTTTGTGCCGAGGAATCTTCAGTTCCATGTGGAGCTGCCGGGGGTCCCCTCGTGTCTTCTATGTACCAATCAGGACAGTTAGATCAACGTCGCCGTTGATTCATCCCAAAACAGAACGAGCCTCACCCGTCTCCCCGCACACCAGTTTACACTCTTCTTCTGCGGCGGCAATGGCGGTCTTCTTGAGGTCCATCCTGCGGCAGCTCTCTGCCGCAGCCAGCTTCTGCGCCGGTGGCGAGCTGCTGCCGATGGGACTCTTGATGGACAGCGAGGACTCCGTCTCTGTCTGCTCAAAGACGACGTACTTGACGGCGAGCAGCAGCGCCAGGCCGAGCGTGATCACCTGCTCCAGGTCCATGCTGGGGGGACGACGGAGAGAGCTTTAAGACACGGCGAGCAGCGGTCAAGCGACAGACATTCAGGATGTTTTACCCGTTGAGCTGCAGTGGACGCATGGAGGCGCCCGACTCCAGCCTCTTCTGCACGGATCCCTCCACGGTGCGGTTGTGTCCAGGATGCTCGGCCGCCAGTCGAGTGTGAGCGTGGACCAGAGCCAAACCCAGAGACTTGAAGGAAGAAGAAGAAAAAAAAAAGACATCCTTGTTATAAAATGTCTCCATGAACATCGGCGAGGCTGAATGCACGCCGCCCACCATGATGAGCTTCACCCGCTGCGTCACAGGGTTGGGCTTGTTGTGCTCCTCCTCGGCCAGCACGTGGGCGAAGTGGCTCAGCTGCCAAATGGGACGACCCTCGCGACTCTCCATGGAGAGCTACTCACACAGCAATACACACACTTCAATAAATGGACGCCATGGCCCAGCTTTTCCTCTTTGCGGTGTCCATCCAACATCTGCTCACCTCCAGAACCAGGGAGACACATGCGGGGAAGAAGGTCATGAAGACAAAGTAGTTGGCGAGGACCGACATGCAGCCGAAGCAACACATGATCTCCAGCTGCGGCACGCCTGCAAAACAACCACTCGGCTCAGCTGGCCGCAAAATCTCCTGAATGGCTAAAGAGACCCCCCCCAGGAAGCTCCTTACCTGACATGGTCCCAATTCCGATGACCAGGCACTCCACCAGAGCGTCCAGGGTGAAGGTGGGACCCAAGATGGCCATACCCTGGGAGATGTTCTCCCTCACCTCCTCCTGTGCACACACACGATACACCATGCAGGTTCCGAACCCATGAGAAGATCAAGCATCGTCGCTCACGTGGGTGCTTACCTGAGAGTTGGAGCTGAGGGCAAATTTGGCCAGCGTGCAGGCTTTGGAAAGGTCGATGAGGAGAAGGAAGAAAGGTAGCGCTTCACTGCGGGAGGGAGAGGAGAAGACAACTGTTACATTAAAGCATGAATGAAAACAACAACTGACAGGAGTTAAGAGAGCGCCGCTACAATGATTCATCATATTTTTTTATCAAGTACCTTTGCAGAAATATGATTAAATGTGATTTAAAAACGCATTTGCACACAGCACAAAGCAGCTTTCCATCCCCGAGTGCGGCACTTGGGGGCATCTAATGATCAAGTCACTTACTTGAGGCCCGTCAGCTCTCGGCCAAAAAAATGGATGACGACTGAACTGAAAACAAAGCTGGAAAACAGTGTGAATAATCCCGCGATGCCTGCAGGAAGAGCAAAAAAAAACACTTAAGGTGAGCTTTAACGTTGCCCCGCATGCACACATCTGAAAACACGGCATCATACTGACCCAGTATGTATTTGGAGCCCAGCTGTCGGAGGTTCTTGAACTGGAAGTAGATGTAAACGATGGCGACGCAGCGTGTGACTGTTAGGATGATAACGTCGCTGCTGTGGACTTGCTAACAAAAAAAAAAGGCATTGTGAGCAAGTGTGTAGTGATGCTAGTTGCTAGCCAGCTAGTAGCTAATGGTGTGGCAAGGTGTCACTACTCCAGTAACCTAGTTCTTGGGCTTAACAATGTTAATAACAATAATAATGTAGCTGTAGCTTAACATGCAAATCACATTATGTAAATGAAGCATTGTTTTGTTCATGTCTCACATAAGGATTGTGGGCTAATAGCAACCCGAAAGGGAATTCTCCTTCGTCTTACCTGGTCCACCTTGGGACAGTTGTTCCAGCTGCACATGTGGCTGCTGGCGGCCAGGCTGTTCATGGACATGAGGCAGACGGTGAGCGCCAGCGTGCCGATGATCACCTCCCACGGGTGGGCGGCCACCAGCAGCCCGTGGAGCCTGAACAGTCTCGCCAACATGGTCTCTGGGATACAGACGTAAAATTAGATCTCCCCTCCAGCATAATTACATTGGCATTCGAGAGCTTAAATGCAGTTTAAATGGCACTTTAGATACAATTTTGCGTCAACCCACAAACGACCCAAGGCAACGTTTGCGTTTACGATCAGCTAACGTCGCTAACCGGCCATAGCATTAGCATTAGCATTAGCATTAGCATTAGCTGTCACGCCCATACGAACTACACCAGTCGTACAAAATGTTACTTTGTCAGTCAACAAGGACAACACTCTTACACAAAAAGTAACACAACCCTTTCGTACCTCAAAAGCTCAGTTTCCCAATGTTTAGATACATAGTTCCTTGACAGGAATATCGTGTCCCTCTACGGACGTGCAAGCTACCTAGCCAAAACTGTAGTGTAAGCTGATGTAACCAATATGGCGACCCGGAAGTGAGGGGAGGACTTCCCTTCATTTACGTCATTGCTGGATCTAAAGGGCGAAAGCAAACGTCACAACTGTAGTTTAAAATGAATAAAAAAATGTTCGTTCGTAAAATACTAATCGAATCAACATTGGAGAAATTGAATGAACGCACAGCACCTCGCTGCCATAATGGAACGAGAAATGCAAGTGCCATTTTAACCCACTAGGTGGCAATGTTTCCCCACTCAATGCTTTTTCTGACGTGCACCGAAAGGTCATAGAGAATGAAAGACCAGAAAAGTATGATATTACTATACAGGATGGAAAAAAATATGAATGAGTTGCACCATTTTACACTTGACATACAGTAATACATAACACAAAAATCAACTGAAAAAACCCAAATCCATGAATAATAAAACTAGTCATAAAATATACAAAAGTTGTCAATAATATTGTGACCTATAATTTAAAAATATTTTAATATGTACTATGGTTACATTTTTATCAATAGTAAAAAAACTAAATAAGTCATCTTAACTATAGCTACAAAGGCCCCAAATACACTTGTTATCTACCTGGAATACAAAATACACAAATATTACACCAATTAATATCCTTAATGAACATTATATAGACTTGAATGCTCATCATAAACACAAATAACATCATACCATAAAAATAATACAATATTTAAAGCTTCCACATATACATTACACAAGAATTACAATCATTGATATTGATTCTAAAATAATACAATAAGAAAAGTAACTAAATTGTGACATGCTATAATATACGTATATAATATATATATAACATATAAACACATGCTACTTGTTTTTGTAAAAGCTATAAATCCAGTTCATGTTGTGGAACGTCATTATTATTATTTTTATTGTCTGACAGGTGTCAATGAAACATGATATTTTTGATATTGGTATACATACTATACTGTGTACAGGCTATGTACTGTGTAGGCTATGTACTGTGTATGTATAGAAGTTGACTTCTTGACGTGTTTGTGTGTGCAGAAGGAACATGTGAGTCTTCATGAATGATGTGTTGCTAATAGGACCCCCCCCCGCCCCCCCACCTTACTTCGCTCTCCCCGGGGGGTAAACAAAGAGGGAGGGAGAGGGAACACGTACGTGTTTGTGTGTAGCAACTTAGTGAATGTGAGCCAGCGTGTATGTGTGTGTGGGGGGGTGGGGGGTGGGGGGGGGGGGGGGGGGTCCTTGTGATTTATAACATCAACTCCTGCTCCCTCCTTCTCTTCCACTGCAGCAGCACAAACACATCCATTACAAAAATACTCATGTTAATGGCAATCCTATGCGTGTGTGAATGGGAGGGGAAGGTTACCATGTGGGGGGGGGGGGTTCCTAAAGGTGTGCAGTCTTCTCTGGATGCTTGGTGGAAAACTGCTGGAAAGACGGTGGAACCCCCCGACATAGAATCAGTCATGGCAAAAAAAAAACATGAGGAAGAAGTGTGATGATAACCATAGAACCAGAAAATGGTCTGATTGAGCAGTACAACGTGAGCATAATAATAATAATAATAATACATAGCATATTTATGCTAATACATGCACTTTTTCTTGTTAGAATACATCCCCGCCTGCCGCTCAATATTGTCCAAAATAATACAAATATTGTTATTTTTGTTACCTGCCATGGTACAGATGGAAACTAGCAGCTGTGCTATAAACTGCCATATTTGCCACTCTATTGCTTACAGATGCTCATCAATATGCATTGTCCATAATAAATACATAAAAACACATATTTTCAGTTTCTCTTATTTATTCTTGTAAAATTAAAGTTGTTTTTCAATTTTCAACGACTTTCTTCTTCTAGACTTTCTTCTGGTAATTATGACTTTATGGGCTTAATATTTTGACTTAAATTTTTCCACAGTGTATTATTTGCAAGTAATGCAAAAATGATATTCCTATGACTTCTTACTAATGACTAATATTACTATTGTGCTAAAGATGTGGCCAATAATGTTGGGGATGAAGGAAGGACCTCTATAAAGATGGTATGAATGGGGTGCTGAAGATTACGTCCACTTTACTGCCTGTCTTTGGGTGTGTGTGTGTGTGTGTGTGTGTGTTTACACGCATGCGCGTGCGCGCACACACACACACCATCTCCTCTCACATTAGTCTTTACATTAAAAGCAGTCAGGTGGAAAATGAGTGCAGACCTGCGCCACCGTCCACCCACCTGGACCACAGCAAAGGGGGTGGGGGAAGGTCGAGGGGCGAGTGGAGCTGGGGCGTGGCGAAGGGTCACCGGGTCACTCTGGAGCCGAAAGACGTGCACGTATAGGATGTGATCCTTCCAGCTGTTTCTAATATTTGGACCGTGAAGTAGAGCTGAATAAGGGAAGCAAATATTAATATTTATATAAAACCATGAAAACACAACAGGGACGTCTGGCAGCGTGATACAATATAACTCATATAGCACATATTCATCACACATGTTACTCAAAAGGCACAATTAGTTATTTTAGTATGGTAGAGTTTTGTATTGGATAGATGCAAATATTGTTCACAAAATGCATATGTTTCAAAAATAATTATAAGTTATATTACATGGAATCATTAATAATCATGAACATGTATTGTATTGGAAGTGACATATTTTGGTGTAAAAACATAAAAGGTGCATCAAAATGCTTCGGATTAAGTCCAATATTATTTATTGAATATATATCATAATAATTTATTATTATATATAATAATAATATAATATATATAATATGTTTTAACAAATTGATAGTAATAGTATTTATTACCTATTTCAATGTCATAAACATTTTTTTAAATGCTGTGCATACATTTCAATAATATACATTAAATATATTTATTCAACAAATAATTAAATTTAAATTTATTTGTAATGATTTTGTATAAATATTAATTCCATTTTGTGATGGGAAAAAATAATAATAGGTCATTTTGTTAAATTTGATTTATAATTTTAGGTCATATGAATAATATATTTAAATGACTCATTTTTATATAAAAACCTTAAAAAGGTGCCTGAATATTGGATAAATAATAAGAATAAAGAATAAGAATTATTCGTAAAATGTGTTGAGTCAACAAATTATTTTTTTATTATATTTATCATATTGTATCAAAAGCAAGTACATATTTTGATATAAAAACAATGTATTTATTCAACAAATAATGTAATTACATTTTGATGTAATAATGTATTGAAATCAATTCATTATTACATATTTTGGTGTAAAAACAAAAAAAACATTAAAAAGGTGCCTCAAAATGGTTTTAATAAACTAAAAAAATTAATAAAATGTGTTTATTCAACAAATCAAATTATATGAACTAATACTGTATTAAAATAATTATATATGTTGATATAAATACCTCAAAATGGGCTTAAGAAAAATTACTCATATGATGTATTTATTCAACAAAAAATACAATTCCAATTTTATATAATAATATTGTACTGAAATAAATTTTTGACGACATATTTTAGTGTAAAAATCTACACAAATAGATAAAAAAAAAGTGCCTTAAAATGGTTTTAAGAGTGCGGTATGATATTTGACCCTGAAAGTCAACGGTCCAGCCTGGTTTGGTTTCTTGGACCAACTGGCTGCTCACACATGAAAATGTGATGCTTGAAGTTGTAAGAGAGAGTTTTATTAGCAGTGCTATTTACATACAAATAATACAACCCCTCACTTGTGCACACACACACACACACACACACACACACACACACACACACACACACACACACACACACACACACACACACACATTCATCCGGTCACTTTTACATCCAGGAATATTTCTGGAGTCCACGGGTAAAGAAAAGCCACATTCTTTGGGCGGAAATGAGGCGATTGGCGGCGGTGAGGGAATAAAGAAGACTTCCGTCGCTAGGAGGCGATGGAGGCCCGGGTGGGCTAAATGCAAAGGGGTGGGGTGGTGGTGGTGGGGAGGGTGGGGGTGTGGGGGGTTGTTGGCCCTCCACAGATGTTGCGTGGCCCCTCTTTTGTTTGGTCCCTTAAAGAGGCGGGAGACCTCAGCTGTTGAAGGAGATTCTCTATTATGGCTTCAATGCGCTTTTGAAAATCATTTCCATTAAAAGATGTCTTTTTAAAAAGGCCCCCTCACAAAGGGAAGGTCGTGCACGAGCACAACTATAGGGGCCGCGTGTGTGCGTGTTGTTTGAAGATGTGATCATGGTGTTGTGCGCATGGCGTGTGCCGCAGGGAGCAGGCCAAGGAGACGGAGGGGGGGTGGGGGCGCATGAAAGTGAATATTTGGGAATATTCTTTCAATTTCACTAAAGGTGAAATTTGTCCGGAAAAGGAAGAACCCGCCCCTTTGGTGTTGGATTGGACTGTCATGTGATGGTGGAAGTTTAGTTGAAATGTGGTGGATGAAATCAATCACTTTTTTGGGGGGGTTGTTTTTTTTTCTTAAATAATTCAAGTCCAGTATTCCAAGAAAGCTCGCGTATGAGGGGGTGGGGCCGGGTCTAGACGTCTACGCATTGTACACCGTCACCAGTCCAGCGGTGAAAAGTAGTCCATGTGGAAAAAAGAAGCTTCACCAGGCCGCCGTCTCCCCCATCTCGGGGCCTTGGTGGGACATGGGGGCGCTGTAGCTGGAGTTACTGGCCAAGGAGAAAGGGGGACTGGGCCCGCCCCCGTACGCCTCCCCTGGGACGGGCTGCAGAGAGCCCGGCTCGGGACTGGGCGTCTCTGCGTGGGAGATCATGTCCGTGAACCTTTGGTCGTCTGAGGGGAGGTGACCCGAGCCCTCCATGGCGCCGCCGCCCAGGATGTAGGGGGACTCGGCCGGGGACTGGGCCTGTGAGGACGGGGGCCCGTGGGGGAAGAAGTCGTAGTTGCTTGCCGGTCCGTAGTAGTCCCCTTGGTACTCTGGAGGACAGAAGGACACGCACATGAACATGATGTCTCTATAGGGTGTGGGGCCTCCACGTCCATGTCTTTCTGTCGCATCTCCCTGTCCTTTCGCTGCTTTTCACACATGCATCCATTCACTTTTCTCTATATAATAACTTTATTCAATTTTTTTTTTTAAATTCCAACTGTTTAAACTTTCTTCTGGTACATTTAAATTTATCGTCATTCATGTTTTTAATATTTTGACTGCAAAATTACTACAGATTTTTCTATTAGGTTTTTGTTTAAAATTCTGTTTTGAAACTAAAAAAATCAACATAAAAATAAAACAAAACCTGAAATGGCCCCTGCCCCGCACGTTGAAGAACCCTGGTCTATATGTTGTGTTGACGTTGCCAGGATTGAAAGGTGTTTGTGTAATAATCTCTTAGAGATGAATAAAGTGTCTGTCTATCACGTAACCCTGAGCCTGTTAGTGGCAGCGACCTTGAGGATAGCTTGCGAGCGCGCACACAGGAAGCTGGAAGCTTTGGGGAAAAAAAAAGAAAAGGCAAGCAAGCCGGGCTGAGAGACAAAACGGCGGCGAAGGAGGAGTAAGAAGAGAGAGCGAGAAAGGAAGGTTTTGGGTTCATGGTTGTGAACGCACCGCAGGTACGACTGTATCACACGCTCCTACGCGTGGATGCTTGAAGAGCGAATTATCTTTAATGTTTGTGAAAATTGCCATATTGGGTTCATTGGACATAAAATGACTGAGGATGCGTATGTTAGCTTCACAGACGCACGCAAAACCTGTCCTGGGTTTTTGGATGCCAGATTGTCCTGACGCGACATCGTCTTTGTGTTTATGAGAAACCCTCACGCTGGGTTCGCTAAAGACTAAAATAGTGCAGGAACTTTGCAAATAATTTGGTGGTCGGGGGGGGCGAGATTATATAACCTTATTTGCATAATTAGCTAAAATCCATAGACGCCTTTCTGAAAATGTAAGTTAGGTACGTTGATGATTAAAATTTCTGCTAGTTTGGATGACGACGCCACGATGTTGATAAAAATGTACGACTGGTTCATTGACAACCAAAAAACGTTTCAGTGACGACTCCACAATGTTTACAACAACGCTAGGTACTTTGACAAGTTAACGATGATTCTGGAAATGTACGTTAGGTACATTGATGATGAAAATTTCTGCTAGTTTGGATGACGACTCCATGATGTTGATAAAAAAAAATGTACGACTGGTTCATTGACAACCAAAAAACCTACGCTAGTTTCAGTGACGACTCCAGAATGTTTACAACAACGCTAGGTCCTTTGACAAGTTAACGATGATTCTGGAAATGTACGTTAGGTACGTTGATAACTCAAATTTCTGCTAGTTTGGATGACGACTCCACGATATTGATGAAAATGTACGACAGGTTCAATGACGACTCAAGGTTTACCAAAATGTACGTCAGGTTTGTAGACAAGTCGACGTAAACATATGTCGGGTTCATTGAGGAGTCTACGTTGTTGAAATAATAAACGTTAGTTTGGATGACGACTCCACGATGTTGATAAAAATGCACGACAAGTTAATTGACAACCAAAAAAACGTACGCTAGTTTCGGTGACGACTCCACAATGTTTACAACAACGCTAGGTCCTTTGACAAGTTAACGATGATTCTGGAAATGTACGTTAGGTACCTTGATGACTCAAATTTCTGCTAGTTTGGATGACGACTCCACGATGTTGATAAAAATGCACGACAGGTTCACTGACAACCAAAAAACCGTACGCTAGTTTCGGTGACGACTCCAAGATGTTTACAACAACGCTAGGTCCTTTGACAAGTTAACGATGATTCTGGAAATGTACGTTAGGTACCTTGATGACTCAAATTTCTGCTGGTTTGGTCGACGACTTTACAAAAATGGACCTTTACGATCTTTACAAAGATGTACGTTTAGTTGATGACTTAAAAATGTCAGTTTGGTCAACAACTTGATGACGTTTACTAAAATGTACGTCAGGTTTGTAGACAAGTCAACGTAAACATATGTCGGGTTCGTTGAGGAGTCTACGTTGTTGAAATAATGTAATAAGTCAACATATATGTCAACATATATGACATGACTGACAACTTTACGATCTTTGCGTTACAGTGTACGTTATGTTTAGTTGATGACTTAAAAATATTAGTTTGGTCAACATTTACTAAAATGTACGTCAGGTGTGTTGACCACTCAAGTTTACCAAAATGTACGTCAGGTTTGTAGACAAGTCAACGTAAACATAATTCAAGTTCGTTGAGGAGTCTACGTTATTGAAATAATGTACGTTAGTTTGGATGACAACTCCACAATGTTGATAAAAATGTACTTGTAATTTCATTGACCACCCAAAAACGTACGCTAGTTTCGGTGATGACTTCACGATGTTTACAACAACGCTAGGTCCTTAGACAAGTTAACGATGATTGTGAAAATGTACGTTAGGTTCGTTGTTGACTGAAATTCCAGCTAGTTTGGTGGACGACTCTACAATGTTTACTCAGGACTCAAAATGTTAGTTTATCCAACGACTTGACTTGACTTGACTTACGTGTACATCAGGTTTGTTGACAAGTCAATTTTTAAAAAATAACGTCAAGTTGGTATACGACTTCGACAGTGTTTAAAAACATGTTTGTTTGGTTTATTTACAAGTCGAGATCTACAAAAATGGACATCATGTTCGCTACAAGACTTTGACGGATTAAGCTTTACGAAAAAGTACGTCAGGTTGGTAGTTTGGTTAGTTTGGTTGACGACGCCACAATCTTTACAAAAATGTAACGTTGTTGACGCCACCACGATGGTTAGAAAAATGGACGTCAGGTTGGTTGATGTCTCGGCGATGTTTAGGAAAATGTAGGCTAGTTTCACTGACGATTCGACAGTATTAGTTTTCTTGACTACTTGAAACTGACTCCAGTTTAGACAAAAACTACGTACGCAAGAGTCAATGAGGACATAAGGTTGTTGATATGAATAAGTGTCCGAGTGTGTCTGAGTGTGTCAGTCCGGTGATTGACAGGCGATGAGTCCTGTGGCGTCAAAATAAAACGGACAGTTGCCAGAAGTTGAAGTCGTCGCCATCGGTGTTAGCCTGGTGCTTCCAGACATATAAACATTTGGCTTCTCAGCGTGGGGAAGAAGTGTAAACATTCCTGATAAGTCCAAGTGAAGCGGCGGTGTGGTGTTGGTTTACAAAGCGTCTGATTGGGATAAAGACTTTCATCCTCTCAGCCGTGACAAGCGACGCCGTCAAAACTGCTAAATGACGATTTTTTTTTTTTTGTCGTTGTGTTTTGTTTTGTTTTTTTTTCAAAGTGACATTGAGCCTGCGGAGCGCTTGGAGGGAAGGTTGCCTGGAAATATGCATCCGTTGTGTCACTTAACAAGAGACGGCTATGAAACACACGATGCACAAAAACATTGAAAGAATAAAAACAACTAACAAGCCATCTCATTTGGCAAGATGTTATTTTTGATATATATAAATAATTATTACACATATACGTATATAAATATATATACTTTTTATTTAAAAAAAAACAGAAACGCAAACATTCAATCTTATTTGTATATGATATATATATACGTATATATACAAACACACACACACACATATATATATATAATAATGTATATTATATTTAGAAATATTATAATTATGTGCAAGCAAGGAGGATCTAACAGACATTTTGCTAGTGACATGAGCGTGCCGTTGTTCAACTTTTTTTGTCTTTCTGGTCATTTCTCTTTCAAAAGTCTGTCCTTCCGAGACCCCCTTCCCCCCCGCCCAGAAGAACAGCAGGAATATGACTGGAATTTCCTTGAAGCTAATAAAATCATAAAAAAACGACATTGTTTTGGCCTAATGGTGCATCCCCCACAGAGAACCAAACACACACCCAGCACGTGAACCTTACCTCCGTAGTAGCCATACGCCGCCGGCCCCAGGATGTCCGGGTCCTCCAGTCTTCCTCCCAGGGGCCTCATCCTCCGCGGACCCCTGAAGAAGGCGTGTCTGCGGGCCCCCAAAGCGCTCAGCTGCTTCATCCGTCGCTCCTTGGACCTTCTGTTCTGGAACCAAACCTGCAAGGGGGCAGAGACGTACGTGACGTGTTGTTGGCTAGCCATCACATCAGATCACCACGATAATCGAACATCGCACCGGCGGATGCGTCCTGCGATCCTGAGCTCACTTGGACACGGGAGGAAGTGGACTAAAACTGATGTTATTATTTTTCTATTTCTATTTGCGTATTATTCCATTAATTCTTCTTCTTGATGACACATTTGTGTTCCCCTATAATCAATTTGTGATGAACTCCACGATGTACCCCACAGGGCATCCTCTGAAGCTTTCATTTCTAATGTCAAAGTTCATAGTGATTTTCTATGTAGTTTTGTCCATGTATGCCTATTTATGTATTATTGAAATTACACTTATTTATGAATATTTTATCAATTCTTAGCCATTCTCTCATATGAATTTCCATAAGCGTGTTGCAGTCCATGTGTGTCTTAGGAGTGATGTTCAAAACAGGACAAAGAGACACCATTTTTATCCCACATGTGGACTCCTGTTCCAAGCGGCCATATTTGAATCATGCTAACACTTCCTCATCACCTTATATGGCGAGGAGCATCTCATAAAGGAAGGTCACATGATGCTCCCGTGCTGCAAAAACACACACACACATTTTTGATGACCCCCACATGGTTTATGTACGTAGTACAAACATGTGTTTTGCTTCTTCTTGGGCTTTTCAACTAAGAAGTCACATGACATGTGACCCCTATCCCTTGCTTTACGACGTTACGCTCCTTCAGTAAAGGTTATCAAAGTTGTCTCGCTCTGCTTGACTTCTTTTTACGCTTGCGTGATTGTTAAGAACGGAGAAGCAAAAGGGAAACTCTGCAGTTAACTTGTTTTTTTTTACGCTACGTAAATGTGACTTTCAACAACGCCTACATCGTTAATGACGGTTTTAAGACAGGGTGGGGGGGGGGACATTTTGACCCCGAAACAGATTATTTCCATTTCCATCACGGGTGCAGAAATGGATTGTGTCTTTGCATCACACGTCTTGTTTGGCGCCTGCTGCAAAATGATGCATGCTCGCAGCAGCCAGCCACCGAGCCCCGCTGTGCTGCACATTAACAAAAACACACACACACACACTGGTCACAAAACACACACACACACACACACACACACACACATACAGGGCTGCAGCTGCAACACCTGCTTATTGAGAACAATCGACGACGTGTAGGGTACATTTTTATGGAAATACTGGCGCTCCCCTCCAGAGACAGCCTTGCTCGCTCAGGGATTACACACACACACACACACACACACAAACACACACACACACACTATTTAACACAAGCAGTGAGGACCAAACACAGCCTCCATTTTGGCTCCCAGCCTTGCAGACAAGGAGGTCGAGGACGACGACGTGAACACCCTGATGGATGCATGGATGGGAGCACTGCATGCTGTTTGTGTGTGTGTGTTTGTGTGTGTGTGTGCTCTAACAAGCAGGCTGTGAGTGAGTACACCAGAGAGGTGTGGAAAAAAAAGAAATAAGGAGGGGGAGGGCCGTATGTAAATCTGTGAAATCAGCGATAATCACAGCCAGTGCACAAAAAGCCACATCACAGTTGGCAGAGATGGCGCTAATCATCCTGACACCGTGTGTGTGCACGTCCCAGACACAGCGTGTGTGTGTGTGTGAATTTCATACAACATGCAGGAGTGGCCCCTATACGTGATGTCCCTGTGGCCCCCTCTGCTAAAACAAGACCACCACCTTGGACTAATTTCACGGCTGTGTGACTCAAACAAACTGCTTGCCTGCGCCTGCCTGCACAACATGAAAAAACAACATCTTGTGTGTGTGTGTGTGTGTGTGTGTATATGTGTGTGTGTGTGTGTTATCCAAGTGTCATTGCAAGATTTTAATTTGTGGAAATAAATGAAATGCCTGCAGACATTGCTGATGGAAAAGCCAGAAATTGGATGCATTAAAAAAAAAACAATCAAGTAATTTTTTTTTTTAAAGGTCAAAATGCATCACTCCAAGAAAAAAAAACTTTGACGTTCTTTGTCATGCAATTTCAAATCTATAATTTAATATTGCAATCATTTGAAAGACCCCACCACTTATATCCCCCCCCCCCTTTTTCTCCAGTGCAGCTTTTCTTTCATTTGGCTTGAAATTAATTATTTTATACAACATAAACTAATACTTTGAAGGAAATAAAATGTTTTTTTGGTATGGTATGGCTGTGTTATATATTAATATTTTTTTATCACCAAGGAATTAATAAAACTATGCTACAGTGCATTAAAAAGACATTACAAATGATGATGATTATTATTATTATGTACATGCTACAGTACATTATTATTGTTATTATATAGTCATAACTAGAAAAACACATGTGCATGCAGTGCATTTAAAAAATACCATTAGAAATACCATTATGTATAAATATTACAAAATGACTTCAAAACATGTGCATGCTACAGTACATTTAACAAAATGTGAAATATGATGATGATGATGATTATTATTATATATAGCCAATAGAGTGACTTCCATATAGACACGTGCATGTAACAATATGAAAATAAGCTGGGAAATATGATTATTATATATAGTCAATTGAGAATGACTGCCCACGTGCATGCAACAGTACATTAAAAAAAGCTGGGAAATATGATTATTATATATAGTCCATAGAGAAGGACTTCAAAACACACGTGCATGCTACAGTACATTTAACAAAATGTGAAATATGATTATTATTATTATTGTTATATATAGCCAATAGAGTGACTTCCATATAGACACGTGCATGCTACAATACATGAAAATAAGCTGGTAAATATGATTATTATATATAGTCAATTGAGAATGACTTCCCACGTGCATGCAACAGTACATTAAAAAAGCTGGGAAATATGATTATTATGCATAGTCATTATAGGGGTGACAGGTGACATTAAAACACACACACATATATATATTAGTGTTTTTTGTTATATAATTGCACGCATTAGAATCTGAGTCATTTCCTACACGTTCTAAAGGATTTTATGGTGACTTTAACAATATTGCGCTAAATAATAATGATGATAATAATAAAAGGATCCGGCTTACCTGGATGACCCGCATGTTGAGGCCGGTCTCCTGGGCCAGCTGCTCCCGGATGTGGCGTGTAGGCTTGGGCGTGGCGACGAAGGCGGCCTTGAGCGTCTCCAGCTGCTTGGCCTTGATGGTGGTGCGGGGCCCCCGCCTCTTGGTGCCGGAGTTCTGCTCCTCGTTCTCGATATTGTTCGTCTCCTTGTCGGAAGACGTGCAATTGTCCGTCTCCTTCAGGTCGTCCTGCAGGCTGGCGTCCTGCAGGTCCGGAGACAGGCTCCGGTCCGTGCACGAGGACACTGCAAAGAAGGTGCAAAATATCATGAAGATCAAGCAGGAAAATATGAAAATATTTTTTTCTAGGAAAACCACAAAAAGTCCTTATCTATTTACGCAGTGACACAATTAAGTGTGTGTAAATCGGAGGGGTGGGTGGGTGGGGGGGTCGTCGATAACAATGGCAGTCCCAATGGACCCTGACGCACAATAAAAATAACAAAAGAGCCCACTGAGGAGAATTCTAAATAAATCTTTGTCTCGGTTGTTGATTGACCATCTCAATACTTATTTACACATCTTTACTTATTATTTCACTGCGCCATTTCTCGCTGAAAAAAAGCAACCCAATATTGCGCAGCTTGTAATCGCTCTCACCTGAGTTGAGGCTGACTTCCTTAATGGTCCCGGAGCTCAGGTAGTCCTCCTTGCAGACGAACTTATTCTCGTCGATGACGTAGAGCTCCTCGCCGGTGGACAGCTGCTTGTGGCACACCATGCAGGTGAAGCAGTTCAGGTGGAACACCTTGCTGCGAGCCTTGCGGACCAGGTCGCTGGGCGAGATGCCCTGCAGGCAACCCGCGCACTTGGTGCCGAAGCGCCTGCAACATTGGAGACACGCGTAGATTTTTTAAATATATATTTGTGACATTTTTTGCATCGCCGTTTTTTTGTTACATTGCATCAGTGTGCATAAAACACGGAAGCATTTTTTGTAAAGGTTTGCAGAGGAGTGGGGGCGTGGGTCAAGGTAGAAACCAATGATTTTTCATGCAGATCTGGAGAACATTGGATGAATAAAAAAACAGAAGATCGCCTAGCAATTTAATGTTTAAAACTGGCATATATATTTTGGGTTCCGCAGAGGGGATAGAAATTTAGCACAAAATTACCCCCCCTCATAAAAAAACGTTTACACAAATATTAAAGCAATTTATGGGCACCCGGAACACTCTTTTATATTATACATTCAATTATTTTGGTATATTTCATACGACTTACTGTGGAGTTTTTCATCCTACAGGCCTGAAAATGTAAAGCATATATAATAGGCATGTTTTGCACTAGTAATAATAATAATAATAATAATAATAATAATGCAGAATCAGACCAGATTTGCATGATTTTGTATGAGAGTACGAGTGACAATAGGGCGAAACACATTAGTGACAATCAGCACATTGTAGCCGAGGATATGTGACAGGATTAGGCAGAGTGGGAGCATCTTAGCGTGGAAATCTTCTCTTAATCCATATTCACTCGGCTTAAAAGACGTGCGTGGGAGGACTCGGCCCAAATTGTGTTCACCTGACAGCATTTATTTGAAAAGAAAAAAAAGGAATGTTTCAGGCCTGCTGCAGGGTCACCTGAATTGGAGTGTGTGTGTATGTGTGTGTGTGTGGGGGGGGGGGGTAGTCTCCCCTCCCTATTGTTTTAACACTAATGTGGGCCTGCTATCGCTCCACGGTCGCCCCTTTCACATGCACACGCACACGCCGAGAACTCCCCACAAGTCCACTTACACAACAAATGGACACATTAGCGTGATTACTCTAATGGGCCGCTCATTTCAATCCGGTACCAATCCATGATGGGGCCGGGGTGGCACTCACAATGAGCCGGGGGGTGAGCCTTTAGGGGTGTTAAAAAAATGAAAAAAAATGAAGGTGTCTCCCTTTTGCAAGGACTTGTGGACCTGCTTCTCCTTGGCCGCTTTAGAATACACACGGCATCAAACGGCAACATGAAAAAGGTAAAGAGTGTGCGACGCGGCAAACGGAGTCCAAGCAAGACATTGTGTGGGGGTTCGGTACCTGAAGAAGTCCATTTTGCAATAGAGCTTGCCGTCCCTGGAGAAGCACTTCTCGGTCAGCTTGCAGCTGCACTCGCAGCACTGCACGCACTTGGCGTGCCAGGCCCGGTCCAGCACGTTGAGGAGGAACCGGTCCAAGATGGGCCGCTCGCAGCCGGCACAGTGGACCATCATGTCTCCGGCAGGACGCGGGACGCCGAGGGCCGCCGAGCTTCCCGCGCGGGCTGCGCTGCTCGGAGGGGCGCGGAACAACGTCTTGGATCCGTGAGGGTGGCGGGGGTGGGGGGCGGCTGGGTCGGGCTGTCAGGTGAGAAGAGGAGCAAAAGAAGTCCCCGCCGGCTGGTCCTCTCTCGGATCGGTTCTTCCCCTCTGCTGCCTGCTCGGGTCCACAATCCAATATTAGTGGGGGGGTTTAGCGGGTGTGCAGTCCCTGCGTGCACGGCCCGGACATGTCACGAACACCCAAACATCATCCGCAAATTCTCATCATGCTTCACCCGAGTGATGCCGTTTTTTTTTTTTTTTTCAAGAGGGGAGTGGGGTTTGGGAGGGGGGGTGTTCCACGCGTGTCCTGCGGGCTCGTGCACCTTCGCGTCAATGTGGCTGCTTGTCATGAAGGTGCGGGCACCCCTCCACCTCGGCACCTCACCATCACCCACTTGCCGGACCCGCGCCCGCTGATTGGCTGAGGCGTGCCTTAATTCCCTCGCCGGGGGAGCCAATCCGAGCGCGGCTGGGTTGTTATGGTTACGGCGCGCTCCGCTCTCCCTGCTTCTATAGACCAGCACAGCAGCCGAACTATGATGCCCACCTTTGCACCGGGAGGCTTTTTTTTTAGTGCGACGTCAGAGTCCTGGAAGAGCGCAAAAAAACAAAACAAAAAAAAGGAAGCGTAAAAGGTTGGGAAATACCTGCACTGGCAAACACATGAATGTGAATGTAAGAGTGGGAGGAGCCGGACAAGGACTAATGCTACATTACACAGTGGAGGTGCTGGTGTGGAGAGGGGGGGGGGTCTTTTCTCATGCATGCAAGCTATTTGCAGGGAAATGCAATGGATCAGCTGCAGCTCATCAATAGGGAGACCCCCGAAGAGGACAATCTCAATATTTACCGAGAGAGGCCTCGCTGTGTTGGCTTGCACTTAAGCAAACACGCAGCTCACACCCCCCCCCCTCCTTTGCACCTTCACGACTCGGCTTTGAGTTGCTGTGAAATGTGGGCTCACTTCAACAAACACCAAATAATGAGAGGAGTAAACAGGGGGGGGGGGGGGGGGGGTAACGTCATTCTACTAATTTAGTGGTGGAGTTAATTGCAGGGTTTCATCTCAACTCAACAGTTTAAGGTCTGTTAGGTGATGATACAGTTGAAATTCAACTTGCTTGGTCACTGGTGTCCAAAGTGTGGGACGGGGGCCATTTGTGGCCTTTTTTGCTTTTATTTCCACGCAACCCCTGCAACTGAAACAAAGTATTTTCCCATTAAAATGCACATTTAATCTGAGAAAACAGGGGTAGTTATTCAATAAAATCATAATCTAGTTTTTTTTTTTTAATTCTACTTATGAAAGAGTTCAGAAAAAAATCCCATTTTTTTTTCAGTGTTTTTATGTTAAAAGTGTGTGTGAATGTCTGAGAGACCAGACAAAGCAACATAAAGGAGCACTGTGGTGTGTTTACATGACAATCAGCTCATAAAAACAGTCTGGTTCTGTTCGACTGATGATAACGTCGTCAAGACCATCCCTGGTCATAATAGACAACACTGTAATATCCATGCCAGGCCACACGGAGACTAACTTTTCCACACAGAGGGCCCGCATACTGAAAAAGTAAGATCGCCGTGCCGCCCGTTTTACATATAGAAAACCAAAAGTAATTCTACATGACAAACAGATGTAACTTACAGTATACCGTATTTTTGGGACTATAAGTTACTCCGGAGTATAAGTCGCACAAGGCCAAAAATGCATAATTAGGTAGAAAAAAACATACATAAGTCGCACTGGAGTATAGGTAGCATTTTTTTTTGCTGGTAATTTATTTTACAAACTACTTACAAAACAGACATTACGTCCTCTTGGAAGTCAGGTTCTAACAATAAAAGAATAGAGAACAGGCTGTAAGATATGCTAACACAATGCTTATTCAGCTACACTAAAAATAAACATGAACAGAAAAGGTGTCCAGTGTTTATGTAACATAAACAGTTTTTTTCATTTATAAATCGCTCTGGAGTATAAGTCGCAGGAACAGCCAACCTATGAAAAAAAGTGCGACTTATAGTCCGGAAAATACGGTAATTGTTGTCAACTAAGTCAGTAGCGTTTCTGACCTTCTTTATTAAATATTAGGCTCTTGAAGCATTCTTTGGCCCCGTGGTGTGTTATTCAGCAGTCACACAAACGCCTGGCGTGTAAGTCAGCATGGCGTAGTGTGCTTTGTTTGGGCGCAATTTTTAACGTGCAATATGAGACACGTTATTAATTATTACCAATATTAACTCTGGACATCAACATTATCAGCATACCAGTGTACTATATGTGCTTTTGTGAATGAAGCCACCATAAATAATGTTGACATTTCCAAAAATTGCAGACACGTTTCTTAAATACTAGCATTTTTCTAGGCTCCCAAGCAAAGTTGGTGATGCAAACGCATATTCTTGTCAGTTTAAAACACTGAAATGTCTGCAGATGCATCACAGCATCATCGCCGTGCATGCAAACGTGCCCTCCAGCATCTCTACCGCGCCGATTGGACACTTTCCGTGGAGTGGTTTACTCTTGAAAAGCAAAATATACTGCAACTTATAAGTGTCTGGAGTGATGAAAACAAAAGGCAATCCATACAAGCGGAAAAAGAGAAAATAGGTGCGAGTTCAAACTGCCTTTGTGAGGCCTCTGCAAGGACGGTCATGACAACAGCTGGCAAAAAGGTGAAAAGAACTCTGGTTTGAATGTGGCTGCATCACTCACGTTCAGTGGCAGAAGAAGACGAAGAAGAAAAAGGCGCCACTCTCCTGAGGCGGCACCTGTGCAGGCGGCGGCGGATGAGGAGGAGGAAAAAGGAGGAGGGAGCTGTCCGTGGTACCAAAGGCAGCCTGCAACCAAGGACACTGTCGGGCTGCTTTTCAATGGCAACATTCTGACGCCGCTTGAATGGAAGCATTCTGTGCCGACTGAAAGCTCAGCTGTGGACCCCCCCCCACCAGTCGCCACCCCCAAGCCAAAGTTCACCATGAGCCGTCTCGTGGTCCTAAAACAAACAGAACAGACTTTTATGCTAGTTACTTCAAGGACGTGCGCCACTCCTGTGTGAGGGAAGGAAACCTGAAGTTGGAACTGTCAGTCTGTCACGGCGCTGATGTACTTTAGTCGACTGCGATCGATACAGGAGGCGATTAAAGTACTTCAAAGTAACATTTCAAAAGTTGGAAACAGACATAACGGCTAACAACACCTGTATTCCATGAAAATGTATTACAGAATCACCGAGCAACCTCTGGGTCACCTCCAGTTTCTTCCTTGGGAAACAGAAAATAATCATAAAACATTTTATGAATTCATCCAGCTATAACACAAGCGTCAAAAGAAGCTAGCCTTTAGCGCTCGTAACTGCTACATCAGCGTAAGACGGTAAACACTAGAAAGTCAACGTCTTTTCTTCAGCCATCCATCCTTCTTTGTATCACCTTGCTATCGGAGATGAAAGTCCAGTGAGTCTACATAGCAGTTGCCGCCGCCCTCTAGAAAGTGAAACCTAAGCCTGTGCACCTGGAAAGCAATGACCAAGTGAAAGTGAAGAAAGTGAAAGAACAACGCATCTATTGAGTGTCTTCCAGTCATTGTCCATGAGTCATATCTTAAATGTTGCACAACTCTAATTGTGCTATGTGAGTGTGTGTGTGTGTGCTTGTATCATGCAGGCTCACCATGGCTGAGAAGCTATCAAACCGATCTATTAGACTGTATAACAGCTAACACCGCTGCTAATTGGATGTATTGTGAAGGTGCGGTGAATATTAGCGCTCTTAACTGTTACACAAGTGTAAAAAGAAGCTAACAACTGGAAATGTAATTTCGTTTTTTTTTTAGTTTGGACTGCCTTGGTATCAGAGATAGAGGAAAGGGGCCAGATTGAAAGTACAGCAAATCTGTGAAAGTGAAAGCTAAGCCTGTGAGTGTGAGAACAACACATCTATTCTTCCAATCATGAGTCATATTTTAAGTGTTTATTATTCTAATGTATTATAGACGTATGATACTGAAATTCATGACTCGGGAGCAAAAAAAAAAACCTGACGAGGACATCCTTAGCTTGTATCATGGAGGGCTGCAGTGAGACCGCGACTGCTAACTGAAACACATAAGCTTAACAACGCACAAACTGCTGTTCTTTACTGTTACAAGTGTCAAAATAAGCTAACCGCTATTAACAGAAAAACAATAACACCAGAAAAAGCGACTTTTTGGTTTGTCGACTGTGTTGCATTTTCTGCCACGTTTTTCGCTAATCAGTTTGGAATGTGCATCACCGCCACCTACAGGCCACACGGTGCAGGCCAGATTGAAAACAACAAAAACGGCGCACTGGATGGGCGGTCTGTGAGAGAGAGCCAAGCGGCGCATTCCAAATTCATCCCGCAATCTCACGCCATGTCACCTGAGCGACCCCCCCCCCTCCCACCCCACCACTCCAGAACCTATATACGGCAGCCATTCCACACATAGGCGCCCCCCCGACCATAAAGACGTGCACGCCCGCACGCTCACGCACACTCACGACCACCTTCAGGGCACCTCTTTGGCAGGGCCGCTCCCAAGGGAGAGGTTAGCATGATGGATGTCTGATTGGTAGCCCTCCCCCGGGGCCTCCCTCGCCGTCACCTCTCCGCGCTCTGAATTAAAAGGCCGTTTGTCTCCTCCGAGTCCTCAGCTGTAGAGCGCCGGCCTGCAATTTCACAGCACTCAGAGAGAGAGAGGGAGAGGGAGGGAGGCCATTACACGGGAGGTTGTCAGGGGAGCCATCAGAGCCCGGACACGCCTGAGGGACTCTCTCTTTCCCGCCTCCTCCCCGCTCACCTCCATTCCCCACTGGAGGCGGCCGACCTCGCCGAAAACACATAAATATTCAAGGCCTGCCGTGCAACCGTGCACGCGCGCCGATACCGGCTCGCACGGCGCCACCTCACTCTGCTGCTGCTTCGTTAACAATGAAATAAAGTTGAATACAAAGCAAAAGGACTCCCGGGCCTGTTGAGTCCAGGAGATGAAAATCTTGCTAAAACTCGCTTTGGAAGGATCAGTCGGGATTCATTTGAACATGATTGGGCCGATTTGAAAAGTGGACAGTCAGCATCAACGGTCTGGAGATCAGAGTTTGAATCCCTCCAGGTACATGCCAAAAACTGTCTCTCTTTTCTGTGTGTTCCGAAGATATATGTAACATCTATAAAGACGCACCTAACTAAAATTTTCATTTCTATAATGTGAGCTGCATATTAACCAAGCTAGAGTGACATTGTTATTAAAATTGTTACGCCCAAGAACTATACGTTACTGGTGTAGTGACACCTCGCCAAAGGCTAGCGATTCGCTTCAGCACACACTGGCTTACAGGCCGCAAGCCAAAGGAAACTTGACATATTGGAGCTAGGTGTAGCGTTCCTCTCTGTGTTGCTATGTGAAATCAATGAACGCAGGAAGGAAGTTCCCAAAATACTACAAGTATCATGAATGTATGTAGCTGTTACTACATGCTCACAGCATGGATAGAAAACCTTGTTGGAGCTTTTTGGATGGGTTTTAATAGGCGTGTGTCCCGTTACGTGTATTACTAGCTGCCTCTTTTCAGCTGTTTTTATATCTTTAGTACGCACAAAAAAGAGAAAGACTTGTGTGTTCATGTCTCACATTCCAAAAATTAGCTTTTTGGCTTAAAATCGTAATCAACGGCCATTTTATATCACCACAATTTAGTTGTGCTTTGCTGGGTAAACAATCATTCATTCATTTTCTACCGCTTATCCTCATGAGGGGGTGCTGGAGCCTATCCCAGCTGTCTTCAGGGCGAGAGGCGGGGTACACCCTGGATTGGTGGCCAGCCAATCATAGGGCACATATAGACAAACAACCATTCACACTCTCATTCATACCTATGGACAATTTGGAGTCGCCAATTAACCTAGCATGTTCTTGGAATGTGGGAGGAAACCAAAGTACCCGGAGAAAACCCACGCATGGATGGGGAGAACATGCAAACTCCACACAGAGATGGCCGAGGGTGGAATTGAACTCGGGTCTCCTAGCTGTGAGGCCTGTGTGCTAACCGCTCGTCCGCCGTGCAGCCTCACTTTGATAAGAAATTAATAAAATCAGGAGTTCAACCTAACCCTCAGTCTAGGACAATGTCATCGCAAAAAAATATAAGCCTGCAAAAATCTCAACTCCAACAACATCAGGCATTTTCTGGAATCCTGGAAGGATTGAAAGGTAGACCACCTTGGGGAAAGGTAGACCATCTTTCTCTTTATTCTTCCACTTTTGTCATTTCACTGTGTCTCACTGTGAAAGGCGTTCCCTCATTACAAGGACATGGCCAAGCTATCTGAGGGAAACATCAAATCTCAAGTCACAAATACGTATATAACCTTATGATTTACCTCCACTGCTCACTCACACACACACACACGCACACACACACACGCACCCCTTGATGATGCAGAGTGTGAACCGATAATTGGACCTTTATTTAGCTGCAGGTGAGCAAGAGTCACAAGTTTCTGTTTAAAAGTCATCCGCGAGGAGATGAACCCGCCCCTAACACACACACACACACACGCACACACACACATGTAGGTGGCATCATGTGACATACAGGCGTCACCACTGGAGGCACTCGCAGGATATCGACTGTACGGCTCAATCTGTGGAGCTCCGCCCCTTCCATGGAGGTCTAATGAGGTAGATCACCTTCTACTATGTGGGCCAGCCTAATCAGGTAATGAACGGGGGGGGGGGCACCTTTTGCCCTCACCTACTGTATTAATCAGAGGACGGTCACAAGCCAACAACCCCCCCCCCTTTCCCCCCAATCTGGCCGCTCTAATTGACGAGCATGTGCAGGACGCAGAAGGAAGGCGCTAAGGAGGACAGAGGATGGACAGGAGGAGGAGTTGTTAAAAGACAGAAGGAGAGCTGGCCAAAGGAGGAGGGGAGATGGGAGGAGCAGAGGAAGGGAGGAGGCAAGGAAAGAAGGATGGTGAGACAAGGAGAAAAGAGGAAGAGGGAGGAGGAGAGTAGGACGCAGGGACGAGGAAGAGAGAAAGGATGGGAGAGGAAGGAGAGGAAAGTCAGGCCGCGAGGTGAGGAGTGTAGGAGAGAGGGGAGGTGAGGAGGAGAGGAGGGTGGATACAACTGAAAAGGAGAGGAAGGAAAGAAGAGGAGACAATAAGAAGAGGATGGAGGTGAGATGGGAAGAGGAGACAAGAGGAGCTAAGAGAAATGAGGAAAAGGAGAGGAGGTGAGAAAAGACGGGAGGAGATAGGCTAAAGGAGACAAAAGAAGTAAGGCGAGGAGAGAACGAGGGAGAGGAAGACGGATGGCTGGAGAGGCAAGGAGAGCAAAAAGGAGGGAGCGAGGAGACAAGAGAAGCAAGAAAAGGAGAAGAAATGTTGGAAAGGAAAGAGGAAAGGAGAGGAAGGTGACAAAGAAAGCTGGAGGAGGAGGAGGAGATGATGGATGGCCGGTGAGGCGAGAAGGAGAGTAGAGAAGACAGAAGGGATGGAGGAGGAAGGAGAAAGGGAGGAGACTTTGGCTGACGGGAGCGGCAAGGATGGGAGTAAGGAGCAGAGGAAGGTTAGAGGAAAATAAAGAAGGATGGAGAGGCAAGGAGAAAGGAGGAGGTAAGAAGAGGGGAGAAGAGGGAGAAAGGAGTCAGGGGAAGGAGAGAAGAGGAAGGATGGAGGCGACAAAATTGGTCAGGCGAGGTAAGGTTAGAGGAGGAAAGGAAGGAGATGGAGGCCAGGAAGGAGAAGGAAAGGGTGGAGATGGAGGCTAGGAAGGAGGAGATAAGGAAGGAGATGCAGGCTAGGGAAGAAGGAGGTAGGAAGATAGACAGGTAGATAGGAAGGAGATAAATAAATTGAGTAGATGGTGTTTTTTTTTATTTCTGAAAAGAATGCTAACATTTAAAAAACACCATGTACCTTTCGGCCATCTTGGTTTTCCTCAAGGGAGGCGGCTCAGCTGGGGGCTCGGCGTTGCGTGCAAATCTGCGAAAAGGCAGAAGGAGGAGGAGAAGAAAAGGAGAAATGAATAATCTGAAGCACGTATGTGTTGTCAGCGTGGCGTCATCCTCCTGGCTGGACGAGGCGGCGGCGGCCACTTGAATTAGCAGCAGAGGATTATGGGCCGAGAGCCTCATTAATCTGGCCAACAAACACGAGCCGCTGAGAATATTTGCACCCAGAAATGGAAAAGATTAAGTCCTATTTGGCCATGACTGGCAGACACCCTCCACCCCCCAGCACGCAGCAAGAGGCTACTGTTAAATATTCATGACGCCGGACGGGACGCTACGTGTTGATGCCTGCGTCCACGCGTATACCAAGTATAGCTGGCAACAAATACATTTGCTTGTTTTCATCTACTTCACCTGTGCTAATTAGCCTGCTGGAGGAGAACTCCACATCCTCCACAGCACGGGGGGGTCTGCAACCTTTTCTTTTCTGAGAGCTACTTCGACAAAAGAGGCGGTGGTACCTCGCTTTTTGTTATTAGACAAAATACAAAACAATTGCAATATAATTAGAAACATCCAAAAATACATTCAATATAGGATAATTGTAGTTTTACATGCAGAAAAAATGCAAAATAATAATAAATGATGAATGGACGGAACCTATTGTTGAGGACTTCATTAAGAGGGGGAAAACAAACCCGGGCGGCACGGCGGTCTAGTGGTTAGCGCGCAGACCTCACAGCTAGGAAACCAGGGTTCGATTCCACCCTCGGCCATCTCTATGTGGAGTTTGCATGTTCTCCCCGTGCATGCGTGGGTTTTCTCTGGGTACTCCGGTTTCCTCCCACATTCCAAAAACATACTAGGTTAATTGGCTAGGTTAATGAATTGTTTGTCTATATGTGCCCTGTGATTGGCTGGCCACCAGTCCAGGGTGTACCCCGCCTCTCGCCTGAAGACAGCTGGGATAGGCTCCAGCACCCTCCGCGACCCTCGTGAGGAAGAGCGGTAGAAAATGAATGAATGAAAACAAACACAAAAAAACAAAAACCTCCATAGAGTCACAGCAGCTGCTTGGAACGTGTGCCCGAATACAGTGCACCTTGCTGGGCCAGGCCAGGTGCCTCCTCCCCCTCTGCACTGCGGTTCTCCTGACCTCGTAGCATCACAGCCGCTGCTAACAGCGCATTTCTGGAATATAGTGTATATATTTTTATACTCATTTCCAGGTCCATTTGCAACATGTTGCATTTTCCATGGAGCAACTTCCAAAAATATGGTTTATTATTCCTATATAGGACGTCTTAGAGAGTCCAATGCCTGTGTAGAAAGTCTGAAGGACACCTTCAAAGACAAACGTGCATCGTCTGCGGTTCTCAGCCACATTGGACAAAATCTCGATGCGGCACGGAGGTGCGACTCTACATTTTTGACAATTAAAAAAGCGTGCATGTGAGCGAGTCTAACAGGAAAATACAACCCCCCACCCCCCGTAAAGGCTCAGCAAACACACCTGCTATTCATACAGCACTCGTCTCAGCAGACTTGACAAAGCTATTGCAGCGCAGGTGCTCTTGCTAATGTCCCCCCCCCACCCTTTTTTTTCTGCAGAAGATCAATATGTTTGGAAGCAGACAAACAACCAGGCTTTACCCCCCCCCCCCCCAACCCCCCCCCATCAAGCATTCACCAGACCACCGCTGGAGGCCCTGACACACAGAAGTCAACACTATCATGTACACCATCTACTGTACGGGGAGTCATGTGACCCTAATGTGTGGGGGGGCTAACGTCGCATAACTCACTCACAAGAGCCCACCGGGGTCAACTTGTTGGGAGGCTGCAACAAAAGGAGTATCGAACGAGGGAGGACAGCGTAAAGAATGAAAAAAAAATAGTGTAGCTCGAAGAAAAAAAAAGTGCGGCGCAGAGAAAAAACGAGACGTTTCAGGCCAAGGCAACATTTACAGCAACGCTGACATAATCCTGAGTAAACAGCAGCACACAGACAGCACAAACACACCAGCCAGACTAAACCAACAAGACGACCCCTGAGAGGGTCCCCCCCTTCCTCAAGCCTCCCCAAATCTCCATCATTTACTTCCACACCCCCCCCCTCCCATTTTCACCACCGATTCAGCGTACATTTATTACAAAAATCATTCATTCATTTTCTACCTCTTATCCTCACGGGGGTCGCGGGGTGCTGGAGCCTATCCCAGCTGTATTTGGAGTGAGAGGCGGGGTACACCCTGGACTGGTGGCCAGCCAATCCCAGGGCACATATAGACAAACAACCATTCACCCTCACATTCATACCTATGGACAATTTGGAGTGGCCAATTAACATAGCATGTTTTTGGAATGTGGGAGGAAACCGGAGTACCCGTGGAAAACCCACGCATGGATGGGGAGAACATGCAAAATCCACACAGAGATGGCCATAGGTGGAATCGAACTCGGGTCCTAGCTCTGTGGCCTGCACACTAACCACTCAAACTACATGATACTTTTTTTTTTACAGCATTACACACATTAATTAGCTGTCTCTTTTTAGCCGTTTGGATATCTTTAGAATGCACAGAAAACAGAAAGACGTGTGTTCATGTCTCACATAAGGATTGTGGATGATGGGCAAAAATTCCCCCCAAAAAGTACACTTTTCCTTTGAAAGTAAAAGTAAAATATCACGAGTGACAGGTGTTGCTTCTTTTCAGCGACCATTTTGCTGCAGAGTCTTTTCTTTGATTTGGAATATGATTTGGAATAAAATTGTCATCTATAGGGGTGTTATTTCATGCCTAGAGGGCTCTAATAATGCTATAAAAACATATTTAGAAGGCATTAAAGAGGTATTCTATGATCTAATTACAAAAATATTCTGTTTCTTAACATTGAATCCTACTTTTGTAGAAATTGAAAAATCCCGGTCGGGTCTGAAGCCAAATACAAACTCTAAACAAGGGATTACTGTTGTGTGAAAAAGGTTATCACATTAGTGTTAATTGAGCTATTACAATAAACCAACAGAGCCAACATGCTAACCACTTGGCCACAGCGAGGCCAAACTGAAATAGTTTTAAAATAGAAATAAATATAAATGTTTACATCTCTGCGTAACATTTTGAATAGCATGTCCTCTTACATTTCATAATGAAAAT
Organism: Doryrhamphus excisus; assembly: GCF_037039965.1. Taxonomy (NCBI): domain Eukaryota; kingdom Metazoa; phylum Chordata; class Actinopteri; order Syngnathiformes; family Syngnathidae; genus Doryrhamphus; species Doryrhamphus excisus. The sequence goes on along the minus strand of NC_136366.1, from coordinate 10,748,262 downwards.
ATGGTCACCCTAACATTGCAATAGCTTACCGTACACATGCTAATACAGCGCTAATGAAGCTAGTCAGGACTTTGTCACTGACGTGAGCCAAGTAAGTTAAAGTTTGTAACGAACATTAGCGCTATTAGTTGCGTGGATATGAGAGTGTGCATGCCATACGGCTACATATGTAAACATCACAGCACATTAGCTCCCCATTGATCAGCTGACCTGAAACCTTAAATGAGGATAAATGAGGCGGGACGCTAAGCGCATCAGCGAGCGTGCTGAAAACAGTAACGCGCTAACAATAGGAACTCATCGTTTAGGACGACGGCACGTGGTCGAAGCCGACTGATCTTGCGTCACGTTGGCATGCCGGGCCAGAAGACGGTAACATCACAACCCAAATTCACAAACGGCGGTTTACCAAGTTAGCATCTGTTAGCACGTTAGCGCTACATATTTCATCATCCATTGCTATAAAGTGCGCCTTAAGAGTGTGTGAGAGACTCGGGTGCATGTTACACAGCGACATATGTAAACATCACAGCACATTAGCTCCCAAGTGATCAGCTGACCTGAAACCTTAAATGAGGATAAATGAGGAAGGGGACGCCAACGGGATCGAACTGGTGCCCCTCCCTCCCTACCGCCGTCGAAAACATTGTGTGAGGTTGTGTGTGTGAGACGGGAAGCAGCTGTGTGCAAATGTGTGTAGAATGTGCTAATATAGTGTGTGTGTGTGTGTGTGTGTGTGTGTGTGTGCTGGACGTTTCCTGTGTGGCAGAGATAAGGGATCCCTATCTACGGCATCGGGAGGGGAGGGGGGGGGGCGGGTTTGAGATCCCGATGGGCGCGAGGAGAGAATGAGTTTTCCTGGCCACTCTGCATATTACAGGATTACACTGCACCTTTAGATACGCTCCAGCTGAGCCTATCTCCGCCTTGGGGCTACACACGCGTGTAGATTATTGAAATACGCTGTCACACGGCGCAGGAATGGAAGTCACACCGTTCCGAAATGAAACACTCACGTAGATAACCGTGATAGGATTGACTTTTTTCCACATTGCCGGGAAAGAATAGCACCTTGCTTTAAAAGCGTAGCGCTATGATTAGGGCACTGAGCAAAGTCAATGGAAAGAGTCCTGGATCAGTTCTGGCATACATGGGTATTTGTCCACCTCAGTCCTGTTCAAGGTTCCTTAGAGGGATTTTTTTCCTTCTCTCTGTCGCTAAAGTGTGTTTTTCCTTGAGTGCCATTCTAGCCTGCACTATATGGCAGAGGAATTTTGTTCCATGAGCCATTTCGTTCTAGGTCTTTCTGGTTTTTCCTTGCCTTTGTCACCAAATGTGGTTTCCTTCAGTGCGAAAGGAATGTGCTTGTAGGCCTGCCCCATATGCCAAAGAGCAACTTACGCGTCCCTCTGAGAGGTTTTTCCTCGCCTCTGTCGCCAAAGTGTGTTTTTCCTTGAGTGCCATTCTAGTCTGCACCATATGGCAGAGGAATTTTGTTCGATGAGCGCCATTTTGTTCTTTTTGGTTTTTCCTTGCCTCTGTCGCCAAATGTGGTTTTCCTTCAGTGCCAAAGGAATGCGCTTGTAGGCCTGTTCCATATGCCAAAGAGGAACTTACGCGTCTCTCTGAGAGGTTTTTCCTCGCCTCTATTGCCAAAGTGTGGTTTTCCTTCAGTGCCAAAGGAATGCGCTTGTAGGCCTGCTCCATATGCCAAAGAGGAACTTACGCGTCTCTCTGAGAGGTTTTTCCTCACCTCTGTCGTCAAAGGGTGTTTTTCCTTGAGTGCCATTCTAGCCTGCACCATATGGCAGAGGAATTTTGTTCGATGAGCGCCATTTTGTTCTAGGTCTTTTTGATTTTTCCTTGCCTCTGTCGCCAAATGTGGTTTTCCTTCAGTGCGAAAGGAATGCGCTTGTAGGCCTGCTCCATATGCCAAAGAGGAACTTACGAGTCTCTCTGAGAGGTTTTTCCTCGCCTCTATTGCCAAAGTGTGGTCTTCCTTCAGTGCAAAAGGAATGCGGTTGTAGGCCTGCCCCATATGCCAAAGAGAAACTTAGGCATCTCTCTGAGAGGTTTTTCCTTGCCTCTGTGGCCAAAGTGTGGTTTTCCTTTAAAAAAAATGTTGTGGTTCTAGGCCTGCTCCATGTGTCAAAGAGAAAAATATGGATAAGACTAGATCGGTTGAGGTACCTGTCTTTTGAGGTTTCTTCCTAAGAGGAAGTTTTTCTTTGCCTCCATCACCAAAGTATGGTTTCCCCTTCATGCACAAGCAAAGTGTGTGTTTGTAGACGTGTTCATATATTTTGTTGTGGACTGGCATAGGAATAAAACTTGATTTTTCCGCATCGACTGTTCCCCTCAGTTCCATGCAGGAGGTGTGTGTGTGTGTGTGTGTGTGGGGGGGGGGGGGCGTTTGGGGCATGAGCAGTCGTTAGGTGTCCTAGCAAAGTTTGATCTAAGTTTCCTCAAGAAGCCAACTGACACAAAGTCATCCTATTGGTAGATTTGGATCTGCAAAGTCAGGTCTAGGGTCTAGTGTCCCAGTGTGCGGACTTCTGTCCTTGGATGGAAATATCAGGAAGGAAAAACACTTCCAAGTGGAGGATCTTTAAAAAAAAAGAGCTTGTCCCGGTCCCTGAAACCAGGTTGAGGCCCGGGGTGAGAAAGGGCCACGCTCTTCGCCTCCTTGGTTGCAAAATGCCCCCCATCCGCCCCCCCTCCACATGCAGCCTCTGGCTAATTACGTCCTTTTTCAAATGCAAAGCAGCGGCAGAAAGTGAGATGATTTCTGGGCCGGCGCTTTGGGGAAGAGGCGAGGAGAGCGGAGCGAGAGGACGCTGAATGGAAGAAAGAGGTGACTTTCTTTGCTCGGCTGGCGAGGACCTTTGAAGTTGGCTACGTCGGCGGGGAGGGAGGCGAGCGAAGGGTGGCGGTGGTGGGGGGGGGTTCTTCGTTGCTTCTTTTTTTCTGCGAGGGAACGGAGGCGAGAGAAGATCGTGTTAACGAGATGGCCTCTAAAGACGAATTAAATGGTGGGAGAAAAGAAACACGATCAGGCCCGGCCCCTACTTAGAGACGCCCTCCTTTCAGCGCCACCTGAATTCCTCAGCTCAGCTCTTTGGAGGGCCTGGAGTGTGGGGTCCGGACGAGAGGGCTTGGATTGGGGGACTGCGGGGGCGACAACAGTGCAAATGTGTGTGCGGAGGGGTCACCCGTCCTTTAGTCACACATCCCAGCGCCTGAATGGGGAGGTCGGGGACTTACACGGCGATGGAGGGTCAGAAGTGGCGAGGATTACACGTCTGCTCTAAGCCCCCTGGATGCCAGTGTTTTCACTCCCTGGCGCTGTTTGTTGTTTTGTGGCCCAGCGCTCCCAGCAAAGAAAAGGAGACGGCCGGGGGAATTAGTGTAAAGCTCGGGAGATGAATGGGCATCTTATTCGCACCTCTTGTTGGCTGTTTTTCAGGACCCCCCCCCACCCCCCCACCCCACAACCGCCATAAAACAGCCCTCCCATTCCTTGTCGCGGTGAAAGCGCGTTAGGGTTGCTTTTGTGCGCACAAAAGGAGACTCCCCTCGTGGCTTTCACGCCCCTGCTGGAGCAACAAGGGGATTTAGGCCGCCGTGCAGCGCCCCCCCGGCTTTGATTGGGAGTTGTGCTTCTCTTTCTTGATTAATCAAGTGATTCCAGCAGCCCCCCCCCCCCCCCCCTTCTCTTTACGGCTCTATAATCCCTCTTCCCAGCCAAAACAGCAGCCAGCTCCATTGGGCCATCAGGTTTTAGCATCGTATCGTAGCGCTGATGTGCACAAAAAATTCAGAGGCTGCTTTGGCGGAGATGAGATTGGATTATTACCCATACCGGTCCATGGGTGGGGCCGAACCGCACCATGAAACAAACTACATCAAATTGAATGAAAAATGGATATCAGCTTTGAAACAATATTTGAGGGGCGGCAAAGCGGTCAAGTGGTTAGCATGCCGACCTCACAGCTACGAGACCAGGGTTCAATTCCACCCTTGGCCATCTCTGTGTGGAGTTTGCATGTTCTCCCCGTGCATATGTGAGTTTTCTCCGGGTACTCCGGTTTCCTCCCACATTCCAAAAACATGCTAGGTTAATTGGCGACTCCAAATTGTCCATTGGTATGAATGTGAGTGTGAATGGTTGTTTGTCTATATGTGCCCTGTGATTGGCTGGCCACCAGTCCAGGGTGTACCCCACCTCTCACCTGAAGACAGCTGGGATAGGTTCCAGCACCCCCGCAACCCTTGTGAGGATAAGCAGTAGAAAATTAATGAGTTCTCCTCCTATTTTGTGTGGAAGTGGTAACTTTTTGGCTTCTTATTTTGTCTTTCCCCACACTCGGCCATCTCTGTGTGGAGTTTGCATGTTCTCCCTGTGCATGCGTGGGTTTTCTCCGGGTACTCCGGTTTCCTCCCACATTCCAAAAACATACTAGGTTAATTGGCCACTCCAAATTGTCCACAGGTATAAATGTGAGTGTGAATGGTGTGTACTCCGTCTCTCACCCGAAGACAGCTGGGATACGTTCCAGCACCCCCGCGACCCTCGTGAGGAAAAGCGTTAAGAAAATGAATGAATGAACAATATTTGATTCCAGTTTATGTTTGTAGTGAACTTCAAGTTGTCCCGCTTTGTTCGATGGTCCTTGAACTAGTTATGTGCGATACCACTTATTTTGTTTGCGATTCGATACTGGGTGAAATTCAGGCTGGTATTGGCGATAGCGATCCAATAACGTGTGCAAATTCACCTAAACGTGTCTGGTGTGTTTCACTTCATAGCATAGAAATACAGAAAAAAAACATGCATTAATGAACTTAGTCAATTCATAATTTAAAGGAATAGAGCACTTTTTTTTGGGGGGGGGGGTTGTTGCCCATCATCTGCAATCCTTATGCATGACATGAACTTTCACTTTTCTGTGCATTGTAATGATATACAAACAGATAAAAAGAGGCAGGTAATGAAAGTGCATAATAGGACACACCTACTAAAGCACCTCCAAAAAGCTCCACCCAGTGTTTCTATCTACATTGTGAGCATGAAGTAACGGGGTGATGATAACATGTTGTATTTCCTTCCCGAGTGCATTGATGTCACATAGCAACATAAAAAAGGAACGCTACACCGAGCCTCAAAAACAGAAAGTACAGCAGCGGTGGCGGCAGGTTCGATATGTAGCCTTACCTTTAGCTAGCCAGCTAGTAGCTAGCCACCGTGGTGTGTCAAAGTGTCACTATGCCAGTTATGTAGCTCTTGGCCGTAAGCGTAACAATGCTAATAAAAAATAATAACAGCAATATGCTTCATATGTAGCTCACACGATGGAAATGTAGCTTCTCCTGACCTTTTATCTGGAGTGCACAGATGATACAGTATATTCACTTCAGTTCATTCATTTGCTTTACACACACACACATACACACACACAACGTTTCTATTCAATCATTGATGTACTCAAGCTGCAGCTCCATGTATGCAGTGTATACAGTATGTGCCCTTGTACAGTATAATGTATAATCAATCATTCATCTATAGCGCACGCTATACTTACAGGGAATCAACATTTTTATTAAAACGTGAACATTTGAATGTTTACCGGCTATAGGAGACAGACTTCGCTCTGAAATCGTTAAAGGTGACTTTCTGCTCTTGCTGCAGCCATGAAATGAGGCCTTATTATTGGGTATTAATATCAATAGACATTACTGAAGCTGTAGCTTATTATTAGGTATATTAATATTTATAGATGTTACTAAAGATGGATGGATGTAAATTGATGAATTAAATCGAATCGTGTGTACACCGCATTCAATCGGATGGGATCGTTTTGTGCTTCAAATACATTGTGACGTTGTGATGTGTGTATCTCGATTCTCGATAGCCGTAAGCCAACCACACACAAACACTTTTTCCTCACGCGGGTGCTGGAGCCTATCCCAGCTGTCTTCAGGGCGAGAGGCGGGGTACACCCTGGACTGGTGGCCAGCCAATCACAGGGCACATATAGACAAACAACCATTCACACTCACATTCATACCTATGGACAATTTGGAGTCGCTAATTAACCTAGCATGTTTTTGGAATGTGGGAGGAAACCGGAGTACCCGGAGAAAACCCGGTGAAAAGCACAGAGAGAACATGCAAACTCCACAAAGAGATGGCCGAGGGTGGAATCGAACCATGGTCCTCCTAGCTGTGAGGTCTGTGCGCTAACCACTTGACCGCCGTGCAGCCTCACTTAAAACATTGATTGATTGATAAGGAGTTAAACCTAATCCTCAGTCTAGGACAATGTCATCACAAAAAATATATGCCTGCAAAAATCTCAACTCCAAAAATCCAACTCAGTAATTTATTCAATAATTCATTTGTGAAAAACACGTAACAGAGCGAGGCCGCGATGTTTGAACTGTGAGGTGGTTTTTTTTTTCCGCAAACGCTCCACCCGTACGTTTGTGTTACAAAATGCAAGTACTCTAAAAAGACACATTATGTGAAAATAAACGTTTGTTTCTTTACCTTATCAGCACCTCAGCTTTTCACAGTGTGTTTGTGTGTGTGTGTGTGGGGGGGGGGGGGGGGATTTTCATGGAGCATTCTATAGAGGCTATAAAGACAAGTGTGGGAGGGGGTGGGGGGTGTCAGGCCTATAGTGATAAACACAGATGCGGGGGGCCGCGCCAAGCGATGACGATAAATCAAGTTCCGCGCTAATCTATTTAGCATGCTCTCGCCATTATCCTGTGGCAGAAAACAGCTAATTAATGAAGTAATTCCGCAATGAAGAGCTTTGGAACGAGCCCATTTAGATCATTACGGCAAGGAAGCCATCACGTCGGTGGTTTGCCGCCGTCACAAAAGCTTCTAGACTTTTCCTGGCAGCCGCCCTGTTCTCTTCCACTGTGGCCAAAAGCACGTAGAGCCATGACCTAAACCCGTGTCGTTACACCATCTGTTTTTGTTTTTTTTTTTTTGTTGCTTTTTTGAGGGCGGTTCTGTTGTTTCTGGCATCCTTACACTGGGGTTTAAATTCAGGGGTGTCCAAACTTTTTCCCTCCAGTGAGGGTCGCAGTGAAAAATGAAAAGATGCAACTTTGCCATACTTTATAAAGCAGGAGTCTCAAACACGCGGCTCGTGGGCCAAATGTGGCCCGCAGGACACTAGTTTGAGGCCCCCGCCTTGATATGAAATTTTAATGTTAGTGCGGCCCACGCAAGTTTGATATGGATGCTGTATGGTATCATGTACCCAGAAAAAATTATTAAGTTTGATTAATGTTCATGTTAAAGGTTAAATAACTATTAATAGTTATCCTCCCTATCCGTGTGGAAGTGGTAAGTTTTTGGCGATTTAAGTTTAAAGGAAATAACTTGAAGGCCACCGTTTAGGTCGCTTGCTCTCTAGTTTGCGAGTTAGCATGTGTCTCAAGACCCTGCAGTTGCGCAATATGTTGTAAATAAAAAAAGTATAAATGTGACTATAGTCGTGTTTTGTCATGTCTACAGGGCTCTAATAATGCTTTGTTAATTTTAATCTGAAAAAAATTATTTGTCTACCCACCAACTATATGTGGTTTCTTAAGTTTTTATTATTTGCCGTTTTATTATTATTATTATATTTATTTATTTATTACTGATTGATTGATTTTATTTATTTTTCATCTTATTTTGTGTAGAAAAATAAAAATTAAGATATTTGAGAACAGTGGAATGTTTTATCAGAGCTTTTCTTGTAGAAAATTGGAACCAAAGCGAAGTTTTTTTTGTTTTTTTGTTTTTAATAAATGCGTTTTTTTGTGTTTTGTTTTGGAAAACCTGATGCGGCCCAGTCTCACCCAGACCCGAGCTCCAGTGGCCCCCAAGTAAATTGAGTTTGAGACCCCTGTTATAGAGCAACACATGCTATATTGTAGATAAGCTAACAAGTCATACATATTTCACCTCAACTTTGTCATATCGGTGGGAAAAACATTTGATTAATTAATTAACTTAACATTAATAACTTTCTATCCATTTTAAAAATTTTACAATTTCAACTTTCTTCCTAAATATCGTCTATATTTCCCAACCAGAGCGCAGGTGTACCTAATGAAGTGTCCGCTATGGCTTTAATGAACCCGGTGTGAGTGACTAAAGGGAGCATAATGTGATCTGACGAAGCGGCGTCGATCAACGCCAACGCGGGTCACCCGTCACAGTGTGGGAACAACCCCCCCGGATAAGTCGGGCCGAGCGCCGGCAGCCCAATCATCTCATCTCCGCCCCGCGCTGGCCGATCGGGGGTTTTGTCTCATCACCCTTTTCTCACTCCAGCAGGCTCAGACGTCTCAATCCACTCCAGCAGATCAGAGCTCATCTCCGCAAATCCTCCCCTTTCCCTTCACTCTCACCCCCCCGCCCCCCTTTCACGCAATAATGGTCAATCCCGCGTCGGAACACAAGGCCTCCTTTCACTGCTTGTGTTCCTGGAGGTGGCCTCATTAGCCGGAGATGTTTTGTTTGTTTGTTCCTCTCTTAAAGAAGCTCAATTGAGCAGCAGGCAAGACGGACCCAAAGGAGGACGAGAAGGGGGGGGGGGGGGCGAGGGGGGTAGACATGGAGATGAAGACCATGGGGTCTCTTGGGGTCTCACGCTGCATTCCAGAAACTGAGAAGTCGCTGCTCAAAGATACCTTCCTACTCGTGAAGAACACATCCGAAGCCTTGCACACAGAGATCCCACAAGATCGGCACATCAGAGACGCAGAAGCATTGCATCCCGCCTTGTTAAGCCAAGCGGCCCGACTAAGATACTTGTTGCTTTCAGGACAACAGGACTGCAGAAGTGATAGTCGAGAGAGTCGAAACTACACATTCCATTCCCGGCATTTTGGGATCTGCTTTCACACAGAAGCAGTCCTGCATCGGTCCTGCAAGGCTCTGATACTACCCCAGAAGCCAAACAATTGCTACCTCAACTTCATCCCGACTTAAGGGCGGTGCTGTTCACACAGAACAACAAGAAAAATCCAGCTTTATTTCTACTTTCACACAATTTGAAAAAATGCTGTCATTTTAGCCAAAGTTCCGTTCCTACTCGTGAGGAACACATCTGAAGCCTTTCATACAGAGATCCCACGAGATCGGCGCATCAGATACAGAGAAACATCACGTCCCGCTTTGGTTCATCTGTGCCTTTCACACAGACGCCAGCCAAGCAACAGCGAGTGTTGAGAGGTAAACCACACAATCCGTTATATTCTTTCCCAAGAGGGGAACCCGCCTTCATCCCCATTTTGGGTCGGTGCTGTTCACACAGAACAACACAGGAATAATCAAACTTTATCATAGCTATTTTCACACAACCTGAAAAAAAGACAGAAATTGCTGACTCTACAAAATGTTTTTGCCTCACGCCAATTTCTTAGCACCTCCTGAAGATCCAACAGTCATCTTCACATTTTAAAATCAAATAACTTGCTGATATAGTTCATCTTCAAACAGCTAAAATAATGCATAAGGCTAAAAATAACCAATTAGCTAAAAATGTCGTCCAACACTTCTCTACAAGAGAGGAGAAATATGATCTCAGGGAAGAAGTACATTTGAAACACTTTCTATGCTCGGACTACGTTATGCTAGCCATAGCATTTCAGTATGTGGAATCAAACTATGGAATGGATTGAGTAAGGAAATCAAACAATGCACAACCATGAGCCAATTCAAGAAACAATACAAGCAGTTGATGTTTGCTAAATACAAGGATGAAGAGTCTTGAACCAGTCATGATGTGCTATATATATATATATATATATCACTATATTGACACTTACTATGGTACACATTATGGCATTGTAATGGTAATGGTAATGGTTTTATTTCATTTGAACATGCATCAGATTACAATTGAGTACATCACATAATCAGTCCAAAAGGACTTAACATGTCCAAAAGGAGTAGCAAGAAGCAAACCTTATTAAATCCTACCCCTTCATCTGGTACTTTTACAATCTCTAACTGTTACATTTGTTCACTTCCTGCTTTCCATAATACAGTTTAGGGTTGTTTTTGTTTTTTGTGTGTATGGAAGTGTATGGTAATATCACCTTGTACTACGGTACGAGGTACATTATTAAAAAAAAAAACAAACTTAAACTGTATTATGGAAAGCAGGAAGTGAACAAATGTAACAGTTACTGATTGTAAAAGTACCAGATGGAGGGGTAGGATTTAATAAGCTTTGCTTCTTCCTACTCCTTTTGGACATGTGGAACTGGGAACTGATTATGGGGTGCACTCAATTGTAATCTGATGCATGTTCAAATGAAATAAAACCATTACCATTTTGATCCGGAGTGTATGTCCAGTATCTGTATGCATGCTACCTATCCCATATCTAATGTCAGTCGTCGGCCATGTTTTTTTGTTTACGTTTGTGTTAGGTTTACTTCGATCCGAACGGAATATTTATAAACATGTCATCAGCATACAGGACGGATCAACAATGGATTGCATCTCCAATAACAAGACGCATTGTTTGTCAGCAAATTAAAGACGGTGCAATCACATTCATTCTGCAAGACCAAAAAGTCATTTTGACATTTGTTTTTGACCTTGCAGCATTGATGCAATTGCAACTTTTTTTTAAATCATTTGCAGCGTTTTCTGGTTGCTCGTGTTTCACGGTGCTGTCCCCATCGTCCTTCGTAGCAAAAGTGCTCAAACAACAAGTTGGTATTTGACGGGGGAACTATTTTAGCCAGTAAATATTTCAAAAGGGCATCTTGCTGGAATAATTAGAAATAGTTCAAATTCAATACACACATCCTGTTGGAATATTATGCGTCCTTACTGACTTGTCATTCTGGTGATTCAAAACATTCCGACTATTTCTTTCCTACACAAACACGCACATGCACATGCACACACCACGCGAAGGACACAAAGGCCGATTAATTATTCGCCGCGGCTCGTTTTAAATCTGGCGGAAGGACAGCCTGTTGTTGCAGCAGAATGGCTTGTAATTAAAAGACGCTGAGCTACGGCGGCGGCAAAGGCCGCACATCAGCCGCCGGACGCCAATTTATGGGTGGCTCAGCCCGGCGACCCCCGGGTCCCAGCAGCCTCCCACCCGAGCATGCGCACGTGAGGAACATGAAGCATGTTGAAGCCGCAGCATCGCGCGCCATTAAGTTGATTGCGCAGATGCATTTATTGAGCTGCAGCTGGACTCCCGGCTGTAAAGATTACTGGACGATTCTTTACTGGGCGTACTGCTGCCGCTGTTAATGTGCACTTAGCTTGCTGATTTAATGACTCAGTGTTGCCTGCTGAGAGACGGACGCCTATGCAAGAGTGCACGGGAAGTTCTTCACGTCCTGTGAAGACTCGCTGCAGTAATGTGCCGCAGAAGTGGGAACGCACACAAGACCGAATGCAACAGTGCTCAGTTCTTATATACTGATGGAACAGTTTTTAATATTTGTCCCTTTCCTGTGGCTAAATGAAGAATAGAAACTCAGCTTGATCATCTGTTGAATGTTTTTGGATTGGGCGTCATTTGATTGACATGATCTCCACCATCAGGAGAAGCGGAGTATAGAACCCCTGCTGTGGCCCAGCAAGGTGCACTGTAGTCGGGCACATGCTCCGAGCAGTCACTGTGCCGTCATGGAGGTCTCTGGCAAACCATTTGCACTTTTCAAACGCGGCGGTGCCAGTAAGGACATCATCCTTCCTCTTCCTCTTAAAGGGAATGTTTGCTTTAAAAGTGAGCTCAGGGGAAGTTAAAACAGGAAGGAGAAAAAAGGAGTGCTCGATTTGATTTGACATTCATTTTCTACTGCTTCTCCTCACGAAGGTTGTTATCCCAGCTGTCTTCGGGCGAGAGGCGGGGTACACCCTGGACTGATTGCCAGCCAATCACAGGGCACATATAGACAAACAACCATTCACACTCAGAGAGATGAAAAACTTTTTCAACGCAAACTCCACAGAGAGATGACCGAGTGTGGAATTGAACTTGAGTCTCCTATCTGTGAGGCCTAGCGCTGCATTTTAAATTTGTAATTATTAAAATTTTTGTATTATTTTTAATTATTTTAAATTTTGTAATTATTATCTGAGCTATTTTTAATGTTGTAAAAATAAATTTCAGCCCGATAATTATCGGGTCCCGCTTGTATTTACATGAAATTTCCGATTTTTTTAAAAATGTACTTTTTTTTATTCTTATGAATTAATTTTGCATGATTTTTATATTCATTTGCAAGATGCAAACCGTGTAAATTGGCTTCCAAATGACATACAATGCCATGGTGGATAGAGAGGGGGCGCCAAGGGGGCCACTTTGGGTAATACGGATGTTGACAAAACACATCAAGCACTGTCATTAGCAGAGATTCTATTCTATTGTATTATCTAACCACTGTACATGCTAATTCACTTCTTTTTACACTTGCATCACAGTTTTTATTGTTAGCATGCAGCTTAAAATGTAAAGGTTTATGATGGCCACACACTATTTGATATGTTCCTTGTGGGCTGCACAACGGACTAGTGGTTAGCGTGCAGACCTCACAGCTAGGAGACCCGAGTTCAATTCCACCCTCGGCCATCTCTGTGTGGAGTTTGCATGTTCTCCCCGTGCATGCGTGGGTTTTCTCCCACATTCCAAAAACATGCACTCCAAATTGTCCATAGGTATGAATGTGAGTGTGAATGGTTGTTTGTCTATATGTGCCCTGTGATTGGCTGGCCACCAGTCCAGGGTGTACCCCGCCTCTTGCCCGAAGACAGCTGGGATAGGCTCCAGCAGCCATGCCACCCTCGTGAGGATAAGCGGTAGAAAATGAATGAATGAATGAATGAATGTTTCTTGTATGAAAAGAGTTAAGTGTATGACCGTGCTGGCAAGCCACAAGTTGAAAAGGCATCGTACCCCCCCCCCCCTTCCAAAAAAAAATCCAAAAGTTGACTTGAAGAAAGTGGCAAAGCGGGGATTCAGACCCAGGGGAGATGTTGCCACGCGGCTCTAGAGGATGTTTTCAGATCAAACCAAAGCTGGTACGCTTGTAAGGGGAATTTAACATCACCAAATTTCAGCAAATAAAGCCTGGGTTGATGTTACACCGCTTCCTCTTCAGACGGGAGATGTGCTACTTCCCTGGGCAATGACAACTGGATCCCCCCCCCCACTCTCCTCCTCGCTGTGGAATTTATTTTTAGGCCATCTTTTCCTCATATTCTTCAAACAAACTTGCTTCCTCCGTTCCCCGCCTCCCTCTCCCTCCCTCCCTCCCTCCCTATCTCATAGCCTGAGTGTACGCCTGCCTGTGCACCTCCATCCCATTCCCATCCCCTATCACCGCCTCTTCCCGCTACTTTCTTCTCCATCCATCTCCTCCTCCCTGCATCAGCCCCCCCGCATCCCGCTTCCTCCTCCCGCCGCCACCGAGCACCTCGCTCGACTCCATTTTTCTGCACATGGAGATTTGCCTAACAATAAGTGGCTCTGCCCAAGGTCAGATAAGAGAAGCACAGCCCAGGAAAGCCACAGCCACTGTTTCTTTCATCCCCCCTTTTTTTTCTCCCTTTTCTCTTTTTTTTTTTTTACCCCCACCCCCTCCTTCCTTTCTCTCTTTCTCTCTCTCTCTCCCTCTCTCTCTCTCTCCTCACGGCTTGCGAATTATCTCGGCAGCACATAATAATAATTACTGAGGACGGCAACAGCGAGATAAGAGCGCGGGAGCTGAAATGGCGAGAGAGGAGAGGGAGGGACGAGGGGTGGGTTTGGGGGGGCAGGTTAGAAAAACTGCGAGAAAGTAAGAACGTGAAAACGTTTTTTTTTTATTGGCTGTCTGCATATTCTAAAAAAAATACACAGTATATATTATTATATATGTAACATACATTGATTCCAATTATAATTACAGCTGTGAAATGCCTACAAATTGCAATCAAATTAATCAGTTTTCAAATTGATTAATCAAGATTAATTAGTGTGTGTCTAATATGGCCATTTTTGCTGTTTTTTATGCGAGAGGACAGAATTAAAGATGTATGGTATTTGTGTGTACTAACAGTTCCAAGCTCAAAGATACGGCACATGTCTGAAAATGTATTTGCCTTAAGCTGCTCTCCGTACACGTATAGCACAACATTCGAATCCCACTTTAACCTCATTATCATGAGCCACGAAGGGCTGCATTCAAAGACACCACAAGTTTGGAGTGTGTTTTCTGGGATTTCCATACTTGAATGCATCAGATGGTACTTGGGCAATCTAAGTTATTAAAAGGGTATCGGGCATTGGATGCACCTCGCTTTCGTCTGGTGTGAATGGGGAAGTGCAGTTCCCAGGACGAGCGGACTAGAGGTGTGTTTGTGAGTTGGAGATACATACAGTACATAATGTTGATGTGTTCAGGTCAGGCCTCTGTTATTTTTTTAAGTAATATAAGGATTATTATTATTACCGAATATTACTTAAGATATTATATTATAACATTCCTAATATTCCTTAAAAATAATAAATAATAGAAATAATAATAACTATTACCTAATATTACCTAAAATATTTTAATATTCCCATTACTTTAAAAATAAATATATATATATAATAATAATTAGTTTTATTTTAAAATTTGTAATTAAAAATTTTTATTATAAAAATACAATAATTGTTGTTATTAAAAAGTTATAATATTGTGGGAATAAAGTCATAATATTACAGGAATAAAGTCAATATTACCAGTAGCAAATGTTTAAAGATTTAAAATATACAGTAAATCCTCAACTTGCGAAAACCTCATGATACAAACAATTCAGAAGAATTCACAAATTCTTGTGAAGAAATTCACAAAAAAAAAAATTCAGTGCCACTCGGAAAAGTGCCGTACTCCCAGAATTAATTTGGTGGCATCGCGTGAAGGCGTTGTTGTGCCCTCCCATTGGCCGTTATCTCCCAGAATCCTCAGCGATGCCACATCATGGCGTGACATAGCATACCCAAAGCTCTCATTCATTGTCTTTTTGAGTGGTAACAGGATTGATACTTAACATGATGGTTGGGGCGGAAGGAATGATGCCATTTATAGGCTAATAAATCATGTGTGATAATACTAAAATAGATTATTAGTATATTAGTATATCTTCTTAGTATATCTATAACAAAATATCAAAGCGGTACCCCCGGTTTCAGCAATGTACGCGCTGATGTTATGCTTACACACGGCCTCTTTTAGTAAGTGTGAGTGACTTAGAGTAGCTTTTCATCCTCAAGATGACCAGTGGGCTACAGGGTGGTGGTCTACATCGTGCAGCTGAAACGTTCGCCATAAAAGGTCTGTTCAATGATTGTCTACTCACCAACAGAGCTTCTTCCTCACTTTAACTACGACATGCGGATGCCGGTAGTCACTGGAGTGAGGAAAAGTTCCCGGCGGTGCGCATCCGTCCCCGTCAGAGGGAAAGTGATAGGAAAGAATTACAAAGTGTCCTATTGATAAACGCCATGACTCCACGGGAGCAATTACAAAGCTATATTCGCTTTCAACTCAACAGGCATTAGAAAGTCATTTTGTTTCTCACATCCTGTGATTTCAAGGAGACCAATCAGGAGAAAAAAACAATCGGAATTTTTTTTTTTGTTGTTTTTTTTTTTTAGCAAACTTCGCCGTTGGATCCCGGCGAGCTCAAAAAGCGAGGCGACGTTAAACGAAGGAAATTGCTTTTTTGCCTTTATAATGCCGACGTGCGGTTCGGCCCGTGTTTTTGCACCTGAGACAAGTCGGTGTCATCAGAGTTGTTCTCCGCGGGGGCCAAATTGTCACTTTGCTAGCTCACCAAGCGTCCCCTAAAATGACTGCACTCCCATCAGGGCAGAAATAAAGCAGGACTATTTGTCTTAATGACTTCTTGCAACTGCGCATACACACACATACACACACACCCACACATGGTGCATCTATAAAGATGCTCCTATTAGGACTTGTTATAATGGAGCCACAAGAATTTAGCAACATTTCATACAAAAACTAATGCACTGGAAATAAGTGACTTGCTGGAAAAAGTATGTTTTTTTTCTTTTCATACAAATTGCACAAACAACCCTGACAAAGCTTGTAAAAGGATTCTGTACAAAAAAAATCTATGTGTTGTAAACAAAGTAAGGAAAAAATGTTTTAATTTTTGGGGGTTAATTGAAAAGGTATGTATGTTTGTGAGAATTTACCAGGGTTTTGCACTAAAAGTAAAACACTGCAAGTAAGTCAAGAAAAGGTAAGTACGGTACGTACAAATAAATCAGCGAGACAACATGACAAAGTCTGTTCTTGTGAGAATTTTATAGGATTTTGCACAAAAAGCAAATCATCCTAAGTAAATGAAGAAGAGCATTATTTTGAAAATGTTCCTTGCAAAAGATAAGTACAGTCGGTATTTTTAGCAAAGATAAATAAATCGACACAACATGAGAAAATTTGTTCTTATAAGAATTTTGTAGGATTTTGCACAAAAAGCAAAACGGTTATTGACCATGGCCATTATTTTGAAGGGGTTCCTTTTTTAATGATTGATGATCATCTGTGAGATGATCAATAAATCCACTGGACAACATGACAAAGTTTGTCGTCTTGAGAATTTTATAGGATTTTGCATGAAAAGCAAATCACTGCAAGCACTGAAGACCATTATTTTGGAGGGGTTCCTTCAGAATATAAGCACAGTATGTGTTCAGCTACATAATGATGAATAAATCAGCTAGACAACATGACATAAGTCCATACTTATGAGGATTTAGTAGGATTTTGCACAAAAACTACAAATATGGCGGACATGCCGTGGGGGTAAAATTTTATTTTTTGTATTTCTGTCATTTTCAGGCAGTTAAGATTTAAGGTTATTATTTACGTCCACATTTTCAAGTATTATTATTGTTGAAATGTTCTTACAAAAACAAACTTACCTTCTCAAGTAAGCCCAAATAAAGAGAAAAACACCTTATCTTGCCTTTCTGGAATAAAATGTAATAGATTATAGAAAATGACACAAAAATCCGCCACAAGATCAAAATAAAAAATGAAATCTTGGATTTGGTGACTTATTTACTGTGCTTTGCTTTTTGTGCAAAGTCCTACTCGATCCTCCAGGGAGCACAGCTGCATAGTGACAACAAACACACACACACACCGAGTGTGTTGTTGTGTTGTGGTCTGCAATTCATGGGGGCCGCCCCTGCCCCACCTGACCCCTGACCTCCATATCTGAGGGAGCATGCTAAGCTCCCGTAGCCTGAACGCACCCATGACTCACCCAACCCCCAGAGGACCCGCTATCAGCCGGGCTGAGCACTTCTGCAGCGGCCTGATATGCAGGCTGGATGGGGGGGCGGGGTGGGGGTGGAGGGGTTGGTGAAGGACTCGGGAGGAGGGACGGAGAGCCGTGATTTACAGCGCGAGACGGCGCGGGAATAAGAATGAGCCTCTGTTCTGTATTTGTGTTTGCTGTTGCCGCCTGTACGTCTTTGAACGCGCCGCCCTCCCTCGCGCCCCCCTCCCATCCGCCCCCACCGCCTGGCGTGTCGCGATGACTATCACCAATGTATTATTACTTCAAACGATGGCAGATTAGCCCCCCGCCCACACCCCCACTCAATCCCCCAGCCTTCTTCATCCCTCCATCCAGCTGCCCCCCCCCCAATACCCAGCCCCGCACGGTCCTCACCCCTCACAGAGTGCTGTTGCAGTAATGCCATTCTGGCCTCTTCTTATCTGCCAGCTCAGACCCTGTCACTTGGGTGACCCATGAACTTAGCATCCCGAGTGAGAGTGAGGGTGGGGGTGGGGGGCGGGCGAGGAGGGAGGAAACGAGGGTGGGTGGCTCAGGAGGAAGAGGAAAAGGAGGCTGGCCATGTGACAATCTACCTGACTAACGTAACGTCTATAGCCTCGTCTTTCACATTCATTTCTGCCTCTGCCAAATCTCCACTCCAAGCTGGAAATGAACAATAAGAGGCTGCAAAAACATGTAATTCACTACTTCTTTTTGCAAGGAGGACATAAAAAGACTTGCTGCTGCTGTTCCACTCCAATCCTGTAGGAGGCACTGATGTATGCAGTGGAACCTTGCTTTTCTACACTGTGGTTTCTACAGGACTCTCATCTTTCATTCATTCATTTTCTACTGCTTATCCTCACGAGGGTCGCAGGGGTGCTGGAGCCTATCCCAGCTGTCTTCAGGGCAAGAGGCGGGGTACACCCTGGACTGGTGGCCAGCCAATCACAGGGCACATATAGACAAACAACCATTCACACTCACATTCATACCTATGGACAATTTGGAGTGGCCAATTAACCTAGCATGTTTTTGGAACATGGGAGGAAACCGGAGTACCCGGAGAAAACCCACGCATGCACGGGGAGAACATGCAAACTCCACACAGAGATGGCCATGGGTGGAATCGAACTCAGATCCTATATGTGCTGTGCAGCCTGCATCTCATCTTTGTGATACTGAATTACATACATGCTAAAAAATTTTTTTACAGCATTACACATTCATTAGCTGTCTCTTTTTAGCTGTTTGGATATCTTTAGAAGGCACAGAAAACAGAAAGACGTGTGTTCATGTCTCACATAAGGATTGTGGATGATGATGACAAAAATTCCCCCCAAAAAGTACACTTTTCCTTTGAAAGTAAAAGTAAAATATCACGGTAAAACGCTGTACAAAATGCATACCGAGTGTGGTTTGATGTGCACGAGTGACAGGCGCTGCTTCTTTTTGCTGCAGAGCCTTTTCTTTGGTAGAGGTCAGAGGTCAGGGCCCCTTAATAGCATGGTGGACAAGTTGTGGATAGTTCCTTTTAACTTTAATCCAAAACGACCCAACAATGAACAAATGGGCCACATGCGTGGTTCGGCACGGAAGCGACAAAGGCATATTTGAAAGTAGCGGTGGTCGTGATGCTTTCTCGTCTCTTCGGCCGGGCCCGGCAGCTGAGATGTACGGCATTCAGCGCACACGCACAATGCCTCAGCACGCTGGGACTTTGACAGCAGACCGGAGCGGCTCATTTGCATACTCGCCGGTGCAAAACCCTGACTCCCGCGATCGGGAAGCCGACCTTATCTTTGTGTTTTTCGGCGGCAGAGCTGCCACCGGGCTGACTGTTAACCCTTCAGAAATGCATCATTTGGCCACATTGATTAGAAGATGAGTGAACTTATTATGCATTAAAGCGTCATGTCAAAGCCCTGGCACGGCGAGATAGCGGCCTTATCTGGCACTCTACCTGATAAGACGCAACACGGCAGCGGGCGGTGCAGACGGGAGGGAGGGGGGTCGGTCGGTTGGCGCTGATGGAGAGGGCGGCGAAGGAGAGACGGGAGGTGAAGAAGGGGAGGAGGGCGACAACGTTCACCCTTTTTTTTTTGTCGCCGCTCACGCTCGCTTTTCACACTCATTTGCATTTCCCTCTATTTCATTCGCCACTGTCCACTGGTCCAGCTCCTCTTTTATTCCCCTTCCCCGCGTCTCGCTCCTCCTCTCTCGCTCTTCACTCGCTCTTAGAGGGGAGGTCACGAGGGAGACAATGCAAACACGGGCGCCGTGAATGGAGAATGGGGAAGAGGACAGCTGTTGGAGATGACAGCGATGGCTGTTAAAACGCAATCTGTCTCTCTTCCCACCGGCCTGTTGCCCGCCGAGCCCACCAACACGCCTCGGCCTTTTCACAGAGGCCACCGTGTCACCGCGACACTCCCAACTGTCAAACACTGAGTGTGAGAGCGCACACCGGCGGGCATGTGTCATCTGACACGCACACACACGCATGTAAATGTGCACTCTCTGCATAATGTGCAAGCAGCTGGGGCGTGAACAATGACAACACGGTGAAACACGTGAATGTCACACTCCGCCGTGAAAAAGGTACGCTCATCATAAAGTCGTAGCATCAAAAGCTACGCGCTGTATACCTGACACGGGAACAAGGCGGCCCCTTTCCAAATTATTTTCTTAAACCTTTCACGTGGAAGTTGCAGCCGGTATTTTAAAATGACCATAACTCGTCAACTATTGAAACAATTGCGGTGGTTTCTAAAGTGAGAGACTTTGTCGTGATACATGAGTCATTACGGGAATCATCGGGACGAGGTCACGGTTCAAGTATTGACAACAGCACAAAGTCATAGCAACATGAAAGTAATGTAACAACACTGACCGGAGAGTAAAAACATGTTGAGAGAAGAAAATAGCTGAATAAAGTCGGCATGTTAGGAAAAGCAGTCATGTTATGAGAATGATTTGAATATTACAAGACGAAAAACATGTCTTAAAAGTTTGAAGAAAAAAGTGGAAGGGTCACAAGAATAGTCAACATGTCACCTTAAAAAATTGTTGCATGCGTCATCGTCGGACAGTCACAAGGAAAAAAAGTCAGCTGGATAATATAATAATAATGCTGCGAGAATATCTCATGTAAAGGAGAAACTTCAAACCCTACTTGGGAAACCCCAAACATACTATAACCCTAACCCCAAATGGAAACCCTCATTTAAAAACCTAAAACCAATTGGTAACCATCATTTAAAAACCCTAACCCCAAATGGAAACCCTCATTTAAAAACCCTAAGGCCAATTGGAAACCCCGCGCTGAAACCCTAACCTAATCCCAATTGGAAGCCCTCATTTAAAGACCCTAACCCCAATTGGAAAACCTAATTTAAAAACCCTAACCCCAATTGGAAACCCTCATTCAAAAACCCTAACTCCAATTGGAAACCCTCATTTAAAAACCCTAACCCCAAATGGAAACCCTCATTTAAAAACCCTAACCCCAATTAGAAACCCCCTTTCAAAAACCCTAACCCCAATTGGAAAATCCATGCTGAAACCCTAACCCAACACTAACTCGAAACCCTCATTTAAATACCCTAACCCCAATTGGAAACCCCACGCTGAAACCCTAACCTAACACCAATTGGAAACCCTCATTCAAAAACCCTAACTCCAATTGAAAACCATCAACCATCATTTAAAAACCCTAACCCCAATTGGAAATCCTCATTTAAAAACCCTAAAGCCAATTGGAAAATCCACGCTGAAACCCTAACCCAACACTAACTGGAAACCCTCATTTAAATACGCTAACCCCAATTGGAAACCCTCATTTAAATACCCTAACCCCAATTGGAAACCCTTATTTAAATACCCTAACCCCAACTGGAAACCCCAAGCTGAAACCCTAACCTAACACTAACTGGAGACCCTCATTTAAATACCCTAACCCCAATTGGAAACCCAACTTTGAAACCCAAAGTCATAAAAGAAAGCAGGGATGCAACTAAAGATTATTTTCTTGGTCAATGAATTGAGTAATGGGTTAGTTAGTAGTGATGTTACGCTTTCCAATTGGGGTTTCCAATTGGGTTGTGTTTTTCACGTTTTCAGTTAGTGTTAGGTTAGGGTTTCAGCGTCAGGTTTCGGGTTTCCAAATGGGACCGATTTCCCACAAGTGCGTGCAGACGTGTTCTTTTGGTCATTGGTCACATGTTGTTGCGTGAATTCAAGCAAACCGCATGCTACCGTGTACTGTGTGTGAAATATGTTTTCTCATGTCCACAACAGCACGCTGGTGATACAGTTCCATGCAGAAAGAGCGTCAATAGGCAAATATCAGCTAAGTGTTGATGAAAGCGCGCCCGTGGGTGAAAGCGGCGGAGTTCAGCGGGTCGAGTGGCCACTCGGTGATGACACGTCACAATCTGATTGGCTGCCGATATGGAAATATTGATTTTAACGCCGTCAAGTACGGTGCTCAAGTGCAGGGGAGGGGAGGACTGGGCCAACTAAAATGCCACGAGTGGATTTGATCAAATGGGTCTAAACAAACAACTAATAGGCTGACACTCGTTCAGCCTTTTAATTACTGCATGAATTTAGCAATATTCAAAAAAAAGACATCGAACTGATGCAGTGCACTCTCGGTGTTATTAATCCCCCCCCCCCATACGCACCCTCTGCTTATGCTCCACCCCAACGCAAGATCACACCCCCTTGCCAGGTCACCTACCACGCAACAATAGATCCTGAAAAGCATCAGAATGCTTTTGGCACATACATCTTTGCAGTAGGGACTAAAAAACAGAAGCGTCTCCTGACATGTAGAGCAGGGGTCTCAACCATGCGGCCCGCGGGCCACACTAGTTTGAGGCCCCCGCATTGATATGAAAGTTTAATGTTAGTGCGGCCCGCGCAAGTTTGATATGGATGCTGTATGGTATCATGTACCCAGAAAAAAATATTACGTTTGAATAATGTTCATGTTAAAGGTAAATAACCGTTAATAGTTATCCTCCCTATATGTGTGGAAGTGGTATGTTTTTGGCTTTTTAAGTTTAAAGGAAATAACTTGGAGGCTACCGTTTAGGTTGCTAGCTCTCTAGTTTGCGAGTTAGCATGTGTCTCAAGACCCTGCAGTTGGCAATATGTTGTAAATAAAAAAAGTATAAATGTGTTTTGTCATGTCTACAGGGCTCTAATAATGCTTTCTTAATTTTAATCTGAAAAAATTAATTTGTCTACCCACCAACTATATGTGATTTCTTGAGTTTTTATAATTATTATATTTATTTATTACTGATTGATTGATTTTCTTTATTCTTGATCTTATTTTGTGTAGAAAAATAAAAATGTATAAAAGTTTATTAATTTTTCTGTTTTTAATAAATGCGTTTTGGTTTTTGTTTTGGAAAACCTGATGCGGCCGAGCCTCGCCCAGACCCTAGCTTCCAGTGGCCCCCAGGTAAATTGAGTTTGAGACCCCTGATGTAGAGGATCTATGACAGTAAGTCCTTATTTATACACGGCACAGCAGTCCTGTTATATAGAAGATCTTTGACTTAGGTCCTTAAAGAGAGCAGATCCCTCCTTGCCAGGTCGTCCACCCCATCTTTGCGAAACCTCTCTCTCTCTCTCTCTCTCTCTCTCTCTCCCTGCACCCCTCTATTTCAGCACAACCTGTCGAGGCAGATGGCCGCCCACCTTGAGCTCGGTTCTGCTCGGAGGTTTTTCCTATTAAAAGGCCGCCCCCGCCCATCGCTGCGGTCGTGCGCGTGCCCAGGGGCAAACTGTTGGCTCTTTTGTAAATGAATAGCAAGCACGGTCCAGCAGCGCTGTGTGAAAAGCGCCTTGGGAGAAGCAAAGTTTGACTTTTATGAGTTTGCTTAGATTTCCCTTTGTTTTCTCAACTGAAATCTCACGAGAGGGTGCAGCGGGATAGCGGCGCTGCTAATTTGGCCGTGGAAGTGGAAGCGTTGGATGGGAATTTCTACAGTAGCAAGTAAGAAGGTTTGTAGGCAAACACAAGCGGGCGTGCTTGACTGTGGCTGCACCTCTTCTCACCGACAGGGCCTGGGGAGGGGGCGCAGAGTAAGGAACCTCAGGTAACAACTTGTGTGTGTGTGTGTGTGTGTGAGATATCTCGGGCCCCATGCTCCACTGACAGCTGGAGATAAACACAGGCCTGAACGGACCGTATGATTTATCAACATGAACGACACCCCCCCCCCACTCTATCCCCAAAACCCCCCACCCCACACGCCCCCAATCTCTGTCTCGACACTTGACTGGCTCGCTTGCTACGAATCTGGACCCACAAAGCGCGCACACACACACACACACACACATACACACACAGTGTACCTCACAATTAGAGCACAGCTTGGATTGGAAAGTGTGTTAGCGCCTTCTCTCCCCCACTCGCAGCCCCGATTCAAGGCCAGAAGGTGTCAGACGCCCAGGAGTGGACCCCTGCTGGAGATGGAGGAAGGAGAGAAGAAATAATGATGCAAGGCGTACTACGTGTGTGTGTGTGTGTGTGGCTGGGACAAGTGTTGTCTTGTTTGTGTTTTGTTTGGACTATGTTGATTGTCCCCTCTAACCTTGTGCCGCTTGATGAGTCTGACTTTGCAGAGGCGCTAACTAGGACCCCCCCCTCTTCGCCCCAACCGAAGAAAATCTGGAAAACAAACAAAGAGCACAGCGTTAATCCAGCGTCCAAATATGGCCTCACTGCAGATTTCTATGGATTTTCAAACCACTCAATGACTTAACGCCTGAAAAAAAACGGCACGTCAACAAAACGCATGTAAACTCCAGTCCACGATCACATGACCTCCTCAGCCCTTTCCTCTCATTAAAACTAAACCATCCTACATTGTTTCCTTATTTCATGGTCAGCACTCGTGTAATCTACCTCATTTACACCTTGTTTCACCCTCCATGCAAGGGCTTGCGAACCGTATCATGAATGACATCACGATATCAGGCAGGCTGGCGGCTGCTCTTCCCAACCTGGGAGCTGCTCATACAAACAGCAGAGCCCTCCTGTCATATGGAGGATCTTTGACAACTGCAGTAGGTTCCTAAAAACAGCAGGATCGATTTGGCATCCAGCAGCGAGAGGATCTTTGACTAGCAAGGTCCTTAAAAACAGCAGAGCAGTCCAGTTATGTAGAGGATCTTTGACTAAGTAGGTCCTTAAAAACAGCAGAGCAAGTCCTGTCACTTAGAGGATCTTTGACAAGGTTCTTAAGAACAGCAGAGCAGTCCTGCCACGTAGAGGATCTTTGACTAGGTAGGTCCTTAAAAACAGCAGAGCAGTCCTGTCATGCAGAGCATCTTTGACTAGGTAGGTCCTTAAAAACTGCAGAGCAGTCCTGTCATGTAGAGGATCTTTGACTAGGTCCTTAAAAACAGCAGAGCAGTCCTGTCATGTAGAGGATCTTTGACTAGGTCCTTAAAAACAGCAGAGCAGTCCTGTCATGTAGAGGATCTTTGACTAGGTAGGTCCTTAAAAACAGCAGAGCAGTCCTGTCATGTAGAGGATCTTTGACTAGGTAGGTCTTTAAAAACAGCAGAGCAGTCCTGTCATGTAGAGGATCTTTGACTAGGTCCTTAAAAACAGCAGAGCAGTCCTGTCATGTAGAGGATTTTTGATTCGTGTTTTTGCAGTAGGTCCTTACACAATGATTTTGGCAAATAGAGGATCTTTGACTCCCATTTTTTCAGTAGGTTCTTCAAGACAGCTGAATGTTCCTGCATATAGAGGATCTTTGACTTGTGTTTTTGTCGCAGGTTCTTCAAGACAGCAGAGCAGTCCTGTCATATAAATGATCTTTGACAAGTGTTTAGGCAGTAGGTCCTTACAAACAGCACATCACTCCTGTCATATAGGAGATCTTTGACGACTGTTTATGCTATAGGTCCTAAAATCCCAGTGGAATGCTCCTGTCACACAGAGGATTTTTGGCTATCTTTAGAGTTGGGTTTGTTTTTTGTCAAATAGCAGAATTATGCAACAATTTTGTCTTACATAAACCGCTAGCCATTTTTTACTTTTCCATGAGGAATTTAGTTAGACCCCGTTGTCTTACATCATCCTTGCTGAACCAGGAAGTGGCCTGCTATCAGGCAGACGGAAAAACGATATTTTCTTTTCTTGACCGATATTTGTCTTTAAAAGAAATGGGAGCTTATTCGTCACACACACACACACACACACACACACAGGATATTGATCAGGCTTACTTTTAACAGACTGCTGTGAGGTCCATTAACCTGCGTTGATGACAAAGCATTAAGAGACTGATGTGTCCCGGGGGTATCGAGGGTTTGGGGGGGTCAAGCAGGGCCTGTCGGGCCTCTTTTGTGTTCCAGGCGTAATGACTCATCGTGAGTGACGTCTCAAAAATGATGTTTGCTACTTTCCACGGGCGTGTCTGTCCCCAGCCAGTCTATTCACATCTCTTTGGGAAGGTGCTAAAAAGAAATGGATGCAATCAGTCCAAACACCCTCTTGTTAACGTAATTGACGGTCAAGTCCCGTCGCTACGGCAACACAATGCCAAGTTTAATCAAATCTGGAAGGCAACTGAGAAAACTCTCCCATTAACGTGTTCAACCTGACACTACTGGCATCTTTTTTCACAACAAAACAAGACGGGGGGCATGGGGGAGGCCGCTGGTTATCTTTAGCTCCTATTGTATTTGTTACCATGACAACCAGGCCTCCAACAGCACAGGTGTTAGCCCCCCCCCCACACACACACACAAACAAAGACACACCTTACATATTTGCTTTTCATTTTCCTGAGGAATCTCAATCATAAATTTGCTATCACGATTTGTAACATGATCCGTTATGGGATTGCACAAGTCTGGCTACAATAAAAGGCCCCTCCAAAATGTGCAGTTTACCTAAAAAAAAAAAATAAATAAATGCATCTGAGCTTTGCCATGTATGTGAAAAAGCCTATTATTAACTTCATCAACTTCACTCTTGTCGACAAATATTTCAACTTTCTTCTCAATATGTTGTTATTATTCCCATATTATGCATTTATTCCAATAGAATTAAGTCTAAATCAAAAGACAAACAGGGTGTCATAAAAAAAAGCAGCAGTTGTGTTCTTAAAAGTTCTCCAAAAGTGGCAGACGGAGGTGTAATTCCGTTGTACGTTCCCTTTTCCAGCCTCCCCACTATTCTCCCAATCAGACTTCCTCCCTCCATAATTACCACTTATTAATTTTAAATGAGGGCCCTAACACGTCGTGTGGTATTAATACGGCCTGTTAATTCGGGAGGTAATTTATGGGGTGTGGGTGGGATGATGGGATGATGGGATGATGGGATGATGGAGTGAGCCTGGTCCAACACATCGTTAGCAAGACTGGAGGACATCTTTTGAAACAAAACACACACACACCGCTCTAACAAAAAGGGGAGGGGGACGTTTCTTTCGGACGAGGTCTGGATGCAGGTGAGTGTCAGGTAGACCAATTTGTAGGACTTCCAGGATGATAAGGATATTCCCTCTTCCAGTCTTTTCCCATCATGCTTACGTCTCCGCTTCTTCTTTGTGTTGTCTGCCCCATTTCGGAGGCTTTTCAGGGCTGAAGTGGCGCTTGGCTGTGCTCAAGTGTCTTCACGGCTGTGACTGGGCCTTCCATTCACTCACTGTTTGTGTGTGTGTGTGTGTGTGTGTGTGTGTGCCCGAGCCTGCAATTCACCAATTTCACCGCTAATTAGCCCACAAAGACGAGCGGCGGGGAGGTGTGGAGGAGGGTGGTTGTGGTGGAGAGGGGTGGCATATGCGGGAGGTCCAGGCCTGAGGGGTGTAGAGGTGGGGGCTGGGTGTTGCCGGTGGGCGGGTGGGGGAGCGCTGACGGTGGCACAGCTGAGACACATGGCACGGGACCAGACAGATGCCTTTGTGTGTTTGTCTAGAAGTGTGATGGTGGAAAGCGTATGTCACTGTGTGTGTGTGTGTGTGTGTGTGTGTGGATTGGCTGGGCCAGTCTTAGCTCCTTAGGCTGGTCCCAGCATGTCCAGCGGCCCCACTACGCCCACTGGCATCGTGTGTGTGTGTGTGTGTGTGTGTGTTCCCTGCCTGCCAATTGTTTTACTTTACGAGACTTCCCGGGAAGCAGGCTGTCTGGCAAGCAGCCCGTGCGAGATATGGAGTTTCTCCAACGTCGTTTGTGAGGCTTTTGTTTGTTATTTAATTAGCATTTACTCCGATATGCACGTACACATGTACACTACACGTGCTGCCACATACATATATATACAAACAGTATACAGTGCCTGACAAACGTCTTGTCGCTTATCCAAGCCGTAGGAACAAATAATCATTTCACTTTTTGGTGCTCTTTTGGATTCAGAAATACTAGCTTATATGAGCCAAAAGCATCAATATTAGGCTTATTATCGCAAAATTAAGTATTGCATTATACACCAAATTTTACAGTATCATTCAACTGGGACAAAAAGGTCAGAAGTCTTGTGGCATAGCCAAATATTGTACAAGGTAGAAATGATATTTTCATTTGAAAAGACAAACATGCTGCAAAAACATCATAACATAGCGTCAATGTTAAAAAAATTAAGTTGAAATATAAAAGAAAACAACTCAAAATAATCTAACAAAACAAAATAAAGTTGTCTTTTTGGAAAATTAGTTTGGGGGGGAGTTAAGTTGCAAGAATATTCTGTCGACATAAGTCACAATTATAAGAAAATTTGAAAATGTAGAAAAAAAATTGGGGGGGAAAAGTTATGTTGCAAGAATAAAGTTCAAATATTCTGTCGTCATAAGTCATAATTATAAGAAAATAAACTCGTCAAATTGTTAGAAAATGTTATAAAAAATGTACATTTAATATGACAATAAAGTTAATCTTGGGTTTGGTTTTAATTGATCAGTTATCAGAGCTATTTTTACTGTTATGGGGTTTGTCGGTATGATGTGATAACTCCCCTCATATCGGCCCAATGATCATTGTGCACTGCTAGTTTACATTTCTTTTTCAATGCAGTCACCATCGTTTACTGTACTACTACAACAGTACCTCTGATTGTCATGCTAAAGTACTGCAGCGCTCTCACAGATTATTAGTGCAAAACACAAAGCGCAGTACAGTGTGTATATCCTCGCTAATCCACTTAAATAAATGAAGGCTGGTACCATTGTGTAACTTCTTACCTTTTTAAGTTTCAGATTATTGTTCTGAGAACATGTGTGGAGGGGGGGGTGTCAAGACTGTGGGCCTATTCAAAGCTAAGCAAAATAAACAAACACAGGAAATAATTATAATAATAATATGGTGAGAAGGAGTAAATAACCTTGATACTGCTTCCACATGACATTTCACAGCGTTCCTGCTATATTTCAGCTAATTACAGCACACAATACAAACGCTACCTTGAAAGATAAACAATATGTATGTACATATGTGAAATAATGTCATCTGCAATCACAGCTAGCTAGCTCCTTTATTGTCCTTTATGCGATGTGTGCATTTTATTGTGGCTGTGCACCTCGCGAAATGCTGGCCCCGTGCACGGCCGTGTGGACATTGGCCTCAGATCCATCAAATCCAGAGAGAAGATTCATTGCAAAGGTGTCCAAAAAGCCATTTATATTCCATCCCGAGCCATATATCTGAAGAGAGTGTAAGTTGTTATGTGCTCCTGTGCTATGACTGAAGTATGGCACCCAGACAGCCTCCATGACTGGATGGCAAATCACTTCCAGCGAGCGAGAAGAGGCTGCAGAGAAGCGAGAGCATCAAGCGGCGTGTGCGCACGCAGGCTGGGGTGTTAAACTGCCTCCTCGAGTGAGGCCTGCGCGGCATATTTCTCCTATTAAAAGGCGAGGGAGAGGCTCTATTTTTTTTATGACTCTTTGAGCTAAAGGCCTGTCTTTTTATTACGTGCTCATTTGAATTATTTACTGGCAAGATAAGAGTGGACTGCCCTAAACTAACGGCGCCGCTTGCTAATGTTCTCCAGGAGCCCATTTAGCAGGCTGGGGTGTCAAAGGCGGGGGAGAAGCTGGGCTCGGGCGTGCTGACTGATGGCTTCCGTCTTTTGCGTGCCTCTTCTTGCCGCGCCGTCGCTGATGGATTAAAGTTGTGGACAGGAGTTGTTGTTTTTTTCGGGCCGTATCGATCGCGGCTGCCATTGCTCCTGGCGTCGCTCCAAGGAGGAGGGACAGCAGGGGGGGCGGATGTTTGCATACTCTACGTTTTCAGGTGCGCTCACGGTGATTAAGCGACGCGTCAATGAAAGGATGAAATCCAATGGAGAAAAAGTATGTGCTAGTAGAGTGTTTTTCCAACCTTTTTTGAGCCACGGCACGTTTTTTTTACATTGGAAAAATCTTGTGGTACACCACTAACCAAAAATGTTACAAAATGTCACCACGACCTCACACGTGCATCAATAAGTCTATCGGAGGAACAAGGTATGTGTTGCCACGCGGACCAATATTACATTGCTCTGCCACAGACACTCGACAGTAGCCACGTTTTTACATGACGAGTTTTTCTCTTTCCGAATGACCTTTCGGGAAACAATGGTATCCATAGAAAGGAATATTCCAATCTCTTGTCTACATGCGCAAAATGAAAATCAAACAGAATAGTCAATAGGGCATGCACAGTAAAACGTAAACATCAACATCACGTGATACCGAGTTTTTCTTCCACTTGTTGGAATAACTCTGTATTGCCAGCTTTTCCGTCTGTCCAGTCTTGAAATTTAGTTTGAATCAAAAACAAACTTTGCTTAGTCCAGTGCCGATTGCTGACCTCCATTTTTAAAAGTGAAGAATCTGGATCTGCGTGTTACGTCATATCTGAGCATGCGCTGAAAGAACGCAACAGGAAAAGATCAAATTCAACCTTGCTAATATTTTATAATTAAACTCAGGACATGTTTTATATAGATATATATTTTCTATTTTAATAAAACTGCACTTGTGAATAAAGTATAGAAGGGTTTAGATTCTGTTTCACAGATGGCGCTAATGCACACGAAAGCTGCTTGCCAACCGCCAATAAACAACAGAAGAAGAAAAACACCACGAAGAAGAACGCAGTCTGACAAATTTTCGTTTGAGCGGGTACAAGATACCTCAATCGGATTGGTTAAAGGAATCTTCCATTCTTGTTCAATTCTTTCCATTTAAGCAAATAAACCAAATGCAATTGGAATATTTGGGTCCATGTATACTATTGACATAATGGCTATTGACATAATATTTGCAAATGATGATTAATAAATGTTAATTATAAAAAGTGATATTGGATTGACGGTTTCTCAAGGAACACTAGTGTGTGTCCTGGGTCTTCCCCGAGGCCTCCTCCTCCAGGGAGGCTTCCTGACCAGATGTGGCTCCTCTCAATGGCGAGGAGCTACGGTTGTTCTCCTGAGTTTCACGCGGATGACAGCGCATCTCACCTTATCTCTAAGGGAGAGCCTGGCCTCACTGCACAGAAACTCATTTTGACTGCTGGTACCCGCCATGTTGTCCTTTTGGTCACTACCCAATGCCACAACAGACCGATGCATAGTGGGCATCACTGCAGATGTCGCATCAATCCGCCTGTCCACCTCGCATTCCATTCTTCCCTCACTGGTATATCAATTCCTCCACTTGGGGTAGGATCTCCTCCCCATCCCAAACGGGAATCTTTTGACTAATAGTCCTTAGTCGTTCTTTCAACATTCATTCATTCATTCATTCATTTTGTACCGCTTTTCCTCACGAGGGTCATGGGGGGTGCTGGAGCCTATCCCAGCTGTCTTCGGGCGAGAGGCGGGGTACACCCTGGACTGGTTGCCAGCCAATCACAGGGCACATATAGACAAACAACCATTCACACTCACATTTATACCTATGGACAATTTGGAGTCGCTAATTAACCTAGCATGTTTTTGGAATGTGGGTGGAAACCGGAGTACCCGGAGAAAACCCACGCATGCACGGGGAGAACTCCACACAGAGATGGCCGAGGGTGGAATTTAACCCTGGTCTCCTAGCTGTGAGGTCTGCGCGCTAACCACTCGACCGGCGTGCCGCCCATCTTTAAACAGCCATCATTTATTAATTGTTGTGAGGCAGCAATTTTTCGAACGCACAATACAACTGTAGCACACGGACTAGGCGGGTATCAAAGATGCTTCCCCAACAGGAAGTTACCCAGCATGCCTTGCAGGTTATGCTATAGTATAAAACTGCGTAATTTTGCGCTATACGGGTGTGTAAGCGTTTATTTCAAGACCCACAAAGAGCGCGGGATCTGCTGCATACAAGTGATGTAATAAGGACCAATACAGGAAGAGTGGACTAGCATGACTGCGTGGTGTTAATTCAAACTAAATTCTAAATTCAACCTCTTTGGCGTGCAGGAGTATTCGTGTCTCGCTAAGGCTGCCTGGGAAGTACACGGAACAATAACGGAGATGTCATGTTTGCTATCGCACTCCCGGACAGCTAATTTTCTCTTTTTGTCACTTTTTTCCCCCTCCGTGTCGGACGGCTGGAAGATAGCCGAAGAAACCACCCGAGGCCATGTTTGTCACCTGCGATGTGGTCGCAGAATCCGGACTCCCTTTCCGTGCGTACGTCGCTGACTAACTGATAAATAACAGCGTGTGTCGGCGCGATAACAAGGTCAGCGTGACGCGGTGACCAGCAGCCGTGTTTTGTCCCTCCCCTCAAGCCTGGCTGGCGCTGTTGCACGTGATGCTAGCGTTGACCTCAACGCTAATGAACAAAACACAGAGACAGAGAACAGGGAGGAGGGGGGGGCGGTTGAGGGGGGATGAATATGAATGAAAGGCAAATCTATCAGAAACACGCCTCCCTTAAATAACCCCCCCATCCCCAACACCCCCCTCCTCCCCCCCGCCTTATATTTTATTCTCCAACGCTGGGCGAATTTAATAAATATATGCAAATGTGTGCTGTGGAACATGACGAGTGTAAATCAGGCGAGGATGTTCTTTGAGCGCTGCCGAGATTGAGGCTGAGAGCTGACCTCGGGTTAATCATTTTTCACTTCCCTATCGCATTCAATTCTGCTGTGTGTGTGTGTGTGTGTGTGTGTGTGTGTGTGTGTGTGTACACATGTGTAGTAGAATATGGCAAGCATGTGTGCCGCACTGGTGGAGGCAATTCTTTATAAACTTTGCACACATGACTGTGTTTACTTGACAATTTATGCAAAGCACGACATCAGTGGAAAAAGAAAAAAAAAAAAAGAGAGAAAAGCACACCGCGGGAATTTTGGTGTTTTTTTCCTGGAGCGTCAACTCTTCCAACCAACCAAGCCAGTGTTAGATTTCCTACATTTTGTTTGTCCAAATTTGATTTACAAAGTAAACAACGCGGCAGCACTAATTACTCGACTTGACCAAAAAAAATAATAATTTACTTCCCCCCCCTTGCTTGCCAGTTTACAGTGGGATTGTTTTCTCACAAAAAGACACATAGGGACGAATGCCAGCACTTAGCACTAGGCTAAGAATCAGAATTAGATGTTTACATCACTATCTGCTAAAAATATGTCTGTCCACTGGAGGATTATAAACAGGTTTTCTATGCCATATCCAAGAAAATATTCCATTTATAAAAAAAGGAACCCTGCAGAATTTCACTTGAGTCTGTGCGCTTGAGTCTGGAACCAGGCTGTCTACGGCCTACGGTTTGTGACATTACTTCAAAGGGATCACTTGGGCAGCTTCGCCAAAGAACTAGCATTTACGCTTATGCTAAAGATGCTATCTTTTTTTTTTATATGCAAGTATAATGGCAGTTTTTCTTAATGCCAACTAAACACACTAAGGAACTGGCCTTTGCCACCTTTGCCATGTGTAGGATGAGAAGAAAGCATTGCACACAGGTAGACAAACATGCTGCAAAAACATCACAACATAGCATCAATGTTAAAAAAAAATAAAGTTGAAATATAAAAGAAAACAACTCAAAATATTCTAACAAAATAAAGTTGTCATTTTTAGAAAATTAGTTTGGGGGGAAAAGTTATGTTAGAGTAAAGTTCAAATATTCTGTCGTCATAAGTCATAATTATAAGAAAATTAACAAGAACTCGTGAAATTGTTAGAAAATATTTAAAAAAATGTACATTTAATATGACAATAAAGTCAATCTTGGGTTTGGTTTTAATTGATCAGTTATCAGAGCTATTTTTACAGTTATGGGGTTTGTCGGTATGATGTGATAACTCCCCTCATATCGGCCCAATGATCATTGTGCACCACTAGTTTACATTTCTTTTTCAATGCAGTCACCATCGTTTACTGTACTACTACTACTACTACTACAGTACCTCTGATTGTCAGTACTTCAGCGCTCTCACGGATTATTAGTGCAAAACACAAAGCGCAGTACAGTGTGTATATCCTTGCTAATCCACTTAAATAAATTAAGGCTGGGAAGTGTAATGGCGTTTTTTCTTAATGCCAAATGAAACACACTAAGGAACTGGCCTTTGCCGCCTTTGCCACCTTTGCCCTGTGCAGGATGAGAAGGACGCATTGCACACAGGCATTGCAAGGTTTCTCCCTAGTGACATAAGTACACAGAGTCCCTGAGGACAAATTCATGATTCATGATTGACTTGCATGGTAACCACTCAACCACTGTGCAGCTCACTTGGGAAGTGACGTCTGCATAAAAAGTATACAGTGGTGCTTCACAGTTTTGGTTATGAATTGGTACAAGATCTGACAAAAACCGTGGTGACTTTTCCAATCCCCCAAAAGAGCCCCCAAAATATGAAGAGAGAATAATTGGGAGTTTTACATGCAACAACCCAAAATAAGTATAAATGACAAATGGATGGAACTTATTGTTGATGCAGACTTCCCATACATCCTGGCTAAATTCAATTCAATAGTTATTCCCCCCCATTCTCACTAGATTAATCCCTCAATATCGCGGTTAATTGGTTCCACTGTGTTACATGCATTCAGTGTTTAGCATTATTACAGCTCTGTAGACATAAAATAACATCACATTTCCACTCCTATTATTCTTTGTTTACTGTATCACTGCAGGGATAGAACAGACGCTAGCATAGCAAGCTAGCGAGTCAACTAGTTAGCCTCTCCGATGTACTCATTCGAAATTGGAGTGAGGAAGGTGTACAAAGAAGACTTACCACTTCCACACGGAACAAGAGGAGAATTTTTTTTTAACTTGATCATGGCACGGCAATCTCCATGCAGTTTAAATGGTAATGCAGTCTCATAACATCACTGATGCCTAGCGACGACACTACTACATATAACTTGTTTTTCAATATGATTTCATAAATAATTCTATCAGCAATAATTAAGTATTAACAAATTAACTGTGTATAAATGAATGAATGTTGTATTTTACCGTATCTTTTACTCTGTTTACTTGTTTTTATTCAAGTCCGTTTTCTGTAAGTGTCTTTGAGTATTTTGAAAAGCGCTATACAAATAAAATGTATTATTATTTGAAAAACTGTAATATAGTGAGGGAGTGATATTAAAAAAAAAGGTTATTTTTTCATTCTGTGTGGAAGTGGTACGTCTTTGGCTTCCTTGTCCTTCTCGACTCCACTGGAAACACTTAAGTTTATATAAAGTTAATTGGAGAGGCAAACTTGTTAGCTCGCTAGCTTGCTATGCTAGCGACAGCTGTCTGTTATGTCTTTGCAGGGATCCCGTAGATGTGATGTAGAAAAAAAAAATCAAATTAAGTGTCTGAGATGTTTGAGATTGTGAAATGTATTTTCCAGGGTCCTCCTTGTCTCCAAGCCCCAGCTTGAGGACCCGAGAAGCCAATGAGATGGGAGCAAATATTGGCGGATCTAAATTGGACAGTAAGAAATGAAAGGTGTTTGTTCACGACACAATTAAAAAGCGCTGTTTGTTTTCTGCAGCGTTCCTCAAGGCAAACATCGACGGGGAAAAATACTCGAAAAAGGCCCCCGGGAGCATCCATCCTGGTGTGTGTGTGTGTGTGTATGTGGGGGGGTGTACTTCCTCTACCGCCCCTGTCGGCACACTCCACTTTCCTCGCTCAGATTGCCCGACGCGTCACCACGGGCGAAGGCTTCTCTGCGCTCCCGCCGAACGATAGCGCTTTCTAATCAAACATAATTTACTCGCTATCTCGGCCCTCTCTGCAGCCTCTCTCGCCCGCCCTCCCTCGCCCTCACCCCCTTCCCCGCTAGCCCCTAGCCCAGGGCCTGTTGCCAAGGCAACCGGCATCTCATTTCTGAAGTGTCACATTGCATTATTGTCTTCACGCTTTCCAGCAACAACCTCTCCCAGTACCTCTCGCTCGCTCCCTCTCTTTCACTCCACAGGGTCTGTTTGTCGCCTGCTTTCTCAAAAATACACAAATACTTATATTGCTCTCTCTCTCTCTTTCTCTCCGCCGTCATTGTCTCCCTTCTGCACTTTGTCCTCTGCAATTTTCCCTTTCACACATGCATAATGCAGAGCAAAAAAGCAAAACACTGGGGCAGGGCAACACACACCATGCAAAGTATTAGCACGGAATACCTGAAGAGCCACTGTACAGGTAGAATACTAACACCGTCGTCTTGACACGTTTTACCGTATGAACTCATATAGCCACCGAGGACTTGGGCCTTTATTTGTGGGAAAGCATTTTTACAACAATATGAATATGGTAACCTACTCTGGAGTTGCTTATTTTTCAAAATTTTTTTTCAAATCGTCTTCTTAATGAGCGTAAGGTCTTTGTAGCCTGATATATGTGATATTCGTCACAATGGCCGCTGCCACCACCACAGCCCCCCCATAAACATACAGAAATATGTTTATATAAGCCGCATAATGCCTTAATGCTTGCCAGCCTTGTCGCTAGCATGGAATAGCGTTTGGAAGGCATGACTTACTCTATTTTGCGGCAATATTCTTGTCTTTTTTCAGAATGCGTTCATACTGTACTTTCAAGCCAACTGCTTCTTGTACAGGTGTGCCTTCGTAGCAGTCATCAGTGAAATGATCACTGCAGAGAAGAGCACTCCAGGTGGGCGCCCAACTCGGTGCGGAAAGAACAGGCAGTTAATTATTTCACGCAAGAATAACAACATAATAATCATAATACCAATCATAATCATCATCATAATAATATGGGCTACCATCACCCACGACAAGCTAAAACTCAATATATGTCACTTCCTGTCCGCCTGGCACTAAGGTCCCCCAGGGAACACAAGCAAGATATTTATTTGCTTTTATGATGTCGGTAATACGAGTTTAAAGCCATTTAAAGCCGCCAATACAATACATTGATAGCCACTCCAGGAAGTACGGCGTCCAGAAGAAAACAAGGAACTGCTAACATGCAAGTCTGATATCTTATTGATTTCTTTTGTTTGCTTATATTTACTAAATTGCATAATACATGTATAAAGGTCATTATAGGGGTGTTATGTCATGTCTACAGATCTCTAATCATGTTAAAAACTCAGTTTAGTGAACAGGTTTTCTTTGCAATAACTACAAAAATATTCAGTTTATTAATATTGAAAAGTACTTTGCGGGAATTCACTTATCATGGCCAGATCTGGAGCCAATCAACCGTGATAAATGAGGGATTACTGGTCAAGTCAAAGTTGCGTTTTTCTTTATTTTCAAAACAACATCGCCAGCTCCCGGCCCGATACAGAAACGACTTAAAGTAGTGACTTCAAGTAGTTTTTGCAGGTCCAGGGGTGGCTTTTCCTCGACCATTGTCATGTAAATGTATCGGGAGAGCCAAGCTATACCCAGCTCATCAAACTGACAAACTAGCAAGTTGGAATCCTGTTTGTCACGTTTAAAGTGCCAAGCAATAAAATGACAAACGCAAGGGTGTGTGAGTGTGTGAGTGTGTGTGCGAGAGACAGCGACTCGAGGAACTCAACCACGCTAATCATCAAGCACTCTACGGGTGCTTGAAGACAGCGAGACATTTCTACAAAATGAGCACAGGTGCATCTGGCAGTTATGCGGAGTAGAGAACGTCTGAGGGTCTGAAGTGAACATTACCTGTGATCTCATGTCAAGTGTCGGCGCCTACCAGAAAAAGATCGGCGAACGCGCAAACCTGTGAATTTTGTCCGAAGGGAATGTGACACACCGGCACCGGTAGGAAGTGGGATAACTCCAAATGCGTGATTGTAAAGTCACGGCCCAAACTTTTGCTGCTTTGGTTTAGTTTATTTTTTGAAGTAGAATGTTTATAAAGGGTTGCTGACTACTATAAATTTGCTTAAATATGTTATGTATTGTCTGCAATTGTCTTGTACATTGTCCCATTTTTGAAAGCCAACGTTAAATTAGTAAAAATTATATTTACATATAGTTCATGGCGGCACAGCGGTCTAGTGGTTAGCGCGCAGACCTCACAGCTAGGAGACCAGGGTTCAATTCCACCCTCGGGCATCTCTGTGTGGAGTTTGCATGTTCTCCCCGTGCATGCGTGGGTTTTCTCCGGGTACTCCGGTTTCCTCCCACATTCCAAAAACATGCTAGGTTAATTGGCGACTCCAAATTGTCCATAGATATGAATGTGAGTGTGAATGGTTGTTTGTCTATATGTGTCCTGTGATTGGCTGGCAACCAGTCCAGGGTGTACCCCGCCTCTCGCCCGAAGACAGCTGGGATAGGCTCCAGCACCCCCCGCGACCCTCGTGAAGAAAAAGCGGTAGAAAATGAATGAATGAATGTTATGTATTGTCTGCAATTGTCTTGTACATAGTCCCATTTTTGAAAGCCAACGTTAAATTAGTAAAAATGATATTTACATATAGTTCATGGCACCTCTCAGCTAAAGCAGCGTAAACAAACACTTCTCGACTTGACTTCACCAAGTGTACCTGTTGATTTGTCCTCATCAAATACCATGACAATACTACTACCACATACTATCAGGAGAACCAGAGTATAGAGCAGGAAGAGCCACATGACGTGACCCAGAAAGGTGCACTATATTCGGACACGTGCTCCAAGCAGTTGGTGTGATGCCACGGAGGTCTGTGGCAAAACTTTTGTACTTTGTACAACGCTGTGGCACTGGCGTTTCAGGCGGCTGATAATGCCGCCTAATACAACCAGCACGTGAAACGTCTTCCTCGGAAAGTGAATATTTACTTACAAGTGAGTTCAGGGGAATGATTTGCTCATGTGCACAGTACAGGTAATCCTGCCTCATTGGAGTGTTTTTTTTCTAACTGATCGATCATCTAATCTATTTTTATTATTATTAGTTTTATCGGTATGACGTCATAACTTCCTCTTATCGGTCTGATAATTATTGTGCACCCCAACTAAATACAAAGTGTGATCCCGGAAAAGCAGAGGGTGATTTCCTCCACTGGCCCAGTCCTGGCCTTCGTGCTGGGCTCAGTCGTCCGAGGCCTCCAAGGACCAGGAAGGTTAATATTTGAAGGAAGGATGGCCCATAAATATGAGCAAAGGGACTATTAATTAAATAAGCACTTCTTAAATATTCTCCCGGGGCTGCTGCTTTTGTTTAAAGATGATTGATCGACTCCTATTTCTCCAGGCAGGACCATTAGTTTCGCCACCCCCCCCCTCCTCCTCCTGCTGCTGCTGCTGCATCCCTCCCTCCTCGGGTCCGCTCGATTCTTCCATCCAGCCCCTGCCAACATCCCTCCACCTCCCCTCCTCTTACCTCTCTCTTTCCCCTCACGCCCATTTCTCTGCCTTGTCCATGCATCTGCTGTCAGCTCGCCTTTCCTCTTTCTCTTTTCATCAGTCCACGTCCCTGAGAGTCTCTCTCAGGAGGCCCATATTTCTCCAAGCTCATGACAAGCTAATGAGGCCATGCTAAATCCTACCGCACCCCGGAGCTACATCCAAAAGGGGGGCAGGTCGGCCTTTGCCCGGGCCCGGTGAGGCCTGCACATCTGCCATCGCACGCTCGCTTCTTTCGAAACGGCAATGCAAAATTGAAGTAAAACTTTTGCGGGGCAAAAAAAAAAAAAAAAAACAGCCTCTGAAAAAACACAAAACTCACCCGCTGACAAGCAGGATGTCACGTTAGGCTTCAGCGTTCATCACGAAAGCTTGGTTCAGCAAGCAAATTATTTGAGTTTTCCTCATTTCATATTTTTCAAGGCAATTTTTCGACTGTCTTTTTGGATTTAATCTTGCGGAGGATAAGACTGAAAGGTTGCACACAATCCTGTGATTGTTTACCGTCCCACAACATATGACAGTTTGACCCTGGAACGGAAACATTTTGTATTTCCATTGTTTCTCCGCCGCTTCCGCAACGGCACGCTATGCTCGGCTGACTTCTAGCTGGAAGACGGGGATTGGTGGGGGAGCGCCGGCAGACATGTGTGCTAAAATACGGCCACACATGAGCCTCTTTAATAGTAGCACAACATTTGATATACACTTCAATCGTATTATTAAGAGTTGCATTCAAGTAATTTAAGTTGAATTCACTTTCTGATTGGAGATGCATTTTCATGCATACTTACAGTACATGCATCAAATTGTACTTCTAAGTTACATTACAGTAAGTGATAAGAATATTCATTTATTCTTTTTATTTGTCTTTCTGTTTATTTCGACCCCAACATGCATGCAAGATTCGACATTTGACTTAACGTCTCTGCATAGAGAACAAAAGAGACCGAGTCTTGTGTTATCGTGTGTGTGCGACTGCATACCTGTCACACGTGTGTTGTCTACATTTTAAGTGTGCGGGTTGCGGTTACACGCCGCCGTCTTCCCTCTGATGTCTCATAGCATAATGTCCATGTTTACGGCAGGACATCAAATCTTTTTCTTCTTTTTTCCCCCAGCTCTGATCTATGCCACTTGACATTTTGGCAGCCCAGTTAAGCCTCACCTCAGCTGTTGTTCTGCAAGTTAATTTGTCACATTGAGATGCCAAAGCGCCCTTTTTTTGTTGTTGGTGTCTTCATATGAAGGAATTTAGCATCGTATGATTGTGCTTTTTGTTCCGCTCCCAACAATGGCTGCATTCAGAGTGGAGAGAAAGTGTCATAACAAAGAGTAAAAGTGAACTATGTTGACAAATATAAGCATGATTGGGAGGGAAAGGGAAGGGGACAGGGTGGCGGGGGGCTGTTACTGTTCGCTAGCACTCATTAGCGCACATTGATCACCTGAACTGAACGGCGTGTTTACCAAACACTCGGACGACGACGGCGAGAGACGAAAAAACAAACAAGGAGATTGACACGCATTGGCCCACGTGTGGGATGGAGTGACACTCCATCGAGGGACAGGAGGGGGGGGGGGGGGGCAGGGACAGGAGAGGTGATGGTGTGATAATGGAGGCGGTGGAGAGAAAACACTCGGGAGGGTGCACGGGAGGAAATGGAGACGATGAGCTGGCACTCCAAGTGTTGGCCGGAGATGCAGGTGAAGCAGGTGAATGGGAGATGTGTGTGTGTGTGGTGTGGAAAAGGGGGGCAAGATGGAGTGGGTGGGGTGGGGGTGCATATTAAAAATGCAGCAGCGGGGAGCAGGCCGGGGATTCACAGTAATTAGATGACAAAACGGCGGCAGGCTGGAGATGAGAGAGAGGGGTCACACACAATGCCACTGCCGCCGGGTAATTTGTAAGTGTCAATCACCAGCCTGCCGGGGGGGAAAAGGAAAGGGAGGGTGGAGGCGGGAGGGGGCTAGTGTAGCATGGAGGGAGGATGGAGGATGGAAGGGGAGGTGGTGTTTTGGCGTCTAGAGATAGAGGCGGAATATGAGGGTGCTGGCAGACTGCAAGAAGATGAGGAAAGAAGAAAGGATGAAGAGGAAAAAAACTGATGGAAGAACACACAAAAAGTTAAAAAAAAAACATTTCATTTGACTTTCACTCACTACTAAAGATCCGTACCAGTCACACAGCAGAAAATAATGCAAATATCTGACAGTGTGTCACTGCTCTACTGAGGATTTATGTACTGTGCAGTTCTATATCACTGCAAACTTTGTTAAAAGTGCTGCAAATCTTTGGCTCAAAATAGTACACTTTTTTTTTGTTTAAACCAAAAAATATAAGGACGCCACCACCGGTTAGCATGTGCAACCAATAGTGGTTTAAAAATCGCATTATTAGATATTACATAAAAGCAGTTCAACTTTGCCAAATCACTCTCATCAGCTGACAGCGCACATGACTTGTACGTGTATGTTAGATAAATTCATAATATCAATTTGGCTGGCATTCCATTTTTTTTCTAATGAACATAAACATGTCTTTTGCAATGTTTTGAGGAAATCCATTGAGATTTAGGGGTGCCACCTCACACATAAACTTTTGTAAAATTTCAGAAAATGTGCAATTTCTAGTCTAATTGCCAAAAAGTTGACCTGGAAATGTTGAGTACAATGAACTTGTATACAGCATCATTTTCTATAGGGTTATCAAAGGGGGCCCAGACCAAAGACCAAGCTGCGACTGCTAGTCTGAACTGAAGGAACTAGTTGTTGAGGGCAGCATCTTAGGAGAGCTGGTGGGTTGTGCTGCACAGTGCCTCAAATAATACATAATACTACATACAAATGTATATCAGATTATGTAGGACTACAGTACAACTCTCAATAAATATGAGGCATCAGCAATACTGTCTACTCTGTATTACTCTTGTTGATGCTTGCTCAGCTATTAGCTAACTGTCATTAGCAAACTGTAGCTAGCTAATGTTAGCTACAGTAGAGGCAATGAGCACTAAATACCTATAAATATGACTACAAATCATTCAAATTACAAAGACAAAACCGCAAGTTTGCTAGTAATATGTAATAGATCCCCGCAGATCTCCATGGCGACCATTGAACTGTTCACCACTTTAATCCACAAAAACAGATGTATGGCGGCACCCCTAAATAATCATGTATTGGAAAAATATTTTGTATGTATTGTTTCTACATATATTGGAACACTTTTAGTACCCAGCCATATCAAAATTCAATAAATGTGTTTTTTGATGCACCCTAGTGTACGTGCGCATTACGTGGGGCACGGCTTGCAATAGCGGGGCAACAAGAGGGCGGGTTAATCATGCTTGCATTGCACTCCAAAGGTAAAATAGTGTAGAACAGGGGTGTCCAAAGGTGTCCAGAACTGGGGGCCATTTGTGGCTCGTTACATGTTTATTACTGGGCCGTGGCACGCTGGAGACGTAAAATTAAACACTAAATATGCAACAAAAATGTGAAAAATAGAGCAAAAAGGCACAATGTAAAAAAAAGAACAAGCTGAAATGTTGATACTAATAATTAGCAACATAAGGCCAGCTTTGGATTTAAATATATGGGGGTGTGGTTGTGCAACCTGTTACAGAATGCCTGACTGCATCTGATTTATTCATATATTAAAAGAATTGGGGGAAAAAATGAGAAACCGTGATCTCTAGATGGCAAAGGCAAAAAAGCTTTCTCTCTTTGAACGCGGTGGGATTGTTGAGCTGTATAAAGCAAGGCCGAGGCAGGATTGGCCACAGTAAGACAACCATTTTAAACTTTTGAAAAACAAAAAGGTCAAGTGGTCGACCCCAAAAAATGCCAGCGGCTCTGAGCCGGAGGACCCCATTGACTGTCCGTCAAGGCACGGGACCATCCTGGGCCCAAATTAAGGTTGGTACTGGTGCCGAGTGCAGTCCAGTGACCATCAGGCGCCATCTTCCAGAGAAGAAACATCTTAAAAAGGCCTGGTCTTCTTCAAGGTTTGGAATTCGCAGGAGAGCAGTAAACATGGGTTTTTGTCTCCCTTGATGGTCTTGACGGCTTCCAACGTCACTGGCATGACATGGAGATCCCACCTGAGATGTTTTCCACCATCGTGATCCAACTATCAGTCTGGCCAAACAAATGCATGTAATATAGCTTCAGAATGAATTATTACATTTTTACAATATGCCCAGCGCTTTATATACGTGTATACAGTAGAGTACTCCTAAAATGCCATTAGGTGGCAGTAATGCTCTGCAAACACCTTCCTGTTCCCTTTTCCTTTACCGGTCTAGACCAAGGAGTTTTTACTTTATTGTAGTTTTATTAAATCAAGATGAACTTCTCTGTATGCGCAGCAGTTAAAATGTGATTTAAAACATGTTTTATGATAGTGACAGCTTGAGAGGAGCCGATGAATTCAGAAGAGAACATCGACGTGAAAACAAAACACCGATCTGCACGGTGAGTAAACGGCGTTAAATTGATTTTGTTTCATCAAACGGA
Organism: Doryrhamphus excisus; assembly: GCF_037039965.1. Lineage (NCBI taxonomy): Eukaryota > Metazoa > Chordata > Actinopteri > Syngnathiformes > Syngnathidae > Doryrhamphus > Doryrhamphus excisus. The sequence continues at coordinate 10,704,643 of NC_136366.1, read as the reverse complement.
GGCGAGATAAGACGGCGGCTTTCCCTCAAAGAGCCCCTGCAGGCCTAGTGTAAACAGTCACGCCGTCGCTACACGCGTCAAAGTCTGCCGAGGCGCCACCACTGGGCCAAACTCTATTAATAAACTGTCAGAAGTTTTGGACGCAGACGCGCTTGGACCTCTGAGGCAAACAGAGCCTGCCATTACGCGGGAAAGGCCTTGACAATGTATGTAAATATTCATCACGTTACTCGCTAATTGTGTCGCTCGTGTGACAGACAGGTGAATGCGTGCACTCGCACGTCGACTACAATGAGGGTGGTGGTGATGGGGGGTGTCGCTGGACCGCTTCCAGCTCCTCAACGATAATGCCAGTAGACGACACAATGGACGAGACGTGTGATAGCAGCCAAAGCACACACACACACACGTGCACGCACACACACGTGCATGCACACATGCACTCATGCATGCATAAACACAGCAGACTGGAAGCATGTGGCAGAAAAAATGTAGATAATCTGTCTTTACACATGCAAAGGAGTCAGGGCGCTGACATGACATAACACAACATTTGGACCATTCCTCAAAAGGGAGGCGGAGGTGGGGGTGCCGGGGGGGTGTCTGTACACTGTCCTGTATCACGCCTGCATGCAGCCGTGCACATGCTTGCTGAGGATGTCACTTTTAACGCCAACCACACTGAAGCTAGCAGGTGTTGCCGTAATCAACAGACAGAGTGAACACAATGGAAGACAAAGGATGAGGAAGTGAACTGGAATTATTCATGTCAACAGTCGTCCCTCGCAATATCGTGTTTTTTCGTGGTAGACTATGGTCTATTATTTGTCAAAACATATTGAAATACAAGTGTTATTGTAGTATTCTGATCACTAGGTGGCAGTGATGAAAACATTGAGACATTACCTTAACACTGCCTTAACAAGTCAGCCATCGAATGTCCCTCCATAATAGAGTGAAAAAAGCTTTCCTCCCTTTCCGTGTGGAAGTGGTAAGTTTTTGGCGTCTTAATTTGAGGGGAAAAAAGACGGCAGAGAGAAACTAAGACAGCCAAAACATTAATTTAAAAGCAGAATGTACAAGACTTGAGTTTGTTATTCACAGAGAAGATTATTAGGTAGCATGCGAACATAAATTAACTTGAGGTTGTGCACACTACCATGCCTCATAGTATCAGCCCTTGGGACCAAATATGAGGCGAAAGTAAAACAACATGAGACGCGTCACCGCTTGCAACAAATATACACATGCAAAAACTATTGGATTTGCAGCTGTATATTATTTTATAAATAAAATAATGGCCCATATGTACCAAATAGATATGCTGTTACATAATATTGAGTGTTTATTTTTATTTTTTTTAACAATGAGCCAGAGGGCTAGGGATCCCCTGTTGTAAGAGGAGTGTAAAGGTGACTGTAGGGGTGTTATTTCATGTCTACATGGCTCTAATAAAAGTATTTAGACGATTATAAACATATATACAGGATATTATATGAGGTACGGTGTTTTAGTTGGAGTTTGTAAATGTTCTCTTACACTTATATGACAGTTATTCGTGTTATTTAAAACACTGCTTGTATTTTAATAAAGATTTGACCGTGGAACAGATTGATTGACGAAACATTATTTCCTATAATGGGTGTGGGGAGGGGGTGTCTGTAGAATCACTTTTTATGCCACCAAAGTAAACCTTCCAGGCGTTGCTGTAATGAACACACTTACAAATGAACACAATAGAAGACAGAAAAAATGTGTGTTGTAATTACAGTTTATTCCTCTGCGTCTCTGATTTGCATCTCACATGCATAACAACAACACGCACACACGAGCCTGAACGCTAAACTGGAGGTGTACTCATTTTAAGAGCAAAACACGCTCAATTAGAACAAGGCAATGAAAAAGCGTCACAGTTGAAACAGACACAAAAGAATGTGGGCAAATTAACGAGACAAAAGGCGGCAACTAAAAACGCCTTTGCTTTAATTAATAGGAATTTGGAGACGCGTCAAACGTAAATACACAACAACAAGTGAAGGCGTCTGAAGTGCAAAACAGGGAAATGATGACAATTCTTTATTCTTACCCGTTTCATTTATTATTTCATCGACAATTAGCGGCAAATTATGTCCTGTGCTGATTGTGTGCTCGGCTTTACCGCGACCGAAATACCGGAGGAACAATACATTATCAACAATAAACAAACAAAACATACTGGATATACTGTACACGCATCACTCTTGCAAAGTTAAAAGTGCGACAATAACCATAAAACCAGAAAGTGCACTTCATTTTGGATGCACAACTCTTTCAGTACATTCTAAAGATATAAAAACAGCTAAAAAAAAAAAGATTAATCATATTATGTAAATGGAACGTTGGTGGAGCTTTTTGGGCGTCTTTGCAGAAGGTTTTATAGCCGGAATAGTTGGTCCCCTTAACGTACATTCTGAAAGTTAAAAAAAAGTGCACTTCTCCTTTAAGACCAAGCAGATTCTAACTTGTATAAAATAAAATGATCTATTTCATGAAATGCTTTAAATCACGCACTACCAATTAGGTGCCACACCTTCCTACGAGGTTTTGCCTTGTTCCATTTTAGTTTGATGTGACAATTTTTTTACTTTTCTGGACATTTACAGCGTTAGTAAATGTACTTAAAACGGTACGGTGAAGAAAGTTTTCATGACATGCGATGGTCTGACCCTGGAACTCATTAATTCACTTAACATTATTTCCTATGGTTTGGAAATTGACTAGTCAGCCGTGTGCATGTGTGTGTGCGTGCATGCACATACTCAACAGGGGTGCCAGGGAGTGTGAACCCCATCGGTTCCCACATCTGCCGCTAACAGACGGAATAAACAGCCTCTCGCTAATAAAGCCAATAAATAAATAACGCTTAAGAGGCCGTGTTTACCCTCCATGGTTTCTGTCAATTAGAGCCACTCACAGAAAAGCCTCATTTCTGTCTGTTGGTGTGTGTGTATGTATTAGGCTAGCTAGCGTCTGCGTTGCTGAATACTACCAACTATTCAAAGTGTCAGATCGTCTACATTGTACGCACGATCTGACAACATGTTACTGTCCGTCAACTTTAAGATGGATTAAGTTATTTTGGAAAATATGCATCTGTGTCAGCAATTTGCACAACATGGCAGAACAGTTTGGTGCAGGTTTGGAGTGAGGTTCCCCGGGGTGGCGAAGCTATTATGTCAATAACTTGTTTTTGTTTTTTGGCTCAACACAGTATAATTAATTAGGCTACTTAGCAACCACCGACAGAGGGCACAACTAATTAAATCCCAACTAATTAGTTGCCGTTTGGTGCAGGTATGGAGAGAGGTTCTCTACAGTTGTATGGTTAGCATGTCAATAACTTCTGTTTCTTTATGGCACAAAATGATAAAATGGCTTTTCAACCACCAGCAGAGAGTCCCAACTACTGGAATGATGTTAGCATGTCAATATTATGAGTGAGGGGGTGGGGTGGGGGGGGGGTCAATAAAAGAGTCAAATGAATGTGAGTACCTGGCAGCCGCCAGCAGTGGGCGCATGTTGCTGTCTAGTGCAGGTTTGGAGCGAGGTTCCCCAAGTTTGCAAAGTTAGCATGTCAATATCATGTTTCTGTACTTTGCCCAAAATGGTCCAACGAATGTTAGTATTTGGCAACCGACAGCAACAACTGATTAGTTGCCATTTGATGTACGTTTGGAGTGAAGTTTCGCAGGATCAAAAAGTTAGCACGTCAATATTTCATGTTTGGGGTTTTTTTTCCACACAAAAGAGTCAAATGAATGTGAGTAATTGTCAACCGCCAGCAGAGGGTGCCACTAATTAAGTCCAGCTAATATGTTCCTGTTTGATGCAGGTTTGGAGTGAGGTTCCCCAGGTTGGGACATTAGCATGTCAATAACTTGAGTTTGTATTTGTCTGCTCCACACATTTAATGGTCTATGCTTCCCCGGAAGTTTCCAATTATACCATCCAAATTGAGACACTTTTTTTTTACCCTTGCGAGTTTAGCTGTCATTCTAGTCAACGATAATTTTTTTGTATATGGTGGGAGCAAGGCAGTTTTATTGTTAATAAAATGGTAATTTCTGCTATCTAAAACTCCTGTTACAGACAGTATGTAACATATTATTCATATGAAAAATTTAAACTTAGATTTCTGAGGTGTGTAAAAAGGAAATAAAAGTTACGTTCAGGGGGTTGAGGATGCTGACACAGCAGTGACAGGCCGGAACAAGTGAAAGGACGGATGAGCCTAGGAGGCGGGGGGGGGCGGAATGATGTTGAGCTATCTACAGTATAGTAGAGCTCGGATAAAGACAGAGGCACGGTGGGCGGGGCTTCGAGCGAGGCCAGAAGATGGAGCGAGGCTGCCTGCACACACTGTCAAGGCAGTTAATATAAGCGGTGGAGATAAGGCGGCACAGACAAACACTGACCAAATCAGCCATTTCAGCAGCCCAGCGCCAACTGTCAGTCAGCCTGAGAGACAGAGGCAACAATCAGCACTCGGCCGCTGATAAGAGCTGTGCTGGCCTGCGTGCAGGAAATAGCCAATCTGCAGGCGGGCGGGCCCTGCATGGTTGAAGGAGTGGAGGGGGTGGGAGGGTGAAGGGAGGCAAGCAAAGGACGGGAGCAGGAGAGCAGGATTCCTTCGCACTTTGTAATCCTGTCTCTCCGGGGGCCATGTCTAGAGGTGCAATGGTAGATGGACTCAGTCTAATTTTTTAGGTACAGAACCTTGGGTTTGGTACCACTGCGTACCGATTTCAGTACAAACGGTACACATTTCAAGTGAGGGGCAGGAAGTGTATATTCGGCGTTGCGTTGCACCTCCACGAGCCTGTGCAGTGTGCCGAAAACGGTAACAAAAAGGCGAGGTATTCAGCGTGGAAGCAGAGGTCTAGAAAAACAAAAACAGCGCAGCCCAGACTTTAGCTTGCGATAGTGCCCAGGGGAAGCCAGAGCTTGAAAACCCTCTTCCATCTTTAAAATTTCCCCGTTTTTAAACAAATTTTCAGCCCTTTGTATCGAGTTGTGGACACCTATTGAGGAGCTCCACGCCATACCTCTCACAGAAAGCCTTCTAGATCTTCCAGAATCTGCACCTATTCTAACTGTATTTACAAAACATTTTATTCTACCCACGGCTCGACTCCAGGCAGACCCACTCTGCTGTGATTGGTCCCCATCAGCTAGTTCAGCTTGTGCCCGGCCACGGCCATATAACTGTGATGAAACTCCAACCCGAGTGTTCAGAGCCTTAAACTTATTTCGGGGCTCACTTCCATAATCCACACACCTCATTATTAGAAACTTTGGCTTTGTTCAACATGAGAATACAACATTCTAACAACAGAAAATCGGAAAAGGGATAACGGGTCCTCTTGAAACACTTTGCCTCCCTGTGAAACACGTCAGACAGTGTATAAGGTGCAATAATCGTAATTTACACACTTCAAACTTTCACGGTCGCACTTGCATCTTCTTAAGAGGACACCCGCCCCCCCACTAAAACTGTCATCTAGCTATCATGTGATCTTGCAGGATTACATCGTGACGAGTTTTCTCATTCAGAAAAAAAAAAGTTGCATGATACAAATACCACAGCCCACCACGTGGGAATATCAATAATGAGCAAGGTCATTATAAGCAACGTTCCCGTTTTCCCATCTGGGTTAAAAATGAAAATAAAAACAACGAGATACGTAGCCTTTGTTCCGACAATCAACACCAACACAGATATTTGGTGTCAAAGCGAGTACAAATCAAAACAGCGCAAAATGTTGTGCGTTCACAGAAAGTCATGGCAAAAGAAATGCTGCTCTTTAATAAAGTTGAAAAGCCAAAATTTCAAGAAATGCTGCAAACGTCTGACATGAATTTCCTTTGACAAAATACATGTCAACGACAATAAACATTTCAGAAGGCACCCGCATTGTTTTGTGAAAATTAATGTTAAACTCTCATCTCGACCTTGTGGACCGGATCTCAGGCATTGTCTCGTCTGGCAACACCTCTACTTTCCGTCTCACAATATGTTTATCTTTGTAGTTTGGAGTTGTGTGAAACTGCACTGCACTGTCCTCACAACCGCTTCTAATATTTGGCAGGTGAACAAAACAAAAACGGCAACTATAAAAATAAGCATATTATCACGTATTATTGCCAAGTTCTAAAAAGGCATGCATTCTTACAGACAGCAAAATTGGATCCCATTTCAATGTGCAGGTAATAAAGTGAAATAAGGTGGAAAGGTGTAACATCAACTCCCAAAATAGTCTCATCACCTGCCTCACCTTTTTTTTTTTTGTCTAGTTGGGAATAGCATGCCATGCTAGCGTGTTAGACGCAAAGAAGAGCGTACATTAATGATTTGCCAACAGTTCTGAATGGCTCATTCTTCAATGTGCCGCTTTTCTTGCTTCACACACACACACACACACACACAGTTTCACAGTCTCTATTGATTAATGGTGCATATAGTGTGCAGACGCACGCACAGAGCGTCTGAGTGTGCGAGGGATAGCGCTCTCTATTTAATGGAAGAGTGAAATTCCCTCATAACAAAATAAACACATCCAAAATGCCTGGGGTGGATGGATGCAGGCAAAGTTTTGCTTGGCAGGGCCCAGCTTGGGGCCACACTGACCCCTGGAGGTGACATGAGGAGCGACAGCCAGGCCACCTCCTGATGTTGTGGAGGAATAAATTCCCAGTAGTTTACCTTTGTCAAACACATTTAGGCCGCCTCCAAGTTAAGCAGAGGAGAGAGGTGGCAGCTGGCTGACTGTTTATTTTTGGAAGTGGAGTCAGAGGGGTGTCTGGGCTCCCTTGATCATGAAGCAAGCAGCCATTACCGTGCCTCAGAACTCGCTCATCAACCAGGAACATATTTGTATTCTCATTTGCGTTTGCATGCGGCAATGTGCCGACGAGGGATGGCGCGAGGGCCGGGCTGAATGGGTTAAGTCCCCTCCTCGGTCTTGTGCTGCTTTCCCTTTGCTCCGTCAAGGCCCATTAAACCTGCTACACCACAGCAATATGGTGCCATCAATTACAGGCACACTGCTATCAATGTGCACAGGCAGGGCCGTATAAACAGGATGGACGGCCACATAAAAGCTGAGCGGCCTGCGGACGCACGCGTCTGCACTTTAGAATGACCCCCCCCACAGCCCCTCAACCACCTCCACATTTACACATGGCGATATACAAACAGAAGATGCAGCTCAGCTCCACTTTCATTCATGACACCAATGGAGAATGAATCCTGCAAGGCTTATTATTTGGTCCATGCTAGATTGACACTCTACTGCCCCCGTGTGGCACAACATGCAAACACTCAATGTTTTGTGCTGGAAATCCGAGGTCAAACACAAGCTGCTCAAGAATGCTGATTGACCTTCGGTTTGCTCAGATTGTGAAAAAGTCTTTTGTGATGCCATCAACTTGGCAACCCAAAAAAGTTCACTTCCGCGACAAAGCCTTCAACAGGACGAAATCAGTCCAAAACCTTTCATGACTTTTTGCTGCACAGGAAAAAAAATCAATGCCAATGAAAAACCTCAAGGAGGGCCAAAGGTTTTTTTTTTAAGAAGGTTTAAAGGTTTTTTCTTTTAAAGGCAAAAAAAAATTGCGCCTTGCTCAAGGTTCTTGTCAGCTGTTCAAACAGACAAAAGCGTTGCGCTTGCATTGACAAGTGGAAACTGAACCATGCTGAAGGTGAAACACTGAAATAAATCCCTTGCTGTCTTGTCTCTACAGATGACTGTGCTTGCTAATGATTTTTTTCTAAACAATTACGTCAGGTAGTTTTTCCGTTGCTAAATCACAGTTTAAATGTTGTTCCCTCGCTATATGAGGGTTTTTCTCCTTCATTCCGTGCGGAAGTGGTTTTCTTGCCATGGTAGCGTCGGCCGTTATGTCCCTGGATTGATCCCGTAACCTGTACAATGTGATGTAAACAAATAATGGCGTGTAAAAGTGACTATTGGGGTGTTATTTCATGCCTTCGGGGCTCTGACAATGTTGCAACCCGTATTCACAAAGTCATGCAGATGTTTTGTATGCTCAAACTACGTAAATATTGATTATTTTTTAAGATTGAATCCTGATTTTGTGCTGGGATAGGCTCCAGCATACCCCCGCAAATCTAGTGAGAAAATGATTGAATAAAGTGAATTAATTTCCTCAGCCAATCAGAAACATTTTAAGTTAACATACAAGTGTAAAAAGAAGTCAGTGTACGAAACAACTGAAATAAAGCCTCCCTTGACTCACTCCTTGAAGATGCCTGTCTGGACGCGTAATGGCGAGGGATCCGGGAATATTGGGTATATATTGGGTATAATATTGGGTTTATTACCATCTATTTCTGCCAATTTGATCAGTTGGCACAGAAAAAAACCTAGCACAAATATAGACAAAATGTGTATTTATTGTATTAAGGTTGTACAATGTACACGGAGGAATTTACTTCTATTTACAAAAAAACAAAACTAAATAATTTAAGGGCACATTAGCTTAAAGTAACAGCTGCCAAAGTGGGAAGTTCTTTTTCCAGTCCACATAGGTGGTAGAGCATTAATTAGCCTAGCTGAGTTATAGCTGGGGAGTTTGCACACATAAATGTTGGGGTCTTACGTTGAGTTCATCTGCGAGGAGGAGCTACTGCTGCCGGAGCTTTTGGTCTTCTGCCCTCTACTGGCGCTGGGCTGGCGCTGCACTCGCTGGCCGGAGGCCTCGCGGCTCTTCTCGCCGTGGCTGGCTGACGACGAGGGTGCTGCAGATGCTTTGCTTCGCACTGCTGACAGCACGCAAGGAAAATAGGCCGAGTTACAAGGAAGAGACGGACGCCGGGAGACAAGCAAAGTTGCCGACGGGATGGGATGGGACGGGACGAGGCGGGGGCGGGAAATGGTCTGATGGTCAAAGTGCTTTCCCACACTTGATTCAATGCGTATGAAGCATGTTGGGGGGTCATAAAATATTCTTTTGTTGCATTTTCAACCTATAGCCACCTTAGTACTGATTTATTTTGGTTTTGATATCCTATTTCTAGTGAAGTACACATGCAGTATCATCACGACATAAAAGTATCGTAAAAACATGATAGTGGAGTAGTACATGCGGAAATGTAAACATCGACATGCACTATACACACACACAATCAATTCATGCAAATCTCCATACAAAAGTAATGAATTAAGACCATGTCCACATGAAATTTTAAATCCCATATTTTTCTATGCAGCTTGTGCTCTCTTTTGTCGCTTAAGTGCGTGTGGGGATGGGTAAAACTGAGCTTTTTGTTGCGTGGCAAAAGAAATGTGTGACGTTTTTACGCCTTATTTTACAACAGAACATTAAGTTGTCGTCATGCGGCTGTTGATTTCATTGTGTTTCATTTCAATATGTGGATGGATGATTGAAATATTAAAAAGTCTTGATGGTTCCTGGGCTTCGTGTAAGTGCGTGCAGCCTAAAATATCCCTATAATAAAGAACAGAGGTGTTATAATAGAAAACTAAGTGAGCTGTGGTTGATTTTTCGGGCTTCTGATTGCTCACAATGTGTTTTTATGTGGATAGATTTTTTTTTAACTCCACTCGTGTGGAAAAATATCCATGCTCATGTGGACATAGCCTCTAAGTAGACAAAAGCGAGTTTGTAAGGCGGCGTGCACATTCTGGAAAAGAGGGGGGACCTTGAGAGTGAGGAGCGTTAACGTCTTGGGGGCCATAGACCACAATCTTAGTGCTGACCCTGGCGGCCCTGGGGCCAGACGCCGAGGCGGGAGCTGCAGAAAGTTTAGCGTTCTTCCCAGACACGGAACACTCGTCTTGAGGAGGGAAAATTTCAGCAGGGAGGTTGATTCCAGAAGGAGAAAGATTAGTAAGCGTCGACCCATGCTGGGTGCCTCAGCCTTTTTTTTAAGTGAGTGGGCGGCGTGAAGAAGGAATTTGTGAGAGCGGGACACAATCGTACGAGTAAAGTGGGAGATTAGAAGGAAATGGCTCGAGTCAAGCTTCTAATCAATTGAAAACGAAGATGTGTTGTGAGCTAATAGTCACCCACTCACTGCAATATTATGAAAAAATTCATGAGGAGGTTGAAACGGCAGTACACCATTTGTCGTTTTGACTGGATGTGTTCATGTTCTGACTTGATTCCATACATTTTGCTTTGTGTATTAAGTGTTGGAACACAAACCTCTGGCCTCTGTGGTGGCAGACGGGATCCCGGTGCCGTGGGGGACTGTTGCAGAGTCTCCGCTGATGCTCTCGGGGACCCTCTGGCCTGCTGACATCGCCTTCAAAGTCTCAAAGACGGCTTGAGGGGCCACGTTCATCTTCAGCAAGTCCACTATAATCCTATGAGACGGACAATTTAAGTGTCAATGTGTGTTAACGAAGTTATATTCTCATCACACTCACTTGAACACCTCCTGGTCGACGCTGATTCCTGCGGCCTGAGTCAGCTCAAACAGCTCACTATCCTCTGCGTTCAACACTTTCTTTTTCTTCATGGAGTACTGGTGCACATTGCTGGTCACCACCAGTGTGGGATTGTCCGATGCGGAGGAGCCAGGTGGCTGGGACATTGTTGCTGCGAGAAAATAAGGACAAGTCCATAAGCTAGCTAGCTAGTTAGTTAGTTAGTTCTCCCCTCTATAGCTAGGTAGCGCTCCACTGCTAGCTAGCTAGTTAGTTCTCCCCTCTATAGCTAGGTAGTTCTCCACTGCTAGCTAGCTAGTTAGTTAGTTCTCCCCTCTACAGCAAGGTAGCTCTCCACTGCTAGCTAGCTAGTTAGTTCTCCCCTCTATAACTAGGTAGGGCTCCACTGCTAGCTAGCTAGCTAGTTAGGTCTCCCCTCTATAGCTAGGTAGCGCTCCACTGCTCGCTAGCTAATTAACAGTTAGTCGTCCTGCTCAAAAAAAGTACCACTTCAATCATGTACATTACAATTGTTAATAATAGATAACCAGTGGTGTACGTGGAGGGGTAAAATACACACCTTTAAAGTGCTTGCCAGTCTCGGTTGGAAGATTGTTTTCCCCAACTGGAACCGCATGAGGCGCGCAGCTATTACGTCATCATAAAGAGACTGATATTTGCATTGTGGGATACGCAGTCCGCGCTATTCGTGTATTTTGCTTAAGGTTTATACATTTACATTAATATCTTGAATTAAATGGTTAGCAGCCCCTCTAATGCTCGATCTTTCTATGTATGTGAACACTTCTTCTTCTACTTTGAATGTAATATCCTCCACGATCATCGTAATATTCTCTTTTTTCCAATATCTGTATGTTTTGTCTTTCTTTACTATAGTTACTACAATACAGTCTTTATAGTTGCTGTTTTATTGCAATAGTCACACAAACCTATACTATGTTTTAAGTGCAATCCCGCCAATGGCCAGCAGGGAGCAAGTGAGCTCTCCATGGGGAGCATTGCTCTGATTTTCATGAGACGAAAAGCAAAAACAACAATGAGAGCTTGCAAAAGTTATTCATGTGAATTCTATTTTTTCCCTTTAAAAACGATAAACCTGCCCTCCACCTGATTAGTTCAAATGTATTCAGAACTATCAAGTAAATACATGTGTATATGTGCATAATACTTGGAAAAAAAATCTCCTCTACAGTACTGTGGGATGCTTGCATTGCTGTGTCTTTTCGAGCTGATAGTGCTTTTCTGAAGAGCGTATAGATCAGGGACAGCATTGCATTTCCTTTATGTAAGCATTCCACTGCAGAATGTGGAATGTGTGTGAGACAGAGGTTGAAAGGGGGATGCACTTATACCCTGCACTGGCGATCAATCAAGATGAGAACACAGATACATTATATTTTTTACTCTTAGTGGATATAAGAGGAGTCACCAGTGGGCTTTTGAAGCATCTTTGTGTTGTTCCAGGTAACATCTCTGTGCAACAAATCATGCACGACATGCATTTGTGCAATGAGTGTGTTCAATGCCTCTTGCTTTGTATTTGATTGTATCTTTTAAACATCGGCTGAATATCTGCAATTTTTTACAGTTATATTTATTGGTTGAAAAGTGCCTGGATGGTGAGGAAGCCCGGCCAAGTCTAGGACCTGGCATTTAAAGGGAAAGTTGAGGGGTAATTATAGAGTAGTGAGTCCAGAGCAGGCAGAGACACATGACATTTTGAGAATAGTTATATTGCTGAAAACAGTTTCTGCAAGGTTTTGGTTGAACCCTCCTCTTTCCCTCCTCTTTGTGTGTGGGACAGCCTCAGAGAAATGACTGTCAAAATCATTACGATACAAGACAAGAACGTCTCAGAAGTCGGATGAGAGGGGGACTCAGCAGCGAGCGGTACTGAGGTGAGGAAGAAAAGGATTTGGCCTTTTCTTAGTACTGAAACTTCTGCAGTAATGAAGGTCACATTTTGGAGTTACTGTAGTTTTTTGTGGCTTCTACTGTAGGTCCAACAGGAACAACTGAGAACTGAAGTACCTGGTGAACAGGTCCAGGATTTGGAGTATAAGGTGATTTCCAAAACAGCATCAACATTAAGCGGCTAAGCCTTAAGAGGAGACCCAGAGCGGTCATCGGCGATGCGGAAAAAGCACAAAGTGGCATTTCATCCAGCCAGTGGCCTTCTGCAGAGTCCCTGTCATCGTCATCGAGCAGTGATGACACAAGGCTGCTGGGAATGTCTTCTGCACCCAAAGGACGACCTCCTCTTCCTCCACCTCACGGGTCCACCACAGATAAAAACCAGCCCAGGAATGATGGAGGTCCGACTGCCAGAGTTGCTTTGTTGCAAAAACAGAACCCTGTGCTGGAGCAACAACACGTCAGCCTGGAGCAGGAGATAGCAAGCCATCTTCAACCTGGTTCCCGTCGCCGACTGGCCAGCTTCGGAGGCGTTAGCTCCCCTGGCTCTGTTTCTCGCTTCACCGGTCTGGGTGCTTATAATGACACCAACATTGATAGCAAAGCTTCCAACGTAGGCAGTGATATCTATGGACACCTTGGCTCCTCCCTGGGCAGCAGAGGCAGCACGGGATGCCTCCAGCTGAGCCCGCAGAGCTCTGGAAGAAGTACCCCGGTGACAAGCCCCTTGCAGCTGCAGAATGTCCGGGATCAGATGGTGGTGGCTCTGCAGAAGCTGAGGGAACTTGAGGAACAGGTGAAGATCATCCCTTTCCTCAAGGTGAAGATCTCAGTCCTTCAGGAGGAGAAGAAGCATCTGGCTTCTCAACTCAAGAACCAGAATAAGGACACAGAGACGAGTACCGACGAAGGTTTTTTCACCAAAGAGAAGCGAGACTGCTATGACTTTGGTGACCAGGAAGATGAAATACTGGCACTCGAAAGAACCATCAAAAGCAGTCATTTCCCAGCATGGCAAGAAAAAATCCATGTGAATGATGATGGCGATACTGCTAAAGAAGCCACCAAGGACAACAAATATAAATCCATTGCAGCACCTAACATGGAACTGGAAGCAGAAGTTGAATCCCAACATCAGACAATTGGCATCTTAAAGGAGAAGATTTGTCACTTGGAGGCCGAGTTGAAAGAGTCTACTCTCCAAGCAGAGATGAGTCGTCTGAAACTGGAGCTCCAAGCTGCAGAAGCCAGAAACCGAGCTGACAAAGCCTCCTCTGCCCACCCTCCGACCACTAGCAGCAGCACACAAGCCGGGCCCAGTACCATCAGCCAGGGCGTGGGCAACCACACCGAGCTAAGAGATGCCAGCACAGAAGACGTGATCCAGGTGAAGAACGTTGCTGTGTCGTGTTGTGGAGCTGACTTGAAGAACGTCTGCGCTGGACCCGATCTACCAATGAGCCACTGGGAGGTCAGAGAGCGAGTGGAAACCAAGGAGAAGGGTTCAGGAGTTCACATTCTGACAATCTCTCAAGGAGTCGGGGTGGAGGTGAAGGTTTGTGATGTGGGAAGCAACACCGAAGCTCCATGTGAGAATCTAAAGTCTAAGAATCTGAAGTCGGTCGCATGTGGAGAGTGTTCTGTGAACGTGGTCGTCCGTGAAGCAAAGATCATGGTCTCTAAAGGTGTGACCACAGATCCAGTCAAAGGGGTCACTCTTGGACTCACGGCGTCACCGCAGACAACGTCTCAGCGTAGCAGCACCTCACTCAGCTCTGTGTCTCGCTTCACGAACACAAGGCATGCCTTCAACGTGGACTCCAGCACCAACACTGTCCTCAAAAGCCAGCACAAGCACACCAACACCTCCAAGGCCCCCACCACGAGAACAGTGTCGGTTGGAAGCAGGCTCAAAGACACCAAGGGCATCCCAAAGACCCGCACGGTTGGAGTGGGGACCAGCCCCCTGGAAGAACATACCCATAAATACAATACCCGGGACATCGGTGTTGGGTTTGCTAGCATTTACGAAAACTTTCTGGTTGGACTAAAAACCCAAAACATGGCCTCTGGACCGTCCCATCTGCCTGACCCAGTGAAGACGAGAAGTATTGGTGTAGGGGAGGGGAGGATACGTGATCTGTCAGGTCCAAACAGTCAACAGGTTGCATCGTCCCAGAGTAAGTCATACCTGGAAGGCTCCATAGAAAAGACACAGAGAGTGGTCAACCAGCGTGGAGATCCTCTGTTGGTTCACCTGAGCAACAACCAGGGTCTCACAAGCTCCACATTCTCATGCAGTAACAAAGGAGGTGAAGAAGTCCTTCCATATGACTCAGGTAAGCCACTCATTACACCCCATGGTGTAACTCTCAAAGCATCCTTGCGCTGCGTTGCGTTGCGTTGCGTTGCGCTGTGCTGCGCTGCACACAAAAATTTCAAAGTGCGCTGGCTACACTCCGTTGGTGCGGCGCCTGGTCTACGAAATTAGAGCCCATGATGTTAAAATCTTTTAGCATATCTGTGTTACATGCATGCTAGCTTTGTCACGATGAACAACAACCCATGTCGTTTACGGTCATGTGAAATTGATCCGTCCTCTGTCTTTTCTGCAGCTAACACACAAAATCAACTCCCGCCTAAGCTGCCGGCCGACTCCTGTAATTCCAACAAACCCAATCCGGGAATCTGTCCACAGGGCGGTTACGACTCGGAGGTGAAAAGAATGATACAGATGTTAGAGCAACAGACATCGTCAGCTATGAGAGGTAAACATTCATGTTTATGTTATTGGACATTAAACTATTAGCGCAGTGTATTTTACATAGATGGCCTTCCTGAAGTACACACTCACATAGCAGAACTTAAGTTGCACAACACTAACTGATAACCCATGGAAACATACAATACTATATAATATTATTACACTTTTATATCCAGTCTCTTTTTCAGTCTATTTTCAGTCTAATAGCTTCTTAAACTCACACTCACATAGCACAATCAGAGTTGAGCAACACTTACATATGACTGATGGAAAAATACTGACATACATGTAATGTTCTCACTCCCAAACTTAACTCTCTCTTCTACACAAACCTCACTTAATAGAGGACTTAATAGAGGGACACGTCAACTACTATGTAGAGTCCGTGTACTTTCATTTTGGATTCTTGCTCGATCTTCCTCACTGAGACTAGAAATATTCATATTTGAATCTGATTGGTTAAATTTTGTCCATGTTCAACCAAGAACATGATATGCATGCTCAGCAGCACCCATGGGCACCCCCGTGTTGTCAGAATAGTACAGTCTTGATGTCACATGACATTTTCATAGTTCAATCAGACTCCTCCGAATCTAATGGTTGAGTAGTCGACTATTCTTGGACACCCCGAGTAGAAATAGTAGCTGTAGTGGAAATAGTGAGTAGAGTGGTGGTAAGCCAAGTAGTTACCATTTAGTGGGTAGGGGCTTTTGTTGTTTAAATGCACAAAACAGAGATGAAAAGAACCACTTCCTGTTTTCTGTCTTGGAAATGCCACGCTATGATTTATTACAGTTTCACATGACTTGTCCTCTTGGATATTTGGGAAGCTTGAGGTCCAGTATGTACAGTACATACATACTGTCTGACCACATAAACATGAAATTGCATTGTGTGCAGCAGGGTGTGTCTATTTTTAAAAATGGTTAAATCCATCTACTGTAGTTGAAGGCTTGCAATATTTCCAGCTTACTTCAGGTTCATCTTAAAAAAAAGAGAGAAACACAATAAGCTTGGAGTGGTCTTGCTGAAAGAGCATCTTGCTCATTCTCAGGCCTGAGCTAAAATTGCATTTCAGTTTTGGAGGAAGTGGCTGC
Source organism: Doryrhamphus excisus (assembly GCF_037039965.1). Lineage (NCBI taxonomy): Eukaryota > Metazoa > Chordata > Actinopteri > Syngnathiformes > Syngnathidae > Doryrhamphus > Doryrhamphus excisus. Next base: position 10,688,393 of record NC_136366.1, on the reverse strand, counting down.
CCCGAAGACACTGGCCACGTTTGGAATGTTATCTGGGTTTGGAAGTCGGCTTCGCCACGTAGTAATTTGCGGTCCGGGGTTTAAAATTGAACGCCTTCGTCAGGGGAGGAGGAAGCGCTCTCTTTTCTTTTCAGAATGCATGCCTCTCTATTTGGAGGAAGAAGACAAAAACATCAAGTCCTTGCACAAGTTGAAAAGTCTCCTTTTCCAGGCCAGTGCTGAGCATTACCAAGCGTTAACACAGGGGTGTCCACACACGAAGCCCACACACACACACACACCCACACAAATGGTGTCGGCAAAAGTAGGCAGGTGCATAAATTAGGGCACCCCAACAGACAAATGATGGGATTCTCCTAAAAGTACTCATTAGAATAAAAAAAAATTCTCTTAATATTTTGACTTTATACTCAAACTTACAGCTGTTTTTTTTCATTTCTGATGATTTTTAAAAACATTTTCTTATAAGTTTATTCCCATACTTTGTTTCCGCAACCATCCATCCAAAATTCCAACTTTGTTTGATGTTTCTCATCATATCATGACGTTGATGTTTAGTCTTTAATGTCAGCTCTATGCAGTTAAAATTATGATTACAATATTATGAGATTATTCTCATGAAATTGTGGCTTTTTTTTCTCGTTAAGGCGACTATTTTTTTCTCTTAATATTTTGACTTTATCCTCATGAAATTCCAGCTGTTTTTACCCTTTCTGCTATTTATTTTTTAATTTCCAACTATTCCGACTTTCTTATGGTGATGATGATTGTATGCCCAAATTTTGACTTTATTCTCATGGCATAAATTTTTCTAAAAACCAAATTCTCCAGAAATTACAAATTTATTTGTTGTTTTTCATATCACAACTTTTAAAGTCTTTTTTTTAGATTTATGCTTCTAAAAATATGTTATTTTCATAACATTGCAATTTTTTCTCTTAATATTTTGACTTTTGATTTTTGCATCTTTATTGTTGCTGGAGCTTTTTTGTTTTTCTAGCTCAATTGTATTTTTAGAATGTGTCACAGAGCCCAAAGTATCCATAATGGGTGAAAATGGTGTCTTGTAACTGGAAATCACCCAAGAAAGTGTCTTCTTTCTGTATGACCTGCTCCAAATCATCTATCGTTCCTAGATGGATCTAATATGGGTGTTCTACGCAAGGGAGTGAAGAAAGACGGTGACCAAAGCTGTAGCAACACCAGAAAAAACATGAGGTTTATGAAGGTGACCAGCGGGTACGTCATCCCCTTATACCTTCAGATGTCCTTCAAGCCTTTTATTGCATAAAACACTTCTCTTTTACCCAAAAAGGTTGAACCCTGTGTCACCTGACAAGGAGGAGGCGGAGCGAGCGCCAATCAGGAAGTCTTCTCAGGACATAGCACCAACCAGACGGCTGAAAAGCGTCCCCAGCAAGGCAACCAAAGGGTCTACAAAATCACAAATCACCAAGAGGTGAAAAATTGGTGGCTTTAGTGTAGCTCATCTCACGTCTCGATTCACCTGTTTCACATCTTTAAACCGCACAGGTGCAAGTTCACTGAGAAGATGCTGTCGGCTTGCCAGGCCCTGAAGATGCACCTGAATGAGGGCAAACGTTTACCCGGCAGGGAACTGGTAAGCCTATGGTCTCAAAATGTGCGCCGATGGGATAGTAATATTTATAATAATCAGCATTTAGAAACACATACAAGGTGTCCGTTCCACTGACGGCCATGTTGTCTTCCTTCCAGCGTGACTGCCTGCAGACGGTCCAGCAGGAGTGGTTCTCCGTGTCCAGCCCCAAGTCGGCCTCCGCCGAGTCCGTGGAAGACTACTTATCCGGCTTCCGAGTCATTTCACCCTCGCTACTGCGACACGTGGCCAACATGGCCGACGGCAACGGAAACACCGCTCTGCACTACAGCGTGTCACACTCTAACTTCAGCGTGGTGCAGAAGTTACTCGATGCCGGTACGGTCTTGCACTTTGGTTTCATTTTGCATGTGCTCATGACAGGATGGTTGTTGTGAGAATCTTGCTGATTTTTTGCAGACGTGTGTGATGTCAACAAGCAAAACAAAGCGGGCTACACTCCCATCATGCTCGCCGCACTCGCCGCCGTGGACAAAGCCGAGGACATGAGCGTGGTGGGGCGGCTCTTCGACAGAGGAGATGTCAACGCCAAAGCCAGCCAGGTGAGACGCAACCCCCCACCCCACCCTGACACATTGTTGATGGATCCTCTCGTCTCTCGGCACAGCAAAAACAACCTTCTTAATACTCATTTCTTTTAACAAGACCACTAATTTAATTTCATGTATTTTATTTGGCTAGACTACAAATGTAAATACATTTAATTGGTTATTATTATTTCATCATTATTGTTGATATTTTCTGCACGGCGATCGAGTGGTTAGCACGCAGACCTCACAGCTAGGAGACCAGGGTTCAATTCCACCCTCGGCCATCTCTGTGTGGAGTTTTCATGTTCTCCCCGTGCATGCGTGGGTTTTCTACGGGTACTCCAGTTTCCTCCCACATTCCAAAAACATGCTAGGTTAATTAGCCACTCCAAATTGTCCATAGGTATGAATGTGAGTGTGAATGGTTGTTTGTCTATATGTGCCCTTGGATTGGCTGGTGACCAGTCCAGAGTGTACCCCGCCTCTCACCCGAAGACAACTGGGATAGGCTCCAGCACCCCCGCGACCCTTGTGAGGAAAAGTGGTAGAAAATGAATGAATGAATGAATGAATGAATGAATGAATGTTGATATTTTCTATAGTCCGTTATGTATTGGATGAAATGTTGAGGATGTCCTGATGTGAAATTGTGCTGTCCAGGCTGGTCAGACAGCTCTGATGTTAGCGGTGAGCCACGGCCGGGTGGACATGGTGTGTGCGCTCCTGGCCCGCGGGGCGGAGGTGAACCTCCAGGACGACGAGGGCTCCACGGCGCTGATGTGTGCCAGCGAGCACGGCCACGCCGGCATGGTGAAGCTGCTGCTGGAGCAGCCGGACTGTGACGCCATGTTGAAGGACAGCGTGAGTGACGATGTTGACGCCGGATCCAACATATTCAGGGGTGGTTGTGTAAAACATCCGTTGACGCATTGAACGTGCTTGTGTGTCTTTTGTGTGAGGCCAGGATGACAGCACGGCCTTGTCGATTGCTTTGGAGACGGGACATCACGACATCGCCGTGCTTCTCTACGCTCATACCAACTTCTCCAAAGGACATGGCGAGGTATGAGCCGGCAGATCTTCTTTCAAGAACATCTCCACGATATATGCTGTCTCACTCTCTCTCTTTGTGTTGACAGGCTCATCAGGGTGGCAGGTCGTGAATCGTCTCTGCTCAACACTAGGCGAACGCCACATGCTTTAAAAATAACTAAGTCTTGCTAAATGTATGAGGCCATTTCATGAGAGCTAAATGCAGCGTTACAGTCAGTTGGAGCGATGCTGTTGTTATTTATTGGACATAACAAGTTGACTTTTCAACATGAATCACAATTTGGAGAAGCTCATTGGTGAACATTTATATAGCGCAACAACACAAGGGTACGACACGTGTAACACGCTTTCACACCACTTTTAAAGCACATGCAGAGTTAGATAAAGCTGCCTGGAATAGTTGCAAGGAGGTCTGACTACTCAGCCAGCTCAATTTCCTTCATGTTTAGTACCTTGTGTAAAGCAGGTACTTTGCACAACACAGCAGCAGAAGAACCAATGTTGTAATAGCAATAAGGCGCCAACTGCTCAGTCAGCATTAATAGCTGCAATTAGTTGATTTTTTAACAGTGCGGCAAGTGTAACACGCATGGCAGCTGTCCCAATATTTTTAAAGCTCACGCCGAGGTAGACAAAGCTGCTTGTAGCGATGTTGTAATAGCACTAAGGAGGATTGATTGCTCAGCCAGCATGAATACCGCTCAAATTCTTCCATTTGTATTCCTTACTGAAGCAGATACAGTATATTGCGCAATAGAACCAATGTTGTAATAGTGCTAAGGACCAAATGCTGAGTCAGCAGTAATAGGAAGTAGCAAGTAGTGCAGTAAGAGTAACATGCATGGCTTTCACACCAGCAGCCAACCCAACATTTTTTATAGCGCATACAGATGTAGATAAAGCGGCCTGGGGTTTGACTGCTCAGCCAGCATTAATATGGCTAATTTCTACTATCTTTTACTTCCTTAATAAAACAGGTATATATCACAACATAGCAGCAACAGAACCAATGTTGTAATCGTGGTGAGGGGCAAAACGTTCAGTCAGCACTAATAGCTTGGGGGAGTTGACTGTAAAAAACAGAACAGCAATTGTAACATGAATGACTAGCAATATTTTACATCGCATGCAGAGTAGATAAAGCCGCTGGAGGCCGACCACTCACAATACTTCAAATGCAGCTAATGCCATCTTCATTGTCAACAACAGTACAGCAAGTCTAACACGTGTGACTTTCACACCAACATTTTTAAAGCGCATACAGATGTAGATAAAGCGGCCTGGGGTTTGACTGCTCAGCCAGCATTAATATGGCTAATTTCTACTATTTTTTTTTTACTTCCTTAATAAAACAGGTCTATATCACAACTTAGCAGCAACAGAACCAATGTTGTAATCATGGTGAGGGGCAAAACGCTCGTCAGCACTAATAGCTCGGGTGAGTTGACTGTAAAAAACAGAACAGCAATTGTAACATGAATGACTAGCAATATTTTACATCGCATGCAGAGGTAGATAAAGCCGCTGGAGGCCGACCACTCACAATACTTCAAATGCAGCTAATGCCACCTTCATTGCCAACAACAGTACAGCAAGTCTAAGACACGTGACTTTCATACCAACATTTTTGAAGCGTGCGCAGAGGTAGATGAAGCTGCTTGTAATAATGCTAAGGAGCTTTGACTGCTCAGCCGCCATTAACAGTGTCCTTCCAGTGGGTGGCGTCCTTGAACGCCTCCATTACTGAGTGCCCGTGCATGTCAAATGCCTCTGAGTCATTTCCCCGGCAAGTGCAATCAAATAAAACGATACACAAGCGCCGCTGCCGCCGTCAATTTCCTGTTGCCACGGCAACAGGCGGCAGCTTTAAGCGCTCCTTGGGAACACATTGCTCGGATGATGTTGTTAGTACAGGGGCGCTGGCTAATCCGATCCGGCACACCGCATTCCAACTTAATTAGAAGTTGTCTTCCAAACATCTGTCTTGTTTACTTCCAATAAACATCATGATCCTACATTTGTCTGTCTACTGTCCGACTGCAGATGGCTGTTTAGGAGTGCTTTGAGCAGGTTTTGTGTGTGTGTAGCTTTAATGCTAACGAGCTGTGTTCGTCCACAAGCTACTGTTAGCGTTACTATCCACCTTTGACATATACGCTGTAACTCTGCACTTATCCAACCTAAGGGATGCCACACATCACATCAACACAAACCTTAGCAACACGTGTTAATCTCTGACGTCTGTAGCATTTTAAGACTGCAGTGAAGCCTGATTTTGTGTTATTTTTTTACAAAGTGAGGTAGTAGTCTGGCTAGCATCTACAGGCGGCACCGGTGTCATGTCCTTAGAGGGAGGAGGTTCTTTCCATGAGAAAAAATAACTTCCTTTTAGGCTACATGGCGACTGAGTGGTTAGCGCACAGGCCTCACAGCTAGGAGATCCGAGTTTAATTCCACCCTCGGCCATCTCTGTGTGGAATTTGCATGGCCCCCTTCGTCGGTTTTCTCCAGGGACTCCGGTTTCCTCCCACATTCCAAAAACATGCTAGGTTAATTAGCCACTCCGAATTGTCCATAGGTATGAATGTGAGTGTGAATGGTTGTTTGTCTATATGTGCCCTGTGATTGGCTGGCGACCAGTCCAGGGTGTACCCCGCCTCTTGCCCGAAGACAGCTGGGATAGGCTCCAGCACCCCCGCGACCCTCGTGAGGATAACAAAATGAATGAATGAATGAACTTCCTTTTAGCAGAGTTGAAATATTCAAGAAAAAATAGTCGCACGGTGTGCAAGTGGTTAGCATGTAGGCAGGTCAGGAGATGGGGAAGACTTGGGTTGGAATCTGTGCTTGAGCATGTCTGTGTGGAGTTTGCGAGCCTTTTGAGGATAAGCAGCATATAAGATGGATGGAAAAATATATAATATTTGCTAAAAGTTACAAACAATTATGAGAAACTAAAAAGATTATGGGGCAGCATGGCGGACGAGTGGCTAGTGCGCAGACCTCACAGCTAGGAGACCAGGGTTCAATCCCACTCTTGGCCATCTCTGTGTGGAGTTTGCGTGGCTTTTCTCCGGGTACTCCGGTTTCCTCCCACATTCCAAAAACATGCTAGGTTAATTAGCCACTCCAAATTGTCCATAGGTATGAATGTGAGTGTGAATGGTTGTTTGTCTATATGTGCCCTGTGATTGGCTGGCCACCAGTCCAGGGTGTACCCCGCCTCTCGCCTGAAGACAGCTGGGATAGGCTCCAGCACCCCCGCAACCCTCGTGAGGAAAAAGCTGTAGAAAATGAATGAATGAATAAAAAGATGATTTGATTATAAAATGTTTAAAAGTCGATACTAACATTTGAGATGAGATTTATTGTTTTTCTTCACAAAAAGTTGCATCCTTTCATTTTTCATAAAGTAAAGTCTGGACACCCATGCATTAAGATATCCCGGATTTGGGGGTGGGGGTGGGCCTTGGCTATAAGCTTGGCTGGATGCTAATTTTAGCTGCTACGCGGTTTCCTGTTCAACACGTGTGCAATGGGATTTCTTTCCCCATCCCACGACATTCCAAACACCGTCCAGCCAGCTCGGACTGTACTGTCGACATCTCCTACGCTTGTCTTCCCTTCTGAGGTTTCAACACGCTTTTGGTTTCCCCTCAGCGTTGTACACAGGATGGGAAAAAAATCCATGTAATTGACTAACAGAAAGCAGATGTGCCTATGCCTCCATTGTTACCACTCTGGGATGTTTCCATGCCGTGTTGGCTCCAAGGCCGGTCCGTATTTACGCGCTTTAGGATTCTGTCGACTGGTGTAATCGTCGAGTTGCACCATTACTCAGCTGAGCTCAAATAAAAAATGGACCTTTAGCGGGAGGGTAGGAAGGGTGCAAAAAAAAAAAAGAAAAAAAAAAAAGTCTGGCACCAGTGGATGTTAAAAGCATGCAGAGGCAGACAAGCTCCGGGCCTTCCACAGTCGGGAAAGAGACGGACAAGAGACGGCGTCTGGCTGTGTCCCCCCCCAATGATTTGTATATGAAAACATAGCGCCTTTTTTTTTTTTTTTTTTTAATTCTCCCCCCTTCTGGGCTCCGCTTGTTGAGCGATCAGCTGATGAAGAGACTAGCAGCTCGCCGCTATGCTGGCTTGCTAATTCTTTCCCCCACCGCTGCTGCCGTCGATCCTGCTAGCCCGCCGCCTGCAGATTGCGCTCAGGTAAACAATCCTGCTGCATGTCTCACATTCCGGATTCCACATGGCATGGGGATGGATGGAAGCTTATGTGTGTGTGTGTGTGTGTGTGTGTGTAAGAGAGAGAGAGCGGGAGAGAGAGAGAGAGAGAGTGGGAGTGTAGGTGTGTGTTGATGAGCGGGAATCTTGCTCAGATTAGTCTCCCGTCGCATGGCATGCACACGCCGGCATCTTGGAGGATTACACCTCCGTCTCTCCGGGGTGATGCTGCAAACCCCCCACCCCACCCCCCCACACCCCACACACAGCCTCAGCAGCGGGGCTTTCAAAGCACACACGTCTGCTTTTCCGCGCCATGAGTCTCCCAGCGTCTCAGCATCCCGTCATCCCTGCCCTTGACAAGCTAGCATGGAACAACGGCGTGCACGATGCTGTTGATTGATGCATCAGTATTCTGTTTGGATTGCTGCGCACGCCCTTTTCCATTTCCTCCCCGGGCTCTCCAAGGCTTGCTGCTTTTGCTGCGAGTGAATTCCTCCTGCAGTCTCGCAAATTCCCAGCCTTCTCTAATTGCCGACGGCTGCAGCGTCCAGCCATGGCGGGGTTAAAAAATAATTAGGATGCAGAAAGGCGAGCGGCATGCTTTTGTGCAAAAAATGGCGGCAAATGAGAGGAAAAGTGGAGTGCTGTCTTTTTTTGTTTTGTTTTGAATGCGACCAAACAAGCCACACGATGCCAAAAACAAGGAAATAATAATATGCCAACGTGTTCAACACAGGAAGTGGCTCTGCTTCTTCCTACTCCTTTTCGGACGTGTTGTAAACATGTGATGTACTTCCATGTCACATCACGGAGTGGAGCTATGTATACAAAAACGGTAGGGATGTCTTATATCAGCATAAAAATATCATATTGGTCGACATCGGTATCAGTTTTTTCCATTCATTCATTCATTCATTTTCTACCGCTTTTTCCTCACGAGGGTCGCGGGGCTGCTGGAGCCTATCCCAGCTGTCTTCAGGCGAAAGGCGGGGTACACCCTGGACTGGTGGCCAGCCAATCACAGGGCACATATAGACAAACAACCATTCACACTCACATTCATACCTATGGACAATTTGGAGTCGCTAATTAACCTAGCATGTTTTTGGAATGTGGAAGGAAACCGGAGTACCTGGAGAAAACTCACGCATGGATAACATGCAAACTCCACACAGAGATGGCCGAGGGTGGAATTAAACTCGGGTCTCCTAGATGTGAGGCCTGTGTGTTAACCACTTGACGACCGTGCAGCCCCAGATCATGAAAAGCGATATTAAAAAAATTCTGTATACAACACGCATGTGTTCATTCCACCACAGGAGATATGTCATCTTATACATATCTGCATCTGTATCGGTATCGGTATCGCTATAGGTATAGGTATCGGTATCAGCTGACCCACATGCCACTACCTGACATTTTTCAGCACATAATGTAAAATCCAATCTACGGCATTCAGAAGATGCACTCAAAGACGGTATGAATGATAAGCAGTAGTCTACTCTGATCACTAGGTGTCAGTCATGAGCTCACAACCACTACAATAATTAATTCATTCATTCATTCATTTTCTGCTGCTTTTCCTCACAATGGTCGCGGGGGTGCTGGAGCCTATCCCAGCTGTCTTGGGGCGAGAGGCGGGGTACACCCTGGACTGGTGGCCAGCCAATCACAGGGCACATACAGACAAACAACCATTCACACTCACATTCATACCTATGGACAATTTGGAGTGGCCAATTAACCTAGCATGTTTTTGGAATGTGGGAGGAAACCGGAGTACCCGGAGAAAACCCATGCATGCACGGGGAGGTCTGCGCGCTAACCACTCGACCGCCGTGCCGCCCCTCGTTATGTTATGTTATGTTCTGCTGTTGCAGACTCAACTATGATGTTTTGCACATATGCCCCCTAGAGGTTGTGAGCAGCATAGGTGTAACCTCAGAGCAACGTGATTGGATGCTTCGCCCGTGCATTGAAATGGCATTGCATCCTTTGATTGATTTGGAATCTGCTGAGTGATTAAGCCGCCATTAACCGGCATAACAACGAGGCCGAGAATAATAGAGATGCAAATGAGTTTCCACAAAACGACCTCGTTACCTCCTGGGGTTGCTCGTTAGATTGTTTGGTCTCGCCGCAGCCTCAAGCGGGAGGGAAGGAGGAGATGGAGGAGGACGGCGCTCAGAAGAAGCGAAAAGGCGAACACGGAGACAAGGAGGTCCAGACGGTGCCGGAAACCGGAGAGAAGGTCAAGAGGAAACGAGGGCGGCCGCCCGCCGAAAAGCTGCCACCGAATCCGCCCGAGCTCACCCGGCAACTGAGCACCCTGGTGGACATGGTGGTCAACTACAAGGACGGGTAAGGACACGGTCACCTACCTTGATGGTACTAGCTGTAGCTTCTGAGCGTGTTTTGTCTTTGCAGCGTGGGTCGACAGATCAGTAAAGGCTTTGTCCAGCTTCCCTCCAGGAAGGAGGCGCCGGAGTACTACGAGCTGATCCGGAAGCCTGTGGACTTCAGAAGGATCAGGGTAAGTGGATTCAGACCCAGATAACACGGAGTTTGCACAACTTTGACATTGACTGCATATTCAACAATCACGCTAGTGCTGCCATGTTTACGTTACTGTTTAGCTTCTTGCCCGATTGCTAATTTTGCATTGCTAGCCAAAACTGAATCTGTATCCAGCTTCATAGATACCATATATCACATACAAATATTATATATATGTACAAATGTAACATGAAGGAGTGGGACAGGAGGACACAAGTGTTAGCAATGCTAGCATAGCTAACATAACACAACGCTTTCCTAGCTTATTAAGAAAAAACAGAATGATCACAATTGCTGCTCCCACATCTGTAGTTTTTTTTAAAGCAAGTCTCAAACCCCCGCCATCTGCCTTACAAGGCAGCAGCTGTACCATTACACCAGCAGGGACTGACAGGTGAGCTGTCCCATTGATAGCGGGGCTCTACGCACACCACAGGTTTTGCTTAGAAATAGCGGGTAGAGCCCCGGGAGGTTTTTTTTTAAGGTGTGTAGCGAAGCCTGCCTGAAACGCTCCACTTCAAAAGCAAGCATTTCAGCGCAAAGTGAAGGAGATAATAGATTTATCTCACATTGGTGCTCATAAACAGACTCATACTTCTATTAGGACATCATTAAAACATCACTAGGCGGCACGGCGGTCGAGTGGTTAGGGTGCAGACCTCACAGCTAGGAGACAAGGGTTCAATTCCACCCTCGGCCATCTCTGTGTGGAGTCTGCATGTTCTCCCAGTGCATGCATGGGTTTTCTCCGGGTACTCCGGTTTCCTCCCACATTCCAAAAACATGCTAGGTTAATTGGCCACTCCAAATTGTCCATAGGTATGAATGTGAGTGTGAATGGTTGTTTGTCTATATGTGCCCTGTGATTGGCTGGCCACCAGGTGTACCCCGCCTCTCGCCCCAAGACAGCTGACCCTTGTGAGGAAAAAGCGGTAGAAAATAAATGAATGAATCAATAAAAGGGTTTTCGGGTAAAAGGTGTTGCATCTTCCTTGCAGGAACGTGTACGCAATCACAAGTACAGAAGCGTCGGGGACCTGGAGAAGGATATTTTCCTGCTGTGTCACAACGCTCAGACCTACAACCTAGAAGGATCTCAGGTAAAGCGTTAAAGATTCCCACTTTTTTAACGTGTTAAAAATAGAAAGGAGAGGAAATATAGCCTGTTGCTGATGTGAAGAAGTCCATAAAAAGATCTTCCTAAGATCCGCCCTAAGATCCAACAGTGCAAAACATACGTTCTTGCCATGTGTCAACCGGGCGTCAAAGCTCGATCAGGAGTGTATTCCTGTTAGAACAGGGGTCTCAAACACGCGGCCCGCGGGCCAAAAGTGCCCACAGGACACTAGTTTGAGGCCCCCGCCTTGATATGAAAGTTTAATGTTAGTGCGGCCTGTGCAAGTTTGATATGGATGCTGTATGGTATCATGTACCCAGAAAAAATTATTACGTTTGATTAATGTTCATGTTAAAGGTTAAATAACTGTTAATAGTTATCCTCCCTATCCATGTGGAAGTGGTAAGTTTTTGGCTATTTAAGTTTAAAGGAAATAACTTGAAGGCTACCATTTAGGTCGCTAGCTCTCTAGTTTGCGAGTTAGCATGTGACTCAAGACCCTGCAGTTGTGCAATATGTTGTAAATAAAAAGAGTATAAATGTGACTATAGTCGTGTTTTGTCATGTCTACAGGGCTCTAATAATGCTTTGTTCATTTTAATCTGAAAAAAATAATTTGTCTACCCACCAACTATATGTGGTTTCTTAAGTTTTTATTATTTGCCGTTTTATTGTTATTATTATATTTATTTATTTATTACTGATTTTCTTTATTGATTTGTTTATTTATTTTTCATCTTATTTTGTGTAGAAAAATAAAAAGTAAGATATTTGAGAACAGTGGAATGTTTTATCACAGCTTTTCTTGTAGAAAATCGAAACCAAAGCAAAGTTTATTCATTTTTCTGTTTTTAATAAATGCGTTTGTTTTTTTTTGGAAAACCTGATGCGGCCCAGTCTCACCCAGACCCGAGCTCCAGTGGCCCCCAAGTAAATTGAGTTTGAGATCCCTGTGTTAGAACATGACTGGAAGGTCCCATTTCCTTCATAGGGGACCTTGAAGGGTCTAAATAGGGCCTCACATCCGTACCCTAAATGAAGACTCTTTCCCTGGCAGATCTACGAGGACTCCATCGTCATCAAGTCTGTTTTTGAGAGCGCCAGGCTGCGAATCGTCACCGACGAGGAGCCCAAACAAACGGTGGCGGTGAGCGGAAGTGAAGGCCGCCAAGGTGTGACGCCAGCAGGTAAAGTGGACGGCTGAAAGATGAGCATGCCAACTATCGACAGAAAGCCCTCGTCAGCTTTTTATCTCTCCGCAAGCGCTCCAAGCCGCCTCGCTCGTCAAGGCGGATAACGAGGAGAGGAGTCGCAATCTCACGGCCAAGAGGCTGCCGCTGTACCAGGACCAGGGTGCGGAGGAAAACACCTCCAAGGACGAAGGGTGAACTCCTATTTTGTAGACATCTTCTGTTCTCTTGTCAACATTCTTGTTTCCTTTGAAGGACGTGTTTGGAATGACTCATCGGCTCTAATAAGTCACGTGGCTGTGCTTTCAGACGCTGTATTTGTTGTCGACCGGTTATCTGACTCTTTCTTTCATTTCTCCCTCAGTAAAATACTTTTTAACCATTCCATTTCTATCTAAGGCCTTCATACTCCCAAGCATGTTTTACTATGGGGACAAAAGTATTGAGACACTTGCCAAATGCTTGGCTGGGAAGACCTTTCTGTGGGACTTATGTCCATATTTGTGTTTTGTGTGTGACGGTGAGGTTCATGGTTGGTGAGGCACTGACACGTTTGGAATTTTTTTGTTTTTATAAATTCTCAACAAAAAGTAGTGACATCTATTCCAACTACTCCACTGGGAAGACTTTGTGTATTATTTAGAATTTGTGTATACGTGTGACATCATAGCAGTGTTGTGCGGTGAGGTTCATGGCTGGTGAGGCACAGGCTCCTTTGGAGTTTTTGTTTTTTCATAAATTCTGGACAAAAAGTAGTGACATCCATTCCAACTACTTGACTGGGAAGACTTTTGAGTGGTTTCTGTGGGTATTTGTTTACATGCGGTGAGGTTCATGGCTGGTGAGGCACTGACTCCTTTGGATTTGTTGTTTTTTTTAAATAAATTCTGGACAAAATGTATTGACATCCATTCCAACTACTTGCCTGGGAAGATGTTCAAGTGGTTTCTCTAAGAATTGGTCTGCATGCGTTGAGGTTCATGGTTGGTGAGGCACTGACACATTTGGAATTCTTTTGTTTTTATAAATTCTCGACAAAAAGTAGTGACATCTATTCCAACTACTCCACTGGCAAGACTTTTTAGTTATTTCAATGGAAATTTGTGTATACGTGTGACATCATAGCAGTGTTGTGCGGTGAGGTTCATGGCTGGTGAGGCACTGACTCCTTGGGATTTGTTGTTTTTTTTATAAATTCTGGACAATAAGTATTGACATCCATTCCAACTACTTGACTGGGAAGACTTTTGAGTGGTTTCTGTGGGTATTTGTTTACATGCGGTGAGGTTCATGGCTGGTGAGGCACTGACTCCTTTGGATTTGTTGTTTTTTAATCAATTCTGGACAAAAAGTAGTGACATCCATTTCAACTAACAGACTGGGAGGACTTTTGAGTGGTTTCTGTGGGAATTTGTGCGCAAGCTATGAAGTTCATGGCTGGTGAGGTGCTAACTACATTGGAGTTTTTCATTTGTTATGAGTTCTGGCCAAAAAGTATTGACATCCATTTCATCTACTTGCCTGGGAAGACGTTTGAGTTGTTTCTGTGGGAATTTGTGTGCATGCATTGAGGTTCATGGCTGGTGAGGTACTGACTACTTTGGAGTTTTTTTTATTTTTCATGACTTCTGGACAAAAAGTATCGACATCCATTCCAACTACTCAACTGGGAAGACTTTAGGCTGATTTCTGTTAGAAATTTGAGTACGACTGTGACTGTGAGGTTCATGGCTGGTGAGGCACTTCCTTTTGGGGGTTTATTTTGTACAACTTTCAATTCTTGTGCTTGACTCAATGTTTATATAGGTTATTCATTAGGAGGATACTTCACCAGGAAATGTTCTGTTACTTTGTTCTCCTCATTTTCTTAGTTTTCAAAGTCTCCCAGTAGAAAGACAGCAGTGACAAGCACCTGCCAGCTAATGTTTGCCCTCTTCATGGTGAACCACAGTACTGTGCTCCTCACCGTATGACATTTCTCTGTATTTTATTGTCTGCTTAGCATGAATAATGATGTCACACTTACCTTAAAGACATTCCACCGGCGCTCGGAAGGCATTCAATGCTTCAGACGGTCGGTCATCTGAGGTTTCTACCCTGTATTTGACCAGGAAATGTGGAAATTCAGTGATTTTTACTTTAGAGAATGTTAAAATAAAATCATCCAGAAAATACATGTATTACACAGCTCCATGGACAATATGAATATTGCTTAAATTTGCTGCACATTCGAACTATTTCTTTTCCGAAATGGAATGAAAGTGATTCATTCTGCTTAAAATATGACAATATGCTTTTAAAAACAGCATTATACAATTTATTTACACGTGGAAAGTAAAACAAATCATTTTAACTGTGTAAATATGTGTTTGTATGTCATTTAACATGTCTGAAAAATATTGCATGACACATGATGAGGTGTGTCTCAATACTTTTGTCCATACAGCACATAACCGTGGAGCATCCATGTGTGACTGCACCCCAGGAAGTTGTTTTTGTTGTTTTTAAAGGAGAAAGAAAATAAATCAGTGCATTTTTTTAGGACTTTGAATGTGAATTTGTAGCAGATCCACCTTTGATGAAGTCATGTGAATAAAAGCCACCGTCTTAGCCAGAACTGCTATGATGGTCCAGCGCATGAAGTGTGTGTTGCTGGTGGAGAGAACCAAAGGTGTTCAAGTGTTTCCAAATACATTTTGTCAAAACACAGATTCTATCTGCACATCATGGCCTCACAGCACCATAGAGAATCCGACACGGTGCATATTACCGCTCAATACAAGTCAACTAACATCTATGTCTGGACACCTCCTCCTGAATGTGTGCTAGTCACGGGGGACACGTGATGTTGTTGATTGTTGGCTATTGATCGTTCATCAAACGTCACGAGCCGTCTCTGCCCGTCTCTGCCCACACGCATCTGTCATCCGTGATGTCGGTTGGGGGAACGGCGGATGAAAATATGACATATGAGGACATATGAGAAGCCAAGTCGCATGATGGAGGTGGAATATTTTCCACGCCATCCTGCAGGGATGCACCTCGTACATGGAATGGAAAAGCTATTTTTTATTAGAATTTAAAAAAAATGTTTTTAAAAAGTAAGTGTAAGTATGACATTATGACCTCTCATCAACAATCAGTAGCGTGTCCACAAGCTTGGTGTAGGAGCAAAGGATTATTATTCATTCATTCATTCATTTTCTACCGCTTTTTCCTCACGAGGGTCGCGGGGGTGCTGGAGCCTATCCCAGCTGTCTTTGGGCGAGAGGCGGGGTACGCCCTGGACTGGTGGCCAGCCAATCACAGGGCACATATAGACAAACAACCATTCACATTCATACTTATGGACAATTTGGAGTGGCCAATTAGCCTAGCATGTTTTTGGAATGTGGGAGGAAACCGGAGTACCCGGAGAAAACCCACGCATGCACGGGGAGAAAGGATTATTATTATTATTGACATATGCTTCCTCAAGCCTCTCTCACACACCATGAGTGCGTTGCTGTTGTCTTCTATTAAACAGCTGGGCTGTGAATTAAAGCTAATGGCAGCGCGCTGGAGGTGAACAAAGCTCTAATGGCTTTTGGCAGATTAGCGTCTCCTTTAATCTGCGGGGGAAGACAATCCTCGGCGCCGTCCCCTGAAGGACTGAGCTATTTAATGGATAATCAGGTGTGTTGTGGTACCCGCCTGTAATTGCTCTTCACGTTTGAGAATTGAAAAAGACAGGTTCCATGTCCGGGCACTCCCCCCCCATCCCCTGAGGAACCTTGTTGTAGAGTGGACTTAGCGCTCAGCGTATTATTATTATTATAAGACCTTGTGTCACAGTGACTGTAAAAGCCAATATTTCAATGATATTCTTTGCTGTTTCTTTTTTTAAACATGCTAAGAACTATCCAGTGTAGGTTATTTATAACAGGATATTAGGGCCACATTGAAAAAAAAAGATTTTGTGAATAAAGTCTGAAATTTACGAGAATAAAGTCATAAATTTAGGAGAATAAAGTCATAAATTTAACAGATTAGCATGGCTACATGTCTGCCTTTCTTACCCCAGCCAAGGCCAATGGTCACATAAGTACCCCCTTTTCATAGCTGCCTCAGGCAATGCCTGTAAGAGTTTTTTTTCTCATTAATTTACAACTTTATTCTCATAAATTTATGACTTTTGTTCTCCTAAATGTACAACTTTTGTTCACGTAAATTTATGACTCTGTTGTCATAATATTCAGATTTATTCTAAAATATACAACAGTACCCCCCTGCCTGACGCTAAGGTTTTTTTGTGTTGTGTTGTCTATATGGTGGAGGGGCCCCAAGGGTTGGTGGGATCTGCCTGGACTTCCTTGGGGCCCTGGATGCTGCGGGGGGTGTCTTGGTTGACACGATTAGTGGACCGGGCGGGGTGGTGGTGGTCCCCTACTTGAAGAAGAGGGATCGGAGGGTGTGTTCCAAATGTTGTTGGATCCCGCTCCTCAGCTTTCCTGGTGAGATCTAGTCAGCGGTTCTGGATAGTTGACTCTGGGATTTAAGAAGAACGGTGTGGTTTTCATCCTGGTTGTGGAACTGTGGACCAACCTTACACATGGGAGTTTGCTAATCCAGTCCATATGTGCTTTGTGAACTTGGAGGTGTTCCTCAAGGAACCCTGTGGGGAGTACGTTGGGATTTTGAGGTATCGGAACACCTAATTCAGGTGGTAAATTAAAAAAAAACATGGACAGGGATCAGGGAAACAAGAGTGACCAGGATTGTGGACTCTCCCTTGGAATTGTTGCTCAGTTCCTCCAAGTTGTGAGGGTTCCTTGCTGACTAAGGAAGTTCCACGAAGGTCTATTGTTTTTGGAACATATAGAGGAAGTGGTCTGAGGGTTTTGAAAAACGTTTGACAAATGTGCAGTATATACTGTATGTAATATTATATGTATAATGTGCATTTCATACTTCTAATTATTTATTTTGCACACTGGTAATGTTATAATAACAAACCACTTCAATAAACAGAATTTAATTTTAGAGGTTTTTAATGAATGAGACACCCAGGATGTACATGAATAAAAAGATTTACAATATAAACTATGAACGCTGAACAACAAAGACAAAAACAAACAGTAAAAACACCCATAAAATATCATTTATCACGTTTATCTCATTTATTTATCTCTTCGTCACGCAAGCGGCAGCCGTTCTGTACAATTTTCTACCGCTTTTTCCTCACAAGGGTTGCGGGGGGTGCTGGAGCCTATCCCAGCTGTCTTCAGGCAAGAGGCGGGGTACACCCTGGACTGGTGGCCAGCCAATCACAGGGCACATATAGACAAACAACCATTCACACTCACATTCATACCTATGGACAATTTGGAGTCGCTAATTAACCTAGCGTGTTTTTGGAATGTGGGAGGAAACCGGAGACACCCCAAA
Organism: Doryrhamphus excisus; assembly: GCF_037039965.1. NCBI lineage: Eukaryota > Metazoa > Chordata > Actinopteri > Syngnathiformes > Syngnathidae > Doryrhamphus > Doryrhamphus excisus. Next base: position 10,670,649 of record NC_136366.1, on the reverse strand, counting down.
GCCACGCCCACCCTGGCTTGTATCAAAGCCCAGGGTAATAGTCCCTATGATTACCATAATGTTGAATATTGCGCAAAAACCCGGGCAAAATTTTTGAAATTTTTTTTTGACACAATCCTAATCATGTGCAAAAACTGGCATGTTATCGGCGCTTATCCGATTTCGTGTCATGAGGGATGCATCCTAAGCAGGGACACCCTGAGAGACATAGTCTCTCCAACGTGTCCTGGGTTTTCCCCGAGGCCTCCTACCGGCTCCCTGGGGAGGCATCCTAAAATCCTCCTCCTCAAATGCGGAGGAGCAGCGCCTTTACTTTGAGTTTCTCCCGGACGACACCACTTATCTCTATCGGGGGAGCCCAGCCACCCAACGGAGGAAACTCATTTGGGCCGCTTGTACCCTCCATCTTGTCACTTTCGGTCACGACCCAAAGCTCATGACCATAGGTGAGGGGAGCTAATGTATGTAGCTCTTTGATTCAACTCCCTCTTCTCCACTATGGACTGATGCACCACTCCGTTGACTCTATAAACCAGTAATACTTGGTTAAATGTCTTTTTTACCTCCACGAGATGCTTTCTGGAGCCATCAACAAGCTCCTGGCAAAATTCTGGGTGGCCCACTCTTCTTGGGAGAATTCTTCTTCAGTCCAACTTTGAGGAATAGTCCACAAGGTTCTATACAGTTGGTTTGGGGCTTTAGGGAGGCCATACTGGAAACGTAATGGTGGCCTGTGTCATCCATTACAAAACTGGTATTCATATGTTTTTGTTGTCAAACATTCAAATGAAGTCAGTCATGATCACAAATTGTCTGCTTGTGGAAGATGATCAGAGGTTGACGTGTTTCTAATCTAACAGAGTAATGGTTTAGGTCTTGGTCTAAATCTGAGAAATCTTCTCCAGATCCTCCATGATCAGGTCCTGATCTCTGGTGTCGCCTTTTGTGGCTTCCTGACTCAAGCATCTCCCGCTCCTCGCCACCTGTCCCGAGCCCGCTCTCCCCAGGGTGGTCGGCTGGATCGGGAGGATGGCGTTCCCCCAGGCACGGTGCAAAAAGCTCCTCTGGTGTTTGGCGACGACGGAGCACAGCTGGAATTTAAAGGCGGCCTGGAAGCCCCTGCGGAAGTTCTCGTTGAAGAAGCCGTATATGATGGGGTTGATGCTGCTGTTGAAGAAGGCCAGCCAGTGCGCCAGAGGGTACAAGTAGATGTTGACCACGCGGTGCTGGCACTCACTCAGGTTGGCGTAGTCGCTCAGCATCATCAGGGTCCACAGAGGCAGCCATGATAACACAAAGAGCAGCGCCACCACTAGCAGCATCATGATCACACGCTTCTTCTTCTTGGGGATGGTGTGCCGAGCCTCCATATTGGCTTTGCCGCTGCTGCCGCCACTGCCGCTCTTGACGGGCCCGATCCCGCTGCCCCTCAGGGCAGGGATGGTGCTTTTGAAGAGCGCCAGCCCGATGCGGGCGTACATGATGACGATGAGGCTGAGCGGGGCCAGGTAGATGGTGACAAAGAGCACGGTGGTGTAGAGCTTCCGCATGGCCTGACTGGGCCAGTTTTCCCGGCACCAGTTGAAGGGGCGGGTGTCGTTGTCGCGCCGCAGCACGATGCGCACGGTGGGCTCCTTGGTGACCTGGAGCATGATGCCGGAGGGGCACATGACAGACACGGCCGAGACCCAGATCACCATGATGATGAGCTTGGACGTGGCGATGGTGAGCTTCTGCTTGAACGGGTAGACGATGCAGCGGAACCTGAGCGTAATTCAAGTCAAATCCAAAAATGTTTTTTTTCTTCCACCGCGACTTTTTGACTCGTTTATACATTAGCATGACAATACAGCTGTGATTCAACAGGGCAATAATCATAATAAACAACCGACCTGTCGACAGCGATGGCCACCAGCGTGAAGACGGATGCTGACACTGAGATTCCTTGGACCATCCCGCTTAGCTTGCACACCATGTTGTCAAAAGGCCAACCTACAGGACAAGAAAAACAGATTTTCAAATAATAATACCGGAAAAAAAACATGCTTTATTTCATGCTTTAAAGTGCAGGAAAAATACTGTAAAAAGTAAAGAATAAAAACATAAGTGTAAGTTCTGCACCCCCCACCTGTGATTATGTTGTCCACCAGTGTGGTGGGCATGCAGAAGATGCCGACCAGCAGGTCGCTGATGGCCAAGTTGAGGATGAAGATGTTGGTGACGGTGCGCATGTTCCTGCTGCGGAGCACGATGAAACACACCACGCCGTTACCCAACATGCACATCAGGAAGATCAGCAGGTAGGAGGCGATGAAGACAGCCGCCACCGACGGCTTGTGGAGGTACAGGTCCACGTAGGTGATGTCCGCCCGGCCCCGTGGGGGCTCCTGCGGGGCCCAGGACTGGTTGGCGGCACTAAGGTTCTGGTCCATAGTCTGCACCTGTTCAAAGTAATATGAGAAATTGAATATTTGGCTTACACTGCCAGTGATATGAGGTGAACCATATCTTTATATATAGCTGAACCTTCAAAGGTTGGAGGCCTCAAAAGTGGTACCACGTATTTATTCATTCACTACCCATAAAACACCACCAGGGGGCGGTCTCGCTCAGAAAAACCTTCCTTTTGGCAAATGTGAACAAATGTATTGTAACACTTGTGTTTTTAATGTTTTTTTTTTATCACAAAATGACTATGAACGAGGGATAAACGGATAAATGAACATTTAAGGTTACCTTTGCCTTCACTGGCGTGATTCTTGACGTGAGTGTTCCATGTGGGAGCGAGACACCACACAGACACCTTTTTCCTGTTCTGTGATGAGCTGTTTTTTAAAATCAACTCAATTAAATAGTGTTTCTCATCTTCTTTATGAAAATGACGCCAATTGAAACTTCCGCGGGCTCTATTTTTTTGTCAATGAGGTGAGAAACCCCGTTAAACTCAAGAAATAACCCATCACAAAACAGGAAATTGGCGTCCGTGTGGTATCTCGCTGCCAGATCGTGTCTTTGGGATTACTCACATAAAGAATCAAGTCTTCTGTGAAGGTAAAAGGAACCTTAAATATTCATTTATCCCCCTCATTCCTAATTTTTTTAGGCATTTAGAGTTGTTTTATTCAAGTAAAAGTATAAAAACGAGTTTGTGAGCGTCAAATGTTGGCAACATAGACTGGATACTTCCGGTTCTGGTTGTTATGTTAGCAAGCTAGCTTCTTTGTTAGAAGTTAAGGACGTTTTGTTATGAAAACACATTAAAAGGATGGAATTTCGCCCATCACCCACCATCCTTATACGAGACACGAACACACATATTTGTCTTTTTTGAGAGTTGTAAAGATATAAAAACATTTTTTCAAGGATAAAAAATGGGGCACGCCTATTCCACCTAAAAAGCCCGCCATTAAAACTCCTCCTTTTATGAAAACTTGTGAAAGACGGGAAGGGAAACCTGCTTTCCAGTTCAGTTAACATGATTATTTTCCAGTTCAGTTAACATGATACTCTATTATTGCTGCTTATTTACAGCTAAATAATCAGTATGGCACAATAACATTGTCATCCCTATGAATACAAAGCCTGTATCTAAAATCAGCTTAGGAAGTGACAAGGTTTGTAGAAGTGTCATTTCTGTCATCGAGTAGTGAGATGAAAGCGCTGACCTGGCAGTGTGTCTGGTCCTCTTCTTCAGTCAGTGAGTTCTGGAGAGGTGGTCTCCTCTCCAACCAGCATCCCTCAGCGCTCCCAGAGAGTACCACTGCCACCACAGACCGAAGATGCACACAATCCCAGCGGGGGGGCGTTAGCTGCTGATGCTGTGAGGAGCAGGTGGGAGCAGTACACGCCTGGAGGAGGGGTGTCAACCTGGTGTGTTTGTGTCTGCACCGTGTGGGATACATGTACATGCTGGATGTATGGCATACACTCACTGATCCTGGATCAGCCGGGATGTCAAAGACTCCTCTGTGGTGGCTCAAGGATGCTTTGTGGGTGCTGGTGGGCGTACCTGTCAACATTGCGCATTTGGAAAATGAGGGAAAAGTGAAGAAATGAGTTAAAATATGGGAAACTAAGCAGGAAATGCAGGTGGTTCCTGTGAGGTTGGTTGTCAACACAGCAAACAATTCGGAAATATAAATGAAACAATTTAGAGTATCTGACAACCTAACCTTTTCTACATCTTCAACAAAATCTGGGGATTCTGATAATATTTTTTAAATATCAAAGCCAATTTGTGAACTTCGATATATTTAACACACGTGTTTTTGTGCGTGTAGAAAAACAATTTCAGGCAAACAATTTGGGGATTTGGACAATTGAAGCATAATGTGTCTGTGTTTTATGTGGTAATTAGTAATTAGTGTGTCACTTGTGAAGTAATACATACATATATGTATATATATCACACTAAGGAAAATACTCTGAATTATTTGGAGATATCTAAATATTGCCCATTACAACCTAAAGCTAAATAGCATATATGATGTATTATGGGTTTATAAACAAGGCAGCTGCAGCTGAACTGCTGTCCTCCTCAGGTACAAGCTGGTATTACAGCACGTTTTTTCTTACAAATTATACATCTTCCCCCCCACAAATATCTCAATTTTCTTATATCTTTGAAAAAAATCTCATAATTTATATTACATGTTGACTTTATTCTCATAACATTTTGACATTATTGCCATAATTTAGAAACATTTCCCCAATCAAATGGTATGTTTATTCTGGTCAGAAAAGCTGTGGGTTGCAATGGCCCTTTTGGACATTATTAATTATGCTTGGCTCTATACTTTTACGGTGAAAAGCCCCAATCTGACAAAAGGAAATCATAAATCATGTTTCTTTTGCAGTCTTTTTTTTAATGATTATTGAGTCCATAAGGTGCATCATGTACAAAATAAGTGTCAGGCTACACTTCAAAAAATATGACATGGTCACTGAGTGACCGGTCAGCATAAAGAAATTACACAGCTACATTGAAGACTTTTTGTTGTGCTTTAAAAGCAGCTTAGTGCGTCCAATCGTATTTCTACTGCATTCTTGCAGGTCACATTCACGTGGCCACAAACACAACTTACAGCAAATACTTCAACAAGTAAGTATCCTCGGCCTTGTTTGCATAGATTGTGGATTTCCTAGGATGAGCGTTTGCAAATACTGTCCATGTGAAATATGCTGATTTGGTATAGTAGCATCGGAAGACATCTTATAGAGAACGTTTAAAAAAACAACAGCTTTTTAAATATGATCACATTTGAAAGGATTACCAGACTAGAAAAGAAAGCTTCACTACACGAACTGATCATTATTATGTCACTTGATTTTTCACCGGAAATGTAATTAAATAGTAAAAACAAAATGATTTCTGATGATTTTCTTCTCAGGACTGATACATTTCTTATGTCTGCTTTTTTCAAATGTACGGTAGATTTAAGTATAATTTGTGCACGCCTGGAGGTGACATGGTGTCATGACATGATTACTACCACATGACTACTATCGGAGAAACAGAGTATAGAGGGGAGGGAGACACTTGCTGTGGCCCAGCAAGGTGTACTGTATTCGGGCACATGCGCCGAGCAGCCAGTGTGATGCCACGGTGTCTCTGGGAAATCTTTTGTACTTCAAATTGTACTTCAAATTGCACTTCAAACGGCGCAGCGCTGGTGTTTCAGGTGGCAGATACGATTTTTATTCCCCCTCAGGGGAAGTTACGACAGGCAGGAGAAAAAGGAGCACTTGATTCGCTCACCCGCTCAGTACAGGTGACCTTTGATCAGTTATCAGAGCTATTTTTATCGTTATGATGTTATAATTCCCCTCATAGCGGCCCCAGAATTATTGTGCACAACTATTTTAAAATCATAAATGAAAATGAATTTCTAAAATAAAAATCTTTAAAGAATTTTAAACAAATGATTGCATTTTGATCCGAAATATAATTGCACATCTGATGTAGTTACATATATAAACGTCTGGCACCTACAGAGAAATAAGAGGTAGAACTACAGAAATTATTATTTCTCTTATTATTAATAATAATAATAAAAATAATAATGACACATGAAGGTCCCTTGGAGACCACAAAAGCGGAGGTCTACATTTAAGAAGACATAATTAGCAACACAATAAATAAGGATTAAACGCAAAAAAGGATAAAATACAATTTGGAGTTTAAAAAAATGGGTTGATCGCCTTGTTTAGAGGGGAAGAAATATATATATATATATATATATATATATATATATATATATATATATATACACACACAAACAGCATGAGAGCTTTCTTAAAAGCATCCATACTATCTTATCCTAACCAGATCAATGCTAAATGATGATTATCTATTCATTTTAATCTATACCTGCATTATCAATATTAACAAATCATTTGAGGCTTCATCATCATCAGAACAATAAAAAAAAAAACAGTTCCAGCCATTGTGATTTGAAAGGAATACTTAAAAATACCTCTAAGGACATTTTTTTTATAAAATAAACATAAAAAATGACAATAATAAGTTGCTCTTCCATCTTTCACAGGTCAGTTTCGGAGGTTTTCTTCCAGAAGAAGCAGTTGTCCTCAGCGTCGCCGTCGATTCGGATCTGAGGGGAACCTTTGGTGTACGAACCTCTCTCAAGGCTGGAGGAGGAGGTTGGATTGGAGTGATTTTTAAAAATGGTAACATTCGGAGGTTGTTGGCTAGCGTCACTCACGTACTCTGCGACGGTGGACGACTCCAAGCAGCGCTTAGCACGGTGAATGGGCGTTAAGGAAAGTCTGCGATTCATCTCCTGCAGGGGGGGAAAAAAATCTGAATTTTGCAAGAAATTTTATATTCCGTCGGATAAAAATACTCGTTGCCAGATGTTTCTTTCAAGAAAAAAGTTGCAATATTACTCAAAAATAAAAAAGTGTCAATTTACACAAAGTCACAAACATTTGAAGAGTAAAGTCGTATTTTGTGGAGAAAAAAATCCCTGTTCTTAACATTTTGATCATTTTCATATGCAAACTGCTCAGTATAGAGGGCACAGAGATACTATATGCACTAAATGGGAATATGAAGGGGGGGTCCAGGGTGGAGGTAAAAAGGGGGAAGATGAAGCAGCCCAGAAGTGGCAAAGGTGGTACACGTCTAATACTCACTATTTAAAGATTTTCCAGCCAACATGGGCTCCTGCTCCATCATTTCCATAGAGATTTTTATAGTGGGGATATTTTCATGGTAGGGATAGTCGGACTGTGAGAGGAGGGAAGGGACAACATTAAAGACAAAAAAGGAGCACAACACAACCCCAAACGGACACAAGTTGTCGTTCTTTTCAACTCACAAAGTCGTTCTCCGAGTCGATGCTCCCCTTCTTCTTGTGCTTCTTCTTCTTCTCGTCTTCCTTCTTCTTTTTGTCCTTCTCTGGGATGACGTCGTCCAGGTAGCTGAGGTCGTGCTGGGAGAAGACGTAGTCCATAGCCTTACGGACGGCCACCAGAGCCAGAATCTGCAGACCGGGATACAAAATGGCGGGTTAGATGGCGAGCGAAGCGATCTGCAACGGTGCACTCACCATGACGGGGAAAACAATGGCGGCCACGGTGGACTTGAGCACCCACAGGAGAGCCAGACACACGCCCTGGATGAAGGTGAAGAGGTGGATGCGTCTCTGGGGGACGTGGCGCAGGTAGATGAGGTCCGGCTGGTGCTTGGCGGGCATCAGAAGGAGCTGCAGGCGATCCATGAACTACACAAACAGAACACAAACACCGCCTTTTCATGACATCACCAGCTAGAACTACAACTATAAAACATAGAAATGTCTTTTAATGACGTAATTATGTCTTTCCTAAACATGATACTACACACTATTCTGCATATGCAGGATTAATTCACTTCTAAAACAGCATTTTCAACGCTTACATGACAAAATATGCTTGCACTGTATATACTGTAGCATATTACCTTCTAAAATAGTATCTAAAAAGTCATAATTGTGTATTTTTAACTCATATGGTACAAAATATACGAGTACTGTATATACATCAGCTTTTTCTGTGAATTTCAAGCAAGACTGCTTGCTAGTTGACTAGCTAGCTTTCAAGCAAAAATTACCTTCTAAAACAATATCTAAAAGTCATAACTGTGTCATTTTTAACCCCTACACTACAAATATACTCGTACTGTATATACAGAAGCTTCCATTCGCATATTATTCCATGCTTTCCAAATCAGTGTGCTTGCTTTTATTCACAGTATTATCCAAATTAGCCTGCTCGCCAGTCAGCTAGCTAGCTAGCTAGCCCTACCTAGCTAGACAAATTACCATCTAAATCAGCCTTTGACGTCATAATAGTGTTATTTTAACCCCTATACTACACTAATACTGTATATGAAGCTCCTTTTATTCACATACTATTCCGTGATCTGCAAATTAGCATGTTAGCTAGCTGCAAAAAAAGTCACTGACCTGGACGCCATTGAGGGAGGCCACGCCCATGTAGAGGAAGACGCCATAGAGCACGGGCATGGGAATGAACTGGAACACATGGGAGGACGCGGGACAGTCAAAATGAATGCTTGGAGAAAAGCGGTGAAGATAAAACATTCATACTAGTAATATGCAAAGCACACGCGACATGGCCAATTATGCTGATACAACGCAAATAGATTGCAGTCTGGTGGTAAACACTAACGGTTTCAATATGGTCACCAAGCAGCTTTTCTCAGAACGTTCTGGATTTAGACTCTGGGCTTTAACGCTAAATCGGGCGGCAGAAGTAACTAAAGCGTCACTCAGTTCGTTTAAAACAGGAGTGTCCTTAAGTGCGGCCCACGGAACATTCTAATAATAGCATTTAACAAGAACATTTCATTAAAGAACAGCAAAAATGGAACGACGAAAGGAGGGGCAGCAGAAATATGAAAAAATAGCTGTGATTTTCAGAGAATAAAGTCAAAATATTAAAAGAAAAAATTAATTTTAGGAGACATCATTAACATAACATCATTTTAGTTGTGTAGAGATTAAATATTAAATAATTTATTTTGTTTTTGTTATTAAGTTGTTGTAATACTAAGGGGAAAAGTTTGGACACCCTTGGTATAAAATATTATTTTTCATGACTGTGGACTCACTTCAACATAAAGACGTAACGTTTTACAGAATGTCTGATTGATAATGTATTCCACAGATATCCACAAGGGGGAGTAGTGGCTCCAGTTATCGCCCCTCACAGCCTGACAGCCGAGTACTTGAGTACTTCTCACAATAATACAAATAATGAGGGCCTGGACAGTGGAACATCACATTACGTCCGCTCGACGAGTTCCTAATCGGATGAACGCTTTTTAAAAGAGGTGACAGCGCCATTGTCCTAAAAGGCCTTGACAGTAATCCATATTTCCTTGAAAGAAGAAGAAATGTTATTACCTTGAGGACAGGGGCCATTAACACGGAAAGTCCTGTGAGGATGAAAACGATGATGCCCGTCACTCTTTGTTCCCTGGAAAAGGCAAACGGAAAAAAAATCTTTGGATCAGATGATGAGGATATACAGGGTGGGGTTACAAAAGTAGGGTTACATATTAACAGTTAGTACATTTTACATTATGATTCAGTTTTCATCCGTTTTGCACAATTCTTCATAGAGTTCAATAGCTTATATCGACATCATCTGACTAATTATGCTTCAATTAGACTGGACAGCATAGCAATAAGACCTTTATTTGCATAAGTGGGAGGAGTCAGTGCAGAAGGTGCCCAGGGCCATGCCCCCAGGTACAAATTATGATTCATCAATTAAATTTATCAATGGCCTTCTCTAATGCACAGTCAAACGTAAACCCCCCCAACCCAAGAAGGGAAAAAAAACAAAAAAACAATCTGTCCCAGACCAGGAGAATCCTTCACCTGACGCCCAGGAATTTGGGCTGCTCTCCGGGTGCCGAGGTCTCTGTCTCCATCTTGAGGGAGTCGATGTGCGCGATGGAAATGACGGTGGCGGCCACGTACCACGGCAGACCCATGAAGGAGCACACCATCATAAGGACGGCCACCCAGAACAGGTCCAAGTGGTACCCCGCCCCTTTCTGTGGGGAAGGCAGCCAGTTGCAGATTACAATTACGGATCAGGACTTGGACGAAGATGAAGGACGGATTAGGAAGGGATATGACCTCACCATCTTTCATCTTCTTTTATCCCATTCCACATTTCCCAGCAGGCTTTGCGCCGTAAACTAACCTTGAGTTTGTGCTCCTTCCTGTTGACGATGACCGCCGTGATCTGCTGATCCATGAATATCAGAATGGTGACCAGCAGGGCGGGGAGGGCGGCGGCCAGGTACACCCACCACGGGTTTCCCCCAAAGGGACGAACAAACCAGCACCTGGTTGGACTGGTTGGCTGGAAAACAACAACATGACCATGAAGACCATGAAGACCATGAAGACACCTGAGTGGGGATTGTGGCTTAATTCCCACTGCTGATAACAAAGAATCACTCATGCGTTATTATGAGCTACACGGGAATGACTGCATACAAAGATGGCTCTGTGGCGGCACCCACAACGCCGTCTGTGTTCTCTTACAATCAGGATGTTATTTGATGCGGGTCGGCCTTGCCGTTCCCTCAGAAACCACCTGTATCGTCCACCCCACATTTTTTCAGATGGGGGGCATCCAGGTACAGTTGAATCAACTCAACTGAACAAACGAAGAGGAAGAAGCCTCGCTGTCCCCGATTCACAGATTTGGAATAATAAGGTGGTTTTGTACCTTGAATTCACTTGGCACTATGAGCTTGGGGGTGTCCACGCCCACCAGAGCGTCCACGCCACAGAAGAGGAGTATGGCCAAGATGATGGCAAAGTCACTAATGAGCTTCCTCACCTACAAAACAGATCCAGAAAGTTGGAAAGACCAAGAGGAAGTACTAGTCTGACAGAGACTACAATTTCAACCATGTTTTTTCCCACCAAGCCGTCCAATCCAGTTCAAATACCGAATCGACCCTTGGTGAAACTCGGCACCCGGTGTTTACAAAATGGTGCAATCTCGTCCAAGCTCACTTTGGTGGGGAAGAAGCGGCTGGTCTTGAACTTCTTGAGCGCCATGGAGCAGGTGTAGGTGCCGAAGAACAAGATGAAGGACATGAGGGTGATGTCAGGCACATAGCCGCACGCCTCGCCCACCAGGCTCCCCCCGTACTTCACACACTGCGGGCGACTCAGCGACGCCCAGGTGGCGTTCTCAGACTATGAGAAGAAAGGGGAAAAAAAAAACTCGTTAGCATCTGCGATGTTGTGCGACAAAGGAGCGGAGGGGAACGGCACATACCAGATCGGAACTGTTTGTCCAGGCAGCAGCAGCAAAGAGGTCCGAGGAGTTACCTTGAAAGAGAAACAATTATAAAAAAATGAGGTCAGTGATAGGAAAGAGTTAGCGTATCTACAAGCTAACGCCAGCTTGTGTCAAGTCTTATCGTCTTTGCAGATACTTTGGAATCTGGAAAGACCGAGTACAGTCCAGTAGCGTTCCCATCCAAGTCAATAAACAACTTTATCATGTTTGCTTTGGATATATATATATACACACATACATATATATATTTTTTAAGCTAAGAAACATTCTGAATTTTAGGAAAAAGTTACGAGAATAAAGTCGAAATATTTACCGGTATGAATAAATATTAGGAGTAACAGAACATTTTAGCAGTTGAAATACTCATTCATTCATTTTCTACCGCTTATCCTCACAAGGGTCGCGGTGGGAGCCTATCCCAGCTGTCTTCGGGAGAGAGGCGGGGTACACCCTGGACTGGTGGCCAGCCAATCACAGGGCACATATAGACAAACAACCATTCACACTCACATTCATACCTATGGACAATTGGGAGTGGCCAATTAACCTAGCATGTTTTTGGAATGTGGGAGGAAACCGGAGTACCCGGAGAAAACCCACGCATGCACGGGGAGAACATGCAAACTCCACACAGAGATGGCTGAGGTGGAATTGAACTCTGGTCTCCTAGCTGTGAGGCCTGCATGCTAACCACTCATACACCGTGCAGCCGAGTTGAAATATCTCACATAAAATAAAATGAAGCTGGAAAAAATACCAATTTATACCATACCATAATTTTTAGAAAATGAGATGGGAATAAAGTCATTATATGATGAGAAGAAGATGAATTTATATCTTCTGTGCTTCATTTCTTGTACAGTGGTTCTGGAATCCAGCCGGTCACATACCAGGCTCGCAGCGGCAGTCGTACTGCGTGATGAGGTCGCCGTCGTATTGCGAGTTGATGGGGTGGTGGTGCGCCAGCTTGATCATCTTCTTGAAGGCATCGTAGATGAAGATGAAGCTGATGAGCGCTGAGAAGCCCTCTTCGGTGAAGCGGGTGAAGTACTGCACCAGGAAGCTGGCGTCTGTCGCCACCAGGACCAAGCAGAAGGCGCCCGACCACAGGCCGATCCACAGCCGGAACTCCAGGTAGTCGAAGCCGTTGTCCCTGTGGGGAGAGTCAGGGGGGTTGGCTGTTGTTCATTGATGTCATCATTGCTTTATCGTTAGTTAAAGTTAAGTTAAAATAATCCACCAAAATCAAAATTGGTGCAAGGTTTACTCATGCACGGACACATGTTCACGCACAATACAGTACCTGTCATCAAATTTATTCATGATAACCACCACCTTGCATCACAGAAATAAAGTCTAAATATCCAGAAACTCAAAGCCATTGTTCAAATACAAGCACTCCTCCTGCCAACTATTAATTATAACCAATCAATAAAGCAACCACTCCACTTCCCATCTATTAATGATAACTGCCACCTTGAATCACAGACATAACCCCCTAAAAAGTCAAACTAATCCACAAAAACAAAATTGGTGCAAGGTTTACTCATGCACGGACACATGTATACCCAACATACCTATCATATAATTCAAATACAATCACTCCTCCTGCCAACTATTAATGATAACCACTACCTTGCACCACCTCCACAGAGATTAAAAAAAAAAAAGTTAAAATAATCCACCAAAATCAAAATTGGTGCAAGGTTTACTCATGCACGGACACATGTATACACGCAACATACCTATCATATAATTAAAAAACAATCACTCCTCCTGCCAATGATTAATGATACCCACCGCCTTGCACCACCTCCACAGAGATAAAAAAAAATTAAAATAATCCACCAAAATCAAAATTGGTGCAAGGTTTACTCATGCTCGGGCACATGTGCATGGAATATACCCATCATATAATTGAAATACGATCACTCCTCCTGCCAACTATTAATGATACCCACCGCCTTGCACCACCTCAACAGACATTGAAAAAAAAAAGTAAAAATAATCCACCAAAATCTAAATTGGTGCAAGGTTTACTCATGCAGGGACACATGTATGCCCAACATACCCATCATATAATTCAAATACGATCACTCCTCCTGCCAACTATTAATGATACCCATCGCCTTGCACCGCAGGTAAAAAAAAAGTTAAAATAATCCACCAAAATCCAAGCCAGTAAGATGGTTTCTGCACCACAGAAATGTAGAAAAAGATGAATAAATAATTTATTGACATTATTGACATTGATATGACATCAGTAAGTCGTCTTGTAGCTTCATTAGAGCTTGGAATGGAAACAGCATTCCTCACTTGGTGTGTAAAATGAAATTAATTATTAACCACATAAGAGAGCGGGCGCGGCCGTCGGTAACGTAAGAAGATGATGTTTGGCGAGAGGAATGAATGGGAGGGGGCGGAGCCAACTGTCAGGTCCGCGAGTTAAAGTCGGCTTTTTATCGCGCAAATGTCGTTTACCGTTTATTCTTTTCAAGAGCTGAGAGTCAGAGTGATGTGCGGGGGAGGGCAAACGAGATCGGCTACATCACAGCATATCATAGCAATTGGCACTGGGAATGTACGTAAAACAGGGATTGTGAAGACGATATCATCGATATTTAACCGTCTTGACTTGACACAAAGTTTTGCGTAGGTGACTAGACTAGCACTGCTGCTCCACCTGAGGCTCACGGAGCCTTTTTGTTTGCTTTCTACCGCTGGGACTGTGTGAGCTCCAAGTGGGAACAGGAGTGGAAGTGGTTGGGCTTCCCTGCAGTCATCTGGAACGCCAAAGCGGCAGCATGAATAATAAGGATGAGTCAGTTTGTGATGACATCATCGCCTCTCACGCCATTCGCACTAGGGAGCGCTCCATCCCAGATGCTTTTACTTTCCATGTGCCAAAGGATGATTACGTATTGAGATGCAGGTGCACCTACTCGGGTGGCCCTTGGGCTCATTTGTAGGAGTGTCATGAGACGATACGCAAGATTGGCTCTATGAGAACGTGACGGGATGAGGTCAATGAAAAAAATATCACAATATACTGCAATTTCTGACTTTTTAAATACCCTTATTAACATTATTAGAGCCCTGTAGACATTAAATAACACCCCTATAGTCATCTTGCCACTCCTGCTATCACATTGTACATCATGTCTACTCGTTTACACTCTTCTGCACTCTGTGTGTTTATGCTAGCGGCCCCGCCTCCACCCACCGAGACTGTACTTATGTCTGACAAAAGGGCTCACTCTGTTCAAGGATCTTGCGACATCTTGTGACACCCCTACCATTTGGAAATGGTGCTGTGTTTTTAAACTCACTTGCTAAAGTTGAAGAGGAGCCTCTCAAAGACCAGAACCGGGCCTGTGCTACTGAGGATGGTGAGGGGCTGCCCCGCCAGCAAGCAGAAGACCGCCCCGGTCAGGGCCGTGCCCAGGAAGCTCTCCAACACGCCCTACAAAAACACAGCAGGCACAAGAAAAATGACTTTATTACCTTTCTCAGCTGTGTGCTTTATTTTTACACACACGCTCGCACGCAAATCAACCTGCAGGGCCGGCCTATCAGGACAAGCCTGTTTCAGTTCCACCGACTGGATTTCGCTAAGTTCCAGTAGGAATATGAAACCAGTGTGCGTCCGTGTGGCCATTAGAGAGATCAAGCCAGGTCAAGATTTCCCCGCGCCTACAGCAGGTAGCGTACGTGTAGAGGTCAGTGGAAACACAGCCGTGACGAGGCAGCTACTGAGTAATCTGGATCTACGGTTATTTAAGTCCCGCTCAAATCCCTCATGCAGGCCGCTCTACGCTTCTCCACTGTGCAACCTCAGGCCTTCGTCGCTGTGAAAGCAGCATGGGTGCTAATCAGATGAAGACCTTTGTGTGTTGGGAACTTTGGAACCAGAAAGACTCTCAGGACGCATGGGAACACAACACTTGGTCAGGGAGGGGTTTGGGTCATATCACGTTCTTTTTGCTCAATAACAACCATTTTTTTCATTTATAAAAACACAATGAAAAGATTTTTACAATTATTTTCATTGTATGAAAAATTGCTGTTTTGTTTCCTCAAAAAAAGTTTTGTTTAAGTTTATAAAATTAACTAAAGCAAAAGTTACATTTTAACATTTTCCAGTTAATTTTTTTTACCAAATATTATTCTTAGTTCTTAAAATTAACTTTAAAAAAATCCATCTAAAAATATTGAAATGTGCTATATAGTTTTTTTTTTATTTAAGAAAAAAACAATAAAATTAATTTTATTTTACCTAAAAAAAATACTGGAATTGATCGCAAAACAATGCATCAAATGAAATTTAAACATGTAAAAAATGTAAATATTCAACAACAAAAATTCCTCAAAAATTTTTGTAAATGTAAATACAACAAAACAATACAGTAAATTTACATTTGGCCAATTATTTTAATTTTTTAAAAAGGTTGTAAATTTATTACAAAATATTTACATAATTAAAAAAGCCCTAACCAAATATTTCCTAAAAAAATTGTTTAATTTGTATGTGAAAAATACAAACAAAAAAATATAAATGTAAATCTGACCAATGAAAATGAAAAAGCTGATCTTTTAAAAAGCATTTGGGATGCCGTGTGACACAGTAACAGGGACCCACATCAGAGCCCAAACTGGATTTAAAACCTGCGTTCAGCATTTCCAGTCCCTCCTAATTAGGGTAAAGAACGCCTCCCTGCCGAGTCAGCACCGACAGCCGACCTGCTTCAAGGTCAGCATGTTGTCTGTGTTTGGTCTTTGCCCGGCCCCCCAAGACAGAGCCCATGTTTCTTCCCACCCTTTCCCTCACCTGCATGTTGTCCGTGGCGTCGCCCAGCAGGCCGCCAAAGGTGATGGCGTTGGTGACGGTGCCTAGATAGATGAACAAGATGGCGGACAGCGACTGGATGTGTAGCGCGTCGTAGAAGTCGCTGGCAAAGAACGGCAGCTTGCGTTTGACGTCCAGGATGAGACCGCCGCAGAACCTTCCAGACACGAACACTGACACTTACACACACACTCGTGCGACACAAAAGCACTTTTTTTTATACCTTCTGGTGCACTGGAGCTCCTCGCCGATCTGGTGACCTCCTCCCCCAGGGTGACCCGCATCATGGGGGGCGTCGCCGTTCATCTGCGGGGCCTCCAAGCCGGCATATTGGTTCTTTCTGGGGACAAAATAAAAAACAGGCTTGCATCCCTACCTCTAACACACAAACATCAATTATTTTCATTATAGATTTCAATTTTGTAAAAATATTTTATTATATATTATTTAGGAGCGGCACGGTCGTCTAGTGGTTAGCGCGCAGACCTCACAGCTAGGAGACCAGGGTTAAATTCCACCCTCGGCCATCTCTGTGTGGAGTTCTCCCCGTGCATGTGTGGATTTTCTCCGGGTACTCCGGTTTCCTCCCACATTCCAAAAACATGCTAGGTTAATTAGCCACTCCAAATTGTCCATAGGTATGAATGTGAGTGTGAATGGTTGTTTGTCTATATGTGCCCTGTGATTGGCTGGCCACCAGTCCAGGGTGGACCCCGCCTCTCGCCCAAAGACAGCTGGGATAGGCTCCAGCACCCCCCGCGACCCTCGTGAGGAAAAGCGGTAGAAAATGAATGAATGAATATATTATTTATTATATACTTATTATATATATATATTTATTATTATTATAACTATATAATTATTTTTGTTAATATTCTATTTTTACAAACATTTTATTATATTATTTATTATATTATATATATTTATTATTATTATAAAAATATAATTATTATTTTTATTAATTAGAAGTAGTCTTAATATTATTAGTCCATAAATTTTTTGTAATAATTTATGGTATGTAAATAAATTAAACTTTCAGTTTTCATCCCTGGTTTAGTTTGGAAATACACGGGACTGGATGACTGGATGGAAAAGCTCCTTGGTGCCAACAGATGCTAACGACATGAGGCATGGATGTCAAGAGTGATCTCAGCCATGGGAAGGACGTACATTTTGGTTATCATACACTAAATCTGAGGTTGGAATGGTATTCTTTGAGTGTATGAAGTGACAATTCTTACCAGAAAAACTCTAATGAGTATCTAGTTAGCTAAATGTACATCATTGGACCACAGCTACCTGTATGTTGTAACTCAAATGTTTAAGACAGCATTTTTGACCTCTTATCCGAGGAAGGCAGCGACTTGGGCGGCTCTATCCTGATGTCAGGGTCCCACTCGCCGGGCGGCAGGACGATAACCTCGTCCAGGAACTCCTCGATACCGGCCAGCAGGTCCTGCCTGTGCTTGGCTTTGTAGGCGATATCGTGGAACACCTGCACATGGAGCGACAGTTGCCATTCTACGTCACTGACGAGCAAACCTTCCCTCTGGGATGATGTATGCAAACAGTTCATCAGTCAGCGTGTCACCGTGGGGGCCTGTCACTGATGACTCAAGTGTTTGATGAAGCATGGGGAGGGGGTAAAGTTTAACTGGAGGAAATCCTGGAAAAAAAACGCTTCCTACGCTGCGGTGTTGACATACAGCGAGCATTCTGGGAAAAGCAGAGGCCTGTGGGAACTTGACGGCCAGGTGCTCTGTTAACATTCCTGACGCCACATTTTCCATTCAGGACTCTGTTTCACACTACAGTGACTCCTATTCCCCAATTCCCAATAAAATAGGACTTTTAGCAAGAAAAAGTTGATATTTTGTGGTAGTATTGCCAGGAAAAATCAGCGTTTTGGTAGCATAAAGTTGAAATATCAAAGAAGACTTTTTTTAAAAACCAAACCACAAATTAAGTTGTTATTTTGGGGGGAAAAAATAAAGTTATGTTACAAGAATAATGGGAATAAAGCCAGAATGATGACAAGAAATTTAACAACAACAAACTTGAAATGGTTGGCAATTCTTAAAAAAAAAAAAAAAAGCAAAAAATCAGAAAAAATCAACTGTAAATTTATGAGAATAAAATTGTATTAAATTATGAAATGTATAAAATTATCAAACAATTAATTAATAAATTATATAATAATTAATAAAATAAATTCTAAAGAATTTTATTGTCTTTCTTCCAAGAATACTTTGGTAATATGCTAATATGGAATAGGAAGTCATTTCCCCCCTGAAAAAATGGAGGATAAAAGGATAAAACCGACCTCATCAGACATGAGGGTGGCGATGGCTCTTCCAATCTCATGGTAGGACTTTGCTTTCCCTTTAGGACCCAGCAACACAAAGAGGAATCTGCAAAAGAGGGTGTGCTGAGGACACTTGCGCCACTGCTTTCGTATCAATGATACTTCCTGCGTCTTACCTGGTGGGCACCGGGACCTCGGTGAGCGCTCCCAGCATGACGGCATGCTGCAGGCGAACAAACGCCACAAAGGGGGTCTCCAGGAAGTCCACCTCGCCGACCAGGACGTTGGACGCCTCGGCATCGCGGGGCAGCTTCTTCATGAACTTGTTCTTGAGCTGAACGTGTTAGAGCGATGCTGGTAAGAATTATTGTTCTCTTCATCGAGCCTTTTCTAATATTCCATTCTACAAAATAAGTCATAATTAGTATGTATGATTCATGCTGATATTGCATTGATATTCAAGGGTGCAAAATCAGGCCTCGCTACACTTCTTAACATGCAGCCCCAACCTCACATGTGTTATTTTCTAGCATGATGCTGCTGTTAGAATGTGAGTGCAGTGTTAGCACTAGCTAACCCTAACCCTAACCCTAACCCTAACCCTAACCCTAACCCTAACCCTAACCCTAGCATCCATACAGTAGCTATCTATGCTAACGGTTCCGTGGCCTCCCATCCCATTCCTTAGCATTCAATTCCTTGTTGTATGCGATAGAGTGAGAGTGCATATTTACATTTCTGTATGTTGGAGATGGGTGTGGCCAAACAAAGCTCATTAGCATAAAAGCTGCAGACACACAAGACGTGTCTAAAGTGTCGAAATTGCGGCATCAATGCTTGACTTTATAAAATGAAAACACGATTGCGTCCTAACAAATGACATGCCGAGATTCATCCCAATCACACGACAAGATAAGCAAGCACGGAGAAGATAAGCCAAGACCTTGACTGGCAAATGTTACAAACAATGATGTTCAGTTAGCCTGGAGGTCTTATCTACGACACGAGGCTCTGGCTACAACACGTCACGCGGGTGGGTGACCTCGCTGGGATGGATGGGATGGATGAAAGAAGCCCACATTACCTGATCCTTCTCCGGTTTGTCAGAGAAGTCGCCCAGGCTGTTGGAGGTGAGGTTCCGGTGGGCCGTGGTGGGACTACCTGCAGGGAGGCAAGTCCACTTCATTTGCATGTGACACCAACCCTAAAGCCCACAGAGGTGAGCAAAAACTCCAACCAACACAATTGGAAGACTTTTTGAGAATGGAGAGAATCCAAGCGTAGATAAGAGAATAAAGGCAAAAGGGGACGATGAGGATTAAAAAAGGCCTTCAAGTCAAGCTTTTCATGTCGTTAGAAGGGAACGTTGACCAAATGTTGGCTTATTACGCTAAAATCACTTGTGGATGAATGAGCGGAGATTCTAAAGTCTTACTGAAAGACTTCCCAGAAAATGTCATGACTCCGCAAACCTAATCCCATTGGATATGTTTTTATGGAGGACGAAAGACGAGAAGGTGGTGGTTTCCTGTGTTGCTTTTGGTATTGGGGGGGGGTGCGGGGGGACCACACTTTAGGAGTGGTTGTCTTATACTGTCCGCCTGCACAAACCCTAACACATCATCCTCATCACCGTCCAACCCAACGGCGCCATATTTTGGGGAGATTGATAAGTGGTGACCTCACTTACAGAGGTATCCCATGCTGGAGCTCCTCAGGACCTCACAGGGGTCTTCTGGGGGGTCTTGTGGGGATATGCAAGGCACCGGGTGCTCAGTGAGGTTTCGTGCTATGACGCCCGCCCAAAGAGAGAAGCAGGAAGAAGGAAGGAAGGATGGAAGGAAGGAAGCATGAAAGAAGGAAGTTAGTGGAAAGAAGAAGCAGGGAAAATAAAGGCGACTTTGTGTGAAGAAGGTTTTGGGAATACCATTCTCCTGGCTGGAGAAGAGCCTGCTCGCACTGGAGACGCTCTTCCCGATGTCAGCCAGCGAGCGTAGGTTGGACTTCTTCGTCTGGTGGCGATGTTTGCGTAGCAGCGTGTACATGACCTTCTCCTTCAGCTCCGCCTTCAGCTGGCCGCTCTCGATCTGGCTGTCCGTCACCATCTCTGCGAGAGGGAATCATTAACAACCACGGGATAGCCAGCCGCCAGAGAGAAGTCAGTCTGGCCGTACCGACGACCTGCGGCAGCGTGGAGGCCTCCAGGTCTAGCATGATGGTGCCCTGCTCGATGCAGGTCTTCAGTTCCATCAGGCTGTGCAGGGACAGCGTGGCCACGTGGGGTTTGCTCCAGCGTTCGCCGCCCTTCTCCACCTTCTCTTCAAACTTGATCCACCTGGGAGCACAAACAGGAAAGGCTCAGGGCCCAACGGGCATCTCCAAAATAAAAGCATGCAATGAGTGCCTTGAGGGGTCAGTCGTGAGCTGGAGACTACCCCGGTGGACTACACCTTAGGCTGCTTGGCAGTAATTCTCGGGATGATACACGAATACGGTATGGTTGTCCCTGGTTTTATTGGTAAGGGTTTAAGTTGGGTTTCGTGTTAATACATGGAATATTTTCATCGTTTATTACTTTCTATACACAGGTTTTTTAACATTAGTAGAGTCCTGTAGACAGGAAATAACACCCCTATAGTCACTTTTACACTCCTATTATTCTTTGTTTACATTACATTGCGTAGGCTACAGGATCAGGATCACTGCAGGGACATAACAGATGCCGTCGCTAGCTAACTAAGCAAACTAGCGAACTAAGCAAAGTAGCTAACTAAGCAAACTAATTAGCCTCTCTAAGTGACTTATTCTAAACGTTAGAAAAGTGTTTTGGTGTAAGGAAGCAGTACAGAGAAGCCAGCAATGTACCACTTCCACACAAAATGAGAGGATAACCTCTTTTTCCACCCACTGGATCTCAGCCATGGCACTTGTTTGGCCTGAAAATTAATTTTTCCAAGTTCATCATCACCATGATTCCACAGTCTCTTCCGGGGTCAGGGTCCAGGTAATACAGAGGACAAGGATACTTTATAATGTAATCCTGCCGTCGCTAACAGAGCAAACTAGCTAACTAAGCAAACTAATTAGCTTCTCTAAGTGATTTATTCTAAACGTTAGAAAAGTGTTTTGGCGTGGGGAAGCAGTACAGAGAAGCCAACAATGTACCACTTCCACACAAAATGAGAGGAGAACCTTTTTTTTCCACCCACTGGATCTCAGCCATGGCACTTGTTTGGCCTGAAAATGTATTTTTCCAAGTTCATCATCACCATGATTCCACAGTCTCTTCCGGGGTCAGGGTCCAGGTAATACAGAGGACAAGGATGCTTTATAATGTAATCCTGCCTCGGATGTCAGCGCCAACAATGGAGCCATTCTCCTGAGGCTGAAGGGATGGGGTTTCCTTGGGGGGGTGGGATCGGGTGTCACTCCTGGCAGTGGACCGCACGCCATCTTACGAGGAGACCTCGCTGAGCTTGTGATCCTTGCCCACCCAGGTGGTGTCGGGAAACACAATGAGTATGTTTCATGGTTATCGCTCAGTCACTTGACTTTTAGGACTTCCTGAGTGGACCATGTGGGAGTTTCTGCCCCTTCCTGGTCCCACACAGCAGGTCCTGTTCGGATGCATCTGATAAGAACAGAGCGGTAGTGCACCCGCCAGCTGCTGGAATTTATGGAGGGCTTGTCTACACGCACACCCTGGCCCTGGTGCTCGCTGCCAAACATACACTTTGGGGGAGAGGCGGGGGGGGGGGGTTACCTGGCCGTCTCCTTCCACTCCATCTCCTGCCCGTCAACCGACAGCAGCTCGTCCAGCTCGGTGAAGAGCTGAGGAGGAGGGGGGCCGTCATCTTCCTCGCCGAGGATGAACCTGATCCTCTCGGCCGGGGAAACTGGAGGACAGAAGAACATTCAGGAAACACGCAGGACCAAGCCGGTTACGCAATACCTCCATTCATATCTTCTTTGGAATCACATCACCCCCCCCAAACCCCTCCTTCGCTTCCTGGTTTCACTTCCGGAAGATTCCATCCATGTTTGGTGCTCCACATGTCTGAAGGTCACATTTCATCAACAATTCCATTCTAACTACTACGTCGCCTGGCATTGCTCGTCACGACGCTACGCTACGTTGCCGTGTGGAGATGCAAACCCCCACGGCCACGCCCACCCCCAGTGATATAGGGACTGTATGAATGCCGAGAAGTCGCACTCTGTTTGCTGTTGTTCTATGGAACAACCCTCTTCCTGTCCATTTGGAGGCCACAGACGAGGAAAACAGACGGGCACACATCTACTGTATCCAGGGAGGCCGGCTAAACGGAAAAGCTTAAAAAGCAGTATGATGACAGGCATGTTTACACTCTTATGTAAGCCATCGCTAGGACATTAGCATAGCATTGGCTAAGACATTCGTATTCAAGTCCTTTTTTACAGATTGAGACAACTACAGCTGCTACTAATTTGATGTTTCTGGCTCAGTGTTGACTTCCTGGCAAAAGGCGGTGCAGTCCAACACGAGACGAGCCTGTCAGACCGCCGGATGACTAACTGCCTTCATCATGTGATTCTTTTTCTTTGTGCAACCCCCCCTCCTCCCCAGTCACACTTCTCCCTGCCTCATTGATGAAACAACTTTCTTCCCATCCGACGGCACAGCCAGGATGAGCCGGACTCTACCTGGAATGTTGTGCAATAGGCGGAGTCCCGAAAGGCCCTCACTGAGCTTTTAATCCTGACCTACGGCACCTGAGCTTCTTTTAGCAGCGCTGCGGTTAAAAATGGTAGCACTTTGACCTGCTGTGCCTGGCATAGAAGCCAGCCTGTCACAACGATCAACGACAGGAGTACCTTTGTATCCATGGACAAAAAAAGTCTAAGACTTTTAAGAAGGGATTTGTGCAAAAGCATAAGAAAACATTGGTGGGACTTGATGGAAGGCAAAACAGCACAAAGCCCTGATGACACAATCTTGATCTCCGATGCAAAAGTTGGCGATTGTGTGATGCAAGACTGGTATTGGTTATGGTGGCCTAGCTAAAGTTGTGCTGGCTAAGCATGCGGCGATTATCCACCAGCCCTTAGGACAGCCAATGAGATTAGCTTCATGTATCGCAGCATCAGGTTCCCTGAAGTCAAGACACGCTGAGGTTACACTCCTCATCAAAATGTTCAGAGCATTTGGCAAGATCCACGGTCTGGAACCCATCCTTTAGTAAACGCAACCTTTCAACGTCTCCACATAGCCGCCTGCCGTTTGACACCCCTGCACCATGTCAGAAACGTTGGAAGCCATCAGCCCGTCCGTCAATGGAGAGGAAAACATTCTTCCACCTTTCAATGTCCCATCTTTGCTGCTCTCCTGCTAATTCCAAACCTTGAAGGAGACCAGGTCTTTGAAGACTTTGAAGCTTTTTTTTTTATTGTGGCTTATTGGAGCTATTTTTCCCGATATGGGACTTATCGGTATGATGTCATTATCGTGCACCCCTACTAAAGACTGTAGGCTACTGTAACTCCCTCCAACCAAAACAACAGTTAGCATGAGAGTTCTATTTAATCACAGAACCAACAGAGCATGTTGCTGTCAGTAGCATTTTCAGTTAAGATGAACACTTCCTGTTTCTCTAGCAAACTTCCTGCCATGGAGATGCCATCTCGGCCGGTAACCACGGCAACACACAACTGCAGAACATTTGATGCTGCGTCCCGTCATGTACCCAAAAAAAAAAACAAAACATCATCGCCGTCGTCGTCCAACTCACTCAAGGGTTTGAGGATGCTGGTGGTGGTCTCATCCACGCTCTCGCCGTCCAACTTGTAGTCCTCGGCACCGTGCTCGGGGCGCTCACGCCTCTCCTTGTGGCTGGACTTGCGTCTGTGGCGTCTCCTACGGTGGTAGCTCTTGGGCACATGAACGCCAATGTAGACCGTGTGGTGACCTTCAAACAGACGCACACCCCGGGGTCAGACTTCGCTTATAGCAAAACAAAAAAAGACAATCCTAAATCATTTTCAATGGAAATAGGTCCATTCATAAAATACATCAAAATATTTGAAAAGTAGAGGAAAATTCTAAATATTTTTTTGCTTTGGAAAGACTAAATATTAACATATGACTGCTAATGATAATGATAACGATACAGACAGATAGATAGATACAAGAAGCAGGGAAAGTATATGGCACAAATATGGAATACATCCTCAAAAATAACAACGGCTGTCATTTCTTCATTTCTTCCGTGCGACCGATCCAGGAAATGCCCCAACGTCTCCAGGAAGTCATCAGAAACTCAGATAAAGAGAAGCAAACCCAAAGAAACCCTCGTCGGTGCAGACAAATGCTCAGAGTTTCCGTAAACAATGCGTCTTTTTGTGTCGTCGTGCTTTGTTGTTGTGGTTGAACACCTGAGCGGTTTTGGCAAGCGGCGTGGGCGTACAAATTCCTTACGCTTGTTTGCTTGTCATTGTTCTATTTTACACAGCAACAAGATGTTTTAGTTGCGTAAGGACAGTAAACGCTAACAAAGCTGCCATGGTAGGTTTGTCCACAAGGAGGCGCTGAGATGCCAAATTGGTGTCAGAAGTGGGATCCCATGAGTGATGGTCAACTGAGGGGCGTCAGAAACTACCCAACTGGGAATATTCTTTCAGCAACCTCCGCCAACCTGACGAGACGAGACGACTGACTCCCCTAAGCGGTGTCCAAAGTGCGGTTCGGGGGCCATTTTCAGCACACCGGTTCATTTTCAAAACCCACCTCTTTGAATCTGTTTTTAATGTCTAACTTTTTATACCTGACTGCTGTGCCCCGCTTTTACTCTTGTTTTAGCTGAGTATTAACGAATTAATGTTGTATTTTAATGTATCTTTTACTCTGTTTACTTGCTTTTATTCAACTCCATTCTTCGTCTTTAAGTATTTTGAAAAGCGCTATACAAGAAAATTTATTATTATTATTATTATTTTGTCTTGGGCTTTGGCCCTGCCTGGTTTTCACATTTTGTCATATTGCTGGAGCCTATCCCAGCTGTCTTCGGGCGAGAGGCGGGGTCCACCCTGGACTGGTGGCCAGCCAATCACAGGGCACATATAGACAAACAACCATTCACACTCACATTCATACCTATGGACAATTTGGAGTTGCCAATTAACCTAGCATGTTTTTGGAATGTGGGAGGAAACCGGAGTACCCGGAGAAAACCCACGCATGCACGGGGAGAACATGCAAACTCCACACAGAGATGGCCGAGGGTGGAAATGAACCCTGGTCTCCTAGCTGCGAGGTCTGCGCGCTAACCACTCATTTTGTCATATTATGTCACTAATTGTTATAAAGTGAGATGACATAAATTAAATTGGCATGGAACCTTTGTGGTCGTAATGAACATTGAAAGGGTTTTATTGCTGTTATCAGCATCAGTTAACTTCTTTTTACACTTGCACAACAACAACAGCTAAAATTGTCATAAAATCAGACAAACGAGGCACCTTTTAAAGTCATATGCGCTTATGTTCTTACCTTCCACTTCCTCTTCATCGCAGATGTGCTTGACAAAGGACGCCCCTCGGTCCAGGACCGCCTCGTCCTCCATTCTAGAAAGCAGAAGAAGAAGTCATTTCCCAGTTTAATTCACTTTTACTTCCACTTTTATTAGCATGTTTGTGCTTTTAAGCATGGAAAAACATTTTTAGTCATCTCTAGTCAACATAATGATTCATGTAGGGAATATCCTCACTGGGGTCATGGGTATGCTGGAGCCTACCCCAGCTGTTTTTGGGTGAGAGGCGGGGCATGCCCTGATAATAACCTTTGTTGCAGCGCTTGTGTAAAGATGGTGATGGTGATGTCGGTCATCATGCATCCTCTGCTACGAGAAGCTTCTAGCGCCGCATTAAGGGGGACCGTGAATGCCAGCTCGGCCGTGAGATAAGTGGGGGGGGGGGTGCGGGTCATGTGACACCCCCATGGGGCTTGAGAGAAAGTGTGGGCTCCTTGAAAGAAAGAGGAGGCTCAGGTTGCAGCCTCGTGGCCCGTGAAGACCAAAGTTCACGCGCTGGACTCTTCTTAAAACTTCCTCTCACACACACACACACACACACACACACACAAACACACACACACGATATGCTTTCTGCATGAAGACATATTGCAGATAAGATGGTACGGCCCGACTAAATCTTCTTTTATCTTATCTTGCGTCTTAATGAAAGTGAGCCGCACCATGACCTCCTCATCAAGCTGCCTCTGCGTGAGGAAGACGAGGAGGAGGGGCATCGGACAGACACCCCTCCCCCTCACAATGATTTATGATATGGTTATATATGTTGATTTACTGAACAATATCATAACAATAACATAACACTTCTATGGTATGGTGCCTTAGAATGTTCACATGTGACTTGTGGAATTGCCTGTCCATTTAATAAAGACATTGTTGACCCTGGAACGGATGATTTCACTTCCTTTGGGAGGGAAAAATGGCTGTTTGCGCGTTTTGCTATTTTTTGGGGTCCTTGGGGCAACTTTAAGGCATCATTTGATAGCTTAACTTCTTTTTACACTTGTATGATAGTTAACAACACGTTAAAACACTGACTGGACTTACAGCTTCTAGTGCGGCCGCAGTTTGACACTGGAACAGACTATTTCCATTTCCTGAGTCTTCCTGCTGTGTTCAGGAACACTTAGGACACATGGACAGTAGGAGGGGATATAAGGGCAAGGGGGCGTGGTTATAAGTGGGGGTTCCACCTGTTCTCAAAAAAAAAAGATTCTGAGGAAGAGGGGGTGTCGGGTGGGCACGTGCACCTCCAGGAACGTGCGCGCACACTTCTCATTTCCGCATTGGAGGCCGCCTGCGTCGTGACGCACGAGGTGTGGGGGTATTTAGGTGGCTGGCGTGACCCAAGAAGAGGCGGGGTACCCCCATGGCAGGAAGTTCCACGTGCAAGGGCTCCCTTTTTATTCCCCTCCCTCCAACATGGACGCGCCACGAGCGTGCGCGCTCCCGACCCGAGTTGACTGATCTGCGCCTTAATGGACGCTGACAGCTCGAAGGAAAACCGATTAGCGGCACCGCTTTGGAGGCATGTAAACATTGCTAACGTGCTAACATGCTAAAGTCCACACTGACTGCTACTTGCGCGTGAAGGTGGACGGGTAGGTCATCTAAGAGGACAATTACGCGCCAAACACCTGAAGATTTGCCGAACTTTGCCATTTCATGCTAAAGTTTGTCACTCGAGTACAACAAAGAGCAAACTTACTTGGTCTTCTCTGACGTCATAGTCCACAAAACAAGTCTTCTCCTACTTCTTGTTGTTTAGGGACCGGGGTCGACGACCTCAAGCAGCCGGACTGACGTGTAGTTCCGATCCGGTTTGGACTGTCTCTACAAGCGGCAGGGTCTCGTCCTTGTGATGTCCAGGTGTGGTCCAGGTGGTGTCATCCTCCGGGACAAAAACTCTTCACTCTGCTGCGTGGACGCGGGGTGTCTTCTTCCCATATTTCAAGTGTCATCCCGCCTCCTGCGTGACGTCACTGGGAGGGGGCGTGGCCAACCGGTCTCTCCCACACCTTTACGCGCTCGCTTAGCTTTGCTAGCATAATCGGTGTTTGGTAGAAGCAGGTTGAATGTCTTAAAGGGGGAAACTGGGGGAACTTTCATAGCAGAAACCCTTCTAAAGACAAAAAGTCTAGCGTCATCTACTGGCGGACTCTTTTAATTACCGAAACTTTTATTTTTTATTGCCTCTGCCAAGGAGTTTGTACAATACTGAGTCACTTCCTGTCCATCACAATCACACTCCAACCTGGACTTTAATAAATCTACACATACTACCTGTTGCTGTTTACTTTCAACAGTGTTGACAAATGTTCTTTTACAGTAGAAGACAGTTTATTTAAACATTTAACATCACATTCTTGAAGATTTGGCGTGAAGCAATCATTGATGCAGCCTGTCAAGCTTTCCATTCCTTAAGGGACTAATATGAAAATATCAGTTTTGGTGAGAATCCAAACACTCTAAAATATTACAATAGAACTGTTAAAATAGATTATACAATAAGCAGCATTGATATCATTCATTTATTTTCTACCGCTTATCCTCACGAGGGTTACAGGGGTGCTGGAGCCTATCCCAGCCGTCTTCAGGCGAGAGGCGGGGTCCACCCTGGACTGGTGGCCAGCCAATCACAGGGCACATATAGACAAACAACCATTCACACTCACATTCATACCTATGGACAATTTGGAGTGGCCAATTAACCTAGCATGTTTTTGGAATGTGGGAGGAAACCGGAGTACCCGGAGAAAACCCACGCATGCACGGGGAGAACATGCAAACTCCACAGAGATGGCAGAGGCTGGAATTGAACTAGGGTCTCCTAGCTGTGAGGCCTGCGCGCTAACCACTCATACTTGGTGCAGCTGCATTGACGTAATTGTTTCAAATTCATTTTCTACCGCTTTTTTCTCACGAGGGTCGTGGGGGTGCTGGAGCCTATCCCAGCTGTCTTCGGGCGAGAGGCGAGGTACGCCCTGGACTGGTGGCCAGCCAATCACAGGGCACATATAGACAAACAACCATTCACACTCACATTCATACCTATGGACAATTTGGAGTTGCCAATTAACCTAGCACGTTTTTGGAATGTGGGAGGAAACCCACGCATACACGGGGAGAACATGCAAACTCCACACAGACATGGCCGAGGGTGGAATTGAACTGGGGTCTCCTAGCTGTGAGGCCTGCACGCTAACCACTCGTCCTTGGTGCAGCTGCATTGACTTAATAGTTTCAAATATGAATTTAAAATGAATACATTTGATGGTGGGAAGTGTTGAGATCTATTTGAGATTTTATTTGATTTCATTTTCCGAGGCGTCGTCACATGACTGGCGGAACCTGAAAACACACGCTCGAGAGCTGTTGATAAAAAGTCCAAAAATGTCATTCAAGTCATAATAACTAAAAACATCATAAAAAGTCTCTGAAGGGATGGAGATAGTGTTTTTCTCTGGGTGGCCGTGGTTCTCACAAGGTGCTCAGGAAGTCTTTCACCTGGAACACAAAGCAGACCGTTTGGACTTTCACTTTGGACTCTGAGTGAAACCAACACAACAAAGTCTAACAACTACACACACACACACACACACACACTTTGTGTTACGGACATGCATTGAAATATGCGCCCGTGTTTAGGCATCAACACCAAAGTGCAACATCAGCGTCTCTTCACGCCTCCTTTCAAGGCGCCGGGCGTGTGCACGTGAGCAAGTATCGCACGTGGGTCTCGCTGCTCGGGAACCACTCAATTTAAGCAAAGGAATTCTAACATCAAGATGGGAAAGATTTGGAAAGCTGCCTCCGACTGCTCTTGGCTCACCTTCTCCAGCATGTCGGCACTCTTGCTCTTCTTGCCTTTGAACTCCTCCGTCACGTCCAGCGTCAGAACCGGCACCTCATTCAGGTACTCAAAATCCGTCCTGCAAAGCAACCGGGGAGGGGGGTTATTTTCACGCACACACACACACGGCCTTTCATCGAGGGCAAGATGGAGGCAGATGTGGGTCACATGGAATCCCTTCCATCCCTCCTCAGGCCTCCTTCGTGAAAGGCGTTCTTTCTTTCAGCTCACGCGTGACCAGAGAGTGAGGAGCGGCGAGGCGAGGCCTCCTGGCGTGGCGTCAACAGGAAGGGATGAGGAATGCTCACGTCATGGTCTTGTGCTGCAGCCAGCTCTCGTGCTTCAAGTGGAGCTTCTCCAGATACTCCAGAGGGATGTCCTGCTCTTCCTCACGACCTCGCAAGTGCAGCCGCTCCAGACATTTCTACACGCGGGAAGAGGACGTTTTAGTACACACTGTCTTGGCAAGGAAAGATCACTTTGGGGGGGGGGGGGTTGTTGGTCCCAAGTATCGCCCATGGCAGTTTTTTTTTTTTAAATTGGTCCTAAATAATAATAATTTTAAAAAATGAAATAAAACAAACCGCAAAATGGAAAAAAGCAGTTTCATGGCCCTGAGTATACTGAAAAAAATGTATAAATAATAATTAAATTACAAAAATTAAATAAGAAAAAAAGACAGCAATTGAAAAAAAGCTGTTTTTACTACCATGAAAATAAAACTAAAAGCGCATTTTTAGGTTAGGTGCTGCTATTATGGGAATAAAGTTGTAATATTTGGAAACATAATTTGAATATTTGGGGAAAAAATTAGCTTATACTTTTTTCTTAGAGTAGCTGAGATGAAATACTGTACATACAGTCAAACCTGTTAGCATAGCTACATGTGTTGCTTTAGAAAATATGAAAGTGGCAAAGTTGCATTCTTTCACCCCCCCCCAACGTGGATGGATAAGCCGGCATGGATGTTGCGGCGCCAGAGACGTGCCGTGGGTGCTGCCGTACCTCCGGTGGGGCTCGCAGGTAGATGATACCATCCAGCCGGATGTGCTGGCCAAACTGGCCGTGCAGCCAGCCGTGCCAGTCCTGGTAGATGGACCACTCCGTCTCGTTCAGACACTCGCTCTGGTAGAGGTTGGCCGCAAAGATGTACCTGACACGCACACGGGGAAACACATCTTACGTGTCTTTATTAAAAATTGGTTTTTATATTGATTTAAATCATTACTATTGGATGTTTTTATTTCAAATTTCTTCATTTTAATATATATTTATGTAATAAATACATTTATTGTATTTGTAATATAGTTTACTATACTGTAAATGTATTTTTAAATGTAATTAAATTAATTTAATTTATAAAATGATGATTTGTTTTGTTTATCACATTTTTATCTAATATTTATTTTACTTATGAACTACAAATATTTTTTGTATAATGTGTAATTACTATATATTATACATATACATTATAAATTATACTTAAGAACTTGTCATTCTACATTTTATACATTATATAATTTAAGCTTTATGTATTTTGTTCATAAATGTAATGTTTTTTGTACAGTGCATGTATATTATATGGGAAGGTTATATTATATATTATGTTTGTAATAAAATATTCTGCATATGATTTATTAAACTCTGTGCATTATTAGAAATACAATAAAATCAATTAATAAATGATTGTTATAAATTGCCATTCTGTAAGCTTACAGTGGAATTGATGATGCCTGACAGTTCCTAAAGGCATCATTTTTTGTTCTTTGGATATATAATATAATATATAATATACAGCAGTAGGTCCTCATGTGCTGGCCTGAGCAACGTACTCAAGCGTAGAGGGTACCAGGCATCCCAGATTGTGTTGTAACATTTTCCTACTTTTTCTCCAAAACACACCACAGCTTTACAGATGCCATGCGGTGCTGGCATCAACCTTTGGCCTACCTGTCGCTGTAGATGGAGCGCTCGAAGAACTGCACGGGATCCTCCGCCTCTCGTAGCTTCCCGTTGGCCGAGCGCATCTGGGCACGCACGCGGCTGATGCAGGCGTAGCTCTGGAAGGTGTACGCCCACCTCTCGGGCTTGTCGTACATCATCTTCAGCACGTTGCCGCCACATCTCTGGGACGACGTCAGCTCCTGGCGGAGAGGGCAAAACCGATCACAAATCCGAATCACGCACACATGGGATACTGCCGCTCGCCACCAGGGGGGGCATTATTAAACTGGAAGGAACACTAAGTTTACAAGTAGGTGCTATCACTGTAAAAAGTGCAAAATAGCAAGTGTGAGTAACATATGCTGATTACAGTCACATCAAGTCTCACTTAATCATATTTGGCCTTGTACTCTCTGCAGTTGAGTAAACATGCATTTCTAGTGCACACAGGAAGTTGGTATATCAAGTATGAAAGCATGTAAGAGTCCCATGTCCTGCAGTTGTGCAAACGGGATGAGCACTTGGAATGTCCACTGAGACCATCTGCCCCCCCACCCTCCCCAGCCCCACCCGAGCATTAAGGGTGACTAGCAAGTGCAGAAATATGAACAGATGGCAGCTGCACTCTAAATACAGATGAAGACACTCCCAGTTATGGATAAATAGATGCATACATGCGTGGATCGTGTTGCTCCGACAGGGGGCATAAAACCAGCACATTTACACAATGAAAAGCACCAATTCGAATTTACCCGGGTCCACAAATACCTCAAAGTCGCTGCCGCTTGTTTGCACATTGCACCACCTGGCGATAGGCTCCGGTACTACCTCCCAGTCCGAGCACTCCTGATCCAGAAGGCGTACAAATGTCGATTTACCGGCAGCTGGACAAGAATAAAAAACAGTTTAAATACAACCAAAACAGGTGATATATCCGTGTTAGCATAAATTGTCATGTCATGTTAGCTAGCTTCCAGGGGCAAGTGCTTAAGCACGCAAGCGTGGCGCAACACTGACATTAGCTAACATGACAATTAAACTCACCACAAAATTGAATTACAACAAACGAGCTACATTTTACATTTAACGGCGAGTTGAATTTGTATTATTTTTGTACAAGCTAGGTTAGCTACCAGCTACACCGGATCCACTCACCGATATTCCCCTCGATTGAGATCCGCTTTATCCTCTTCTCCATGGAGTCGTTCATTTGATCAGAGCGAGGCCTCTTCGGGGTGACAGACATTTTGCGAAGGAATAAAGTCCGTCCTGTGGGACTAAACGAAGGCGGGATGTGAAAGTGGCGCCACGCGGAACGGCTTGTTGCTGCAGCTGTGCAGCTCAAAAGTTTGGCGGCAACAAACACCATCAACCCGGAAGTGGTGCATTACGTCAGAGATCATTTATTGAGAAGACGGTTCGAAACCGAAACACGCAACTGATAACTAGTACTTCCGAATATTTTCAATTTGGCATCACGGCATTCGTGTGTTTTGTTAAAATCATAGCTTTGGGAAAAAATCACAGTTTTGCTTTACAATTTCTTGACCGTTTTTGTGAGAATTACGCTCGAGAAAGGCGACGAAGACGTCACTTCCGCACAGGAAGCAGCTGCATGCCCGTTAACGACTCTTTGTTTGGGTGCATCACCCAGAGATCGTTACAAACGCCTCAAAGAGTCAACACCACCTTTATTTGCCTTTGTAAACAGCAGAATTCGATTCAGCAGCATTGAAACATCCATACCGAGCCATTATGTACACATATTTCCTCGATGAATACAGCTAAAGAAGAGAAAAATTAAACTAGGCAACAAGCTAGGCGGGGGCATTCCAGGAGCAGGAGATGCTTCCGGGTTGTTTTTAAATTACATTATGGTATGTAACAACATTCATTATCATTAGAAAAAAAAGGGTGGGGAGGGGGCACTCAACAACTTAAGCAAAGAAACACAATTATAATATCCAGATGATGAAAGCTGCCTATAAAGAAAAAAAAAGGACAAAGCATTCTTGTAACAACTCCATGCTTATTGAAAAGAATGACTATTAGCACCACACAAAGAACAAAAACATAGCACAATTACAAGAATGACATTATCCTTGTAGTATAACATATCTCTGTTTCGTGTGGCCCTAATACTCCTTCATACAGCTCAGTATTTACATGTTGTGCATTGAAGTAGTCCACCTAAAAAAAACCTCATACAGTAACACTAATTACTTTAAACCAACCAAAGCCAAAGCAAAGCCTTTCTTTGTAAATAAACACCTGAATGTATGCACTGAATAAGCAGAACTCATGACTATACTGTATATACAGGTGCATCTCAATAAAGGAAAATGTTTTGCACTTATTTTGCTGATTTCCCATGTACAGTAATCCCTCGCCGTATCACGTTGTTTCGTGGTTGACTGCGGCCTCTTATTTGACAAAAATATGTATATTAATGATAATAAATGTCATGTTTTCCTGGCCCAAATGAAGCATTTCAAGCATGCAAATTGCTGAAGTTCGTTCTTCAGTATCCACGGCCCTGATTGGCTTCGTGTGCGCTTCCTACATTTGTTGTTAAACAGCTGTTACACTTTCCATTTAAGTGCTTCATTCACTTTGTCTTGTACAAAATTATTACTTGTCCTATGTTTTATGTACTGTGTTGTATGTAAATATTTTATATGTTCATCACACATGCAAAAAATATCACAGAAATTAATTCATCACGGTAGTGTCTGGAACCAATTAACAGCGGTAAACGAGGGACTGCTGTACTATGTTCATTTACTGAATGTGTTATTCCCCAATTGTAAGCTATGAATATAAAAAAAATCAAACAATATTGAAATAATCCACTGTGTGTAGTGATTCTGAAAGCTATTCCAATTTATTGAGCTGCACCTTTTAGTGTGTCAGTTATTATTGCATAGTAAAAGTACACTTAAGAGAGCGAGAGATGTACATGCAGCTGTTGGAAGGGGGGAGAAAAAAAAAAAAGTACCAAAACAAATCTAATGAAATATGTGGGTTGTGCCTCAAGTTCAGCGCAGGCTAACATTCATTTTAGGGGGGAGAATGCAGAGAGGGGGGGGTTAGAGGAAAAGAAACGCAAAGCAGAGGAGACATTCAGGCGAGAGGTCAGGAGAACTGTTTAAAGTGCTCGATGGTCAACTAAGCTGCTGTGGTACTTATCAACCTATCTTATAGACTGTACACTATTGCAGCCGCTGGAGCCGTCGTAAAACACATGCTGACAGATGCTTGTCTTTTCCTGTTTAGCTCGCGCTTGCTTCCTGCGGCCTAAAATACACACTAGTGCAGTAAAATGTGTGCTTCATCAGCTCCACCTGTGTGGAAGCTGTACGGACGTGGTGGCGATCACATTTGAAGCCGGGTTTGCTTTATATCTGC
Organism: Doryrhamphus excisus; assembly: GCF_037039965.1. Classification (NCBI taxonomy): domain Eukaryota; kingdom Metazoa; phylum Chordata; class Actinopteri; order Syngnathiformes; family Syngnathidae; genus Doryrhamphus; species Doryrhamphus excisus. The sequence continues at coordinate 10,635,367 of NC_136366.1, read as the reverse complement.
TTCCACGCGTCAACATTCATTTCACAAAGGTACGTCCCAGCAAACGAACAAGCTACTTTTAAGGGGGGGAAAAAAAACTGTGCATCGGTTTAGAAATCAGAACGGAGAATAACTAAGCTAAAAATTACTTCCTGAAGAATACAAAGTACTTTGAATTCAATCCACAAGGTGTCAATTTCAGGTGTCAATTGATTGGTATGGCCTTCTTACAGTCTTCTCTGTGGATGCCGGGCCAAAGCCAGCCAGGCCAGGCACTTAGGATGCGGTTCTAGCAAGCAGCAAAAAACTACTCGGCTGTTCTCGGAATGGCTTTGCCCCCCCCCCTTTTTAAGAAAAACATAACACCTTAACACAATATTATTGTCATCTGCGAGAATGCTTCTTGTTGGAGAGCAAATGTGAATATTCAAGGTGGATCGTTGCCTCAGAAACACTTTTTCTTTTTTGTTCACTTGACTCCCTGATACGATGAAGCCCCCCGGTGTGATAAACCCATCTCGACCCGTTTCGGCGTCCCGGGCCTCTTTAAAAACATTTCCCCAAATGGAAATATAGTTTATACTGCATACATACAGCCGAGGAGGAGGAGGAGGAGGAAGGGGAGAGAGAGAGAGGGTGGGGGGAGTGTCTGTGCAAAACTAGAAGACCGTTAAAAGAAGAAGGCTCGTGGTCGTTTATCTGTCCTTGGTGGTCAGCTTCTCGATTAGCTCCTGAAGCGGCGCCAGCTCTTTCCTGTCGATGAGGTTGAACTCCTGCAAAAGACACACAGGTCACTCACTCGCGCGCACACACACACACACACACACACACACACACACACACGTCTGTGCATGTCCCTCTACCTGGACGAAGAAGATGAAGTGTTTGAATGACGTGTTGAGGTGGGCCTCCTCCTGCAGCTGCATGACAGAGTCAAAGTGCTGGTGGTAGATGTGAGCGTAGACGCGGAACAGACGCTTCAGGATGGTCTTGGCCACCGACATGAAGTTGCGCTTGAAGGGGACGCCTGAAGAGGACAAGAGTGAGCGGCCTTCGTTACAAAGCACCCCACTTTTATACAGTACACAGCAGGGAGGTGCAGGCTGAACCAACGCGACCAGATACCCTGTTTGACAAAAAAATCAGTCATAAAGAGTTACTATCTTCCTACGCACTTCTGTTGCTAGCTGTTTAGACAACAATGGCTGCCATCTTGGCTCAGTCTATCTCCACGGTGATACAAGCTGTACACTGACTACCCTCACGTTCTGTGGTATGGTCCCTTGACAAGATGGAATAAAAAGCTTCCTGATCAGTGTGGGTACACTTGGAGAGCAGAAGTGGATCCTCACTGACAGGCTGCAGCACGATTTCAGGGGAAGTGCAAGCAGCCGGTGACTAAAAGACGCCGTCTCACGCGCTCATGCCAAACGATGTGTCAAGTGTTTGGCTGGGGTTATGAAACGCTCATGTTGTTGCCACATCTGATGTACTGCATGTCTTATAGGCTGCTAAGTGAAAAGTAAAGCAGCTTTCCTGGCTTCAGAATTAGGAGACGGGTCTTTGCTGACCATCGGTTTTAAGCTCCCGCTGGCCACAAACTGAGCAGCAAAGCACGAGAACGCAAGAGGGACCACCTTCATACCTTGAGGAACACAACATTTGTTTGAACTGGCTGCCAGCCACCCAGGGCTTTGCTGGGCCTCCACCCGACTCTACAAGCCTCAGCGAGTTTGGACGGGACGTTGTTGAAGTCCTTTCACTGGGAAGGTGGGCCACCAGAATCTCGTTGCATACTTTTACACTTTACTTTCTTCTTACACGGATGTTTGTGCCACATAGAAATGTGCAGAACATACCAATCTTGGAGGGGAAGAGCGTCTCGTCATCGAGCTGGTCTTGAACCCAGGTCATCAGGTAATCAATATACTTGGGGGCGGAGCATTTGATGGGCTTCTTGATGTTGGTTCCATCTGCCCAGTGATACTCGTACCTGCGGATGGATGATTGATGAATTGTTCAAGCATCGTCTGTCCACAGAAGGGCTCAAGAACTGGACGTGTGGAGTTGGTGGGCACGTTGGAGGGCATTAGAAGATGGATGAAATGCAACTGTTGTGAAGGACGTACTTTGGCCCGGCAGACATGACGGGGCAGCTCTCCTCCGTGCAGAAGTCTGTGATGGTCCCGTACAGCATGTTGATCTGGTTGAAGAAGTCCACAGCTGCAAATACAAAAAAAAGAAAAAAAAAATCACGCTAATATACCAGTGACTCCTATACAATTATTTATATGTTTGTGGCCCGTCACTGATTCATTTTCACCGCCACAGAACAAGTTGATACTACTACATATTGCTGTGTTTCATGTGACGTCACAACCAGTTGTTGTCAGCCCTGCCTTAAAAAGATGGGGGTGTCAAATCAGAGCAAAAATAGCGTATAGATGCAGCGTTCTGGTATGTGGAAATTGCTTATATGTATTTGGGAAAACGCTGTTACTAAGAAAGGGAAAAAAGTTGAGGAAATGTAGAGAAGCTACCTTGTTCGCCGTTTGCTCTGAATGGAAAAAATGGTTTCAAAACGATGTTAATAATATTGTTTTATTCATTCATTTATTTTCTGCCGCTTTTCCTCATGAGGGTCGCGGGGGTGCTGGAGCCTATCCCAGCTGTCTTTGGGCGAGAGGCGGGGTACACCCTGGACTGGTGGCCAGCCAATCACAGGGCACATATAGACAAACAACCATTCACACTCACATTCATACCTATGGACAATTTGGAGTGGCCAATTAACCTAGCATGTTTTTGGAATGTGGGAGGAAACCGGAGTACCCGGAGAAAACCCACGCATGCACGGGGAGAACATGCAAACTCCACACAGAGATGGCCGAGGGTAAAGGGTGGAATTGAACCCTGGTCTCCTAGCTGTGAGGTCTGCGCACTAACCACTCGACCGCCGTGCCACAATATTGTTTTATTAATTAAAAAAAAGAATTTGTTATGGTGACAGGCCACACTATAAAGCAGCCCTGTGGGAAATGCTGCATACGTCAAAATGACGCAAGGCAAAACCAATGGATCTCTGTGAGAGCGGGTTCATTCAAAGACTGTAATTAAGCGTCTCTTATAGCTGTTTGAAAACATTTGAGTGTATGTTACAGACAACATAAAAGGCAGGCTAACACGTGTCATTCAGAGTTCCTCATTGACAAAACAAACTCCTTCAAAAATAAAGTCACTTCCTGTTTCCTGGAGAGGAACTCTGTCACAATGTCCGAGGTGAAAAACTGCAAGCAGGACAAATAAGTTGTTAAAAGGAACATGACTGAGCTCTTTTCATCTCTCCGGTAGCTATGATGACACTCCAGTGGAGCTTCAAATTAAGACCCAAGTGGGCCTCTGACGTGAGAGGAAAAATAAAAGCGTGCAAGACAATTGTGTGCGTTTAATAGTCACAGTGTCTTTTCCCAGGAGGAATGTTGGTGGGCTTTGATGGCATGCCAAGAGCTTCCAACCCTGATGGTTGATCAGTCCTTTTGGAGCTAACACTGGAGCTGCTTGGACACAAAATGTTGTGAACGTGTAGATATGGATCCAAGCAGCAACGACCTCAGCATTGACACAACCATTACGTAGTGATTGGAGGAGGCGTTTTGTTTAGTCTCCTCCATTGTTGCTGTGTTTTGTCAGCATGTTGAGTACAGACTTCAGAATTTAGGCCGATGTGGTTTTCACACATTCTCTCAACCACAAAATGAAACCGAGCCGATCTGGCACCACGCAGTGGAAAAGCAAAATGTTGCAATGTGATTTCAACGGCCAAAAGGTGCTGCAAAGACAGCATGGAGGTGTTGGATGGAGGCAACTTGGGATCTTACTGTTGACCGCGACCCACTCGTTCAGGTCCTCGCCATCAGGTAGCATGACGGCCATGCGCAAGTTCCCGCTCCCCAGCGTGGCCTCTGCGTGTTTCAACAGCTCGTACTGATGAGAGCCCTCCGGGATGTTCTTCTTGGGCTTGAACGTCTTTGAGGCGCGACTTCCGCTGCAACCCAGAGACAAATCGTATCATAAACAAAGCAGGTAGGTCGGAACACTCTGCTAACAATAGGTCTTCATAAAGATTTTTTCCTCTCTCGCTAAAGAATATGCTGACAAAAGAGTTGTGCAGGACGGGTTTGGCAGAGCGGAACGAGGGGTCGAGAACAGAGCGTCTCTGTGTCTCTAATGAGGCCACTCGGAGAGGCCCGGTGTTCAATCTCTGTCGTGGCCCCGGCCCCCCCGTTTAACAACAACTTATGTGAGTCAGCGCTGCAGGAAGGAACACGCTCAGTTTGGAGGACAGATATTCGCTCTCAGTACAGCTACTGGCTGACAGGAAGAGTTGTTCTAAACATAATTATGTCACTTCCGAAGATTCATTTTACGTGTAAACACAACAAAACCCATTCCTATGATGAATAAGGATTTCAATGGACAGTAACATACTACATAGGATGGATCTCATAGCACCAGCCGAGCCAGACTCTCAAAATCAGGTCAAAGTGGACGGCAGCCACAGCATCCAGGCTGCTTCTAATATATTATTATATAAACATATTATTATATTTTATATCTGACTGCTGTGCCTCGCCCCGCTTTTACTCATGTTTTAACTGTGTATTAACGAATGAATGTTGTATTTCGGTTTGTCTTCTACTCTGTTTACTTGTTTTATTCAACTCCATTCGTCTGTAAAGTGTCTTTGAGTATTTTGAAAAGTGCTATACAAATAAAATGTATTATTATTATATATATCATAATGATGCAATATTTTCTTTAATACGTCATCCATGGCCGTATGTGACATGTACCTTCTCACAGACAATTCGTACTGTTAAACATTTGCAGCATTTCTCAAAATGCTGTCTTTGAAACTGTATTAAAGAACAGCATTCGGAGCGGCTGTTTTGTTTGCATTTCCATTGTCACCCAAATGCTTCAGTGAGTGTTGCCTGTTGGGAAGAAGGCTATGCACCTTGATGTCTCGGTGTTTTTTTTCCCCACTGGTTCGGGTGGATGTGTTTGAGGTGGGCAAGTTTTCATTTATTATGACGATAAATTAATTAATTTATTATTGTGATAATTTTTCAAGTTTAATCTTGCAAGACCTTGTGACACAATGCCATGTGACAACTCTAATGATAAGGTATATTTACTTTATGTCTTTGCTAAACAGTTGGCTTTAATATGATATAGTATTACAGAGCCACCATCGTTCTTGCAGCATTTCTCTCATGCAGTTGTGGATTTTTGGATAGTCGAGCAACGTAAATATGAGTTTCTCGTCGTAGTTAATTCAAGCAACCTTTCATGTTTTAGCCACAATTATTCATACACATCTCCACCAGAGTTCTTACTAAGTATATTCCTCACACAGTAATTACCGTCCACACCCAGTGAGAGACAAACAGCATGCCGCTGAAAGACTTCTGCTCCCTGCAAGTACTACAAGGGCAAACCAGCAACTATCCGAGACACACCGCCAGGACTTCCGTAAAATGCAAAGGCAGCTTCAACATTCCGCGTTTGTGTCACCGACACACCGTGGCGGCTGCTAAATAACAGTTGTTACACGAGGATGACACCATTGTGTAAATTTTCACCCAACATGAAAGGACACGTAAACGTCACATCGTGAAGTAGTCCGGGAAGTAGACTTAGCCCGTAACATGCTATCGCTAGCACAGCCGTGCTAATAGTACACAGCGCTAAGTATTACAAAACAAACTAGACAGCGATGGCTATGAGAATAAACACTGAAGGCAAAATCAAAGAGTAAAACTTACAAAAGAAAGCTCATGTTTCCTCAGGCGGTGGAAACTGTTCTTCTCTCTCAGCAAATAATGAGCAGACAAGAAGGAGGAGGAGGGCTTGTTTGTGCAAGTCTCACAAGTACCCGTTGTGACTTCTCGCCCTTTCTCGCGGTCCTCTCTTGGCGAACAATCCCCAAAATAACGTGATGGATAGAAATAAATGCTTTATTCGCTTCAACAAAAGGGATGAAACGAAGTGTTCTGATTTGACCAACAGCTGCTGATCGTCCAATGCGTGTACTGTAAGCGGCAGCAGCCTGCTACCAGGATGAGGCTTGACTTCTTCATGTGACGTCCAAAAGCTGACCGGTGGTATTGCTCTCCTGTGCTGCCACCTGGTGGAAAAAAGTTGACTCTACTTTGACACAACATGACACACAGTACCACTATATAGGGAAAGCTTTCACAAAATGCCAACCAAAAATGAATAAACAAGAATTCACGCAATTATTACGGTTAATTCTGAATTGATTTATTGCAATTTAATTTTAATTTTAAAAAGTGAGTAATATAATGCATGCTTAATGCTTAATCCATCTGTTATTATTTCACACAAACGACAGTGTCTGATATTATATTTTTTCCGAATTCATTCCTTTAATAACATTTAATGAAAACTATTGTATCTTATATCATTTATTTTGAAATTGGTATGATTAAATATGCTTGACTCTTTCTACTCCTGTTAAGACGTTTTGACGTGTGAAATTATAAAGACGTGATGCAACGAAAACATGTTCGAAACATGTTCGAAATCAACTGAATTATTACTATTACTGTGTCAGATATAATTTATCCCGTATTTATTCACTTTCACTCAATAAGCCATTACCTGTCATATACAGTATTTGGTATTATTAAAATTATTTTAAGTGTTTGTCAGTTTTTTACTTCTTATTGAAAGATATATATTGCACACTATTTATTATATTTCCTCTATTAGACAACGACAGCATGGGAACATGTTAAAGACAGGAAATCAACGGATGAAACTAATGTTGAACTGTGATGTCATTTCACGAAACTTTGTTAAGCATGTTTTTGATAAACTAAAGCATGACATTACCATGTATATTTCCTAAAGTTACAAAGAAAAAAAAGAATTGATATACTGATCTATTTCGTCAACAGACTTTGCAGCGAAGTACTCAACATGGTTGGCTACATAACGGGCGCTAGGACCGTGCAGCCGCTTATCAGCTGATCTGTCAGCCATTTAAATAGGCTGGGCTTGCTCCGGACTCTACCCTCTCTCGCTCTCTGCTGGTAGTGGACTGGATGTCGCTCAGTGACTGACAGGCCGATGTCTGACAGCCCAGACACGCCACTTATCACACAGCCAGCCTCAGTCCAGTACCTCGGCTAAGCGGCCTCAACAGGTGAGAGACTCCCCCGGTACCTCCCGAGCGTTTCCCCGCCTCCTGCGAGGCCGAACAAGTGGGTGTTTTTTTGTTAGCAAATCCTCCATTGATGCTAGCTTACAATGCCGTGTCTTCATCCGCAGTCAAGATGGAGTGCGTGTGGAAGCCAGACGAGCAAGGACTGCAGCAGATTTTACAGCTGCTCAAAGAGTCCCAGTCGCCCGATACATCCACCCAGAGATCTGTCCAGCAAGTATCCTTTTTAGAAAAGAAGACGAAGAACCATAATAGCTTCATGTTGACGAACGCTAAGCTAGCTTTAGCCACTGCTAGCCGTGGAGGTTACGTTATAGCAGGTGCCGACCTGTTGTTGTTTTTGTTGTAACAATGTTACATTTGTAGCCAAAGCAGACATTTGCTGTGCTGGTACTGACTAATGCCGCATTTAAAATACATCTAAAAGCCGCTCCTCAGTCGAACTTGTACACTGCAAGGGAATGTAATCAAGCCTCACTGACATGTCAATTAAGGTTTGATTTGTTTACTGATTGTGCATAGTAATCATCAAAACGATGCAAATGTTTTTGTCATATAATATTTAGTACTCATGTAATAACAAGCACTTCGCTATATTCTGTAGGAATGACACAGTCAATCACAACAGTTCAATTTGCACACCAGCTATAATTGATAAATGTAATTTGAGTGGCTTCAGGTCATCTGAAAAGGGATGGATTATAATATGTAGTTGAAGCTAATAACAGCATTGTATCGGTCTATCCATTACTCGGTCGTTTATGTCCGTTCTTGTGATACTTGCGCTTGAGGGAATTTAATATCATCTACAACAAACATCCGCTGAAACTGAGAGATGGATTGATATTAGATTTTTTTTTTATATGGTCAAGGTCGATGGCGCCTCCCCAAATAGCGGATGTGATCTCAGATGTTATGCCGCATCAGTCAATGGTTCCCATATTTTAAGACGCCATAAATCATGTGAGAAGATGTGAAATATAAAGTAGTAAAAAAAAAAGTGTATACAGGTGGTGCTCAGTTTATAGCGTTCCTTGTGTGTAAGTAAAAACATAATTATGGTAGCTTCACTCAAGAAGTAGTTACAGCGTGGTGCTCTTTGGAATAATGCATACACTCAGTGCTCAGTAATTCAACACTCAACCATCATTAAGAATAAAGATGGTTTTGTCCAAACATTTTCCACCGAGTGTAAAATAGTGAAAAAACACAGGATGCAGAGGCATTAATTTTATCGGTACTGTCATCCCCCCATTGTGGTTAATTGGTTCCAGATCCGACCGTGATAAATTCATTTCCATGATATAGGACTTCATGTTAATAAATGAAATATTTTTGTAGTTAGAGTATAGAAAACCCTGTTTGTGACTTTCCAAGTATGTTTTTTTAACATGATTAGAGCCCTGGAAACATGAAAAAGCGTGACTATAGTCACCTTTCACTTATTGTTTACATCACATTGCACTTATGCAACATTCTGGAGATGCAACATTCTACACTTAAGAAGCCAAAAACGTACCACTTCCACACAGAATGGGACTTCATGCAGTGTTAAGATAACGTCATGTGAGCTAATGTTTTGTGTTGGCTAAGAGTCCAACATTTATTCAGTCATTATTTTCTGAAAAAACGTGATATAGCCAGGGAGTGATAATGGAACTGTGATATTGCAATGGAACAACTATATCAATAATTCAGCTTGGTTTTGTTACATTTTGCCTCCGCCCCCGCCCCTCTCATTTTGCTGTTTTTTTAAATTATTATTTATTTAATTTCAACAACAAGCCACAGGCCTCACTTCAGACAACCCTGCCGTGATAACTCTGGCCTAACTGATCACTCGATTAATTAATCGACTTTTTTTCCCCTTAACCACTTCTCCCTGCAGAGACTGGAGCAGCTCAACCAGTTTCCAGATTTCAACAACTACTTGATATTTGTTCTGACCAAGCTCAAATCAGAAGGTAAGAAGCCGCATCTGTGTGTGTGTGTGTGTGTGAGGTTTTTGTTCCTCGATGCAGTACCGGACTTCGTGGGACTCTGCTTCTTTTTAGTGCGAGCTGCCAGCAGGTCCGTCTGGCCGTGACTCTGCTGACCCGACGGCCCCAGATGATGAGGGTGCTGAGAATATGGGTCGCTCTAATTATAAACCCGATTCCTGGCACCGCTCAGCCCTTGACTGCGTCTGCACTGCAGTTGACCTACAGGGCATGTCCGTGGCGTCAAGACATTGCTGTCACATGGTCACTCTCAGATAGCCTGGCTAACACGATGCGCCACAGAACTGCAACGTTATGATGAAAATCTTATTTATAACTCAGCACCACCATTTATTATTCCCGAAAAAAAAACCCAATAGTGACCTACATGGATGTCATTGGACGGTGATTTTCCAGTGCGATACACCAACTACCAAACTTTTTTCTCGCCCCCTCTCCCTGTCAGACGAGCCGACGCGCTCCCTGAGTGGCTTGATCCTGAAGAACAATGTGAAAGCTCACTATCAAAACTTCCCCACCGGGGTGTCTGATTTCATCAAGAGAGAATGCCTGGAAAACATTGGAGACTTTTCACCCCTCATCCGCGCCACTGTGGGTAAGTTTGTTTTCCGTAGTCCGTTTACTGTCCTTACACAATTTCACACACTACATGAGTGTGCATGAGTGTATATACTGTACATGTCACCCGTTCAAACAGGTATCCTCATCACCACGATCGCGTCAAAAGGAGAGCTACAAAATTGGCCGGAGCTTTTACCCAAGCTGTGCCTGCTGCTGGATTCTGAAGACTACAACACGTGCGAGGTGAGCGTGCTCTGAAGACACACCACAAGGTTTGGTATGGTCATGTTGTGGTCCTGGTGCCCCTTGTGGATTAAAGTGACATTGCAAGACAGTTTATCACAGTTAATTGGTTCTAGACTTTACTGTGATTCATGAATTTCTACAAAGTACGATTCCTACTAAAACAAATAGAATATTTTAGTAGTTAAAGCCCTCTAGACAAGAATAACACCCCTATAGTCACCTTTACGTTCATATTAGACAATGTAGTAGACATCATAAGAGAAAATAATATTAATATATTTTGCTTTATAAAGAAAGAGTGGGGTGGGGGCAATGGAAAAAGCAATAAATAGGATTATATACCCACATGTTAGCATTGGGGGAGTTTCTTCTTTCCTGTTCTGTACAATACTTCCTTCCACACCGTGTCATCGGAGCATGTTCCCTAATACAGCACACCTTGCTGGGCCACAGCAGATTCTCCTGATAGTAGTGATGTGGTAATCGGATACACTTGGTCGAATTTATCCTAATTTGTTCAAGTCCTTTTTACCTTTATGTATTCCTCATTCTATCTTCCAAGTGTGAAGAAGGAGGCGCCTTTGTCTGTCTGTCTGGCAAGGAGCAGCTCATGTCTGTGGGTGTATTTGATTATTTATGCTGCAAAAGGGAGAGCTGGCTTCTGGATAGCTTCCCGCTGGCCAGATGAGCGAGTGATGCTCTCACAGCTGGAGCAGCAGACGCAATTACAGATTATTCAACATGGTTTTCTACCCAGCGCACCATATGACCTCATTTTGCAGACTTTGTGTGCTGAGTGAGACTGTACACGTTGGCAAGCACTGGATTGCATTCTGTGTCAACAAGCACAATGCAGTGAAAACACACCTGATAGATGCGTGTAATGTAATAATGGCATGTTGCCCAAACGTGTCCAGCACTCTCTAACTTTTATTGACCTTGAAGAGTATGGCACAGACACGCATTCTTCTTTTAAAGCGTCCATGTGTCCCCCCCCCCCCCCCCCCCCTGTCTGATGAAGCTTATTCCCGAGCAGAGATTTAGGTCACGGCTAAGAATCGTGAAGTGTGCGAGGCTTATGATTCGCCCCGGCCAGCAAATGTAGCAACTCCTCACAAGGCTGGCTGTGATTTTCAAAAGCAGCTTGGAAGCTTCAAAGCCTCTTAGTTGTTGATGGTTGAAGGTTGTCGGGAAAAAAAATGTCTGCCTGTGCACAGTCAGCAACGTTTGGTCTGGTGCTGTCGTCTTCATAAAAGCTGAACTGTGCCGGCGATATTTTCTGTTGCCTGACTTTGGCTTGATAAATGACCCAATTTGAAATGCATCTGTGTTGTTCGAAACACACCGTTTTGTGTGTATGTAGCTTTAATGCCAATGAGCTGTGTTTGTCTCCAAGAAGTGCTATTGTGCACTTTTATCCACCTTTTCCATGTACATGTTAACACTACACTTGTCCAACGTGATAGATGCTGTATATCAAACACAACCTTACATTGAGTGGGGCAGGAGAACACAAACCGTTAGCCATGCTAGCATGACTACGTGATGCCACAGTACTAACGTTACACTCACATTTTAACAGCAACATCGTGCTAAGTTAGCCTATTCGCTGAAGAATACCAAAACGGTCAAACTGACAGCTCACACGGCTGTTGCTGACTGTAGTTTGTAGAGCTTTAAGATGTGTAGCAAAGCCTGCCCCAATTCTCTCCCAACCAACCTCGTCTCTCGAGATCAAACAAGTCAGCAAAAGTCCTCATAAACCGGCTCTTGGGACACGTTTTACTGGTAGGTCATTAAAAAGTCACTTTTGCATGACAAGGACTTTTAAGGATACCTAATGATCGTCTTATGACTTTATGTGGTTAAGTCAGGGGTGTCCAAAGTGCAGTCTGGGGTCCATTTGTGGCCTTTGGCTTTTTTTTTAATTGGCTTGCAGCACGTTCTAAATATATAATTTAACAAAAAATACGGAAAACTAAAAATAATTACTAGAATAAAAGTAGCAATATTTTGGTGAAAAATAATGAAGATGACACTTTTTTTAAACTGGTTATGAGAAACAAATAAAAGATTTTTGAGAAATTAGGCTGTGGCAAAAGTTATATTATCAGACCATCATGGCACTGAAATCCTAATTATGAGAAGAAAATCCGGTAATTTGAAATAGTTGGGGGGGGGGGGGGGGGGGGCAACAAAAAAACGACAAACTGCCAAAATGTAATACAAGAATTAAGTCTTAATAATAAGAAAAGAAAATTTTAGATTGAAATAAGTTGAAATATTTGGGAGGAAAAAAATGAGGGGTAGAAAAAGAGTAAGCATAGCATGTCCCTTGCATCCTTTCATTTTTCCCAATTGTGGCCCTCACTGGAAGAAGTTTGGACAGCCCCGGGTTAAGCTGTCCATGAAGGGGCACCACGTGTCACCGCTCTATAAAAAGACGCGAGCAGGTGATGGCCGTTTGCTTTATTTAGACTTGGCATGAAGGCCTGACGTGGACTTGCTGGAAATCTGTTACGATGCAGACTGAGGGTGAAGACCGAGTCCACTTCGGAAGGAAAGTCATCTTCATGCAACATCTTGTATATTTGTTTCCATGTTATTGGCGGGTAGACGTACATTCTCCTTTGTAATGGTCTCCCATACCGGGACTTTCAGGAGGAGGGGAGGTTTGTGGGATGTTTATGGGGGTGGGGGAGGGGATTACACCCAAGACATCTTGGTGTCACTGGAATGCACGAAGACGGCGTCTCTTCTCTGATGACGTGTCGGTGCACAAACGTGTTGTACAAATGCTGGGAGTCAAACAAGTATCGGTGTCATTTACCCATCTGGTCTTCCCTTTGGGCACCTTCACATTTTGTACTTTCATCTGGTAGCAACGCTGCCATGGCAACTGTTTCTATGGGAACACATTTTGGAAGGTGTCAGACGACAATTGTGGTGCCAGACACTGAATGTCTGCAGCCTGAGAACCTTCATCCTCAACCGCTCGTCACGAAGCCAGCACTAGAATGTGATGTTTGCTGATATCTGTGGGGGGGTTCGGGAGGGGGGTCACATTTTTGAAGCAGAAATTTTCATCCAAGTCTGAATATGGATGTCATTTCTTGATAGGTTTGCTTACTTAACCGCAGAGAGTACAAGGCACGTATCGGGGATAAGGCCTTATATATTTCCATAGCAGGTTGACCCGAGTACAGTGGAACCCATTTCAGTCGCCATTCTTATTCACATCAACATAAGTGGCTGTCAAAATAACCAAAACCGAGGTGTTTTCCTTGCATATTATTTGTTTTCTTTTGTTTTTATTTGATATTACATTAAAGAGCAACCACTTATAATTCTGGTGTCCGTCAGGGGGCCTTCGGAGCCCTCCAGAAGATCTGCGAGGACTCTGCTGAGATCCTGGACAGCGACCTGCTGGATCGTCCTCTTAACGTCATGATCCCCAAGTTCTTGCAGTTCTTCAAACACAGCAGCCCCAAGATCAGGTATGACATTGAGGCCAACTGATCCCGCCGCTGAATTCCCCCTTTAAATATTCCTCTTCCTGTATGGAGGCGATTGTGCGGCGCTAGCTCTCACAAGGCCGCTTTGACTGAGCGCTGCCTGGGAGTGAAACACGTGGTGACGCTTGTGCTCGCCTTGCAGGTCTCATGCCATCGCGTGCGTCAACCAGTTCATCATCAGCCGGACTCAGGCGCTCATGCTGCACATCGACTCCTTCATTGAGGCAAGTCACATGACATGGCTGCACAAAAAGACAGTGACGCCCTCATTTGGATCAGCCTCTTTACACATCTTCATAGATTCATTCATTGTTTACCAATATCACTTTTGAAAAATGGCCCCAAAATCTTGCAAGATTACATAAGACGGAAACAAGCAATACAATAATTTAAAAAAATCTTATTTTCATTTGTTATATTTTTAATTAATTGTTTACATTTATAGTTTACATTAAATATTTAATAAATGTAAATATATATTTACTTTTAATGTACTTTAGTATTAGTCATTAATAATTATTATTAATAAGAATTAATAATTATTAAGTTCCCTTTCCTCAAAGTTTAACTGTGTATGTTCTGGTGGAATCCTAAAAATAATAATTAAAAAGATGTACTAACTGGTCTTAATAGAACAAATTTTATTCATTCATTTATTTTCTACCGCTTTTCCTCACGAGGGTCACGGCGGGTGCTGGAGCCTATCCCAGCTGTCTTTGGGCGAGAGGCGGGGTACACCCTGGACTGGTCACCAGCCAATCACAGGGCACATATAGACAAACAACCATTCACACTCACATTCATACCTATGGACAATTTGGAGTCTCTAATTAATCTAGCATGTTTTTGGAATGTGGGAGGAAACCGGAGTGCCTGGAGAAAACCCACGCATGCACGGGGAGAACTATGAGGTCTGCGCGCTAACCACTCGACCACCGTGCCGCCCGCAAGAATTTTAGATGCAGCTTAGTTTGTGGTGTACATAATGTTTGGACCGATGTCACTGCGATGTAATCCTGGTGTCGTTTTGTTCCCTGTGTAGAACCTGTTTGCGCTGGCGACAGACGAGGAGCCCGAAGTGCGCAAGAACGTGTGCAGGGCTCTGGTGATGCTGCTGGAGGTCCGTCTGGACCGACTGCTGCCTCAAATGCACAACATCGTCGAGGTGAGTGGGGCAGGAGGGAGAGCGTTCTTGTGGACACAGCACTCTAACCAGGGTTGTCCTCTCAGTACATGCTCCAGAGGACTCAGGACCAAGACGAGAACGTGGCATTGGAGGCTTGCGAGTTCTGGCTGACTCTGGCGGAGCAACCGGTGTGCAAGGAGGTGCTGTGCGGCCACCTCTCCCAGTAAGCACCTCAGACGCATCCTTCACAGCTCACATCTCAAAACACTGTTAATTCATTGGCGACCGGGTCATAAAGTCAGCGAAGACCTTGTCCCGGCCTGCTGATGAAGAACCCTGACTATTGACCTCAGCCATAAACATCTGTCACACCGCTGTCACGTTAACCTGCCGCCTTCGCCAGAATTGGTTGTGAGTCGGCTCGGACGCGTCCTTGCCCTTGCTCATTCCATCTCCCGGCTTCCCTCCCCAGGCTCACTCCGGTGCTCGTCAACGGGATGAAGTACTCCGAGATCGACATCATCATGCTCAAGGTCAGTTTATGCAGCTCCATATTTCAACCTGTGGGCGGGGATGTGAAATGACCCTCGACACAGGGTGACATGCAGTCCACTCGATTTGTTTGTGTGACCCTGGCAATGGTGTGCAGTCAGGGCCAGCCACGCCTTTTCTGCTCACCAAAGCACCATCATAGGCACAGAGCAATTTAAATTATACTATGCGTTCTGTGAAATTGCTTAAATTCCTTCCCAGCAGTCTGTAATATTCATATCATAGCGTGTCTCTTTGGAGATTCCTGTAGCGTATGTGTATGCTAGATAGGGAGGATTATGAATCCTGATGTGCTTTCACTGTTGTGTTTATCATAAGGGTGACATCGAGGAGGACGAGGCCATTCCCGACAACGAGCAAGACATCCGGCCACGCTTCCACCGCTCCCGCACAGTCGCCCAGCAGCACGAGGGCGACGGGATCGAGGACCAGGAAGACGATGACGACGATGAGCTGGATGATGATGATGATACCATCTCGGATTGGAACTTGCGTAGGTTTCTTGTCTTGGTACAGACAATGGTTGGCATTCACTGCCCGTGTTGTTTTATTTATCATCTTTTTATTTACGTGACAGGAAAATGTTCGGCGGCTGCGCTGGATGTGCTGGCCAACGTGTTCAGAGACGACTTGTTGCTGCACCTTCTGCCATTCCTCAAGGAGCTGCTTTTCCATCCCGAATGGATGGTTAAGGAGTCCGGGATCCTTGTGTTGGGAGCCATTGCTGAGGGTAAGTTAATAATAATAATAATTATAATAATACACCACCCTCGGGCATCTCTGTGTGGAGTTTGCATGTTCTCCCCGTGCATGCGTGGGTTTTCTCCGGGTACTCCGGTTTCCTCCCACATTCCAAAAACATGCTAGGTTAATTGGCCACAGGTATGAATGTGAGTGTGAATGGTTGTTTGTCTATATGTGCCCTGTGATTGGCTGGCGACCAGTCCAGGGTGTACCCCGCCTCTCGCCCGAAGACAGCTGGGATAGGCTCCAGCACCCCCGCAACCCTCGTGAGGAAAAAGCAGTAGAAAACGAATGAATGAATGAATGAATTATAATAATAACAATAATACTACATCCACGATCCACACGAGTTACATTTTGTAAATATAGACAATGAAGACTCTCGTATCCCACAGGGATCCATCTGTGGACCACTACTGTTCACTCATTTTTGTAGATGTAGATTTACATCTCTCCTTATTATAGATAAAAACTTACTTCTATCTGTGACTAATTACGAATAATTAGAAGTCATCTTTCGAACGAAATGCAGTTAATGGCAATTAAATATTTTGAATCGATGGACAGCCCAAAACGAAACCCATGCCGATGAAAACTTCAAAGCTCATCCATACACTTTGTCTCCAGGCTGCATGCAGGGAATGATCCCTTACCTCCCCGAGCTGATCCCCCACCTCATCCAGTGTCTGTCAGACAAGAAAGCCCTGGTGCGCTCCATCACCTGCTGGACGCTGAGCCGCTACGCCCACTGGGTCGTCAGCCAGCCACCAGACATCTACCTGAAGCCTCTCATGACTGAGCTTCTAAAACGCATTCTGGACAGCAACAAGCGTGTGCAAGAGGCCGCTTGCAGGTGAGACACGGAATCTGTCTTTTTTCCCCCCTGCCTACTATCAAGGTCTTTCCTCCCTTCTCGGCAGTGCCTTTGCCACCTTGGAGGAGGAGGCTTGTACTGAGCTGGTGCCCTACCTAGCATTCATCCTGGACACGCTGGTGTTTGCATTCAACAAGTACCAGCACAAAAACCTTCTGATTCTCTACGACGCCATCGGAACGCTCGCAGACTCAGTGGGACACCATCTAAATAAACCGGTACCGCCGCTACTTGTAGTGCTATTATGATGTTGATGATGTAATCTTGGACTAATGCAATGTTTCTTCCAGGAATACATCCAGATGTTGATGCCTCCGCTCATCCAGAAATGGAACCAGCTCAAAGATGAAGACAAAGACCTTTTCCCCTTATTAGAGGTGAGCAAAAAAAAAACGTCTTGCACATTGGGTTCACTGACAGTCCACCTGACTGAATTTCCCCGCTCAGTGTTTGTCCTCCGTAGCGACGGCCCTGCAGAGCGGCTTCCTGCCCTACTGTGAGCCTGTGTACCAGCGCTGCGTTAACCTGGTCCAGAAGACGCTCGCTCAGGCCATGGTGAGTGTGCATAGCCTTTTGAGTTTGTGTTTATACGGTGGAAGGCTCCAGAAGTTATACCATTTTGGAATCCGACTTTCAGGAAGTGAGCAGCTTAAGGTTGCATCATACATGATGTCATGCAGGGTTTGCCCATATACACACTTGATTTATCTAGTCTCAGCTTTGTGGGGAAAAGTATATTATTGAACGTTGGTCCCGAGTATTACAATTTTTGCTCTTCTGTTTTTTACCTTTTTGTTTTCCCAAATATAAATATTTGGGAATAATATAGGAATAAGTTTTTCCAAAAGGGCAGCACAGCAGTGGTTAGCGTGCAGGCCTCACAGCTAGGAGACCCGAGTTCAACTCCACCATCTCTGTGTGGATGTCCTCCCCGTGCATGCGTGGGTTTTCTCCGGGTACTCCGGTTTCCTCCCACATTCCAAAAACATGCTAGGTTAATTGGCGACTCCAAATTGTCCATAGGTATGAATGTGAGTGTGAATGGTTGTTTGTCTGTGATTGGCTGGCCACCAGTCCAGGGTGTACCCCGCCTCTCGCCCGAAGACAGCTGGGATAGGCTCCAGCAGTAGAAAATGAATGAATGAATGATTTTCCAAAAGTTGCAACTCAATATTAACTCTATTCTTCTAAAATGACGACATTCTTTTTTTTGCCATAGTATGATTTTATTTTTGCAAAGTTCTGACTTAATTTAATTTTTTTTGTTTAATTGTATTTTTACGTACTGCAGGCCAATTAAATGAACAGCTTGTACCCAAATGGGCTGCACCTTGGATGAACCTTGCTTTAGCTGGACTGTATGCAGCGGGTTCCTCCACACGAGTTTGTCGTCAGATAGCAATTTGCCAAAGTTTAGCTACTGCCCAGACAGTGGTGAGCCAGTTATTCGCAGGCCGGAATGAGAACTGATGTCAATTTTTCTGATTTTGTATTTGACAACATGACTGCTCCAATTTCCATCCTTTCCTGCCCTAGCTTTACCAGTCCCAGCCAGACCAGTACGAGGTGCCTGACAAAGACTTCATGATCGTGGCTTTGGATCTGCTGAGTGGCCTGGCCGAAGGTTTGGGAGGCAACATCGAGCAGCTTGTCGCCCGTAGCAACATCCTCACCCTCATGTACCAGTGCATGCAGGTGAGCGGGCATCTGTACTTCTGCATACGTATGTTCTAAAATGCTTGAATCCATACATAATGTAGTGAATATTTACCTTTTTTGTTTATCAGGATAAAATGCCCGAAGTGCGTCAGAGTTCCTTCGCCCTGCTGGGGGACCTGACCAAGGCGTGTTTCCAGCATGTCAAACAGTGTATTGGTAGGTTCTCTGCACTTTGTCCGGACAGCAAGTTTGCCTCCAGCTTGTCCCGCAGTTTGCCGTGGCCATACGTGTCATTTATTCATTTATGGCACACGTGAAAAGCGCAAAGATGTGTTTGCATTCTGTTTTTATTTTTTCCTCGCTGTGCATTCACATTGCATTCACGACATGGAAATTATGCATGCCACAAATTTTGAATATATCAGAATTTTTCTTGTGTACTAGCACGAGGACCTGCACAGTTAACACATACTTCACACCTGTTCAATTACGCAATTTTGCGTGTGTGCAAGTGTAAATGAGGGTCAAGCTGCTAAATTGACTCACTTTCCTTCTTCCAGCTGACTTTATGCCTATACTGGGTACTAATCTAAACCCAGAGTTCATATCAGTGTGCAACAATGCAACGTGGGCAATTGGCGAGATCTCCATACAAATGGGTGAGTTCTCTCTCTCGCTCTCTCTTTTTTTTTTTTTTAACATGTAAAACAAAGCTAGAGCAAGCTACTAAGATTTTTTTTACCTGACATTCCCAGGGCCTGAAATGCAGCCGTATGTTGCCATGGTGCTGCACCAGCTGGTGGAGATAATAAACAGGCCCAATACACCAAAGACTCTTCTGGAAAACACAGGTACCACACTGTGGCAGTATTTAGCCAGCTAGAGTATCTGCCACCAACACACACACACACACACATAGAGAGGAAAGTGCTCTCACACTCCTCCACTCCAGGATCGAGCACCCCCTGCCAGGCTGTGAGCCCTTCTGGTTTAGCTGGCTTCCTGGAAGTATGCAAACTATTTGAGCTACTTTGAAGAGACGGGTGATAAAACCACATGGAAAAACAGTTCTCGTAGGATGCATCCGGCCATGTTAGCGTTCAGTCCTGCGGAGTAACTCATGCGGACTGACACTGCCAAGCACAATCATGTTACCAGGAAACACACAGAATTCCACGCTCACCACTCGTCACTTATTGACAGAATGCACAGCACATTCAAAGCGGAACATTTGAGAAGCAAAGGCTACACTTGACATGAAAAATAAAGCCCCAGGGGTGCACACATGACAGCAAAGGGACTTCTTGTAGATGTGTTCCTGTTTGTTTGCCGTCACTTTTATTTGTTGCCTTTTTTTCCTTTACTGTTCTCTAAATGTGGGTGCTTACACTGCCAATAGATGTTAAATGTTGTTAAGAATGGCAAAAAAAAAAGTGTTTGGTGCAGGATTACAAATGTCTTTGCCACTCTTTGTTTTCAATGTGTGTGTTGTAAATACATGAGTGGACACAAAGACATACAAATGTTAATGATTGCTGGAGTCCCAAGTGCAACACTGGGACACATTGAAACCAGCCATGTAACAGTGGAACCTCCAAGGTCGGACGCAGTCTGTATTAATAAATTAAAAAAACTAAAGGATAGCTGCCTATCCCAGGGAGGAGAGTCTCCTAAAATTGTAATGCAAAAGTGCACTTTTATGGGAATTTTACCCAATCACCTTATGTGAGGCTACTTCAATGGGACACACCTATTCCACCAAGAAAGCCCTGCTTATTAAAACACCCTCCAAAAAGCTCCAACCAGGTTTTAGGGTTTTCTATCCATGCTCTTGAGCATGTAGTAACAGCACCTTCATGATGACATGTCATACTTTCAGTATTTTGGCCTTTTTTGGGGTCATTTCAATGTCATTAATTATTTAAATTATTAATAACTATTTAAAGTCATAATTTGTTCCAGAATGTCCAATGTCTAGCTCTAACTGAAGCATAACCCTAGAAGAAATCATGTCAATCCTATGAATGAATCCTCCCTCGTCACATGGCAGTTTGAATCTTTAGGAGTTCCACTTTTTATCCCATTATCTGGATATTTTCTCATAATTAGGATTTATGTCATTAGGACTTTCCTATCTCAGAATTTTGACTTTAACACATAAATATGACTTTGTGGCTTATCGTTTTATTTTTAATTCATTTTAAATGTATCTTATTATCTGATAATTATGACTTTTTATCTGATTTTAGACTTTTTCCTCATCATTATTTTTTTATTTCAGTGGAGGAAATGGAATAGGAATATGTGAGCAAACAGAGGTGACATTATAAGATATGCCTTTATTCGTCCCTCAGTGGGGAAATGAAGGGGGGAACAACACTAGGAGAGGGGAGGGAATAAAAAAAACAACTCCAAACTAGACTCTTAGATGAAGGAGTACAGTGTGGGACTGTTAAAAAAAAACCTCGGCATACATGTAAAAGACATTGTTCACAGACACAAGACCAGCGCCACAAAGGGAAAATAGCCGATACGGGATGGTAGTAATATTAACATGTAATTTTTACATGTTAATGTAAAAGCCCGCACGTCTAGCCCGATTATTTTTGTGCATAACATTTCCCAAATTGTGCGACCCGGGCGGTTCCGCTGTAGTCCTTTCCGGGCCCGAGCCGATCCTGCACCGAACCAGAATCTAATGAGCATACCATCTGCTTTCTGCATGTGTCATTGGACTGTTCATAAATGCCTGTTTGTTTAATGAGAATGTTGCATAGTTCTGTGTCTCTTAAACTTAGGTGGTCGCTCCTCTCTGCCTCATACGTGAAGCTGCCGTGCTGGATAGTCTCCCCCCCCCACTCCTCCATGTATAGTTGGAGCAATGTGTCATTTCTTTTGCAAAAGAGCGGCAACAACAACAGCGGCAGCGAGCAAACAAACCCAAAACAAACAAACACACACTCCTGTTTGTTGTGTATAATTAACATTTGTGAGTTTAAGGGAGAAATGTGAGGTGACGACACCCCCACATTAGAGTTAAACAAACCAATTGACTGGTGAAAGCCTTTGTTTGCCTTTTTTTACGACTGTCTTTGTCCAACTTTTGTCAATGTGTTCTCCCTTAAACGTGTTTGTATGTTTTCTCAGTGTCATATTTTTGCATTCTCCCCTCCTCGACTGAAGGGGGCGGTAACAATCGACACAAGTGAAATCTTCTGTTTCTTATCATGCACAGATTCTGTTGATTTTTATGTCTCTGAGTTGTGTGTTTTTTCTTTATTTTTTTCTCCTCCCCTCCCCCTCCTCCTCATTGCTCATGTCTTGGTTGGCGTTTGGTGGTGTGTAACCGTGATTGCGTTACCGTAGCAATAACAATTGGTCGTCTTGGTTACGTTTGTCCTCAAGAGGTGGCACCCATGCTACAGCAGTTTATAAGACCCTGGTGTGTATTATTCAATCTTTTTTATTTCATTCTCCTTTTCTCTGTTTCTCTTCCTCTCCTCTGCTGTCGCTCTTCTCTGCTTCATTTTTCTTGTGTAAAAAAAAAACAAAACAAAACAAAAAAACAGTATTTCATTTTGTTCTTATCATTGCCAACCATGTGACTAACCCTGTCCTCTTTTAGGCCCTACTTGTGATTTTCTTTGATTAGCAACTTCATGTGTTACGTATTATTGATTTGTGACTTTATTTTGTTGTCATTGTCGACTGTGGCTAACAACCTAAAAGACGCACAGGTCGCTTAGGTCCCATTGGTCACATTGCCGGCTGGTTGGGAAAACAGAGGAAGGGATAGCCGAGCTCTCCTCGCTCCCCCTCTGCTTTTTTCTTTAGTCGTCACCCGGCTGCATGTCGCTACCACCCCCCCGCCCCTCCCAAAAAGTACCCATCGAGCCTCTGAATCAACCTCCCACATCCTACGACAAGGCAAACTATAGTAACAAGAGGGCAGAGTAGTTGAGTGTTTTTCTTTAAACTGGTGTGTGGAAGCCCATTACTGCCAAGCCGTGTCCCTTCATGGCATCGATCGTTCTGATTCGGCTATATAATGTTATGGAGGTCAAATTATGGGTGCAGTAATCCCTCGTTTATTGCTGTTAATTGCTCCAAGACCCCTCCGTGGTAAGTGACGTAGGACTCCTCATTTATAAATGGAATAATGTGGGGTCTATCCCAGCTGACATTTGTTCCAAAATGACGAAAACCGAAACTTACAAAAACCAAGGCAAATTTCCACATAGGAAATAATTCAAATCCAATTCACCCGTTCCAGACAGCCAAAAAAGACATTTTAAAGAGAATATTATAGTTTTACTCCACCCTCGGCCATCTCTGTGTGGAGTTTTGCATGTCCTCCCCGTGCATGCGTGGGTTTTCTCCAGGTACTCCGGTTTCCTCCCACATTCCAAAAACATGCTAGGTTAATTGGCCACTCCAAATTGTCCATAGGTATGAATGTGAGTGTGAATGGTTGTTTGTGCCCTGTGATTGGCTGGCGACCAGTCCAGGGTGGACCCCGCCTCTCGCCCAAAGACAGCTGGGATAGGCTCCAGCACCCCCCGCGACCCTCGTGAGGAAAAAGCGTTAGCGTGACCCTGCACTCCGTTAGACACCGTGCAAATCCGAGCTTTTTGCTCCCAAGTAGCAGGAGAAAGTAAAAGTAAAAATAAACCAGAACTCCGACCAAACAAACATCCGCATGGTCTTAAAGCCGTAAACATCATGACTGTTAACTTGTTAGGATTAGTTAGTAGATTTAATGAGTTAGGCATGTTGCCATGGCAACATAGACGAGTGGTTCCTTCCCTCCGATTGGCTGAAATGGGCTTCCTTTAGTTTTGTGTGCATGCTTGACTTTTTTTTTTTGTTTTGTTTTGTTTTTGCGTGTGTGTTTTTTGCCGGGTCCTGATAGTCAGAAAATTCTCCTCCACATGGATATTGAAGAAGTTATGTCAGGTCAAATAAGATAAAGCTAATTGTTAAGCAATGTTAAGTGAGCCTCCCTAAGATGCGTGTGATGGTCAATGTGCTGGTCCTCGTTGCCAGGTGTACTTCCCTGAGAAATATAAGAGACAATGAGGAGAAAGACTCGGCATTCCGAGGAATGTGCACGATGATCACTGTCAACCCGGGGGGCGTCGTGCAGGTGAGTCCCGGGTCTGCGGATTTCCCCGATTTACCGACAAGTCGGCTCACGTCTCCTCCTCCTCTTGCAGGATTTTATCTTCTTTTGCGATGCGGTGGCCTCCTGGGTCAACCCAAAGGAAGACCTGCGAGACATGTTCTACAAGGTAGGAACAAAAACATTACTTCTCCTCATGATGTTATCAGTGTATTCTCTTAAAATTGACACATTTCCTTTTAATATTTATTATTGTGACGTTACATCTGTTTTTCCCCTTTTTGGCTTTTTTTCTTCAACTGTTTAAACTTCTTTTTCACTCCATTCCCACAATATTTTGCCTTTGAGGCCAGATCTTCCAACCCATCCTGAATGTCTCTTTGTGTGTTTTCATTTCAGATCCTTCACGGTTTCAAGAACCAGGTTGGCGAGGAGAACTGGAGGCGCTTCTCAGACCAGTTCCCCATGCCATTAAAAGAGCGTCTGGCCACCTTCTACGGGGTGTAACAACGGGGTGAGTGACTCGGCTACATACTCGGAATGTGATAGCAAAACGAATCAGTCACATTAGCACATTACAGTATTAAATGTAGGCATAAAAAGACAACTCCTTATTTATATCCATGTGATTCTCTTTCATATCGGAAGGGATGTTGCAAGGGAGGGAGAGACAGGCTGTCAGGCAATAATGAAACCACTACAACTGTTTAGTTATCACTTTCCATATCATAGTAGCAGATCCTTTCATGTTCAAACATACTATGTGTTATCATTCATAATGGTTGTGTGCATTCGAACGGCCTGCAGCTTGTGTACTTTTTATGTACTTGTGTAATTTTCTAATGTTTTTCTTGTGTTTCCACACAGGTCTTTGACGTGGGGATACAACAAGGGGGAACCTTTTACCCAGGGAACACGTTACCCTTTACTGCGGGGGGGACAAGTCTGCCTGACGAGGGGAGGGAAAGGGGTGCGAGCCCCGTCTCCCCCCAACATGGCAGAACCGGGTGGGAGGGAGGGAGGCGCCACCTGCGGGGGCGCCCAGCAAGGTGTGTAGGGGACGGGGGAGGGGTTGACGTGCTGGACCCAAACCCAAGCACGGGAGGAAAAACAACCAAAAGTCAGACATGATAACAACAACAACATCGCTCTTTTGATTTATTTTTGAGTGCGTAGACATAAATTTGAATATTTGTAATCATGTCGCACGCCAAAAGTGTAAGCAATGTGAGCCCTTTTTTTGCTTTGTTTTGTTTTGAAAAGCACCCGACGCTTGCATGGGCAATGTAACGCCGCAACGTTGACGTCAGCGGGTGCGTTCTTTTACAGAAAGACAACGCTCACTTCCCGCTTATGTTCCGCAAGCTGGCATGCTTGTGTCACTGTGAGGTAGCCGTCGAGCATAAGCCGTTTTTATTTCGGTGCCCGTGATGTGTATTTCTTTCGTCACATCCGTTTTTACAGAGCTTTCTTTCCTCGCGTCGTCGGCCGTAGCATGTTGACACTCCCAGGGGGTTTGAATTGCGAGAAGGTTAAAAACAAAACAAATAAAAGTGGCTGTGATGTCGGCGTGAATGTCCTGTGATGGCGTGACTGTGACATCCATCAGCGAGGCGCATCACCTTCTTGATGTTTGGATCTTAGTTGTTTGTCTTGTGCTGAGAAAAGCATGAACTCCAGAATGGCTGAAGTTTTTGTTTTTGGTGGGGTGCTGTCTCATCTTATTGCATGTTGGTGGCCCCTGGCACCCTGGCATAGTGGGAGGGAGGGAGGGACTTAATAGGACGTCATCTTGCTGGAGTGTTGTTGTCTCCAAGCGTTAGGTTGAAACCTTGAAATACTGTGAAGTTCCATTTAGTCTGCTTCTTCCTGTGGTGCGCTTCTGTCTTTTTATTTTTCGTACAGGAAGCCTAAATGTATTCCATGATGCTTTTGGAATGATTGGACTTTTTTTTATTGTTGCCCTCTGCTGGCCGGAGTAACGATTGCAGTATTTTAACCCTTACAATTGGACCTTCATGTTCACCTTGAATGAAGTAGAGCTGCTGAAATGTTCAATTTATGCCAGAAAATGTAATGGGATTTCTTAATATTGTAAAAAAACAACAATACAGTGGAACCTCTAAGATGAATATTTGTCATTTCTCCCATGGGAAATAATGTATAACTTTACACACAAGTCGAATTTTAGTATAATATAATAATAGTAATAGGTAAAGCATTTTTTTTATTCTACATCGAATAACTTTTGGGGTATTCAATATAACTGTCATGCAAGTGTAAAAAGAAGCCAGTCGCCGTTGACGTCAAAACCAAACACATCGGAGCACGTCAGTTTTTTTTTTTAGCATGCTAAAAAAATTAGCATGCTACATTGGGGGCGGGGGGCTCAAGTCACATGTTAAATCTTCTTAAAAGTCATGTTAGTGTAAGAAGAGGTTAACCAACGTTGACATCAAAACACTTGTTGCAGATGTGCATGTCAGTTTGTTAGCATGCTAAAAAAATGTGCATGTTAAATTGGGGGGGTTCAAGTCACATGTTAAACCTTTAGTCATGTAAGTAGGAAAAAGGTTAACTGCCATTGACGTCAAAACAAAACACTTGTTGCAGATGCACGTCAGTTCTTTAGCATACAAAAAATTTGGCATGCTAAATGGGGGGCATGTTTCAAGTCCCTTGTTAGCCCTTCTTAGCTGTCATGCAAGTGTAAAGAGGTTTTTTGAGGCACACTTTCCTGAAATGATGGACCCATTTGCACATTAAAGCATTTTATGGATGGGGTGGTGAAATGTGACTTTATTAACAGTAATGTAACTGTTTTAAGTCACATTTGAACATTCTGCGGCGTCCCCATTTTAAGATACTGCCATTCTGCAGTCGGCGTGCAACGTTCACTTCCTGACCCAGGCTGGATGTGCCTGCCACTCTGGAGGTTCCACTGTCTCTGCATCGGTGAATAGGTGTACTTCCCACCACTCTTGTAGTACTTCATCATGGAATACAGAGGCAAATACTTTGTTGTTTACGTGCCACGTCCTTTGTTTGGTGTCTGTCACATTCCGAGTGATGGTGGAAAGATGTAGTGATTTGTGTGTATGTGAGATATGGAGAGTGTTCCACTGAGTTTGCTGTATGTCGTCTTTACCACTACTTGAATATGCGTTTTCTACATGTGATCCTCAGGTTGTCTGTGTTCACTGTTGTTGATTTTTTTTTTTTCTTGACCCCCGGCCCGCCCCACACTCGACGTGCATGTGCGTAGACAACCGAGAACCTCACCCTTCCCGTTAGAAGACACACGCCCAGCGTTTTTTCGAGGACACCTGCACACATGGTACAATGCAAAAGCAGGGGGGAACGAGAATCCCATTAGGTACATAAATAGGAAGTTGCACTTAAGAAATAATCCTGTGATTGTGATGGAAATTCCTGTAATAATTCAATGTCACGCCTTGAGGGGATGATGGGATTCGGTCGCTAAAAGTGTCTTAGGTGACGGCTGATTTGATTTCAATCAAATACTACTACTAGTACCACTAGTACTTGAGGTAAAGCTTCAACTTTGTACAAAGCTTTATTGATTTGACAAGTTTGTATTTTGTAAAACGCCCGCCACGACATGTTGAGGAATGTCTAGTCAGAAGAGAATCGTCCGCCTCCTTTAGCCTTCTGTGTTTAGACCATCTGCCTTGTTTTGCTGTGAGAAGCAAAAGCGTCACTTTGATAGTTTTTTTTTTTCATGAGCTGCTGAAATTAAATCAAAAAGTAAGAAAAAAATGTGGGGGCCACCAAATATTTTGGATCATAAAAGAATATATATTGTACTGTTGTAATTTTTGTAATATTTGTAAGACGATCTAGTGGGTGTGACTGGTTACCATTGCTTGAATCTGTACATTGTTCCAATAAATAAATTGTTTACATTATTATGTCTCTTTTCAATGTGGGCTTTTTATCTGTATGTATGTGTGTGTGTGTATTTCTATATGTATATGTGTGTGTGTGTATGTATGTGTGTGATCAGTCGTCAAAATTGCGCTGTGATTTGAGTGTTATACTTTTCTTAACGCCCTCGAACTCATCTCGCAGTTTTCCTAGTGTCCTCGACGGCATCGTCGCATATACGCTACCTGCTGCGGCCGTTCGCGCTGCTTCCTGGTCGCCATTGGAGGCGCTGTTTCTCCCTACCGAAGCGGGTTCATTTTGGCCGGGAATAAACCCCAGCGGAGACACCGTCGGGCGGAGAGAGGTGGAGTTTGTCGTCTTCGTCATCGTTGGGGAGGAGGAGGAGGAGGGAGAAGAAGAAGAAGAAAGGGGGAGCGAGGAAGCAAACCGGGGGAAAGGCAGTGAGTGCACGGGAGAAAACCAAGGGAGGTCGCCGCTGGATGAATTTGCCTTGTGAACTTTCCACGCAGCAAAGTGCCAAAGTGTTGGCGGCAACAAAATGATAACGCCGTACTTTATAGAGAATTTCTGGGTAGGTGCTGTCTTTATTTGCCTTGTTTACACCGGTGCTCTTGCTGTGTTCACTCCCTATCATGTTCACAGGATGGTGGTTTATTCACGCTGACGACTGGTTTTGTTGAAACGGTCTTTGTTTGAATAACGGCGGCGACCGGTGTGTCTTCATTTATCGCTCACAAAGGATCTAGCCGTTGTTGTTTTTCTTCGGAGTTTGTTATTTTAACAAGCCCGGGTGTTTGGGCCTCTGTGAGCCCACCTAGCATGAAAACCTCGACGTATACGCCCCCTTCGTTGCCGATTGGCTGCGGCGTGTTGTCTGGGAAAATTGTCCGGCGAGTTCACGGAGACCATTGGCTGTTTCGTCTTTCAATCAAAGGTTCTCGGCATTTTTGCGTCATTTTCTTCCGTAACTTGTGAGGCCAGATGTTTAGAAAGTTAGCCAACCGTTTAAAAGCACAAATTCGTCTTGAGTCGTCTTTGTGAGGTGTTTTTGTTTAAAAAGTGGATGACCGTAGCGTTCTTATTGCTTTTTATTGCTGTACAATGTCGCCTCTCAGCTGTCCAAAGGTTGTTTGTGTGGCCAACATCTTTGACGTGGCTATGCTAGCAAAGTGTCAGCTTGAAAGCTACATGTCATATTTTCTTACTTACCAATTAATAACTTGTCTTTTATGCTGTGGCCAAGCTAGTCGTAAATGTATGGTAAAATCATATAAACGGGGCTACTGTTATTTTGCTGAAGATGATTGAAATTACACCGACTTTTATGGTTAGGAATTCTTATAAGATAAGTCTGATGACTGTTTATTGTTGATGTTTGACATGCCACAAGCCTATTTGGGGTAGTGGAGCTTGGAAGAGTTTAAGGAAGGTGCAGCAGCTTGAGGAAAAATACAGAAACATGTACTGTTTTTTTTGTTCCTATGGTGAGAGAGTAAATAGTCTATGCTGCTTGTGTCAAACTCAAGGCGGGGAGCAATGCATGTCATAAAGACACTTATTTATTTCATTATTGTGTTATTTTTGTCATTGAAATATATATATAGAATTTAGTTTATTTATTTTTAGTTTATTATTGTAGTGCATGCAATTATAGCATTTTTTTGTTGTCAAAAGTTGTTTGAGATGGTGTATTTTATTATTAAAGTTATCAACAGATGGGCAGGTTTGCTGCAAGTTGATTTTTTTTTTCCTCTCAGCAAACCTTCCTGTTTACATTCTTGTGACCAGAACAGACTGGGACCATAGGAAGTCTGACGTCGGCTGCAGGTGATGCATGTCTGCTGGAAAGATGCAAATCAAACAAAAAGGTGTCAAGTATGCTGTTAATTGAAGGGGCACGGTGCTGTAACCCCCACCGTTTTCTCTCCCCTCCCAAAGTGGACTTCATGAGCTAACAGGAATGGATGGGAGGGATTCGTCAATCTGCCCTTTGTGGCTCGCTGCGAGGCCACAAGAGAATCCAGTGATGGCAAAGATCAGCTGTGTGTTTAACATGCCGGACACGCACTTGGCGTGTGTGTGTGGGGGGGGGGGGGGGTGTAGTCCATTTCCATTTGACTTGACTACAAATCATCAACCAAGCCAGCCACCCGCACACGGGTTGTTGGATTTGGTGTTCTGTGCATTATTACTTATGATAAAAAAATAACGTGGTTAGAGTCGACCTTCTGGAAGGAATGGATGATTCCACTGTATGCTTTGGTGTAATATGCCTCCAGCGTGGTGGGAAAATGAGATTGCCCAGCAAGGATAAGCTAATGTTGACATCGCCAACAGGCACTTAGGTGGGTCTGTTTGTCTAATAGCTTCTTGCGCAAAATGTTGTGCAAATGGCACATGTACCAGAACTTCCCTTCCCTTTCTTCTCCACGTTTCATCTTGTCTTGAGCGGAAGGCCGAGCAGAGTTTGCGCAATCGGACTAAGGAGTCCAAAGTCATACGACAGTATTGCTCTGCTATTTTATAAAAAAAAAACGCATATGACTAGAATCTATTGCAAAAATGAGTCTCTCGAACGGCTGGACCGGTCTGAGAGCATTCATGGGTTGGATTTGGCCCCATGTAGGCCAGCCCTGATATAGACGTAGATTATGTTTGTGTATTTATAGTGATAGCATCGCTTAGCCATAAGTTGTTTATACCACAAACCTGTCAAGCTTTGTGTTGCTGTCATCGGTCACATGACCAGATGCTTCAATGTCAGTGCACAGATTGGTCGTCTAGACTGGCTGCCTGCAGGGCGGAAGTCTTCTTGGGGGTTCTGTCTCGCTGAGGGAGTGCAGTCCTCGGTCTTTTTCTACGTTGTCTTTACCTGGATAAGCACTCAGCCCTGTCCCTACTTGCTGGCTGCTGGACATGAAATGAGCAAATAAAAAGCCACTTAGGCCGCCTGTGATACATTCTCCACCTGCGTGTGATGGGTGCACGCAGGAGGCCGCCTCGCAAGGTTTTGTAACGCTCAACTTGAACATCTTCAAATTAACATTCAATAAGGATTTAGCTTGTTTTTCTGCTTGCAATGCAGGACAATGGCACAACTTAACTGCCAGTCAGGTCATAAAAGGTCAATATCCCACAATTACTCACACTATGAAATGTGATCCTTTGCTCTAATGGCCTCTACGTCTTATGTGATTGTCTAGCAGTATGAAATATGGTGCATTACTTTGCTCTTATGGTCTCCACATCTTATGTGATTGTGTAGCAGTATGAAATATGGTGCATTCCTTTGCTCTAATGGCCTCTACACCGTATGTGATCATGTAGCAGTATGAAATATGGAGCATTCCTTTGCTCTAATGGCCTCTACACCGTATGTGATCATGTAGCAGTATGAAATATGGTGTATTACTTTGCTCTTATGGTCTCCACATCTTATGTGATTGTGTAGCAGTATGAAATATGGTGCATTCCTTTGCTCTAATGGCCTCTACACCGTATGTGATCATGTAGCAGTATGAAATATGGTGCATGACTTTGCTCTTATGGTCGCCACATCTTATGTGATTGTGTAGCAATATGAAATATGGTGCATACCTTTGCTCTCATGGCATCCACACCTTATGTGATTGTGTAGCAATATGAAATATGGTGCATTCCTTTGCTATAAAGGCCTCCATACCTTATGTGATTGTGTATCAATATGAAATATGGTGCATTCCTTTGCTCTTATGGACTCCACATCTTATGTGGTTGTGTAGCTTTTTGTGGTTCTGCTTATCTTTCCGCTGAAATATTGTTTCTGACCCTTTCATTCATCATCCATCCATTTTTTTTTCATGGCAAACAGGGTTGTGGTGACCATGAAGGAGTAAGATCTTGGCACGCATGGAGCATGTATGAAATATCTGAACACTAATTGTGCCACACTAATTGTGTATGTTAAGTAAAGTTGGTCTTCAGGCTGGACCACTAACTTGTTGGAGTGTAACCACATGTTCTTGGACGACTAAAGCGTCTCCCATCAATGAGTGGCCAGAGGAAGAGAAGCATTGTGTTCCTGGCTTAAAGACTAATCTGGGATGTCTTATGAAGGGATTGTGTCTCTCACTTGGTTAGACTCCGTGTCTCGGAATCACACAGCAATCTTTCCTGTGTTTGTTTTCATGTTTCAGGCGTGTTTGTCGATATCGTGCCTTGTCTTTCACCTGTTGGTCAGACGTTCTTCCTGTTGCTGCTGGCTTTCATCACTTCCCCTCCGCTTTTCAGCCACATTGTATTTCACTGCCAGGTTACATGAGGTTCACGGTCACGTCTGTCTCATCTTTCCTCTTTTTCGAACATGTCATGAGAGCATGCATGTCATTCTCTTTGCCGTAGGCGACGGGGGGAAAAGCGCTCAACCAGTTTTCTACTTTTTTCCCACACTGGAGTCAAATGTAGGCCACAAGCACACCAACTAAGTTAGTGCCGAGTCTCCACAAACCTTCAGACCACGTCACTGTGTAGTAGACAAAAGGGAGAGAGACTTGTGTGTGCGTGTTAAAGTGCTGACTGTGTGATGTGTACAGGAACAAGGAAATGGCTACTTTGCAGTGTGGTGTGTGCAACAAGGTTGGTCAGTGAAGTGGCACAAGAAGTTGTGTGTGTTTGGTGAAGACAAAATGGTGTAAATGTGTTAACTTAAAACATGTACCCCTTGCTGTGGTGCCTGAGCTATTACTTTTCTGACAAATACACCCACTCCTACGTCCGGTCGACATGCAAAAAGCAGCAAGGAGCATACCAGTGACGTGCTGGACCGGCTGGTCTCTTTGTGATGGACGCTACCAAATACCCAGGTTCCCATGCCATACATGGATAGAACGATACATTTACAAAACAGAAGGATTTAAAATGATCCGATACAATGTACAAACGCTAAGATTCATTTTCAACTGCTTATCCTCACGAGGATCGTGGGGGGGGGGGGGGTGCTGGAGCCTATCCCAGCTGTCTTCAGGCGAGAGGCGGGATACACCCTGGACTGGTCGCCAGCCAATCACAGGGCACATATAGACAAACAACCATTCACACTCACATTCATACCTATGGACAATTTGGAGTGGCCAATTAACCTAGCATGTTTTTGGAATGTGGGAGGAAACCGGAGTACCCGGAGAAAACCCACACATGCAAACTCCACACAGAGATAGTGGAATTGAACTCGGGTCTCCTAGCTGTGAGGCCTACATGCTAGCCACTCGCCCACCGTGCACAGGCTTTCATTATTACCGCAGTGCAGCACCGCTAAGATTCAATGAATATTTTTATTTTCAGAAAGTGCCCATGGCCAATAACAGAACAGCCAAGGGCAGCTCTTTAAACCCCCCTGGAGAGTCTGCCCCCTTGTGGCGCTTGCTTTGTATTACAATATGACAATAAGTCATGCACTGAATAGCTAGAGTGGAAGGAGTGCAGGCAATATCATTTCTACAAGCGTAACGTGTTCAGATTCGTAATGCCGTTTGCGTCAATGTAGCGACACAAAGGGGATCAACATATTTAATTATTCAGAGCTACGTTTGCATTTTTTAAAACATCAACCTGACACCGTCGCCCAGGAGCCCACTATGCGGCGGCATACGCACGGACGACTGTGTCAGAGACCTCTTGATCCTCCAAAGAAAAGCTGCAATATTTTTTTTCATAATTCATCTTGAACATGGCCAAGATGGGCATGGTGGACCAGCGGCTGCTTCAGTGGCAACTTGAAGCCATGTGGGCTACGAGGGCCCTACTGCTTGAAAAAGTGGCAGCGGTATTAATGTACACAGGCTAGGTTAGCTTTTTTATCACCTTTTTTGCTCACCTTATTTATTTTTTGTCTTGACAGGGAGAAAAGAATAATGGCTTTGACGTGCTGTACCACAACATGAAGCATGGCCAGATCTCCTCCAAGGAGCTGACGGACTTCATCAGGGAAAGGTAAGACTTGGATTAGCTGATTTAATATTAATATACTGGAACCCTATTGTCATGCACACATATAGAAAGCAAAATATCAAAGTAATACACAACAGAAAAAAACACAAAAGGAATACTGTCTCACCATTGGCCAGAAGATGATCATGGCTTGCTTTGATGTGCAACAGCTTTCTTTAAAAGTGATGGTGGAAGTGATTATTCATTCATTTTCTACCGCTTTTCCTCACGAGGGTCGCAAGGGGTGCTGGAGCCTATCCCACCTGTCTTCGGGCGAGAGGCGGGGTACACCCTGGAGCCAGCCAATCACAGGGCACATATAGACAAACAACCATTCACACTCACATTCATACCTATGGACAATTTGGAGTGGCCAATTAACCTAGCATGTTTTTGGAATGTGGGAGGAAACCGGAGTACCCGGAGAAAACCCACGCATGCATGGGGAGAACATGCAAACATGCAAACTCCACACAGAGATGGCCGAGGGTGGAATTGAACCCTGGTCTCCGAGCTGTGAGGGCTGCGCGCTAACCACTCGACTGCCGTGCCGCCCAGTGGAAGTAATTATTTCTTTAAAAATAATGCAACCTGAAACTTTATTTTTCACCGGTTTTAGGTAATTTTGTGCTAAGCTGCACATTCTCCCTCGAAAAACCACTTACTGTATCTTGCCATGGTAGGTTTTACTTTGTTTTTTCAGTACAGCCTCACGTGTGAGATAGTTGTTTTTTCATGTCGACATGGTTTAGTAGCGCTTTATTCCCCTGCAGAGCCAGGCCCCGCCCCGCAGACGACTATGCACACAACAAATAATGTGTCCTTTTCCTAAAAGGTTCACCTCAAGAAAGCAAAACATCCTTGAGGGAAAAGTCAGTCCTGTGTTGGTCTTGATCTTTGCGTCATTTGCCCACTTGATGGCGCTGTTTATTCGCCATTCCCCTCTCACTTCCATCCAAATGGCTGATTCACTGATTGATTACCCAATAGGAAGGTGGTGTCGTGTTTTATTTACTTTGGCTGCCCTCCTTCACCGAAAGCACGTAAAACATGAGAAATAACATGATGACACAATGAGAACATTCTTTTGGAATTGTGTTATGTTTAGTCAAGGCATTGATGTGCATCTTCATGTATTTAATGCAATATCATGACTCATACCGCTGATTATTTTAATGGAGATTTCAATCAGACATGCTTTCTTGAATTAGAATGTACCCAACGTGAAGAGATAGTTTGGTTAGGGCTCCCTCTAGTGGGGGTCAAAAGGCACTGTGCAGAGCATCTTTGCTTTCCTGGTAGGATGCAAATACATCTATCTTCTCAAAGCTTATGTGTTAATAAATACTATATGATCCAATCATGTGGTTCCAGGAGTGTTATTGAAGAGGCCTACGCTCGCTCCATGACCAAACTTGCCAAGACAGCAGGGAACTTTTCACAGCTCGGGTGAGTAGAAACAATTTTCCGAGTTCAGTGCCCCTCTCCATCTTACTGTTGTCACCTCCCAGGACGTTCGCTCCGGTGTGGGAACTGTTCAAGGGCTCCACTGAGAAGCTGGCCGGCTGCCACATGGAGTTGGTGAGGAAGCTGCAGGAGCTTATAAAAGATGTCCACAAGTATGTGGAAGAGCAGGCCAAAGCGCACAAAAAGGTGACACGAGACGAAACGCCACCACCCGGTGTTGCAGCGCTTATGTCACGCTTATGTCCTGTTGTTAAGACGAAAGAAGAGGTGGCATCCACCCTGGAGGCCGTGCAGAACATCCAGAGCACCTCGCAAGCCCTGCAGAAGTCCAAGGAGAACTACAACACCAAAACTGTGGAGCAGGAGCGCCTCCGCAAGGAAGGGGCCACCCAGAGGGATGTGGACAAGGTGGGATAGGACACAAACACACGTAGACCTGGTGCTTACTAGATCCTGCTAGGTGTCACAGGACCTGCTTATTTGCTGTATAGACCAAGCAGTTGTCCCTCGCTAAATCGCACCCTCGTTCCATTGCGGTTTTTAAAAAAATTAAGGACTTAATTACATGAATGAATCGCCATTTTGTGGTTGAATACAGGCTGTTATTATTTTGAAAAAAATCATATTCAACAATCACAATACTAATTAATAATAATAATAACAACATGGGTTACTGATTTTACTGTATCTACTACTATATTTGTTATAAGGAATGTAAAGGTGACTCTAGGGGTGTTATTTCATGTCTAGAGGGCTCTAATAATTGTAAAAGCTGTTTTTGAAAGTATTCAATTTATTAATATTGAATACCAAAAACATGCTAGGTTAATTGGCAACTCCAAATTGTCCATAGGTATGAATGTGAGTGTGAATGGTTGTTTGTCTATATGTGCGCTGTGATTGGCTGGCCACCAGTCCAGGGTGTACCCCGCCTCTCGCCCGAAGACAGCTGGGGTAGGCTCCAGCACCCCCGCGACCCTCGTGAGGAAAAAGCGGTTGAAAATGAATGAATGAATGAATACTCCTTTGCGGAAATTAGCTTATCGCAGACGAGTCTGGAACCAATTAGCTGTGGTAAACTGTGTATTGTGGATCCATCGTGAGGAGAGCCTTAAATAATCACCAACGCCTTAAAGGTGAACAAAGGATTATTTTTTTGGAATAGTAACGACAAGGCATGATATACTGCACCTCATCATTTTGTCCCATTTTTGGAAGCAATTGAGCTAAGTATTTGCCGTTGTCCAGTGTGTAAACTGATGTCAACCTTTGGTGCTTCACAGGCGGGAATAAAAGCCAAAAAAGCCACAGAGACTTACAAGTCCTACGTGGAGAAATACGCCTTGGCCAAGTCCGACTTTGAACAAAAGATGGAAGACACAGCGCAGGTACGAGGACTGTTCCAATTGATGCACTGTAAGGTTTTGAAAAAGACCAACACCACGATTCTGTGTTGTTTTTACAACCTACAGAAATTCCAGGACATTGAAGAAAGCCACATTCTCCACATGAAGGAGATCATCCAGTCGTATTCGCAATCCGTCGACGAAACACACGTCCAAATAGGAGAGGTGAGTCCACACACTCTTATACGGTCCACAACATTCCATTGGGTGGACTAAGGTGTTGACCTGGGGGCTGTGCTGCCTGGGTTCACTGGGTGTCATATCAATTAGTGTTGGCTTTGATCTCGCTAATCGTTTAACCGAGAAGCAGGAAATGCTCCATTCATCCTTTTATGACCGACAATTAACAACTGATCCAAACCCGTCTCCGCCATTCTTCAACCCCTTCGTGACACTTCCGGATAGTCCCGTCGGCAACTAGACCTGTTTCACGCGTCATAACTTTATTAGGGGTGGTCATATTCCGCAAACAAGACCCAACGTGACGATGTGCTGTGCTTTAGTTCAGCGATTATCCATCAGGGGGCGCACCACTCCACGGAAAGGGCGTCTTCCATTCCCGCCTGCGGCTGATGCAGCTGGTTGGAAGGAATGAGTAGCGACAGGCCACCGCAGGTTATTTAGCGCCGCACTTCCTGTGTTATTCTGTGAAGGAGGCCGACGGCAGCCGCAGTGGCGGCGCTGCCCCGCTGCAGCGTCCGGCTTTTTTTTAAACATTGCACCCGATGACAAGCTTTGTGTTTCTCTTCTCTCTGTCTCTCACTCTCGGAGCCAGGAAATCACAAGCGGTCGTTGTGGTTTGGTGATAAATTTGTCTTTCTGAAGCAGATTGGGAGAGAACGGCGCTCTCTCCAGTAGGCAGAGGGCGCAATATTGTGCTGAGTCACCGCGCCCGGCGGCATGCGTGCTGACAAGTGGACACGGCGAGCAAATCATATGTTTCCATGCACTCGCCACTCACATCTCTCCTATGCAGAGTTGGCATGTGTTTGGAAATATCTACACACCAAAAAAAAAGCACAAACACATCTCCAAGGTTTGCCTGCATTCAT
Source organism: Doryrhamphus excisus (assembly GCF_037039965.1). NCBI lineage: Eukaryota > Metazoa > Chordata > Actinopteri > Syngnathiformes > Syngnathidae > Doryrhamphus > Doryrhamphus excisus. Next base: position 10,597,939 of record NC_136366.1, on the reverse strand, counting down.
AACATAATCATAATCTCATAAATACAGTGTAATAATATGCAAAAGCACTGCTTTTTCTGTATGCAGTACTTCCACTTTCAGAAAGAACTTCCTCCATACGATGGAGAAGATGTACTTCCACTGACAGTAGATGATGTGACAGTAGAAGTACCAGATTGGTAGTCTGCTTGTTGTGAGAGAAATAATGAAAGCTTGTGCACAGCGGTCGAGTGGTTAGCATGCAGGCCTCACAGCTAGGAGACCCAAGTTCAATTCCACCATGTCTGTGTGGAGTTTGCATGTTCTCCCTGTGCATGCGTGGGTTTTATCCGGGGACTCTGGTTTCCTCCCACATTCCAAAAATATGCTAGGTTAATCTGCGACTCCAAATTGTCCATAGGTATGAATGTGAGTGTGAATGGTTGTTTGTCTATATGTGCCCTGTGATTGGCTGGCCACCAGTCCAGGGTATACCCCGCCGCTCGCCCGAAGACAGCTGGGATAGGCTCCAGCACCCCCCCCCCCCCCCCGCGACCCTCGTGAGGATAAGCGGTAGAAAATGAATGAATGACTAAAAGCCTGTTGTCGGCGGTGAAGTCTGGTGACACTAGTGACACCTAGTGGCCAGCGTTAGACGACAGCTTGTCATTGTCTTGTATTGCCTCAAATTGGAATTGTATTTTAGTTCATTTTGAACATATTTATACCTGGAAACGCTCATTTTAGGCCAGGAATGCTCAACATTTTCTGAAATATGCTTTTTTGTTAGACTAATAATAAGTCAACCATGAAACTGCAATCATTTATCAATTTTTGAAAAGCCTTGAGAGTGAGGGAGCGACAGATGAATACTGTGATAAAAATGGTCGAGGTGTGTAGTCACTTCACCGGGCACCATGAAAGGAAGGAAAGCGTGAGAGAGGAAAAGGAGTAGTTTGGGGTCGGGGGGGGGGGTGCTGCATGAAGAGGGAAAATGCTTCTTAAAGGGTAGACTGTAAAGAAGTGCACAGTGGTGTGTGTGTGTGTGTGTGTGTAGCAGGGCAGGTGTATCTGTCCGTGTGCGTGCTCTGTTTGTTTTTGTAAGTGAGCTCGTGTGTGAAAGTGAGGATGCCTTGAAGGGAGAGATGGACGTGGGCAAAAGCCTCACTTGGTGGGGGTGGGGGGCTGTGTGTGTGTGTGTGTGTGCGCGTGCGCGCACGCAGGTTGACGACATTAGTGCCCTCCTCATGGCAGCAGCACCTGACAGCTTGCGTGAGCAATGCATCAGCCCCCCCTAACCCACCCACCCACCCCGCCTCAACCCTACACCTCACCACACATCTCCCTGCGACTAACATCCTCTGCTGCTGGGGCGCACAAAGCTAATGCACTCCGCCTCTCCACGGGACCCCCCAGGGCGCAGAGGGGGGGTGGTTTTGTATGTATGTGTGTGTGTGTGTGTGCTACATCGGTGTGTTTGTTTGATAGCCCAGCCACTCTTCCAGTATCACGCACATCTAAATGGTGTGGTGACACGACACACAGCCAGACGCCGCTCGTCCATCTCTCTCTCTGAGCCTATACATAACGTATACCCCTCCCACCCATAAACGCACATTCAAAACAAACAAACATGGCGAGGAGAGGGAAGGGAAGGGAAGGGATAACAATGATTCAAGGTGACGCCTTACAGTACATTGTGTTGCCCTGCAGGCTAAATAAATGTTCTTAATATCGAGTGGAGGCGACTCGGCATCAGTTACACACGGAGCTAACACCAAGCCACTTCCTCCTCCCCCCCTCCACATCCACCATTACAAAACACGTTCACACCGCACGCCCAATCTCTGACCCTTAAATCCTTTGTTTTCCTTCTTTTCCGCGCAGTGCAGCCGTGTTGCCATACGGGTGGGAAGTCAAAACGCTCTAAGTGAACTTATGTAAGTGTACCGCCCACCGGGGGCATGAACATTTAGACTTAATTATCACGCCAACTTCACTAGCGCTTGGCATGGATCTCATGACATCCTGTACAACACAGATTCTGCTCTTTACAAAAATAATAAAGCTTACTCTTGATAGACGCTATTTCACATGTACCCCTGGCGTTTTTTATTACTAAGGCAGACACAAACGTAGGATGTTTTATCTCGCCGATTCTGATATGCTCATCCATGATTGAAATCGGCCCATATAGATACCTATTACATTTTTGAAGGGAGACTTTGGTTGTGAGAGTCCATTGGTGTGGAGCCCTAGCAGGACTTCTAGGTAGCACCAAGGTGGGCTCCAAGTCTGAGAGCACTCAATGAACCCAGTATCACGCACGGGCGAGTGTTACCTGCCGTTTGACAAACCTTGCGTTAACACAAACACATCATCGCTCTTCGCTAATTATAAGATGACCGTCAAAGGAAAAGCTCCGAAATAAAAACATACTTCACCCTCACCCCATATAATATGAGATTGCAAAAACTGCTGTTCATTGAACAATATGATTTTTATGGTGCTTGGTATTTTATATAGAAAAAAACAATATAACTTTTTTTTTTTTACTTTGTGTTTTTTCAGGTTCAGACTGAATTTGTGAGGAACATTGAGAACACATCTGTAGAGGCCTTAATACAGAAACTGTCTGAAAGCAAAGGAACAGGCAAGGAGAGACCAGGTGAGTCACATCCTTCTTTTCTTTACAGCAGCAATAGCAATATGTGAAAACTTAGGGCTGTCATGAGATGAGACCATGCATCAGATTGGCTCTATGAGAGCCAGACGAGATTTTAAAATGAAAGACAACTTGACTCGCTCTGTTCATGTTGTCGTTGTTGATGGAAAAATGTGCTGAAAACAATGTATGCAATGAACCCTCTTCCTGCCTGTTTGCCGGCAAGAGACGAGGAAAACAGACAGTAGGAAAGTAGGATTTCTTACATCAACAATGTTCATCATTAGAGCATGGAAAACCTGCTTGCAGCCTTCTAAATGTTTTTAACATTATTAGAGCTCTCTAGACAAGAGGTAACACCCCTACAGTCATGTTTACACTTGTATTACCTAATATATTAGACCTAATAAGAGTAAATAAGACGTTAGACATAAGATATAATATAGACTCACATGTTAGCATTGGGGCGAGTGGTTAGCGCGCAGACCTCACAGCTAGGAGGACCAGGGTTCGATTCCACCCTCAGCCATCTCTGTGTGGAGTTTGCATGTCCTCCTCACATGCGTGGGTTAATTGGCGACTCCAAATTGTCCATAGGTATGAATGTGAGTGTGAATGGTTGTTTGTCTATATGTGTTTGCTCTGTGATTGGCTGGCGACCAGTGCAGGGTGTACCCCACCTCTCGCCCGAAGACAGCTGGGATAAGCTCCAGCACCAGGAAAAAGCGGTAGAAAATGAATGAATGAATGTTAGCATTGGGAGAGTTGCTGGTTGCTCAGTGTAACATTCCCGACACTTAGTGACCAGTGTATAATACTACATATGATCACACTGTCTTTGAATGACGTACTTATATTTGTGTTCATATCGCCATTTTTAGGCTTCAAGATGCTTAATTTAGGCAAAAAAAAAATTAAAATGACAAATTGGTCATATAAACCATGAAACAGCATGATTCGTGTATTAATATATATTTTTAAAAACCATAATGGAGTGAAGCTGCGACATTGGAAGTGTCAAGTTCCGAGGGATTACCTTTAAAAGGTTTTCTTTATGCGCTACAAGCTGTGTTGTTTTGGCCGGTGCAAACAACAAGCCTAAAGACGCAAACAACAGATATGATGTCGACTCACTAGCACCTCTGCTGGTCGCAGCCAAGTAGTGGACTGCATTTTGTCTTGCATGCTTTTTGTCATCAGCGTTGTTGCGAGTAAAGTGGCAATCACGAGACCGGCACACAGCCTAATCTTGTCAAACATCGCCATGCGCCACTCTCAAGTGAAATCCCAGTTGTTTGAGATAAAAAAAAAACAAAACATGCAATCATTACTTTCCCTGGTAACTAATTACACTGTAATTCTGTTGCTAAGTCAATTACTTTTTGGAGTGGGCATCAGTCGCATGATGCTCACGACGATCATAAGGTCAGAGACGGGGTTATTTCAGTCGTGTTTGGCGTCCGTGTCAGTGTTGTGCGTAAATAAAGCCACCCCCACAGAAACGGCGCTATGGAGCGGGGGCAATTATAAATGGGCGAGCGCCATCAGAGTCAATCATAGTAATCTGCTGTAAAGGTAGGCGGGCTCGGCATTCCAGTAAGCACGGGTCACATGGGGGGCTTTGCCGGCCTCGCAGGCTTAAGCAGGCAGCACCAACCTTTCCCGTGGAGGTCAGAGCTCAACAATGACTTTTGTGTAAACTTTGCCATGCCACGATAATCAAGGCCCCCCCCTTGAATCCCACCTCTTTGGGATGCAGCCACAGGAAGAGCATAAAGGTGGATGCCAATTAGCCTACAAAATGCCATGCGTGTGAATATTTAAAGTCCTCCGTGTACACACACCCAACCCCCCCCAATCCTCGTCTCCACTCATGCACAGCATTACGTCAGGCACAGAGGCGTTCACCTCTGCTGTGTATGTGTGTAAACAATGTGTGACCCCCGTGTGTCCAGACGCCTCGTCCGCTGAGTGGTGGCCCTCATTTGTTTGGACAGCAGAATTAATTGAGGCTGGAAAAAAAAAAAACGGTCAGAAATTCCTGCCCGTATCAAGCCCTTCATTAGGGATCTCGCAGCTGTCAGAAAAATAACCTGTCTCGAGTCTGATGAAATAGTTGAACGGATGGCCGGTCCGGATCCTTTAGAGTGAGCGAGGTTGAATAAACTTTCTATTGCGGAAACCATCCCAAAGTGACACGCTGCGAGGCAGGCGGGGGGGGTGGGGGTTGCGTTTGGAGTGTTCAACGATATCCAGCTGAGCTGTCAACTGGCGGCCGGCCAGACACGCAAACTCCCCCCCTTCCCCACCCCATCTCTTCACCCACCCACCCAACCCAGTGCCATGTGAAGCATATGCAATTTAAAAAACCATCCTCCAATCATGCATGACTGCATGCTTCGCTGGCAAAGTCCAAAGAAAGGAAGCATCTTCCCCCCTGGATAAACAGAGTGTGTCTGTTTTTAGGAGGTGTTTAAACACTTTCTAATGTTGCCTTTGTAGACCTAACACGTGTGTAGATGCAAAAGAAGGTCACCCAGCTTCTTGAATTGAATTGTTCCTGAAGAAGACGGGGGTAAAATGAAACCAATGCATTCTCTTCTGCAGCTCTGCTAACCTCATCAATACTAATAAGTGCATTGTCTGCTTTCACATGCATGTACTTTGACATCACATTAGGTTTTCAATGCATTTATGATGCGAATCATCAAATTGACTCAGGGCCAAAGTGTGTGGGGGGGAGCAGCATAACAAAAGCAACGTACTGTCACTTAAAGTGTCTCTGACTGCTTAAATATGGTTGGAGTTATCCTCTACATTGGTGGATTTTTTTAACGTGAATGGAAAATAAGCAAAAATGACATTTGCAGTTGATGGCAACATTCATTATGAACAAACGTTTCTCAAGATAGATCCTCGACTTGGTTCTGTATATTTTTCATCAAATTGTTTTGTTGCTGTTCTCAACATTATTTGACAACAGTATTCTGGTGTAGCATCTACATAGCGTACTGGTTAGCCTCTCCTATTGACCTACTCTAAACTGTTTCAAGTGAAGTGGGGAAGAAGGACAAAGTTACCACTTCCACACAGAGTGAGAGGAGAAGTGAACTCTCTTCCTGCCTGTTTAGATGTGGGAATTGAGGAGCACGGACATGCATGCACTGGCCGATGTATTAAGGCCAGTGAATTTTCATTTATTTTCTTATTATTATTTTTGTCCCAGGCCCAGTGTCCAAGAGACATGATAGATTTTGTGTCATCCCTATTAAATTAGCATTTCTTACACCCAAAAGCACAGAGAAGTGGTACCGTTGTCTGCATTGGTACTGTGTCGTTTCAAATGTGAAAGGTGCTGTTTTCACTCAAAGACATACTGTACCTGTGTGCATTTGGACAAACACACTTAGTAAAAGTGAAATACAGAGGTTGAGTCTGTGAAGGCACCATGGAGGATGTTAGTATCTGTCCTCAAATGGAATGCTATTTTGGAAAGCTAATTGTGTTTTGATTGGCAAGAACACACACACACACAGAGAGTCGTTTGTGCAGTCATTGTGTGTTTGCCGGCGGTTAAGGGCCGATATTGCACAGTAGAGTAGATCAGTCATCGGTGTACTTTATCCACTTCACTTGGCGTGATGCGCGCCTCTCGTGACTGGCCGCTCGCTTGCGCTTCGCCCGGCGCTGCACACGCCAAACAATGCATCAATGCATGCTCGCCACCGCCATCCTCTGGGGGTGAGGGGTGCGGTGGGGGGTGGGGTGGGGTTGTTGTAGTTTAGTCTGCCGCGCGGACGCTGCGGCTAATGTATACGTCCTGAGTGAAAACATCATTGGCTTTTGTTCTTTTCGGGTCAAGGCGCGCTCGTGTATCGGACACGTTGCCGGAGGGCGCTGCCTCTTCTGCTCATCTCACAAGCGGCCGGGGCCTTCAAGTAGCCGCTATGATTGCAAGCAGAACTTAAAATGAGCTTAAAAATGAACTTAAAATTTTTTTTAATGAGCTTTTTAATTTAGCGGATCCTAGTGAGGTGTGATGCTGACCACTGAACCCCCAAACCGCCTCACATAATAGGGTGCAAGTGCATCACAATATACTGTTGTTCTTCTAGAAACATACACCACATGGTGGCGCCGCCATCAAAGTCTGACCCCATAAGTTGTATTGACTTGAGTAAAATTTGTGGCACAGCTCAATGTGCACTGTAATTAAACATCCACTGTCATTTCATGGGGTTTACATGAATCACCCCCAAATTTGTCACCCTGAGGAGACTGCCAAGCACATGTGTACAATTGAAGCAAGATTGGTTGAAAAACATGGTTGCCGTCAAACAAAATGTATTTGCCGGATTTCATTCATTCATTCATTTTCTACCGCTTATCCTCACGAGGGTTGCAGGGGGTGCTGGAGCCTATCCCAGCTGTCTTCGGGCGAGAGGCGGGGTACACCCTGGACTGGTGGCCAGCCAATCACAGGGCACATATAGACAAACAACCATTCACACTCACATTCATACCTATGGACAATTTGGAGTCGCCAATTAACCTAGCATGAATGTGGGAGGAAACCGGAGTACCCAGAGAAAACCCACGCATGCACGGGGAGAACATGCAAACTCCAAACAGAGATGACCGAGGGTGGAATTGAACCCTGGTCTCCTAACTGTGAGGTCTGTGCGCTAACCACTAGACTGCTGTGTAGCCCTTTGCCAGACTTTAACTACTCTATTTGGTAATAGGAGTGTACAGGTGACTATAGGGGTGTTATTTCCTCCTGAGGGCTTTAATGATTCTAAAACTGTGTTTAGAAGTTGATAAGCAGGTTTTCTCTGCCAAAATTATAAAATATTCAATTTATTCATAAAGAAATAGACTTATCGCAGTTGGGGCCGGAACCAATGAACTGCCTGGAAATGCAAAACAGTATGAAAACGGCATGAAAGCTCTCATATTTGATTGTTATTGTTGTCTGGCAAGCTCTTGCCTCTTTTTCAGCGGCCTCTGCCAGCAAAAAGTCAAAAAGGGCATCTCTTAAGCCTGTGATCAGATTTGCGCCTGTGGCTTTAAACACTTGATTGCATGTAATCTTGGTCTGGTTTGTCTTATTCTAATAGGGTTAAGTGACTTTGCGTGTCCCGTGTCGACGGGCCTCGCTATTCTTCCGCTCACTTTTAGGGCCGCTGTGTCAATTAGGAAACAGTCTTGCCGTGTGTTTGCATGCGTGCGTGTGTGTGTGCGTTTGCCGCTGTGACGTTTTGGCCGCTTCTGCGCGACGGCCACCAGACGCACATTTGACTCGGCTATTGACCCTGTCTGCCCTGTGGGATCAGCCTCGCCCTGTTTGTGTACACTCTGTGCAGCACGCCAGTCCCTGAGTTGTGTATTTGACTGTGTGTGTGTGTGTGTGTGCGTGCGTGTGTATGTGTGCGATTATTGCGTGATGTACATTCACAGCATTCACAGCGGTGGGCCATTGACCCTTTATGTGCCAAATGAACCTAAAAGATGTTTTTGTGTGTGTGTCTCATTAGGGCCCATTGAGTTTGAGGAGTGCAACGCCGCCGTTGCCACTGAAGGTACCACTTTGGCAACATGTGTACAGCTTGAATAATAATACTACTAATAATAATAATAAGAGCATGTCCATGACATCTCTATTTTTGTGAAGGTGCCAAACCCAGGAGGAGAAAGCCATTTGGCATCCCAGGACGGCGGAAAGACAAAGACACAGACTCCACGTAAGTAAACCACGACAGCGAGTGGCGTTGGAGCATTTCTCCTCATGATGTCGTGTCCCCCCGTTTGTCTTGCAGGGAGTCCACAGAAGTGGAAAGCGTGAGTAAACAGCCCGGGAGTTTAGCCTGCGATTGCTGCTTTTAGCTTGTTATGTCAAGCGTCGCCTTGTCATGTGCCGTGTCCGACAGCAGGAGGTGGCGGAGCATCACGCTCATTTTGTGCCGCCGCTTACTCCTCTGACATGTGACTCTCCCTCGCTCTCTCTCTCTCTCTCTCTCCCTCCCTCTCCCTGCTTCCCTCTTGTTTGTTTTGCAGATTTGCTCATTCATTCATTCCTTTTTTCTTTGTTTATGCTTGTAGAACACTGCCAATGGCGCTCCCCTCGGATACTACGGGGCCATAGACATTCAGAATGCTGTAAGCAAGCCAACGCACACACACACACACACACACACACACACACACACACACACCACTGCAGCGGATATGATTATTTCAGAAATGTGCATGGTTGCAGCCGTTGCACATGCACAGAGGTGCTGATTGTTTGAGTCTTTATGTTGCGTCCTTGCATAGAGTAAACAGAGCTTGTTGTCTGATGCATTGTGGGAGAGTTTCCAGGTTGTCGCTTCGGGGGTTAAATGATTCTAAGTATGTTTGACAATGTGTCCAGTGTTTCTGCTGACAAACACACACACACACACACAGGACTAGGGATATTATTGCATTTCCTTTGAATGAATGGAAGCTGCACTGCTTGTACAGATAAAGAGGTGCGTCATGAGATTATTAGATTATTCCGCTAAAGTTATTTCACTGCAGATGAGGAGAGATTTTTGACACTTTTTACCTGTGATCAAAATAATGACGAAATATACGACTCTCAAAAAGTTAGGGATGTGCGCAACTGTTATGTTAGAGAGCAGCAAGTTGTGTGTTGAGTATTGAACGTGAACACCTCAAAGTTCACCTGTAAAGGTTATACCATAGTACATGCATGGAATGCATAGAATATAGAGTTTACCTTTTTTTAATTTAACTAATGTAATAACGGACATGTAGATGTTTATTTATGCTATGGTCATTTTTCATGTGATCTGTTTCTGCCTTTGCAGAACGTTCCGCAGGTGGACGATGAAGGTTTCTGCATCAGGCCAGAAGCGGTCGACAATGATATCCTTTCCGACTTGTCGACACGCATGAAATATTCCGTGTGAATCACATGGCCTCTTTAACTGGTGAAACATGCCAAAGAGAACTCCTTCTACTCGTCCAGCGACTCCGAAGACGAGGACGAGCCCCGGAAGTTCCACGTGGAGATCAAGCCCGTCCAACCCAACAACGGCACGCATCAGAACCGAGCAACCATCGACGAGCTCAAGGCCTCCATCGGCAACATCGTGTTGTCTCCTTCCACCTCGGTACGCCTTCTTTCCCGTAAACACACACACACACACACACACACACACACACAGACTGGAACCGGACAGGAACCTTTTATGAAGTAGATGGAACTGTTTGTGTACATTCCTGCTTTACAACACTAGAGGGCAACATAGCTTCTTCCTGGTCCTGCCTCCTCTCCTCCATTGAGTTTATGTTGTACTATACTGGACCTCCCAGGCAAATACATCCATGGCTCTAGATTTACTTTCATGCCGGCCTGGGAAACTTCTTCATCAGTGACAGTACTTAATCTAAAATATGGATTTTTAGGCATTATTTGATATAAATTTAAAATAATATATAGACAAAATGTAAAAAGAAGGTATTAATTACAAGCGATTGAAAGTGTTTTAATACATTTTGTATACATGTATTCATTGAATTGAAAAAATAATGTCAATGGTTTAAGTGTTTAATAATTGGAATTTTAAACCACTATCAAAAAATATTCATACACTTTTCTGTATGTATTAATGAGCAAGAAAATTAAGTGTTTATTTATACATTGTATTTGATTATATTATTATATTTAAGTATTCATTAAAAAAAATTAAAACACCATTGTAAAAGATAATGTATCATAGCATAATTAGCTTAGTTTTTCTTTAAAGAAAATGTAACCAATATTTTAATACATTTTTCAGTTTGTATTAATTAAAATATAATGGAGAAAAAGTATTGAAGTTAGTATTATTTTAAAAAATTAGGTATCAATTATTTTAGACAAAAATGGCAATTAGGGTTATTTTTTGATGACATCATCATCTTGAATTAAATCTGAAGAAGATCTGAAAATCTGAATTAGATCTGAAGAATTAGACCTGTGATCATATCATTGCCAAAGCACGTCCACACTCCACTCCACCGGGGATTTGCTAGTTTATTTGTCATAATAATAAAAAGCTTTGTGTGTGTGCTACCCGAGTGCACCTGGAGTTGAAAGATAAAAATACACACGCGTCCTGCACGCTGCACTTAAAGGGATATGTTGCAGCAGACTGTGTTGTGGACACACACACACACACACACACACACACACACACAAAGTACGGTCAGTCACGGATCCTCCATTCAGCCTCTCGCGATCACCACTCTGCCGCTGTTGCTGCTTGTGTGTGAAAATAACCACCCGACATTAAAAATGCAAGGCACCGTGCAGCTTGTGTGCAAACATGCGTCGCGTTTGGTGCACACACACGAGGGGTTGGCGTGGCAGAGCGAGGGCACGGCACGCCGGCTGCTTCTTGGCTGCTTCTTCTTCCTCCTCCCTGCTCATCTTCCTCGTTGCCTGCCGCGGCTTTCTTTGTGTTCCACCGTCGGCCCCGCCTGCGCTCATTTAGCAACGCTTCAAGTGCAAGCAAAAGCAAACACCACATCACTTTTTCTAGCTTGCTTGAGTGTTTTCCCATCTTAAAGAAACAAAGTGGTGCTTCGGTACTTTTGCATTCTGTCATTTTATATTTTGGATAGAAATGCACTTCCTAGCTAGTGGTGATGAAATTGCATCGTCTGGTGTCAATTGTGGAATTTTTACTGTTATCTTTCGTCTTTTTTGTTTTGCACAATTTTCTCCTCCTGTTTGTGTCTCCCACCCACTACACCACTTTTTCATTGGTGTGTGTGTGTGTGTGTGTGTGTGTGTGTGTGTGGTCACCAAAGGGGGAGCCGTAATTGAACCCATTTGCTGCTTAGCGCCCGTGGGACTGAACCTTGCCGGTTCCCTTCCACACACACACACACTTCTAAACACGCTTATGAAACCGAAGCTCCCAAGTTTCCGTTGGCTCAGTGGCCCTCGGGAGCGGATCTTGTGTTACGCAGCTTGACTCAGCAGATTTATGTTGTGTGGGTGGGTGCAGTGGGGTTGGGTGGGGGATCCTTTGCTGCTTCTCTGTATAGTCCATGACTGATGGTCACTACACGGCCTTCCTTGTAGGCAGACCACTCATTTACCCCCATGCTTTAACGTGTGTGTGTGTGTGTGTGATTTACTGTCCTCTCCTCCGATGTGGGGAAAGTCCTCAGCCAAGTGGGAATACTGAACACAAGTTTGAGACGCCTTTACGGCTTCTGTTTTCATTGGGCGCCCATACACGTCTTTTTATTGGCGGGAGAGAGTCGAAAAAGAAAAGTTCAAGATAAAGTTCAACTGTTTTTTGGAATGTCCGGATGCGTTTAATTCATGGCGGATCGGCTTGTTCTTTATTTACGGTGGCTCTCCAGAGTCATTCAGCCAAGTGCATCAGCTTGCAATGAACCAGCAGAAGAAGAACAAGTGAAAGTGCTGGATGTGGCTTATTTACTGGTGGTTATTAGTGCTATTTCACGTCGTTTACAATAGGTGTGGGGGCCACTTTGACCCTTTTTAAGCCAACCCATGTGGATATTCATGGATGGTTTTTATATTCAAAGTAAAAAAAAAAGCTTATATCTCTGCTTTGTGTGTATTATTAGTATGAAGGTTTTTTCTTACATTGCACCTTTTTTACTATTATAAATATTTATTTCCTCTTCTGCATTTTATTGCAATACTTTGACTTTATTCTTAGTTTTGTTTGTTTTTCATTTAAGTTTTCAACTTTCAGCATTTTTTTCTATTGATATTATGTCTCTACTCTTACTATTTCTGTATATACATATGCCTGTAAAATTAATGTTGTTTTTCTATTTCTTTTTAAGTAAATGTACATTACATTTATGACTTATGATTTTCCTTGCAATACTATGAATTTATTTTGATAATATTACAACTTTTTCCAAATGTTATTTTTCAAAAATTGCTATTTTGTTTGTTTTTCATGTTTCATGACTCTTGTCCTTTTAATTTTTCAATGTGATCGGATAATAACATTTGGAAAAGTGCTGATATGAATATTTTTAGTCCATCCTGACTGATGTGATGGAAAATATGGAGTCCATATAATTTTTGTCACATGACTTTCAATGTTTTTAAACTTCATCTTACTGTCTTTTCCCCACTCCCCTCAGGTCCAAATGCGGAGGAACCAATCCAGTGAGTATTTCTGACCTCCCTGTGTTGTCGTCGCACCCCACCACCCCCCCACCCCTCTCCAAGTGCCTTTTACTTAGCGGCGGTTGGGTTGTTTTTCAAAGACGTGGTCTCAGAAAGGCGAGCCAAAACCAACACGTCCCGAGGAAAAAGCAAATAGCTGTTCTTTCCCGTGAATGCGGGCTTCAGAAGACGTCTCCCCTCCCGCCGTGAGAGGGGAGATTAATTGCTTAATTGGCCGCTCGTATTTTGACATGTCAGAAATGATCCTTTCGCCTCCGCATGCTGGCACGGTCGCCGTGCGCCTCGCTGGGTTTTATTCCTCCCCCGAGCGCCTCCAGTGTGGTTATCTGTCTTGTTCCAGCAGGTCCTGCTGGAAAAACATCGTCTATCAATCCTTAAAGTGTTTTTTTACCCCTCCGAAGAAGGTTGCTTGTTTAGCCCATTTTTTTATAGCACCCGAATGCAAGACGACCCTGAATATAAGACCATCCCGCTTTTTCAAGATACAAAATCCAACAAGAAAAATAATATAATGTTTCTTGACAGCTTTGCTTCAATTGAACATCATCATCTCCTTTGCTTGTGTGCTAACTTGCTAGTGTGTGACGGAAAGAAAAGCTCCGACTCGTCTTGTGTGGATTTGAGTTGAGTTGGCTAAAGCGTGTCGCTAAGGTTGTTAGCACTCATGTATGCTGTGCATGCGCTCAGGGTTCACAGGAGTGTCGTCATTAGGCTCCAAGGCTCAGGGCGCTGGTGAGTACGTGTACCACCGGCAGTATCCCCAAACCCCCAGCCTCCTCCTCCCCAAGCCACCGGAGGCTCCTAAGCCGCTGCTAACAGCACTGACATTTTGGAACGTGCGCTGGCGTGTGTGTGTGTGTGCTTTGTGTTTATTTCTGCAGCAGCTTAAAACAGGGGTTCATCCTCCAAAATCTAAGCTTTTTCTCTTGAATTTGTATTCCATCACCCCCCCCTGTTCTAAAGTGCATGGTGCACAAGGCTTCAGTAAATGTTTTTGAAAGCAACTTTTTTTGATTTGAGTTGTCTGGCATCCTCCCCTCACCCCAAACCGCAGTTTACATTCCTGGGTTAAGGTGTGATGAATTTCCAATCATACTGGTGAATATCTATTTGGGTTCTTTTCCCCCTCCTTTCTTTTTAACGTTTCTCCTCTTGTCATCACTCTACACGCTTCATAAAAGTTGCTTTTGCTCTCCCCGCCGCAGGTGACGAGCTGACCAAACCCAGAGTGCCACCTTCGTACGAGTGAGTAACTCTTCTAGCTTTTTTTCCTTCTGACCATTGCTGACTTTCAGCTGCTGATGTCATCAAATCAAACGCTTCCTACCTGTTCCGCAGACTAACCAACAACGACCTCCTGTCCCTGGATCCGCTCGCCCCCTTTCCGGCAGCAGGCTCCGCCCCCTCCGCATCCACACCCGCAGGTAATCAAACCAAATGAAAGGATGCCACTTTGATATTTACATATATACATTTTTTGGAGTGTGGGAGGAAGCCCGAGGTACCCGGAGAGAACCCATGCACGGGGTTGGCAGAAGCTAACTTTCCTACTCCTGAAAGGGGGTGAAAATGTGTCAAAACCTGCACCCCTCCTGTGTTGCCTGTGCTGTTCTTTTCTTGACAAATACAACACATGGTGGCGCTCTTATTATATCTTCATTAGACGGACTTCACACTTTTAGGATGCCCACAGTTAAGACCTTTAACAGGTTATTCATTCATTCTCTACCGCTTATCCGCACGAGGGTCACGGGGGGTGCTGGAGCCTATCCCAGCTGTCTCCGGGCGAGAGGCGGGGTCCATCCTGGACTGGTCGCCAGCGAATCACAGGGCACAGACAAACAACCATTCACACTCACATTCATACCTATGGACAATTTGGAGTGGCCAATTAACCTAGCATGTTTTTGGAATGTGGGAGGAAACCGGAGTACCCGGAGAAAACCCACGCATGCACGGGGAGAACATGCAAACTCCACACAGAGATGGCCGAAGGTGGCATTGAACTCGGGTCTCCTAGCTGTGAGGTCTGCACGCTAACCACTCAACCGCAGTGCAGCCCAGGTTATTCATTATTTACATTATTTCCTATTAGAATTTTTTAGGGCTTTTTTGTCCCAATTAAATACCATGACATGACTACTAGCACATCACTACTACCAGGAGAAGCAGAGTATAGAGGGGGAAGAGCCGCCTGCTGTGGCCCAGCAAGGTGCACTGTATTCGGGCACACGCTCCGTGCAGCCGGGGTGACTCCAAGGAGGTCTTAAATGAATGTTTGTTTACAAGCGAGCTCAGGGGAACTTAGGACAGACCGTTAATGTTGCATGCACGAGAAAAAAAAGGGGCACTTTTTGGAGCATTTTTTTTAATGTTATCAATCGTCATCATTCCTGGTTAATTATCATTGCACATCTTTGCACTGCTTTGGATCCATTTCCACGTTTTTAAGTCCCAGTCAACCGGGGTTTCTAACAGGAAGGGAGGCCTCCAAAGGTGACCCCACATTTGACTTTTGGGTATGAAAAGTCCTTGCCTTTGCTTTTCACTGACTTCCTTGTTTTTGTACGGCGATATAATATCCAAAGCGGTACACCCTGAGTGTTTGCTTTTAGTGTTTTCAGAGCGTGACGCCTTGACACCTTTGTTCCTGATAAGTTTCCGTGCGGGCGCCGCCGCCGTCGTCGTGTTTTAGCGACATTAGCACTGACCTGCTGCCTAAGCTGAGCGTAATCCACAGTTAATTGGCACCTCCTTAGGGTCGGGGGGGTGGCCCATGAAAGCCCCTTGGCACGTATGTTGTCAAACAGTGTCTCGTTACTGTCAAACACCCGCGCTTCAAAGTCAAAAGAGCATCGCGGCTAAGATGTGCCGATGGGAGTTAAGCCTCTCAGCGGTCTGTCTAATCCAGGAGACCTTTGAAACGTTTATTCTTGATATCACTGTGCTTTTATTTCATTTTTCTCTAGTCTACTTATAAATGATGGCTCATTTGAATTATTACTAAGGTTTTAATGCGTTTCTTTACCTGCTCTTGTTAGACCTCGCCTGTATTTTCCTCTCAGTCCCTACATCTCCATCTTTTCTGACACCAGACTTCCCAGCAGAAATGTCAGGTAAAACCAGTGTGTGCCCCCAGCGTGTGCCCCAAACATAACCTCAACCTGTGGAATAAATACTTCCACTTTGTAATATTTGATTTGATTTGGTTTTGTGTGACATATAATGTTACATTGTGTGATTGTTCACATTGTTTCTATATAATGTTGACTTATCACAAACTTATGGTTTTGGCCATAACTGCTGCAACAACTCATGCTGCACCCGTCCTTGCACAGGCCACAATATTAGATACACCTGCACCTTATCTTTCGACCAGTCTGCCTTTCCAGAGACAATTCTTCTCAATTTTCATGGATTTTGTGTTATTGTGGTTGTGGTTTGCACTTGTATCGGGTACTGTTTTTTTTTTACTGGTTACTGTTTTTTATACAGGGCAGGGGTGGTGCCAGGAATTCTGGACCACACGGCAAAAAAAAAATCCTATGTTGCTCTCACCTTTTTATGTTTTAATTACCTATTTTTTCAGGGGTCCTAACTATGCAGCTGCCCTGGTTATTCCTACTGGTTATTCCTATTTGTTATTTAAAATGACTACAATTTTTTAAAAAAAGTCTTAAATACGTTTTTTTTCCAACTTGGCTCAATGTGGTTTTGAAAGGTCTTAAAAAGGATGACTTTAGACTTGACTTGACAATATTGTGAAGGACTTGTAAACTCCACTTGGACTTTGACGACAATGACCATGACAAGTCACAGTTTTGATGACTTTGGCCTTGACTCTGACTTACGTGATCATGATCATATCATTTCCGTTCATTCATTCATTTTCTACCGCTTATCCTCATGAGGGTCGCGGGGGTGCTGGAGCCTATCCCAGCTGTCTTCGGGCGAGAGGCGGGGTACACCCTGGACTGGTGGCCAGCCAATCACAGGGCACATATAGACAAACAACCATTCACACTCACATTCATACCTATGGACAATTTGGAGCCGCCAATTAATCTAGCATGTTTTTGGAATGTGGGAGGAAACCGGAGTACCCGGAGAAAACCCACGCATGCACGGGGAGAACATGCAAACTCCACACAGAGATGGCCGAGGGTGGAATTGAACCCTGGACTCCTAGCTGTGAGGTCTGCGCGCCAACTCGACCACCGTGCAGCCATCTCATTTCCAATCAGACACTTTTTTTTTTCCACAGACTCTACCTCGTCAAATGCATCCAAACGTCCAATCAGGTTTAAGACTTTGTCTCAGCCTGTCTTGACTTGACCGGGTCTTGCGAAACACTGATCTCAGTAGCCTACAGCCCAGGTTTCAACCATTGCCAACCGCAACCACAATACCAAACATGACTTTGATTTTGTCAGTAACGGTAAAAATGTGTTGGCATCATAAAACATGTTGCCGGGTAGAATGAGAAGGTCCATGTGCTCTGCGTTTGTGTGGCCTAACAATGCCCAAAAGTATGTTGTTAGCCTTAATTTCATGTCAAATATCACTTCATTGAGGTTTGCTAACCCACTTCTGTCTGTTTCTGTGAAAATCTACAAGATTTGGATTGTTTTATGCCCCGATTTCATGTCTCAAAGCTCCACTCTCTGCTTTGCATCCGTCATGCCCGTCTGCTGTCAATAGAACCTTCAGCAGAGACGGCGCCACCTCCGGAACGCTTGCCCACCTTGGCCGAGCGCCAGCCATCCAAAGACGTCTCCTCTTTCTCCTCGTCCACGTCCTCTCCCTGGGACTCCCCTGAAAACCCTTTCCAGGCACCTCGCCCAGCCCCGGTCCGGGCCCACAGCGCCCCCATCACGCTGCCGCCCGAGCCGGCGGACCCCACGGAGAGCTCGGCGGGCTGCGGCGAGGATGCCCTGGCCTCCCTGTCCTGGTCCCAGAGCCAGTGGATCGCCTTTGGTGACAATATGGCTCCCTCGCGGCGTCACGGCCCCGGTCCTCCTTTTAGGCCCCAGTGTGGCAGGTCGAGCCGCTTCCTGTCAGATGACTTGACCGATGCGTACGGCAAAATGTCAGAGGGTTTTTCTGACAGTTTCTCAGAGATGGGCGATGGGGCCATGGCGGCCGCTCCGTCGAGCAAAATATTCCCTGGTAACATTCCAAACAGACACTTTGTTTTTGTTTTTGTTTTGATTGCATGTTTGTGTTGGTTTTTCTTTTCATATTTCTTAAAGGTCATTTTATTGTGTTTTAAGTGTTGCATTATTATTATTATTATTTATTGGAATGGGTTTTGACTTGAGTTTTACTGTGAATTGAATGCATCGTTTGTTCGCTTTGTTCTCCTGTTTTGGATCAAAGGGACACTAACTCGCTGCTTCCTCTCACGCAGTCCCCAACCGACCTACGACCCCTCTAGCGGCCGGAGCACTGGTGCCGCCTCCTCGACCCTCCTCCAGGCCCAAACTCCCCACAGGGAAACTCACCGGAATCAACGAGATCGTGAGTAAAACCACACCCACACGCAGACGATTGCAGGCCGACGCCTGTCTTTAAATGGACTCCCCTTATCAGGTCAGACCATTCAGCCCGCCTAAGGGGTCCGGTGCCAGCCCGCCTCCCGCCGCGCCACTCGCCCGCGCCGAGAGCTCATCCTCCTTGTCTTCCACCGCCTCGCTGAGCGCGGCAAACACGCCCACAGTCGGTGAGAAGACGCTGCTAATCCCTCGCACCTCCATTCCTCCATCATCCCCTTCCTTCCTCCTTCCTTTCCTTCAGGACCTGAGCACACTTGTAGTCTCCTCCTCTCCTCTCGAGAGACACAACCGCTCTCATCCTCTTCTTTCTTTTTCCTGAGTGAGTTTACCCTGCTGTTCTCAACCTCGTTGCTCCTCCCGTCTCGGCAGTTCAATTTCTTATTGCACTCTTATCAATAGCAGGCCCTGCAAAATGTTATTTGTTATTTGTAATGTTATTATCCACTTCCTGTGGATTTCATATGTGGTCACTCTTTGTCTTCCTGTGCGTTTTCTTATTGCCTTTCCTTTGTTGCGCTCTTTGATTGGCTGCAAAGAGGATGACATGCTTGTAGCCAAGCTGCCCACCTTGGAGAGGTGGTGTGAAACACCAGCAGGTACAGACCTCCACCCAGGATCAATCTCCTGCTTTGGGACTCAAACTAAGGACTTTTTTTCTTGCTGCGCTGTGCTGCGTCTAAACATTTTCCAACAGCATCCGTTGCTAACTGCTAAGGCCTCATACACACGTGCATGTTTTTTTTAAATTAGGTTTTACCTTCTAAAAACTGTATTTTAGTGTTTGCATATAAGTGAGGAAAATATGTATGTTTAAAAATGAGAATATGTCTACTAATTTCAGCATATGAGGAGGTCCTTGGGTTACATACCAGGACAGTTTTAGTGTAAATCGTTGCAAACTTGTACCTAAAGTCACACAGTCTGTACACAGATCGCCTCATCTCGCTTGACAGATGAGGCGTATCAAAATTCGATCAGATATTTTGATGAGCGGCTATCGTGGTGACAGAAATCTGACAAAAGCCTGGTGCCATCATTCTATGCAAATGAGATGAGTACATTTACTCCCTTCACAGGGAGTATGGGTATGCTATGCTTTATCCCAAAGCATTTTTAAGCTACAACCTTTTTAAATAGTAATATCAAAACAGAGCAAGCCATAAGCTTACCACTTCCACACAGGATGGGAGGAGAACTTTTTTTCACTTTGCCATATGGGACATGTCATGGCTACCTTCACGTAGTGTTAAGGCAATGACGTGAGCCAATATTTTGTGTCATTACTGCCACCTGGTGACCAGAATACCCAATGTCACGTGTTTTGGCGGCCATCATTGATTCATTCATTAAATTAGAGAGGTGAATGTACTGTGTTTTTCTGCCATTAGAGCAGTAATGATGTAAAAGCAGCTGTGTACATGAGGCCTTTGCATTGATTTGAAATATTTTTTTTTGTGTGAACTAACCCACTGACTGACTGACTGACTGACACGGTCTGAGGTCATCGTGACGTCCTAACGGTGCCTGGCGCGCTCGTATCCCCTTTCTGTTTATTTGAAGACAGAGAAACCCGGCCGTGCAAATAAATGTTCTTAATGTGACTTCTTCTTGGTCTTTGCATGATCAAACCTTCCTGATTGTGATGTGAGCGCTTGGAAGGGCGCCGCCCCTCCGCAAGCCTGACCCGCAGCTGAGTCAACATTCATCCAAACCCTGTGTTCCTCCTCCTCCTCCTCTTCTTCTTCCTCCTTCCTCCTCCTTCCTCAGGCACGTCCCGCGGTCCCAGCCCTGTGACCCTGGCATCCCAAGATGCTTTGCCCATTGCCGTGGCCTTCACCGAGTCCGTTAATGCTTACTTCAAAGGCGCTGATCCCACAAAGTGAGTCTCACATGACCTCCTGCTGCTCAGCGGCCAACACGCACACATACTTTTTTTTTTTTTTTGGTCTCGTCTTCAACCACAGCACCTCCAGTATGACACTGTGAGTTAGCGTTCGTGTTGCATGAGCCCGACACTGTGGATAACCTGCACGGGCCACATGATAGTCCGGGGCAGAGAAAACACGCGGCCGTTTGTTGTCTAACTGTTGGTAAATTGCCACTGCACTAAAAGGCTTATTTTAGCAGGGATTAGCCAATGGAACATTTCACAAGCAATGCAGCGGATCCGCGGCATGAGGCCCCCGTTGAGGGACCGCAGCAAAAAAGAACATCATGAGGGAAAAATAATGTCATTTTAGTAGCATAGACTTGTAATAGTAATTTTTTTTAAATCAATTTTTAACGTTGTAAAATATTATGAGAAGCAAAAAATAATAAAAGTTGTCATTTTTGGAAAATTAGTTATGAGATTTTGGCGCAAAGATGTTTGAAGAAGATTTGAAAGGTTGAATAGGCTTTTTCCTGCAAAATATCACATTTAAGACATAATAATAAATATAGTAAAGATATACGTATATTATTAATTATATATATATTATAAATTAATTAATTTATATTATAATATAATATATATTATATTTATATTATATATATATATATATATATAATATATATATATATATTATGAATTGTGTAAAAAAATCCACGAAATATCAAATTTAATGCATAATATAATGATAAATTAATAATAGCCTTTTCCCTACAAAATGTCAAATGTAATACATAAGTATTCATAAATACAACAAAAACAAATGAATGGGCTTTTTTTCTACAAAATATCAAATTTGATACATAATGAATAATAAATATAATAGGCTTTTTCCTCCAAAATAGCAGCTAAGATGTCGCTTGTACTGTAAAGTGGCTCATTTTGGGACATGACTTCTTCACGCTGTTGCTACTTACTTGCTCCAAACTCATATTGACATGCT